>NC_074665.1:75087548-75778175 GCF_029448725.1 Salvelinus fontinalis
CCGTCCCCTTACCTCGCCTGTCCTCCCCTCACTTGCCCTAACCCTCCCCTCACCTGCCCTCACCTCCCCTCCCCTCACCTGCCCTAACCCTACCCTCACCTGCCCTCCCCTCCTCTCACAGGTCTATGTTATTCAGAGGGTTCATTCTATAGGGGGATGACTATTAAGCACCGTTCTATGTTATTCAGAGGGTTCATTCTACAGGGGGATGACTATTAAGCACAGTTCTATGTTATTCAGAGGGTTCATTCTATAGGGGGATGACTATTAAGCAGAGTTCTATGTTATTCAGAGGGTTCATTCTATAGGGGGATGACTATTAAAACTTCTTACGGCTGACATCCCGTTAACGGGATCGATATGACATCAACCAGTGAAAGTGCAGGGCGCCAAATTCAAAACAACAGAAATCTCATAATTACAATTCCTCAGACATACAAGTATTTTACACCATTTTAAAGATAAACTTGTTGTTAATCCCACCACAGTGTCCGATTTCAAAAAGCCTTCACAACGAAGCACACCAAACGATTATGTTAGGTCTGCACCTAGTCACAGAAAAACACAGCCATTTTTCCATCCAAAGAGAGGAGTCACAAAAAGCAGAAATAGAGATAAAATTAATCACTAACCTTTGATGATCTTCATCAGATGACACTTAAAGGACTTCATGTTACACAATACATGTATGTTTTGTTCGATAAAGTTTATATTTATATCCAAAAATCTCAGTTTACATTGGTGCGTTATGTTCAGTAATGTTTTGCTTCCAAAACATCCGGTGATTTTGCAGAGAGCCACATCAATTTACAGAAATACTCATCATAAATGTTGATGAAAATACAAGTGTTATGCATTGAACTTTAGATAAACTTCTCCTTAATGCAACCGCTGTGTCAGATTTCAAAAAATCTTTACCGAAAAAGCACACCATGCAATAATCTGAGTACAGCGCTCAGACAACAAAACAACCATGCAGATATCCGCCATGTTGTGGAGTCAACAGAAGTCAGAATAGCATTATAAATATTCACTTACCTTTGATGATCTTCATCAGAATGCACTCCCAGGAATCCCAGTTCCACAATAAATGTAATAATTAATGTCCAAATACCTCCTTTTTGTTTGCGCGTTTAGTACACCAAACTCGTGACGCGCGGGCAAGTCCAGGCAAAAGTTCAGATGAAAAGTCATATTACAGGTTTTTGCCTGTCATATGAGTTCTGTTATACCCACAGACATCATTCAAACAGTTTTAGAAATGTCAGAGAGTTTTCTATCCAGATCTACTAATAATATGCATATATTAGCAACTGGGCCTGAGTAGCAGGCAGTTTACTCTGGGCACCTTATTCATCCAAACTACTCAATACTGCCCCCAGCCATAAAAATTAAGCACAGTTCTATGTTATTCAGAGGGTTCATTCTATAGGGGGATGACTATTAAGCACAGTTGTATGTCATTCAGTGGACCAGTATGCGATAGAAACAGAGAAGCATTTAAATGCAAATAAATGTGGTGCATGCTTTAATCAGACGGACGTCCTCTTCGATCAAAGGTGACGACCATCAATTCTAAATCGACCCCTATCTATTCTAGGCACCTGAACTATAGGTTATGAGATGGAAACAATATGGTGAACAAAAACTCCAACTAGTATATTAGGGGCCCATTTGAAACTATTAAAACATATTATTAATGCACAGTTGAAGTCGGAAGTTTTACATACACCTTAGCAAAATACATTTAAACTCAGTTTTTCATCATTCCTGACATTTAATTCTAGTAAAAATGCCCTGTCTAAGGTCAGTTAGGATCACCACTTTATTTTTAAGAATGTGAAATGTCAGAATAATAGTAAAGAGAATGATTTAGTTCAGCTTTTAATTCTTTCATCACAATCCCAGTGGGTCCGAAGTTTACATACACTCAATTAGTATTTGGTAGCATTGCCTTTAAATTGTTGAACTTGGGTCAAACATTTCGGGTAGCCTTCCATAAGCTTCCCACAATATGTTGGGTGAATTTTGGCCCATTCCTCCTGACAGAGCTGGTGTAACTGAGTCAGGTTTGTAGGCCTCCTTGCCAACACACGCTTTTTCAGTTCTGCCCACACATTTTCTATGGGATTGAGGTCAGGGCTTTGTGATGGCCACTCCAATACCTTGACTGTGTTGTCCTTAAGCCATTTTGCCACAACTTTGGAAGTATTCTTGGGGTCATTGTCCATTTGGCTGACCCCTTTGCGACCAAGTTTTAACTTCCTGACTGATGTCTTGAGATGTTTGTGAAGTGCACCAGTCCCTCCTGCAGCAAAGCACCCTCACAAAATGATGCTGCCACCCCCGTGCTTCACGGTTGGGATGGTATTCTTCGGCTTGCAAGCCTCCCTCTTTTTCCTCAAACATAACGATGGTCATTATGGCCAAACAGTTCCATTTTTGTTTCATCAGACCAGAGGACATTTCTCCAAAAAGTACGATCTTTGTCCCCATGTGCAGTTGCAAACAGTTGCAAATATAGATACTTTTTTACCTGTTTCCTCCAGCATCTTCACAAGGTCCTTTGCTATTGTTCTGGGATTGATTTGCACTTTTCTCACCAAAGTACATTCATCTCTAGGAGACAGAACGCATCTCCTTCCTGAGCGGTATGACGGCTGCGTGATCCCATGGTGTTTATACTTGCGTACTATTGTTTGTACAGATGAACGTGGTACCTTCAGGCGTTTGGAAATTGCTCTCAAGGATGAACCAGACATGTGGAGGTCTGCAACTTTTTTTCTGACGTCTTGGCTGATTTCTTTTGATTTTCCCCTGATGTCAAGCAAAGAGGCACTGAGTTTGAAGGTAGGCCTTGAAATACATCCACAGGTACACCTCCAATTGACTCAAATTATGTCAATTAGCCTATCAGAAGCTTCTAAAGCCATGACATAATTGTCTGGAATTTTCAAAGCTGTTTAAAGGCACAGTCAACTTAGTGTATGTAAACACTAAGTTGACCCACTGGAATTGTGATACAGTGAATTATAAGTGAAATAATCTGTCTGTAAACAATTGTTGGAAAAATTACTTGTGTCATGCACAAAGTAGATGTCCTAAATGACTTGCCAAAACTATAGTTTGTTAACAAGAAATGTGTGGAGTGGTTGAAAAACAAGTTTTAACCTGTTTGGGCTGCAGGGACAGTATTGAGTAGCCAGATAAAAGGTGCCCATTTCAAACGGCCTTGTACTCAATTCTTGCTCGTACAATATGCATATTATTATTTCTATTGGATAGAAAACACTCTCTAGTTTCTAAAACGTTTGAATTATATCTGTGAGTCAAACAGAACTCATTTGGCACAAACTTCCTGACCAGGAAGTGGAAAGTCTGAAATCGAGGCTCTGTTCTACTTCCTGCCTATACATGGGCATGATACGTATTAGTATACGTGCACTTCATAGACCTTCCCCTGGATGTCAAGAGGCGGTGAGAGAAGAAATGTAGTGTTTATCTTGGTCTGAAGTGGAATACAAGCTCTTTGTATGACTTGTCCGCCCATTTCCTGTTTTCTGGAGAGCGCGAAGGGGGACTTGGATTTGCCTTCTGTTTAGCTGTCGTTATAGGTGACTAATATCTCCGGCTTTGATTTTATTTGATACATGTGACCATATCATCGTAAAGTATGTTTTTTAGTTTCATCAGATTATTGAACATTTTTCGGGAGTTTTGCCGTGTTCCGTTCTCTTCCGTTTGTTGACATGAAGAGCTTCGAGCCACTTGGCTAGTGCACTTGCTAATTCAAGAGGGAAAATTAACGTTCTAAATCCAAACAACGATTGTTTTTGACAAAGGACACCTTGTCCAACATTATGATGGAAGATCACCAAAAGTAAGAAACATTTTATGATGCTATTTCATATATCTGTCGTGCATGTGAACTAGTCTCCGGCGCCCAACTTTGGGGTACTCTAGATATACCGAAGCTGGATGTCGTAATGAAGTTATTTTTTAGAATTCTAACACTGCGATTTCATTAAGAACTAATGGATCTATCATTTCCTATACAACATGTATTTTTTAGTTATGTTTATGAATAGCTATTTGGTCAGAATATGTGTGTCAGAAAAAGTGTCAGAAAAATATCGTTGCTGTTTAGACGTTGTGGAAAAAGTAGCTAAGATAGCAACATGTATAACCACTGATTTCAGCTCTAAATATGCACATTTTCGAACAAAACCTAAGTGTATGTATAACCTGATGTTATAGGACTGTCATCTGATAAAGAATATCAAGGTTAGTCAAAATTATATATCTTTTACTGGTTTGTTACGATCGCTAACTTTTACTGCTGGGAAATGGCTTGTCTTTCTGGCTATTGTGGTAAGCTAATATAATGCTATATTGTGTTTTCGCTGTAAAACACTTGATAAATCAGAAATATTGTCTGGAATCACAAGATGCCTGTCTTTCATTTGCTGTACACTATGTATTTTTCAGAAATGTTTTATGATGAGTAATTAGGTATTTGACGTTGGTGTCTGTAATTATTCTGTCTGCTTTCGGTGCAATTTCTGATTGTAGCTGCAATGTAAACTATGATTTATACCTGAAATATGCACATTTTTCGAACAAAACATAGATTTATTGTATAACATGTTATAAGACTGTCCTCTGATGAAGTTGTTTGTTGGTTAGTTTGGTTGGTTCTTGGTTAGTTAGGTTGCCTTTGTGCATGCTACCTGTGCTGTGAAAAATGTCTGTCTTTTTTTGTATTTGGTGGTGAGCTAACATAAATATACGTGCTGTTTTCGCTGTAAAACATTTAAAAAATCGGACATGTTGGCTGGATTCACAAGATGTGTACCTTTCATTTGCTGTATTGGACTTGTTAATGTGTGAAAGTTAAATATTAAAAAAATATATATTTTGAATTTCGTGCCCTGCACTTGAGCTGGCTGTTGTCATAAGTGTACCGACGTCGGGCTTGCAGCCATAATTAATGACTCCAACCTAAGTGTATGTAAACTTCCGACTTCAACTGTACCTATAAAAAAATTGGACTGGGGGCCGATTTGGAAATGGGTGCCACCATTGAACCACTGCATCGTAGTAGTAATGGGGGGGATCTATAAGCTGCAGAACAAAGAGCTTGAAATGGGAAACAGAGAGATGCCATTTATTTTCATGAATCTCATGAACAGCTTATGGTGCTTGCTCATTGTAGAAGACGATCTTCTCTGTCTATTCAAATTGTGTTAAAAATCATTCCAGTCAGGCCTCTATTCTGATGGGGCAGTACTAGCAATGCTATGGACAGTGGTGTTTGTATGATAAAGTTGGTAAGCAGTATGTGCCATAATGATGTGTGTTGTTGGAGTCCCGTGGAGTGTTTTCCAGAGGGTGTTGGTGTGTGTTGGCATTGCTGCTACCACTACTGCCCAGGTCAGTGAAAGACATTCCTCTCTGCTACCTTTGGTTACCATGATCTATGGGTTCTATGGAACCTAACTGGCTGCTCAGGGGAGAGAAGGGAGGGGGGAGACTATGGAACTAAACTGGCTGCTCAGAGGAGCGGAGGGGGGCGTGGTCTATGGAACCTAACTGGCTGCTCAGGGGAGAGAGCGGAGGGGGGGGGGGGGGGGGAGTGGGGGGGGGGGGGGGTGGACTATGGAACTAAACTGGCTGCTCAGGGGAGAGAGGGTAGGGAAGGAGGTCTATGGAACTAAACTGGCTGCTCAGGGGAGAGAGGGTAGGGGGGGGGGGGTCTATGGAACTAAACTGGCTGCTCAGGGGAGAGAAGGGAGGGGGGAGGGTCTATGGAACTAAACTGGCTGCTCAGGGGAGAGAAGGAAGGGGGGGGGGGGCTATGGAACTAAACTGGCTGCTCAGGGGAGGGGGGAGGTCTATGGAACTAAACTGGCTGCTCAGGGGAGAGAGGGTAGGGGGGAGGTCTATGGAACTAAACTGGCTGCTCAGGGGAGAGAAGGGGGGAGGGTCTATGGAACTTAACTTGCTGCTCTAAACACACTGCCCCATGCCCCATGCCCCATGCCCCATGCCCCACTGCCCCATGCCAAACACACTGTCCCATTCCAAACACACTGCCCCATGCCAAACACTGCCCCATTCCAAACACACTGCCTCATGCCAAACATACTGCTCCATTCCAAACACACTGCACCATTCAAAACACACTGCCTCATGCCAAACATACTGCCCCATTCTAAACACACTGCCCCATGCCAAACACACTGCCCCATTCCAAACACACTGCCCCATGCCAAACACACTGCCCCATTCCAAACACACTGCCCCATTCCAAACACACTGCCTCATGCCAAACATACTGCTCCATTCCAAACACACTGCACCATTAAAAACACACTGCCTCATGCCAAACATACTGCTCCATTCCAAACACACTGCACCATTCAAAACACACTGCATGTCACGTTCGTCATCTAGGTGGAATTGACCGGACCAAGGTGCAGCGTGCTGAGAGTACATTTCTTTTTATTATGTAAATGTCGCCAACAAAACAAGAAACAAAGAAATGACAGTGAAGCTTACTAGGGCTATAGTGTCACTAACAAAGATAACTACCCACAAATTACAAAGGAGAAAAGGCTGCCTAAGTATGATTCCCAATCAGAGACAACGATAGACAGCTGCCTCTGATTGGGAACCACACTCGGCCAAACACACAGAAATACAAAACATAGAATGCCCACCCCACATCACACCCTGACCTAACCAAATAGAGAAATAAAACGTCTCTCCAAGGTCAGTGCATGACAGTACCCCCCCCCCCCCCCCCCCCCCCCCCTAAAGGTGCGGACTCCCGGATGCAAACCTGAACCTATAGGGGAGGGCGGCTCACCCCACTTTGGTGGCGCCTCTGGAGCGGGGACCCTCTTCGCCGACCCCGGACTGGGGACCCTCGCCGCATGCCCCTGACTGGAGGCTTCGTGCCATGGATCATCACTGGAGGCTTCGTGCCATGGATCATCACTGGAGGCTTCGTGCCATGGATCCTCACTGGAGGCTTCGTGCCATGGATCATCACTGGAGGCTTCGTGCCATGGATCATCACTGGAGTGAGGAGACGTATGGACAGCCTGGTGCGTGGAGCTGCCACAGGGCTTACCAGGCTGGGGAGACATACAGGGAGCCTGGTTCTGGGAGCAGGCACAGGACTCAACAGGCTGGGGAGACATACAGGAGGCCTAGTTCTGGGAGTAGGCACAGGATTCACCCGGCTGGGGCGACATACTGGCGGTCTGGTTCTTGGAGCAGGCACAGGACTCACCAGGCTGGGGAGACATACTGGAGGCCTGGTTCTTGGAGCAGGCACCGGATACACTGGGCCGTGGAGGCGCACTGGAGGTCTCGAGCGTAGAGCCTGCACAACCCGTCCTGGCTGGATGGTTACCTTCACCTGGCAAAGGCGGGCGCTGGCACAGGACGCACTGGGCTGTGCAGACGTACCGGAGACACAGTGCGCAGAGCCGGTGCAGGATATCCTGGGCCGTAGAGACGCACTGGCAGCCAGATGCGCTGAGCCGGCACCATCCGTCCTGGCTGGATGCCCACTCTAGCCCGGCCGATCCGGGGAGCTGGAATGTAACGCACCGGACTGTGACCGCGCACTGGAGACACCGTGCGCTCCAACGCATAACACGGGGCCTGACCAGTCCCACGCTCCCTACGGTAAGCACGAGGAGTTGGCTCAGGTCTCCAACCTGACTCAGCCAATCTCCTCGTGTGCCCCCCCCCCCCAAAAATGTTTTGGGGCTGCCTCTTGTGCCTCCTCCGCTGTGCCAACTCCTTGTACTGACGCCGCTCTGCTTTCGCCACCTCTATCTCCCCCCTTGGACACCGATACTCGCCAGCCTTTGCACAGGGTCCCTTGCCTTCCAAGATCTCCTTCCATGTTCATTTCTCCAGAAAACTCTGCTCCTCCTTACCACGCTACTTGGTGCGTTTGTGGTGGGTAGTTCTGTCACGTTCGTTGTCTAGGTGGAAATTACCTGACCAAGGTGCAGCGTTGTGAGCGTACATTTCTTTTTATATGTAAATGTAGAATGGCCACCCCACATCACACCCTGACCTAACCAAATAGAGAAATAAAACGTCTCTCTAAGGTCAGGGCGTGACACTGCACCATTTCAAACCCACTTCCCCCTGCCGAACACACTGCCCCATGACAAACACAATGACCCATTCCAAATACACTGCACGATGCCAAACACACTGCCCCATACTAAACACACTGCCCCATACTAAACACACTGCCCAAATCCAAACACACCGCACCATGCCAAACACACTGCCCCATGCCAAACACACTGCCCCATTCCAAACACACTGCCCCATGCCAAACACACTGCCCTATTCCAAACACACTGCCCCATGCTAAACACACTGCCCCATTCCAAACACACTGCCCCATTCCAAACACACTGCCCCATTCCAAACACACTGCCCCATGCCAAACACACTGCCCAATACTAAACACACTGCCCCATTCTAAACACACTGCCCCATGCTAAACACACTGCACCATTCCAAACACACTGCCCCATTCCAAACACACTGCCCCATTCCAAACACACTGCCCCATCCTAAACACACTGCCCCATTCCAAACACACTGCACCATTCCAAACACACTGCCCCATTCTAAACACACTGCCCCATTCCAAACACACTGCACCATTCTAAACACACTGCACCATTCCAAACACACTGCCCCATTCTAAACACACTGCCCCATTCTAAACACACTGCACCATTCTAAACACACTGCCCCATTCTAAACACTCTGCCCCATTCTAAACACACTGCCCCATTCTAAACACACTGCACAATTCTAAACACACTGCCCCATTCCAAACACACTGCACCATTCCAAACACACTGCCCCATTCTAAACACACTGCCCCATTCTAAACACACTGCCCCATTCCAAACACACTGCACCATTCTAAACACACTGCACCATTCCAAACACACTGCCCCATTCTAAACACACTGCCCCATTCTAAACACACTGCACCATTCTAAACACACTGCCCCATGCTAAACACACTGCACCATTCCAAACACACTGCCCCATTCTAAACACACTGCCCCATTCCAAACACACTGCCCCATTCTAAACACACTGCCCCATTCTAAAACACACTGCCCCATGCTAAACACACTGCACCATTCCAAACACACTGCACTATTCTAAACACACTGCCCCATTCCAAACACACTGCCCCATTCTAAACACACTGCCCCATTCTAAACACACTGCACCATTCTAAACACACTGCCCCATTCCAAACACACTGCACAATTCCAAACACACTGCCCCATTCTAAACACACTGCACCATTCTAAACACACTGCCCCATTCCAAACACACTGCACCATTCTAAACACACTGCACCATTCCAAACACACTGCCCCATTCTAAACACACTGCCCCATTCTAAACACACTGCCCCATTCTAAACAAACTGCCCCATTCTAAACACACTGCCCCATTCCAAACACACTGCCCCATTCTAAACACACTGCCCCATTCTAAACACACTGCCCCATTCTAAACACACTGCCCCATTCTAAAACACACTGCCCCATTCCAAACACACTGCACCATTCCAAACACACTGCCCCATTCCAAACACACTGCCCCATCCTAAACACACTGCCCCATTCCAAACACACTGCACCATTCCAAACACACTGCCCCATTCTAAACACACTGCCCCATTCCAAACACACTGCACCATTCTAAACACACTGCACCATTCCAAACACACTGCCCCATTCTAAACACACTGCCCCATTCTAAACACACTGCACCATTCTAAACACACTGCCCCATTCTAAACACTCTGCCCCATTCTAAACACACTGCCCCATTCTAAACACACTGCACAATTCTAAACACACTGCCCCATTCCAAACACACTGCACCATTCCAAACACACTGCCCCATTCTAAACACACTGCCCCATTCTAAACACACTGCCCCATTCCAAACACACTGCACCATTCTAAACACACTGCACCATTCCAAACACACTGCCCCATTCTAAACACACTGCCCCATTCTAAACACACTGCACCATTCTAAACACACTGCCCCATGCTAAACACACTGCACCATTCCAAACACACTGCCCCATTCTAAACACACTGCCCCATTCCAAACACACTGCCCCATTCTAAACACACTGCCCCATTCTAAAACACACTGCCCCATGCTAAACACACTGCACCATTCCAAACACACTGCACTATTCTAAACACACTGCCCCATTCCAAACACACTGCCCCATTCTAAACACACTGCCCCATTCTAAACACACTGCACCATTCTAAACACACTGCCCCATTCCAAACACACTGCACAATTCCAAACACACTGCCCCATTCTAAACACACTGCACCATTCTAAACACACTGCCCCATTCCAAACACACTGCACCATTCTAAACACACTGCACCATTCCAAACACACTGCCCCATTCTAAACACACTGCCCCATTCTAAACACACTGCCCCATTCTAAACAAACTGCCCCATTCTAAACACACTGCCCCATTCCAAACACACTGCCCCATTCTAAACACACTGCCCCATTCTAAACACACTGCCCCATTCTAAAACACACTGCCCCATTCCAAACACACTGCACCATTCTAAACACACTGCCCCATTCCAAACACACTGCCCCATTCTAAACACACTGCCCCATTCCAAACACACTGCCCCATTCTAAACACACTGCCCCATTCTAAACACACTGCACCATTCTAAACACACTGCACCATTCTAAACACTCTGCCCCATTCTAAACACACTGCCCCATTCTAAACACACTGCACCATTCTAAACACACTGCCCCATTCCAAACACACTGCACCATTCTAAACACACTGCCCCATTCCAAACACACTGCCCCATTCTAAACACACTGCCCCATTCCAAACACACTGCCCCATTCTAAACACACTGCCCCATTCTAAACACACTGCACCATTCTAAACACTCTGCCCCATTCTAAACACACTGCCCCATTCTAAACACACTGCACCATTCTAAACACACTGCCCCATTCCAAACACACTGCACCATTCTAAACACACTGCACCATTCCAAACACACTGCCCCATTCTAAACACACTGCCCCATGCTAAACACACTGCACCATTCCAAACACACTGCACCATTCTAAACACACTGCACCATTCCAAACACACTGCCCCATTCTAAACACACTGCCCCATTCTAAACACACTGCACCATTCTAAACACACTGCACCATTCCAAACACACTGCACCATTCTAAACACACTGCCCCATGCTAAACACACTGCCCCATTCTAAACACACTGCCCCATTCCAAACACACTGCCCCATTCTAAACACACTGCCCCATTCTAAAACACACTGCCCCATGCTAAACACACTGCACCATTCCAAACACACTGCACCATTCTAAACACACTGCCCCATTCCAAACACACTGCCCCATTCTAAACACACTGCCCCATTCTAAACACACTGCACCATTCTAAACACACTGCCCCATTCCAAACACACTGCACAATTCCAAACACACTGCCCCATTCTAAACATACTGCACCATTCTAAACACACTGCCCCATGCTAAACACACTGCACCATTCCAAACACACTGCACCATTCTAAAAACACTGCCCCATTCCAAACACACTGCCCCATTCTAAACACACTGCCCCATTCCAAACACACTGCACAATTCTAAACAAACTGCACCATTCTAAACACACTGCCCCATTCCAAACACACTGCCCCATGCCAAACACACTGCCCCATTCTAAACACACTGCCCCATTCTAAACACACTGCCCCATTCTAAACACACTGCCCCATTCTAAACACACTGCCCCATGCTAAACACACTGCCCCATTCTAAGCACACTGCCCCATTCTAAACACACTGCCCCATTCTAAACACACTGCCCCATTCTAAACACACTGCCCCATTCTAAACACACTGCCCCATGCTAAACACACTGCACCATTCTAAACACACTGCCCCATTCCAAACACACTGCCCCATTCCAAACACACTGCCCCATTCTAAACACACTGCCCCATTCCAAACACACTGCACCATTCCAAACACACTGCCCCATTCTAAACACACTACACCATTCTAAACACACTGCCCCATTCCAAACACACTGCACCATTCTAAACACACTGCACCATTCCAAACACACTGCCCCATTCTAAACACACTGCCCCATTCTAAACACACTGCCCCATTCTAAACAAACTGCCCCATTCTAAACACACTGCCCCATTCCAAACACACTGCCCCATTCTAAACACACTGCCCCATTCTAAACACACTGCCCCATTCTAAAACACACTGCCCCATTCCAAACACACTGCACCATTCTAAACACACTGCCCCATTCCAAACACACTGCCCCATTCTAAACACACTGCCCCATTCCAAACACACTGCCCCATTCTAAACACACTGCCCCATTCTAAACACACTGCACCATTCTAAACACACTGCACCATTCTAAACACTCTGCCCCATTCTAAACACACTGCCCCATTCTAAACACACTGCACCATTCTAAACACACTGCCCCATTCCAAACACACTGCACCATTCCAAACACACTGACCCAATCTAAACACACTGCACCATTCTAAACACACTGCCCCATTCCAAACACACTGCACCATTCTAAACACACTGCACCATTCCAAACACACTGCACCATTCTAAACACACTGCCCCATGCTAAACACACTGCACCATTCCAAACACACTGCCCCATTCTAAACACACTGCCCCATTCCAAACACACTGCCCCATTCTAAACACACTGCCCCATTCTAAAACACACTGCCCCATGCTAAACACACTGCACCATTCCAAACACACTGCACTATTCTAAACACACTGCCCCATTCCAAACACACTGCCCCATTCTAAACACACTGCCCCATTCTAAACACACTGCACCATTCTAAACACACTGCCCCATTCCAAACACACTGCACAATTCCAAACACACTGCCCCATTCTAAACACACTGCACCATTCTAAACACACTGCCCCATTCCAAACACACTGCACCATTCTAAACACACTGCCCCATTCTAAACACACTGCCCCATTCTAAACACACTGCCCCATGCTAAACACACTGCACCATTCCAAACACACTGCACCATTCTAAAAACACTGCCCCATTCCAAACACACTGCCCCATTCTAAACGCACTGCCCCATTCCAAACACACTGCCCCATGCCAAACACACTGCCCAATTCTAAACACACTGCCCCATTCCAAACACACTGCACCATTCCAAACACACTGCCCCATTCTAAACACACTACACCATTCTAAACACACTGCCCCATTCCAAACACACTGCACCATTCTAAACACACTGCACCATTCCAAACACACTGCCCCATTCTAAACACACTGCCCCATTCTAAACACACTGCCCCATTCTAAACAAACTGCCCCATTCTAAACACACTGCCCCATTCCAAACACACTGCCCCATTCTAAACACACTGCCCCATTCTAAACACACTGCCCCATTCCAAAACACACTGCCCCATTCCAAACACACTGCACCATTCTAAACACACTGCCCCATTCCAAACACACTGCCCCATTCTTAACACACTGCCCCATTCCAAACACACTGCCCCATTCTAAACACACTGCCCCATTCTAAACACACTGCACCATTCTAAACACACTGCACCATTCTAAACACTCTGCCCCATTCTAAACACACTGCCCCATTCTAAACACACTGCACCATTCTAAACACACTGCCCCATTCCAAACACACTGCACCATTCCAAACACACTGACCCAATCTAAACACACTGCACCATTCTAAACACACTGCCCCATTCCAAACACACTGCACCATTCTAAACACACTGCACCATTCCAAACACACTGCCCCATTCTAAACACACTGCCCCATGCTAAACACACTGCACCATTCCAAACACACTGCACCATTCTAAACACACTGCACCATTCCAAACACACTGCACCATTCTAAACACACTGCCCCATTCTAAACACACTGCACCATTCTAAACACACTGCACCATTCCAAACACACTGCACCATTCTAAACACACTGCCCCATGCTAAACACACTGCCCCATTCTAAACACACTGCCCCATTCCAAACACACTGCCCCATTCTAAACACACTGCCCCATTCTAAAACACACTGCCCCATGCTAAACACACTGCACCATTCCAAACACACTGCACCATTCTAAACACACTGCCCCATTCCAAACACACTGCCCCATTCTAAACACACTGCCCCATTCTAAACACACTGCACCATTCTAAACACACTGCCCCATTCCAAACACACTGCACAATTCCAAACACACTGCCCCATTCTAAACATACTGCACCATTCTAAACACACTGCCCCATGCTAAACACACTGCACCATTCCAAACACACTGCACCATTCTAAAAACACTGCCCCATTCCAAACACACTGCCCCATTCTAAACACACTGCCCCATTCCAAACACACTGCACAATTCTAAACAAACTGCACCATTCTAAACACACTGCCCCATTCCAAACACACTGCCCCATGCCAAACACACTGCCCCATTCTAAACACACTGCCCCATTCTAAACACACTGCCCCATTCTAAACACACTGCCCCATTCTAAACACACTGCCCCATGCTAAACACACTGCCCCATTCTAAGCACACTGCCCCATTCTAAACACACTGCCCCATTCTAAACACACTGCCCCATTCTAAACACACTGCCCCATTCTAAACACACTGCCCCATGCTAAACACACTGCACCATTCTAAACACACTGCCCCATTCCAAACACACTGCCCCATTCCAAACACACTGCCCCATTCTAAACACACTGCCCCATTCCAAACACACTGCACCATTCCAAACACACTGCCCCATTCTAAACACACTACACCATTCTAAACACACTGCCCCATTCCAAACACACTGCACCATTCTAAACACACTGCACCATTCCAAACACACTGCCCCATTCTAAACACACTGCCCCATTCTAAACACACTGCCCCATTCTAAACAAACTGCCCCATTCTAAACACACTGCCCCATTCCAAACACACTGCCCCATTCTAAACACACTGCCCCATTCTAAACACACTGCCCCATTCTAAAACACACTGCCCCATTCCAAACACACTGCACCATTCTAAACACACTGCCCCATTCCAAACACACTGCCCCATTCTAAACACACTGCCCCATTCCAAACACACTGCCCCATTCTAAACACACTGCCCCATTCTAAACACACTGCACCATTCTAAACACTCTGCCCCATTCTAAACACACTGCCCCATTCTAAACACACTGCACCATTCTAAACACACTGCCCCATTCCAAACACACTGCACCATTCCAAACACACTGACCCAATCTAAACACACTGCACCATTCTAAACACACTGCCCCATTCCAAACACACTGCACCATTCTAAACACACTGCACCATTCCAAACACACTGCCCCATTCTAAACACACTGCCCCATGCTAAACACACTGCACCATTCCAAACACACTGCACCATTCTAAACACACTGCACCATTCCAAACACACTGCACCATTCTAAACACACTGCCCCATGCTAAACACACTGCCCCATTCTAAACACACTGCCCCATTCCAAACACACTGCCCCATTCTAAACACACTGCCCCATTCTAAAACACACTGCCCCATGCTAAACACACTGCACCATTCCAAACACACTGCACCATTCTAAACACACTGCCCCATTCCAAACACACTGCCCCATTCTAAACACACTGCCCCATTCTAAACACACTGCACCATTCTAAACACACTGCCCCATTCCAAACACACTGCACAATTCCAAACACACTGCCCCATTCTAAACATACTGCACCATTCTAAACACACTGCCCCATTCTAAACACACTGCCCCATTCCAAACACACTGCCCCATTCCAAACACACTGCACCATTCCAAACACACTGACCCAATCTAAACACACTGCACCATTCTAAACACACTGCCCCATTCCAAACACACTGCACCATTCTAAACACACTGCACCATTCCAAACACACTGCCCCATTCTAAACACACTGCCCCATTCTAAACACACTGCCCCATTCTAAAACACACTGCCCCATTCCAAACACACTGCACCATTCTAAACACACTGCCCCATTCCAAACACACTGCCCCATTCTAAACACACTGCCCCATTCCAAACACACTGCCCCATTCTAAACACACTGCCCCATTCTAAACACACTGCACCATTCTAAACACACTGCACCATTCTAAACACTCTGCCCCATTCTAAACACACTGCCCCATTCTAAACACACTGCACCATTCTAAACACACTGCCCCATTCCAAACACACTGCACCATTCCAAACACACTGACCCAATCTAAACACACTGCACCATTCTAAACACACTGCCCCATTCCAAACACACTGCACCATTCTAAACACACTGCACCATTCCAAACACACTGCCCCATTCTAAACACACTGCCCCATGCTAAACACACTGCACCATTCCAAACACACTGCACCATTCTAAACACACTGCACCATTCCAAACACACTGCCCCATTCTAAACACACTGCCCCATTCTAAACACACTGCACCATTCTAAACACACTGCACCATTCCAAACACACTGCACCATTCTAAACACACTGCCCCATGCTAAACACACTGCCCCATTCTAAACACACTGCCCCATTCCAAACACACTGCCCCATTCTAAACACACTGCCCCATTCTAAAACACACTGCCCCATGCTAAACACACTGCACCATTCCAAACACACTGCACCATTCTAAACACACTGCCCCATTCCAAACACACTGCCCCATTCTAAACACACTGCCCCATTCTAAACACACTGCACCATTCTAAACACACTGCCCCATTCCAAACACACTGCACAATTCCAAACACACTGCCCCATTCTAAACATACTGCACCATTCTAAACACACTGCCCCATTCTAAACACACTGCCCCATTCCAAACACACTGCCCCATTCCAAACACACTGCACCATTCTAAACACACTGCCCCATTCTGAACACACTGCCCCATGCTAAACACACTGCACCATTCCAAACACACTGCACCATTCTAAAAACACTGCCCCATTCCAAACACACTGCCCCATTCTAAACACACTGCCCCATTCCAAACACACTGCACAATTCTAAACAAACTGCACCATTCTAAACACACTGCCCCATTCCAAACACACTGCCCCATGCCAAACACACTGCCCCATTCTAAACACACTGCCCCATTCTAAACACACTGCCCCATTCTAAACACACTGCCCCATGCTAAACACACTGCCCCATTCTAAGCACACTGCCCCATTCTAAACACACTGCCCCATTCTAAACACACTGCCCCATTCTAAACACACTGCCCCATTCTAAACACACTGCCCCATGCTAAACACACTGCACCATTTTAAACACACTGCCCCATTCCAAACACACTGCCCCATTCCAAACACACTGCCCCATTCTAAACACACTGCCCCATTCTAAACACACTGCCCTTTTCTAAACACACTGCACCATTCTAAACACACTGCCCCATGCTAAACACACTGCCCCATGCTAAACACACTGCCCCATTCTAAGCACACTGCCCCATTCTAAACACACTGCCCCATTCTAAACACACTGCCCCATTCTAAACACACTGCCCCATTCTAAACACACTGCCCCATTCCAAACACACTGCCCCATTCTAAACACACTGCACCATTCCAAACACACTGCCCCATTCTAAACACACTGCCCTTTTCTAAACACACTGCACCATTCTAAACACACTGCCCCATGCTAAACACACTGCACCATTCTAAACACACTGCACCATTCTAAGCATTCTAAACATTCTAAACACACTGCCCCATTCTAAACACACTGCACCATTCCAAACACACTGCCCCATTCTAAACACACTGCCCTTTTCTAAACACACTGCACCATTCTAAACACACTGCCCCATGCTAAACACACTGCCCCATTCTAAACACACTGCCCCATTCCAAACACACTGCCCCATGCTAAACACACTGCCCCATTCTAAAACACACTGCCCCATGCTAAACACACTGCACCATTCCAAACACACTGCACCATTCTAAACACACTGCCCCATTCCAAACACACTGCCCCATTCTAAACACACTGCCCCATTCTAAACACACTGCACCATTCTAAACACACTGCCCCATTCCAAACACACTGCCCCATTCCAAACACACTGCCCCATTCTAAACACACTGCCCCATTCCAAACACACTGCCCCATTCCAAACACACTGCACCTTTCTAAACACACTGCCCCATTCTAAACACACTGCCCCATTCTAAACACACTGCCCCATGCTAAACACACTGAACCATTCCAAACACACTGCACCATTCTAAACACACTGCCCCATTCCAAACACACTGTCCCATTCTAAACACACTGACCCATTCCAAACACACTACACCATTCTAAACACACTGCACCATTCTAAACACACTGCACCATTCTAAACACACTGCCCCATTCCAAACACACTGCCCCATGCCAAACACACTGCCCCATTCTAAACACACTGCCCCATTCTAAACACACTGCACCATTCTAAAAACACTGCCCCATTCTAAACACACTGCCCCATTCTAAACACACTGCCCCATTCTAAACACACTGCCCCATGCTAAACACACTTCCCCATGCCAAACACACTGCCCCATTCTAAACACACTGCCCCATTCTAAACACACTGCCCCATTCTAAACACACTGCCCCATTCTAAACACACTGCACCATTCAAAACACACTGCCCCATGCCAAACACACAGCACCATTCCAAACTCACTGCACCATGCTAAACACATTGCCCCATTCTAAACACACTGCACCATTCTAAACACACTGCACCATTCTAAACACACTGCCCCATTCTAAACACACTGCCCCATTCTAAACACACTGCCCCATTCTAAACACACTGCCCCATTCTAAACACACTGCCCCATGCTAAACACACTGCCCCATTCTAAACACACTGCCCCATTCTAAACACACTGCCCCATTCTAAACACACTGCCCCATACCAAACAGACGGCACCATTCCAAACACACTGCCCCATGCTAAACACACTGCCCCATTCTACACACACTGCACCATTCCAAACACACTGCCCCATTCTAAACACACTGCCCCATTCCAAACACACTGCCCCATTCCAAACACACTGCCCCATTCTAAACACACTGCACCATTCTAAACACACTGCCCCATTCCAAACACACTGCACCATTCTAAACACACTGCCCCATTCCAAACACACTGCCCCATTCTAAACACACTGCCCCATGCTAAACACACTGCACCATTCCAAACACACTGCACCATTCTAAACACACTGCACCATTCCAAACACACTGCCCCATTCTAAACACACTGCCCCATTCTAAACACTCTGCACCATTCTAAACACACTGCACCATTCCAAACACACTGCACCATTCTAAACACACTGCCCCATGCTAAACACACTGCCCCATTCTAAACACACTGCCCCATTCCAAACACACTGCCCCATTCTAAACACACTGCCCCATTCTAAAACACACTGCCCCATGCTAAACATACTGCACCATTCTAAACACACTGCCCCATTCTAAACACACTGCCCCATTCTAAACACACTGCCCCATTCCAAACACACTGCACCATTCTAAACACACTGCCCCATTCTGAACACACTGCCCCATGCTAAACACACTGCACCATTCCAAACACACTGCACCATTCCAAAAACACTGCCCCATTCCAAACACACTGCCCCATTCTAAACACACTGCCCCATTCCAAACACACTGCACAATTCTAAACAAACTGCACCATTCTAAACACACTGCCCCATTCCAAACACACTGCCCCATGCCAAACACACTGCCCCATTCTAAACACACTGCCCCATTCTAAACACACTGCCCCATTCTAAACACACTGCCCCATTCTAAACACACTGCGCAATGCTAAACACACTGCCCCATTCTAAGCACACTGCCCCATTCTAAACACACTGCCCCATTCTAAACACACTGCCCCATTCTAAACACACTGCCCCATTCTAAACACACTGCCCCATGCTAAACACACTGCACCATTCTAAACACACTGCACCATTCAAAACACACTGCCCCATGCCAAACACACAGCACCATTCCAAACTCACTGCACCATGCTAAACACATTGCCCTTTTCTAAACACACTGCACCATTCTAAACACACTGCACCATTCTAAACACACTGCCCCATTCTAAACACACTTCACCATTCTAAACACACTGCCCCATTCTAAACACACTTCACCATTCTAAACACACTGCCCCATTCTAAACACACTGCCCCATTCTAAACACACTGCCCCATTCTAAACACACTGCCCCATGCTAAACACACTGCCCCATTCTAAACACACTGCCCCATTCTAAACACACTGCCCCATTCTAAACACACTGCCCCATACCAAACAGACGGCACCATTCCAAACACACTGCCCCATGCTAAACACACTGCCCCATTCTACACACACTGCACCATTCCAAACACACTGCCCCATTCTAAACACACTGCCCCATTCTAAACACACTGCCCCATTCCAAACACACTGCCCCATTCCAAACACACTGCCCCATTCTAAACACACTGCACCATTCTAAACACACTGCCCCATTCCAAACACACTGCCCCATTCCAAACACACTGCACCTTTCTAAACACACTGCCCCATTCTAAACACACTGCCCCATTCTAAACACACTGCCCCATGCTAAACACACTGCACCATTCCAAACACACTGCACCATTCTAAAAACACTGCCCCATTCCAAACACACTGTCCCATTCTAAACACACTGACCCATTCCAAACACACTACACCATTCTAAACACACTGCACCATTCTAAACACACTGCACCATTCTAAACACACTGCCCCATTCCAAACACACTGCCCCATGCCAAACACACTGCCCCATTCTAAACACACTGCCCCATTCTAAACACACTGCACCATTCTAAAAACACTGCCCCATTCTAAACACACTGCCCCATTCTAAACACACTGCCCCATTCTAAACACACTGCCCCATGCTAAACACACTGCCCCATTCTAAACACACTGCCCCATTCTAAACACACTGCGCAATGCTAAACACACTGCCCCATTCTAAGCACACTGCCCCATTCTAAACACACTGCCCCATTCTAAACACACTGCCCCATTCCAAACACACTGCACAATTCTAAACAAACTGCACCATTCTAAACACACTGCCCCATTCCAAACACACTGCCCCATGCCAAACACACTGCCCCATTCTAAACACACTGCCCCATTCTAAACACACTGCCCCATTCTAAACACACTGCCCCATTCTAAACACACTGCGCAATGCTAAACACACTGCCCCATTCTAAGCACACTGCCCCATTCTAAACACACTGCCCCATTCTAAACACACTGCCCCATTCTAAACACACTGCCCCATTCTAAACACACTGCCCCATGCTAAACACACTGCACCATTCTAAACACACTGCACCATTCAAAACACACTGCCCCATGCCAAACACACAGCACCATTCCAAACTCACTGCACCATGCTAAACACATTGCCCTTTTCTAAACACACTGCACCATTCTAAACACACTGCACCATTCTAAACACACTGCCCCATTCTAAACACACTTCACCATTCTAAACACACTGCCCCATTCTAAACACACTTCACCATTCTAAACACACTGCCCCATTCTAAACACACTGCCCCATTCTAAACACACTGCCCCATTCTAAACACACTGCCCCATGCTAAACACACTGCCCCATTCTAAACACACTGCCCCATTCTAAACACACTGCCCCATTCTAAACACACTGCCCCATACCAAACAGACGGCACCATTCCAAACACACTGCCCCATGCTAAACACACTGCCCCATTCTACACACACTGCACCATTCCAAACACACTGCCCCATTCTAAACACACTGCCCCATTCTAAACACACTGCCCCATTCCAAACACACTGCCCCATTCCAAACACACTGCCCCATTCTAAACACACTGCACCATTCTAAACACACTGCCCCATTCCAAACACACTGCCCCATTCCAAACACACTGCACCTTTCTAAACACACTGCCCCATTCTAAACACACTGCCCCATTCTAAACACACTGCCCCATGCTAAACACACTGCACCATTCCAAACACACTGCACCATTCTAAAAACACTGCCCCATTCCAAACACACTGTCCCATTCTAAACACACTGACCCATTCCAAACACACTACACCATTCTAAACACACTGCACCATTCTAAACACACTGCACCATTCTAAACACACTGCCCCATTCCAAACACACTGCCCCATGCCAAACACACTGCCCCATTCTAAACACACTGCCCCATTCTAAACACACTGCACCATTCTAAAAACACTGCCCCATTCTAAACACACTGCCCCATTCTAAACACACTGCCCCATTCTAAACACACTGCCCCATGCTAAACACACTGCCCCATTCCAAACACACTGCCCCATTCCAAACACACTGCCCCATTCTAAACACACTGCACCGTTCTAAACACACTGCACCGTTCTAAACACACTGCACCGTTCTAAACACACTGCCCCATGCCAAACACACTGCCCCGTTCCAAACACACTGCACCGTTCTAAACACACTGCACCGTTCTAAACACACTGCACCGTTCTAAACACACTGCACCGTTCTAAACACACTGCCCCATGCCAAACACACTGCCCCGTTCCAAACACACTGCACCGTTCTAAACACACTGCACCATTCTAAACACACTGCCCCATGCCAAAAACACTGCCCCATTCCAAACACACTGCCCCATTCCAAACACACTGCCCCATTCCAAACACACTGCCCCATTCCAAACACACTGCCCCATTCCAAACACACTGCCCCATTCCAAACACACTGCCCCATGCCAAACACACTGCCCCATGCCAAACACGCTGCCCATTCCAAACACACTGCCCCATTCCAAACACACTGCACCATTCTAAACACACTGCACCATTCAAAACACACTGCCCCATGCCAAACACACAGCACCATTCCAAACACACTGCACCATGCTAAACACATTGCCCCATTCTAAACACACTGCACCATTCTAAACACACTGCCCCATGTTAAACACACTGCACCATTCTAAACACACTGCACCATTCTAAACACACTGCCCCATGTTAAACACACTGCACCATTCTAAACACACTTCACCATTCTAAACACACTGCCCCATTCTAAACACACTGCCCCATTCTAAACACACTGCCCCATTCTAAACACACTGCCCCATGCTAAACACACTGCCCCATTCTAAACACACTGCCCCATTCTAAACACACTGCCCCATTCTAAACACACTGCCCCATACCAAACAGACGGCACCATTCCAAACACACTGCCCCATGCTAAACACACTGCCCCATTCTACACACACTGCACCATTCCAAACACACTGCCCCATTCTAAACACACTGCCCCATTCTAAACACACTGCACCATTCTAAACACACTGTCCCATTCCAAACACACTGCACCATTCCAAACACACTGCACCATTCTAAACACACTGCCCCATTCTAAACACACTGCCCCATTCCAAACACACTGCCCCATTCTAAACACACTGCCCCATTCTAAACACACTGCCCCATGCTAAACACACTGCACCATTCTAAACACACTGCACCATTCTAAACACACTGCCCCATTCCAAACACACTGCCCCATTCTAAACACACTGCACCATTCTAAACACACTGCCCCATTCCAAACACACTGCACCATTCCAAACACACTGCCCCATGCTAAAAACACTGCCCCATGCCAAACACACTGCACCATTCCAAACACACTGCACCATTCTAAACACACTGCCCCATTCTAAACACACTGCACCATTCCAAACAAACTGCCCCATTCTAAACACCTGCTCCATTCCAAACACACTGCCCCATTCCAAACACACTGCCCCATTCCAAACACACTGCCCCATTCTAAATACACTGCACCATGCTAAACACACTGCCCCATTCGAAACACAGTGCCCCATGTTAAACACACTGTCCCATGCCAAACACACTGCCCCATTCCAAACACACTGCACCATTCTAAACACACTGCCCCATGCTAAACACACTGCCCCATTCTAAACACACTGCCCCATGCTAAACACACTGCCCCATTCTAAACACACTGCCCCATGCTAAACACACTGCACCATTCTAAACACACTGCCCCATGCTAAACACACTGCCCCATGCTAAACACACTGCCCCATTCTAAACACACTGCCCCATTCTAAACACACTTCCCCATGCTAAACACACTGCCCCATTCTAAACACACTGCCCCATGCTAAACACACTGCCCCATGCCAAACACACTGCCCCATGCTAAACACACTGCCCCATTCCAAACAAACTGCCCCATGCTAAACACACTGCCCCATTCTAAACACACTGCCCCATGCTAAACACACTGCCCCATTCTAAACACACTGCACCATTCTAAACACACTGCCCCTAGCTAAACACACTGCCCCATTCTAAACACACTGCACCATTCCAAACACACTGCCCCATGCTAAACACACTGCCCCATTCTAAGCACACTGCCCCATTCTAAACACACTGCCCCATTCTAAACACACTGCACCATTCTAAACACACTGCCCCATTCTAAACACACTGCCCCATGCTAAACACACTGCCCCATTCTAAACACACTGCCCCATTCCAAACACACTGCCCCATTCTAAACACACTGCCCCATTCTAAACACACTGCCCCATTCTAAACACACTGCCCCATTCTAAACACACTGCCCCATTCTAAACACACTGCCCCATTCTAAACACTCTGCACCATTCTAAACACACTGCCCCATTCTAAACACACTGCCCCATGCTAAACACACTGCACCATTCCAAACACACTGCACCATTCTAAACACACTGCACCATTCTAAACACACTGCCCCATGCTAAACACACTGCCCCATTCTAAACACACTGCCCCATTCTAAGCACACTGCCCCATTCTAAACACACTGCCCCATTCTAAACACACTGCACCATTCTAAACACACTGCCCCATTCTAAACACACTGCCCCATGCTAAACACACTGCCCCATTCTAAACACACTGCCCCATTCCAAACACACTGCCCCATTCTAAACACACTGCCCCATTCTAAACACACTGCCCCATTCTAAACACACTGCCCCATTCTAAACACACTGCCCCATTCTAAACACACTGCCCCATTCTAAACACTCTGCACCATTCTAAACACACTGCCCCATTCTAAACACACTGCCCCATGCTAAACACACTGCACCATTCCAAACACACTGCACCATTCTAAACACACTGCACCATTCTAAACACACTGCCCCATGCTAAACACACTGCCCCATTCTAAACACACTGCCCCATTCCAAACACACTGCCCCATTCTAAACACACTGCCCCATTCTAAAACACACTGCCCCATGCTAAACACACTGCACCATTCCAAACACACTGCACCATTCTAAACACACTGCCCCATTCCAAACACACTGCCCCATTCTAAACACACTGCCCCATTCTAAACACACTGCACCATTCTAAACACACTGCCCCATTCCAAACACACTGCACCATTCTAAACACACTGCCCCATTCTAAACACACTGCCCCATTCTAAACACACTGCCCCATGCTAAACACACTGAACCATTCCAAACACACTGCACCATTCTAAAAACACTGCCCCATTCCAAACACACTGTCCCATTCTAAACACACTGCCCCATTCCAAACACACTACACCATTCCAAACACACTACACCATTCTAAACACACTGCACCATTCTAAACACACTGCACCATTCTAAACACACTGCCCCATTCCAAACACACTGCCCCATGCCAAACACACTGCCCCATTCTAAACACACTGCCCCATTCTAAACACACTGCACCATTCTAAACACACTGCCCCATGCTAAACACACTACACCATTCTAAACACACTGCACCATTCTAAACACACTGCACCATTCTAAACACACTGCCCCATTCCAAACACACTGCCCCATGCCAAACACACTGCCCCATTCTAAACACACTGCCCCATTCTAAACACACTGCCCCATTCTAAACACACTGCCCCATGCTAAACACACTGCCCCATGCTAAACACACTTCCCCATGCCAAACACACTGCACCATTCTAAACACACTGCACCATTCTAAACACACAGCACCATTCTAAACACACTGCCCCATTCCAAACACACTGCACCATTCTAAACACACTGCACCATTCTAAACACACTGCCCCATGCCAAACACACTGCCTCATTCCAAACACACTGCACCGTTCTAAACACACTGCACCGTTCTAAACACACTGCCCCATGCCAAACACACTGCCCCGTTCCAAACACACTGCACCGTTCTAAACACACTGCACCGTTCTAAACACACTGCCCCATGCCAAACACACTGCCCCATTCCAAACACACTGCCCCATGCCAAACACACTGCCCCATTCCAAACACACTGCCCCATTCCAAACACACTGCCCCATTCCAAACACACTGCCCCATGCCAAACACACTGCCCCATGCCAAACACACTGCCCCATTCCAAACACACTGCCCCATTCCAAACACACTGCACCATTCTAAACACACTGCACCATTCAAAACACACTGCCCCATGCCAAACACACTGCACCATGCTAAACACATTGCCCCATTCTAAACACACTGCACCATTCTAAACACACTGCCCCATGTTAAACACACTGCCCCATTCCAAACACACTGCACCATTCTAAACACACTGCACCATTCTAAACACACTGCCCCATTCTAAACACACTGCACCATTCCAAACACACTGCACCATTCTAAACACACTGCCCCATGCTAAACACACTGCCCCATTCCAAACACACTGCCCCATTCTAAACACACTGCCCCATGCCAAACATACTGCGCCATTCTAAACACACTGCCCCATTCCAAACACACTGCCCCATTCTAAACACACTGCCCCATGCCAAACATACTTCACCATTCTAAACACACTGCCCCATTCTAAACACACTGCCCCATTCTAAACACACTGCCCCATTCTAAACACACTGCCCCATGCTAAACACACTGCCCCATTCTAAACACACTGCCCCATTCTAAACACACTGCCCCATTCTAAACACACTGCCCCATTCCAAACACACTGCCCCATACCAAACAGACGGCACCATTCCAAACACACTGCCCCATGCTAAACACACTGCCCCATTCTACACACACTGCACCATTCTAAACACACTGCCCCATTCTAAACACACTGCCCCATTCTAAACACACTGCCCCATTCTAAACACACTGCCCCATGCTAAACACACTTCCCAATGCCAAACACACTGCACCATTCTAAACACACTGCACCATTCTAAACACACAGCACCATTCTAAACACACTGCCCCATTCCAAACACACTGCACCATTCTAAACACACTGCACCATTCTAAACACACTGCCCCATGCCAAACACACTGCCTCATTCCAAACACACTGCACCGTTCTAAACACACTGCACCGTTCTAAACACACTGCCCCATGCCAAACACACTGCCCCATTCCAAACAAACTGCACCGTTCTAAACACACTGCACCGTTCTAAACACACTGCACCATTCTAAACACACTGCCCCATGCCAAACACACTGCCCCATTCCAAACACACTGCCCCATGCCAAACACACTGCCCCATTCCAAACACACTGCCCCATTCCAAACACACTGCCCCATTCCAAACACACTGCCCCATTCCAAACACACTGCCCCATGCCAAACACACTGCCCCATGCCAAACACACTGCCCCATTCCAAACACACTGCCCCATTCCAAACACACTGCACCATTCTAAACACACTGCACCATTCAAAACACACTGCCCCATGCCAAACACACTGCACCATTCTAAACACACAGCACCATTCCAAACACACTGCACCATGCTAAACACATTGCCCCATTCTAAACACACTGCACCATTCTAAACACACTGCCCCATGTTAAACACACTGCCCCATTCCAAACACACTGCACCATTCTAAACACACTGCACCATTCTAAACACACTGCCCCATTCTAAACACACTGCCCCATGCTAAACACACTGCCCCATTCTAAACACACTGCCCCATTCTAAACACACTGCCCCATTCTAAACACACTGCCCCATACCAAACAGACGGCACCATTCCAAACACACTGCCCCATGCTAAACACACTGCCCCATTCTACACACACTGCCCCATTCTAAACACACTGCACCATTCCAAACACACTGCCCCATTCTAAACACACTACCCCATTCTAAACACACTGTCCCATTCCAAACACACTGCCCCATGCTAAACACACTGCCCCATGCTAAACACACTGCACCATTCTAAACACACTGCCCCATTCCAAACACACTGCCCCATTCTAAACAAACTGCCCCATTCTAAACACACTGCACCATTCTAAACACACTGCCCCATTCCAAACACACTGCACCATTCCAAACACACTGCCCCATGCTAAAAACACTGCCCCATGCCAAACACACTGCACCCTTCCAAACACACTGCACCATTCTAAACACACTGCCCCATTCTAAACACACTGCACCATTCCAAACAAACTGCCCCATTCTAAACACACTGCTCCATTCCAAACACACTGCCCCATTCCAAACACACTGCCCCATTCCAAACACACTGCCCCATTCTAAATACACTGCACCATTCCAAACACACTGCTCCATGCTAAACACACTGCCCCATGCCAAACACACTGCCCCATTCCAAACACACTGCACCATTCTAAACACACTGCCCCATGCTAAACACACTGCCCCATTCTAAACACACTGCCCCATGCTAAACACACTGCCCCATTCTAAACACACTGCCCCATGCTAAACACACTGCACCATTCTAAACACACTGCCCCATGCTAAACACACTGCCCCATGCTAAACACACTGCTCCATTCTAAACACACTGCCCCATGCTAAACACACTGCTCCATTCTAAACACACTGCCCCATTCTAAACACACTTCCCCATGCTAAACACACTGCCCCATTCTAAACACACTGCCCCATGCTAAACACACTGCCCCATGCCAAACACACTGCCCCATGCTAAACACACTGCCCAATGCTAAACACACTGCCCCATTCTAAACACACTGCCCCATTCTAAACACACTGCACCATTCTAAACACACTGCCCCATTCTAAACACACTGCCCCATTCTAAACACACTGCACCATTCCAAACACACCGCCCCATTCTAAACACACTGCACCATTCCAAACACACTGCCCCAATCCTAACACACTGCCCCATTCCAAACACACTGCCCCATTCTAAACACACTGCACCATTCCAAACACACTGCCCCATGCCAAACACACTGCACCATTCTAAACACACTGCCCCATGCTAAACACACTGCCCCATGCTAAACACACTGCCCCATTCTAAACACACTGCCCCATGCTAAACACACTGCCCCATTCTAAACACACTGCCCCATGCTAAACACACTGCCCCATTCAAAACACACTGCCCCATGCTAAACACACTGCCCCATGCTAAACACACTGCCCCATTCTAAACACACTGCCCCATTCCAAACACACTGCCCCAATCCTAACACACTGCCCCATTCTAAACACACTGCCCCATTCCAAACACACTGCCCCATTCCAAACACACTGCCCCATTCTAAACACACTGCCCCATTCTAAACACACTGCCCCATGCCAAACACACTGCACCATTCTAAACACACTGCACCATTCTAAACACACTGCCCCATTCCAAACACACGGCCCCATTCTAAACACACTGCCACATGCCAAACACACTGCACCATTCTAAACACACTGCACCATTCTAAACACACTGCCCCATTCCAAACACACTGCCCCATGCCAAACACACTGCCCCATTATAAACACACTGCCCCATTATAAACACACTGCACCATTCCAAACACACTGCACCATTCTAAACACAATGCACCATGCTAAACACACTGCCCCATGCCAAACACACTGCCCTATTCCAAACACACTGCACCGTTCTAAACACACTGCACCATTCTAAACACACTGCCCCATGGCAAACACACTGCACCATTCTAAACACACTGCACCATTCTAAAAACACTGCCCCATTCCAAACACACTGCCCCATTCTAAACACACTGCCCCATGCTAAACACACTGCCCCATGCTAAACACACTGCCCCATTCTAAACACACTGCCCCATGCTAAACACACTGCCCCATTCTAAACACACTGCCCCATTCAAAACACACTGCCCCATGCTAAACACACTGCCCCATGCTAAACACACTGCCCCATTCTAAACACACTGCCCCATTCCAAACACACTGCCCCATGCTAAACACACTGCCCCATTCTAAACACACTGCACTATTCTAAACACACTGCCCCATGCTAAACACACTGCCCCATTCTAAACACACTGCACCATTCCAAACACACTGCCCCATTCTAAACACACTGCACCATTCCAAACACACTGCCCCAATCCTAACACACTGCCCCATTCCAAACACACTGCCCCATTCTAAACACACTGCCCCATTCCAAACACACTGCCCCATTCCAAACACACTGCCCCATTCTAAACACACTGCCCCATTCTAAACACACTGCCCCATGCCAAACACACTGCACCATTCTAAACACACTGCACCATTCTAAACACACTGCCCCATTCCAAACACACGGCCCCATTCTAAACACACTGCCACATGCCAAACACACTGCACCATTCTAAACACACTGCACCATTCTAAACACACTGCCCCATTCCAAACACACTGCCCCATGCCAAACACACTGCCCCATTCTAAACACACTGCCCCATTATAAACACACTGCACCATTCCAAACACACTGCACCATTCTAAACACACTGCACCATGCTAAACACACTGCCCCATGCCAAACACACTGCCCTATTCCAAACACACTGCACCGTTCTAAACACACTGCACCATTCTAAACACACTGCCCCATGGCAAACACACTGCCCCATGCTAAACACACTGCCCCATGCTAAACACACTGCCCCATTCTAAACACACTGCCCCATGCTAAACACACTGCCCCATTCTAAACACACTGCCCCATTCAAAACACACTGCCCCATGCTAAACACACTGCCCCATGCTAAACACACTGCCCCATTCTAAACACACTGCCCCATTCCAAACACACTGCCCCATGCTAAACACACTGCCCCATTCTAAACACACTGCACTATTCTAAACACACTGCCCCATGCTAAACACACTGCCCCATTCTAAACACACTGCACCATTCCAAACACACTGCCCCATTCTAAACACACTGCACCATTCCAAACACACTGCCCCAATCCTAACACACTGCCCCATTCCAAACACACTGCCCCATTCTAAACACACTGCCCCATTCCAAACACACTGCCCCATTCCAAACACACTGCCCCATTCTAAACACACTGCCCCATTCTAAACACACTGCCCCATGCCAAACACACTGCACCATTCTAAACACACTGCACCATTCTAAACACACTGCCCCATTCCAAACACACGGCCCCATTCTAAACACACTGCCACATGCCAAACACACTGCACCATTCTAAACACACTGCACCATTCTAAACACACTGCACCATTCTAAACACACTGCCCCATTCCAAACACACTGCCCCATGCCAAACACACTGCCCCATGCCAAACACACTGCCCCATTCTAAACACACTGCCCCATTATAAACACACTGCACCATTCCAAACACACTGCACCATTCTAAACACACTGCACCATGCTAAACACACTGCCCCATGCCAAACACACTGCCCTATTCCAAACACACTGCACCGTTCTAAACACACTGCACCATTCTAAACACACTGCCCCATGGCAAACACACTGCACCATTCTAAACACACTGCACCATTCTAAAAACACTGCCCCATTCCAAACACACTGCCCCATTCTAAACACACTGCCCCATTCCAAACACACTGCACCATTCTAAACACACTGCACCATTCTAAACACACTGCACCATTCTAAACACACTGCCCCATTCCAAACACACTGCCCCATGCCAAACACACTGCCCCATGCTAAACACACTGCCCCATTCTAAACACACTGCACCATTCTAAACACACTGCCCCATTCTAAACACTCTGCCCCATTCTAAACACACTGCCCCATTCTAAACACACTGCACCATTGAAAACACACTGCCCCATTCCAAACACACTGCACCATTCCAAACACACTGCACCATTCTAAACACACTGCCCCATGCTAAACACACTGCCCCATTCTAAACACACTGCCCTATTCCAAACACACTGCACCGTTCTAAACACACTGCACCATTCTAAACACACTGCTCCATGCCAAACACACTGCACCATTCTAAACACACTGCCCCATGCCAAACACACTGCCCCATTCCAAACACACTGCCCCATGCCAAACACACTGCACCATTCCAAACACACTGCACCATTCTAAACACACTGCACCATGCTAAACACACTGCCCCATTCTAAACACACTGCCCCATTCTAAACACAATGCACCATTCTAAACACACTGCATCATTCTAAACACACTGCACCATTCCAAACACACTGCACCATTCTAAACACACTGCACCATGCTAAACACACTGCCCCATGCCAAACACACTGCCCTATTCCAAACACACTGCACCGTTCTAAACACACTGCACCATTCTAAACACACTGCCCCATGGCAAACACACTGCACCATTCTAAACACACTGCACCATTCTAAAACACTGCCCCATTCCAAACACACTGCCCCATTCTAAACACACTGCCCCATTCTAAACACACTGCACCATTCTAAACACACTGCCCCATTCCAAACACACTGCACCATTCCAAACACACTGCACCATTCTAAACACACTGCCCCATGCTAAACACACTGCCCCATTCTAAACACACTGCCCTATTCCAAACACACTGCACCGTTCTAAACACACTGCACCATTCTAAACACACTGCTCCATGCCAAACACACTGCACCATTCTAAACACACTGCCCCATGCCAAACACACTGCCCCATTCCAAACACACTGCCCCATGCCAAACACACTGCACCATTCCAAACACACTGCACCATTCTAAACACACTGCACCATGCTAAACACACTGCCCCATTCTAAACACACTGCCCCATTCTAAACACAATGCACCATTCTAAACAAACTGCATCATTCTAAACACACTGCACCATTCCAAACACACTGCACCATTCTAAACACACTGCACCATGCTAAACACACTGCCCCATGCCAAACACACTGCCCTATTCCAAACACACTGCACCATTCTAAACACACTGCACCATTCTAAACACACTGCCCCATGGCAAACACACTGCACCATTCTAAACACACTGCACCATTCTAACACACTGCCCCATTCCAAACACACTGCCCCATTCTAACACACTGCCCCATTCCAAACACACTGCACCATTCTAAACACACTGCACCATTCTAAACACACTGCACCATTCTAAACACACTGCCCCATTCCAAACACACTGCCCCATGCCAAACACACTGCCCCATGCTAAACACACTGCCCCATTCTAAACACACTGCACCATTCTAAACACACTGCCCCATTCTAAACACTCTGCCCCATTCTAAACACACTGCCCCATTCTAAACACACTGCACCATTCTAAACACACTGCCCCATTCCAAACACACTGCACCATTCCAAACACACTGCACCATTCTAAACACACTGCTCCATGCCAAACACACTGCACCATTCTAAACACACTGCCCCATGCCAAACACACTGCCCCATTCCAAACACACTGCCCCATGCCAAACACACTGCACCATTCCAAACACACTGCACCATTCTAAACACACTGCACAATGCTAAACACACTGCCCCATTCTAAACACACTGCCCCATTCTAAACACAATGCACCATTCTAAACACACTGCATCATTCTAAACACACTGCACCATTCCAAACACACTGCACCATTCTAAACACACTGCACCATGCTAAACACACTGCCCCATGCCAAACACACTGCCCTATTCCAAACACACTGCACCGTTCTAAACACACTGCACCATTCTAAACACACTGCCCCATGCCAAACACACTGCACCATTCTAAACACACTGCACCATTCTAAAAACACTGCCCCATTCCAAACGCACTGCCCCATTCTAAACACACTGCCCCATTCCAAACACACTGCACCATTCTAAACGCACTGCACCATTCTAAACACACTGCCCCATTCCAAACACACTGCCCCATGCCAAACACACTGCCCCATTCTAAACACACTGCCCCATTCTAAACACACTGCACCATTCTAAACACACTGCCCCATTCTAAACACTCTGCCCCATTCTAAACACACTGCCCCATTCTAAACACACTGCACCATTATAAACACACTGCCCCATTCCAAACACACTGCACCATTCCAAACACACTGCACCATTCTAAACACACTGCTCCATGCTAAACACACTGCCCCATTCTAAACACACTGCCCTATTCCAAACACACTGCACCGTTCTAAACACACTGCACCATTCTAAACACACTGCCCCATGCCAAACACACTGCATCATTCTAAACACACTGCCCCATGCCAAACACACTGCCCCATTCCAAACACACTGCCCCAATGCCAAACACACTGCCCCATTCCAAATACACTGCCCCATTCCAAACACACTGCCCCATGCTAAACACACTGCACCATTCTAAACACACTGCACCATTATAAACACACTGCCCCATTCCAAACACACTGCACCATGCTAAACACACTGCCCCATGCTAAACACACTGCCCCATGCTAAACACACTGCCCCATGCTAAACACACTGCCCTATTCCAAACACACTGCACCGTTCTAAACACACTGCACCATTCTAAACACACTGCTCCATGCCAAACACACTGCACCATTCTAAACACACTGCCCCATGCCAAACACACTGCCCCATTCCAAACACACTGCCCCATGCCAAACACACTGCACCATTCCAAACACACTGCACCATTCTAAACACACTGCACAATGCTAAACACACTGCCCCATTCTAAACACACTGCCCCATTCTAAACACAATGCACCATTCTAAACACACTGCATCATTCTAAACACACTGCACCATTCCAAACACACTGCACCATTCTAAACACACTGCACCATGCTAAACACACTGCCCCATGCCAAACACACTGCCCTATTCCAAACACACTGCACCGTTCTAAACACACTGCACCATTCTAAACACACTGCCCCATGCCAAACACACTGCACCATTCTAAACACACTGCACCATTCTAAAAACACTGCCCCATTCCAAACGCACTGCCCCATTCTAAACACACTGCCCCATTCCAAACACACTGCACCATTCTAAACGCACTGCACCATTCTAAACACACTGCCCCATTCCAAACACACTGCCCCATGCCAAACACACTGCCCCATTCTAAACACACTGCCCCATTCTAAACACACTGCACCATTCTAAACACACTGCCCCATTCTAAACACTCTGCCCCATTCTAAACACACTGCCCCATTCTAAACACACTGCACCATTCTAAACACACTGCCCCATTCCAAACACACTGCACCATTCCAAACACACTGCACCATTCTAAACACACTGCTCCATGCTAAACACACTGCCCCATTCTAAACACACTGCCCTATTCCAAACACACTGCACCGTTCTAAACACACTGCACCATTCTAAACACACTGCCCCATGCCAAACACACTGCATCATTCTAAACACACTGCCCCATGCCAAACACACTGCCCCATTCCAAACACACTGCCCCAATGCCAAACACACTGCCCCATTCCAAATACACTGCCCCATTCCAAACACACTGCCCCATGCTAAACACACTGCACCATTCTAAACACACTGCACCATTATAAACACACTGCCCCATTCCAAACACACTGCACCATGCTAAACACACTGCCCCATGCTAAACACACTGCCCCATGCTAAACACACTGCCCCATGCTAAACACACTGCACCATTCTAAACACACTGCCCTATTCTAAACACACTGCCCTATTCTAAACACACTGCCCCATGCCAAACACACTGCCCCATTCTAAACACACTGCACCATTCTAAACACACTGCCCCATGCTAAACACACTGCACCATTCTAAACACACTGCCCCATGCTAAACACACTGCCCCATGCTAAACATACTGCCCCATTCTAAACACACTCCCCCTTGCTAAACACACTGCCCCATTCTAAACACACTGCCCCATGCTAAACACACTGCCCCATTCTAAACACACTGCCCCATTCCAAACACACTGCACCATTCTAAACAAACTGCACCATTCTAAACACACTGCACCATTCTAAACACACTGCCCCATTCCAAACACACTGCCCCATGCCAAACACACTGCCCCATTCTAAACACACTGCCCCATTCTAAACACTCTGCCCCATTCTAAACACACTGCCCCATTCTAAACACACTGCACCATTCTAAACACACTGCCCCATTCCAAACACACTGCACCATTCCAAACACACTGCACCATTCTAAACACACTGCCCCATGCTAAACACACTGCCCCATTCTAAACACACTGCCCTATTCCAAACACACTGCACAGTTCTAAACACACTGCACCATTCTAAACACCCTGCCCCATTCCAAACACACTGCCCCATTCCAAACACACTGCCCCATGCTAAACACACTGCACCATTCTAAACACACTGCACCATTCTAAACACACTGCCCCATTCCAAACACACTGCACCATGCTAAACACACTGCCCCATTCTAAACACACTGCCCCATGCTAAACACACTGCCCCATTCTAAACACACTGCACCATTCTAAACACACTGCCCCATTCTAAACACACTGCCCCATGCTAAACACACTGCCCCATGCTAAACACACTGCCCCATTCTAAACACACTGCCCCATGCTAAACACACTGCCCCATGCTAAACACACTGCCCCATTCTAAACACACTGCCCCATGCTAAACACACTGCCCCATTCTAAACACACTGCCCCATGCTAAACACACTGCCCCATTCTAAACACACTGCCCCATGCCAAACACACTGCCCCATGCTAAACACACTGCCCCATTCTAAACACACTGCACCATTCTAAACACACTGCCCAATGCTAAACACACTGCCCCATTCTAAACACACTACCCCATGCCAAACACACTGCCCCATTCTAAACACACTGCCCCATGCTAAACACACTGCACCATTCCAAACAACCTGCACCATTCTAAACACACTTCACCATTCTAAACACACTGCCCCATTCTAAACACACTGCACCATTCCAAACACACTGCCCCATTCTAAACACACTGCCCCATTCTAAACACACTGCCCCATTCTAAACACACTGCCCCATTCTAAACACACTGCACCATTCCAAACACACTTCACCATTCTAAACACACTGCCCCATTCTAAACACACTGCCCCATTCCAAACAAACTGCCCCATGCTAAACACACTGCCCCATGCTAAACACACTGCCCCATTCTAAACACACTGCCCCATGCTAAACACACTGCCCCATTCTAAACACACTGCCCCATGCTAAACACACTGCACCATTCCAAACAACCTGCACCATTCTAAACACACTGCCCCATTCCAAACACACTGCCCCATTCTAAACACACTGCCCCATTCTAAACACACTGCACCATTCTAAACACACTGCCCCATTCCAAACACACTGCACCATTCCAAACACACTGCCCCATGCTAAACACACTGCCCCATGCCAAACACACTGCACCATTCCAAACACACTGCACCATTCTAAACACACTGCCCCATTCTAAACACACTGCCCCATGCCAAACACACTGCACCATTCCAAACACACTGCACCATTCTAAACACACTGCACCATGCTAAACACACTGCCCCATTCTAAACACACTGCCCCATTCTAAACACAATGCACCATTCTAAACACACTGCATCATTCTAAACACACTGCACCATTCCAAACACACTGCACCATTCTAAACACACTGCACCATGCTAAACACACTGCCCCATGCCAAACACACTGCCCTATTCCAAACACACTGCACCGTTCTAAACACACTGCACCATTCTAAACACACTGCCCCATGGCAAACACACTGCACCATTCTAAACACACTGCATCATTCTAAAACACTGCCCCATTCCAAACACACTGCCCCATTCTAAACACACTGCCCCATTCTAAACACACTGCACCATTCTAAACACACTGCCCCATTCCAAACACACTGCACCATTCCAAACACACTGCACCATTCCAAACACACTGCACCATTCTAAACACACTGCCCCATGCTAAACACACTGCCCCATTCTAAACACACTGCCCTATTCCAAACACACTGCACCGTTCTAAACACACTGCACCATTCTAAACACACTGCTCCATGCCAAACACACTGCACCATTCTAAACACACTGCCCCATGCCAAACACACTGCCCCATTCCAAACACACTGCCCCATGCCAAACACACTGCACCATTCCAAACACACTGCACCATTCTAAACACACTGCACCATGCTAAACACACTGCCCCATTCTAAACACACTGCCCCATTCTAAACACAATGCACCATTCTAAACACACTGCATCATTCTAAACACACTGCACCATTCCAAACACACTGCACCATTCTAAACACACTGCACCATGCTAAACACACTGCCCCATGCCAAACACACTGCCCTATTCCAAACACACTGCACCATTCTAAACACACTGCACCATTCTAAACACACTGCCCCATGGCAAACACACTGCACCATTCTAAACACACTGCACCATTCTAAAACACTGCCCCATTCCAAACACACTGCCCCATTCTAACACACTGCCCCATTCCAAACACACTGCACCATTCTAAACACACTGCACCATTCTAAACACACTGCACCATTCTAAACACACTGCCCCATTCCAAACACACTGCCCCATGCCAAACACACTGCCCCATGCTAAACACACTGCCCCATTCTAAACACACTGCACCATTCTAAACACACTGCCCCATTCTAAACACTCTGCCCCATTCTAAACACACTGCCCCATTCTAAACACACTGCACCATTCTAAACACACTGCCCCATTCCAAACACACTGCACCATTCCAAACACACTGCACCATTCCAAACACACTGCACCATTCTAAACACACTGCCCCATGCTAAACACACTGCCCCATTCTAAACACACTGCACCGTTCTAAACACACTGCACCATTCTAAACACACTGCTCCATGCCAAACACACTGCACCATTCTAAACACACTGCCCCATGCCAAACACACTGCCCCATTCCAAACACACTGCCCCATGCCAAACACACTGCACCATTCCAAACACACTGCACCATTCTAAACACACTGCCCCATGCCAAACACACTGCCCCATTCCAAACACACTGCCCCATGCCAAACACACTGCACCATTCCAAACACACTGCACCATTCTAAACACACTGCACCATGCTAAACACACTGCCCCATTCTAAACACACTGCCCCATTCTAAACACAATGCACCATTCTAAACACACTGCATCATTCTAAACACACTGCACCATTCCAAACACACTGCACCATTCTAAACACACTGCACCATGCTAAACACACTGCCCCATGCCAAACACACTGCCCTATTCCAAACACACTGCACCGTTCTAAACACACTGCACCATTCTAAACACACTGCCCCATGCCAAACACACTGCACCATTCTAAACACACTGCACCATTCTAAAAACACTGCCCCATTCCAAACGCACTGCCCCATTCTAAACACACTGCCCCATTCCAAACACACTGCACCATTCTAAACGCACTGCACCATTCTAAACACACTGCCCCATTCCAAACGCACTGCCCCATGCCAAACACACTGCCCCATTCTAAACACACTGCCCCATTCTAAACACACTGCACCATTCTAAACACACTGCCCCATTCTAAACACTCTGCCCCATTCTAAACACACTGCCCCATTCTAAACACACTGCACCATTCTAAACACACTGCCCCATTCCAAACACACTGCACCATTCCAAACACACTGCACCATTCTAAACACACTGCTCCATGCTAAACACACTGCCCCATTCTAAACACACTGCCCTATTCCAAACACACTGCACCGTTCTAAACACACTGCACCATTCTAAACACACTGCCCCATGCCAAACACACTGCATCATTCTAAACACACTGCCCCATGCCAAACACACTGCCCCATTCCAAACACACTGCCCCAATGCCAAACACACTGCCCCATTCCAAATACACTGCCCCATTCCAAACACACTGCCCCATGCTAAACACACTGCACCATTCTAAACACACTGCACCATTATAAACACACTGCCCCATTCCAAACACACTGCACCATGCTAAACACACTGCCCCATGCTAAACACACTGCCCCATGCTAAACACACTGCCCCATGCTAAACACACTGCACCATTCTAAACACACTGCCCTATTCTAAACACACTGCCCTATTCTAAACACACTGCCCCATGCTAAACACACTGCCCCATTCTAAACACACTGCACCATTCTAAACACACTGCCCCATGCTAAACACACTGCCCCATTCTAAACACACTGCCCCATTCTAAACACACTGCACCATTCTAAACACACTGCCCCATTCTAAACACTCTGCCCCATTCTAAACACACTGCCCCATTCTAAACACACTGCACCATTCTAAACACACTGCCCCATTCCAAACACACTGCACCATTCCAAACACACTGCACCATTCTAAACACACTGCCCCATGCTAAACACACTGCCCCATTCTAAACACACTGCCCTATTCCAAACACACTGCACAGTTCTAAACACACTGCACCATTCTAAACACCCTGCCCCATTCCAAACACACTGCCCCATTCCAAACACACTGCCCCATGCTAAACACACTGCACCATTCTAAACACACTGCACCATTCTAAACACACTGCCCCATTCCAAACACACTGCACCATGCTAAACACACTGCCCCATTCTAAACACACTGCCCCATGCTAAACACACTGCCCCATTCTAAACACACTGCACCATTCTAAACACACTGCCCCATTCTAAACACACTGCCATATTCTAAAAACACTGCCCCATGCTAAACACACTGCCCCATTCTAAACACACTGCACCATTCTAAACACACTGCCCCATGCTAAACACACTGCACCATTCTAAACACACTGCCCCATGCTAAACACACTGCCCCATGCTAAACATACTGCCCCATGCTAAACACACTGCCCCATTCTAAACACACTGCCCCATTCTAAGCACACTGCCCCATGCTAAACACACTGCCCCATGCTAAACACACTGCCCCATGCTAAACACACTGCCCCATGCTAAACACACTGCCCCATGCTAAACACACTGCCCCATTCTAAACACACTGCCCCATGCTAAACACACTGCCCCATTCTAAACACACTGCCCCATGCTAAACACACTGCCCCATTCTAAACACACTGCCCCATGCCAAACACACTGCCCCATGCTAAACACACTGCCCCATTCTAAACACACTGCACCATTCTAAACACACTGCCCAATGCTAAACACACTGCCCCATTCTAAACACACTGCACCATTCCAAACACACTGCCCCATTCTAAACACACTGCACCATTCCAAACACACTACCCCAATCATAACACACTGCCCCATTCCAAACACACTGCACCATTCCAAACACACTGCCCCATGCTAAACACACTGCCCCATGCTAAACACACTGCCCCATTCTAAACACACTGCCCCATGCCAAACACACTGCACCATTCTAAACACACTGCACCATTCTAAACACATTGCACCATTCTAAACACACTGCCCCATTCCAAACACACTACCCCATGCCAAACACACTGCCCCATTCTAAACACACTGCCCCATGCTAAACACACTGCACCATTCCAAACAACCTGCACCATTCTAAACACACTGCCCCATTCCAAACACACTGCCCCATTCTAAACACACTGCCCCATTCTAAACACACTGCACCATTCTAAACACACTGCCCCATTCCAAACACACTGCACCATTCCAAACACACTGCCCCATGCTAAACACACTGCCCCATGCCAAACACACTGCACCATTCCAAACACACTGCACCATTCTAAACACACTGCCCCATTCTAAACACACTGCCCCATTCTAAACACACTGCACCATTCCAAACACACTGCCCCATTCTAAACACACTGCCCCATTCTAAACACACTGCACCATTCCAAACACACTTCACCATTCTAAACACACTGCCCCATTCTAAACACACTGCCCCATTCCAAACAAACTGCCCAATTCTAAACACACTGCCCCATGCTAAACACACTGCCCCATTCTAAACACACTGCCCCATTCTAAACACACTGCCCCATGCTAAACACACTGCACCATTCCAAACACACTGCACCATTCTAAACACACTGCCCCATTCCAAACACACTGCCCCATTCTAAACACACTGCCCCATTCTAAACACACTGCACCATTCCAAACACACTGCCCCATTCTAAACACACTGCCCCATTCTAAACACACTGCACCATTCCAAACACACTTCACCATTCTAAACACACTGCCCCATTCTAAACACACTGCCCCATTCCAAAAAAACTGCCCCATTCTAAACACACTGCCCCATGCTAAACACACTGCCCCATTCTAAACACACTGCCCCATTCTAAACACACTGCCCCATGCTAAACACACTGCACCATTCCAAACACACTGCACCATTCTAAACACACTGCCCCATTCCAAACACACTGCCCCATTCTAAACACACTGCCCCATTCTAAACACACTGCACCATTCTAAACACACTGCCCCATTCCAAACACACTGCACCATTCCAAACACACTGCCCCATGCTAAACACACTGCCCCATGCCAAACACACTGCACCATTCCAAACACACTGCACCATTCTAAACACACTGCCCCATTCTAAACACACTGCACCATTCCAAACACACTGCCCCATTCTAAACACACTGCACCATTCCAAACACACTTCCCCAATCCTAACACACTGCCCCATTCCAAACACACTGCCCCATTCTAATCACACTGCACCATTCCAAACACACTGCCCCATGCTAAACACACTGCACCATTCTAAACACACTGCCCCATTCTAAACACACTTCACCATTCTAAACACACTGCCCCATTCTAAACACACTGCCCCATTCCAAACAAACTGCCCCATTCTAAACACACTGCCCCATGCTAAACACACTGCCCCATTCTAAACACACTGCCCCATTCTAAACACACTGCCCCATGCTAAACACACTGCACCATTCCAAACAACCTGCACCATTCTAAACACACTGCCCCATTCCAAACACACTGCCCCATTCTAAACACATTGCCCCATTCTAAACACACTGCACCATTCTAAACACACTGCCCCATTCCAAACACACTGCACCATTCCAAACACACTGCCCCATGCTAAACACACTGCACCATGCCAAACACACTGCACCATTCCAAACACACTGCACCATTCTAAACACACTGCCCCATTCTAAACATACTGCCCCATTCCAAACACACTGCACCATTCCAAACACACTGCCCCATGCTAAACACACTGCCCCATGCCAAACACACTGCACCATTCCAAACACACTGCACCATTCTAAACACACTGCCCCATTCTAAACACACTGCACCATTCCAAACACACTGCCCCATTCTAAACACACTGCACCATTCCAAACACACTTCCCCAATCCTAACACACTGCCCCATTCCAAACACACTGCCCCATTCTAATCACACTGCACCATTCCAAACACACTGCCCCATGCTAAACACACTGCACCATTCTAAACACACTGCCCCATTCTAAACACACTTCACCATTCTAAACACACTGCCCCATTCTAAACACACTGCCCCATTCCAAACAAACTGCCCCATTCTAAACACACTGCCCCATGCTAAACACACTGCCCCATTCTAAACACACTGCCCCATTCTAAACACACTGCCCCATGCTAAACACACTGCACCATTCCAAACAACCTGCACCATTCTAAACACACTGCCCCATTCCAAACACACTGCCCCATTCTAAACACATTGCCCCATTCTAAACACACTGCACCATTCTAAACACACTGCCCCATTCCAAACACACTGCACCATTCCAAACACACTGCCCCATGCTAAACACACTGCCCCATGCCAAACACACTGCACCATTCCAAACACACTGCACCATTCTAAACACACTGCCCCATTCTAAACACACTGCACCATTCCAAACACACTGCCCCATTCTAAACACACTGCCCCATTCTAAACACACTGCCCCATTCTAAACACACTGCCCCATTCTAAACACACTGCACCATTCCAAACACACTTCACCATTCTAAACACACTGCCCCATTCTAAACACACTGCCCCATTCCAAACAAACTGCCCCATGCTAAACACACTGCCCCATGCTAAACACACTGCCCCATTCTAAACACACTGCCCCATGCTAAACACACTGCCCCATTCTAAACACACTGCACCATGCTAAACACACTGCACCATTCCAAACAACCTGCACCATTCTAAACACACTGCCCCATTCCAAACACACTGCCCCATTCTAAACACACTGCCCCATTCTAAACACACTGCACCATTCTAAACACACTGCCCCATTCCAAACACACTGCACCATTCCAAACACACTGCCCCATGCTAAACACACTGCCCCATGCCAAACACACTGCACCATTCCAAACACACTGCACCATTCTAAACACACTGCCCCATTCTAAACACACTGCACCATTCCAAACACACTGCCCCATTCTAAACACACTGCCCCATTCTAAACACACTGCACCATTCCAAACACACTTCACCATTCTAAACACACTGCCCCATTCTAAACACACTGCCCCATTCCAAACAAACTGCCCCATGCTAAACACACTGCCCCATGCTAAACACACTGCCCCATTCTAAACACACTGCCCCATTCTAAACACACTGCCCCATGCTAAACACACTGCACCATTCCAAACACACTGCACCATTCTAAACACACTGCCCCATTCTAAACACACTGCCCCATTCTAAACACACTGCCCCATGCTAAACACACTGCACCATTCCAAACACACTGCACCATTCCAAACACACTGCACCATTCTAAACACACTGCCCCATTCCAAACACACTGCCCCATTCTAAACACACTGCCCCATTCTAAACACACTGCACCATTCTAAACACACTGCCCCATTCCAAACACACTGCACCATTCCAAACACACTGCCCCATGCTAAACACACTGCCCCATTCCAAACAAATTGCCCCATGCTAAACACACTGCCCCATGCTAAACACACTGCCCCATTCTAAACACACTGCCCCATTCTAAACACACTGCCCCATGCTAAACACACTGCACCATTCCAAACACACTGCACCATTCTAAACACACTGCCCCATTCCAAACACACTGCCCCATTCTAAACACACTGCCCCATTCTAAACACACTGCACCATTCCAAACACACTGCCCCATTCTAAACACACTGCCCCATTCTAAACACACTGCACCATTCCAAACACACTTCACCATTCTAAACACACTGCCCCATTCTAAACACACTGCCCCATTCCAAACAAACTGCCCCATTCTAAACACACTGCCCCATGCTAAACACACTGCCCCATTCTAAACACACTGCCCCATTCTAAACACACTGCCCCATTCTAAACACACTGCCCCATGCTAAACACACTGCACCATTCCAAACACACTGCACCATTCTAAACACACTGCCCCATTCCAAACACACTGCCCCATTCTAAACACACTGCCCCATTCTAAACACACTGCACCATTCTAAACACACTGCCCCATTCCAAACACACTGCACCATTCCAAACACACTGCCCCATGCTAAACACACTGCCCCATGCCAAACACACTGCACCATTCCAAACACACTGCCCCATTCTAAACACACTGCCCCATGCTAAACACACTGCACCATTCCAAACAACCTGCACCATTCTAAACACACTGCCCCATTCCAAACACACTGCCCCATTCTAAACACACTGCCCCATTCTAAACACACTGCACCATTCTAAACACACTGCCCCATTCCAAACACACTGCACCATTCCAAACACACTGCCCCATGCTAAACACACTGCCCCATGCCAAACACACTGCACCATTCCAAACACACTGCACCATTCTAAACACACTGCCCCATTCTAAACACACTGCCCCATTCTAAACACACTGCACCATTCCAAACACACTGCCCCATTCCAAACACACGGCCCCATTCTAAACACACTGCACCATTCCAAACACACTTCACCATTCTAAACACACTGCCCCATTCTAAACACACTGCCCCATTCCAAACAAACTGCCCCATTCTAAACACACTGCCCCATGCTAAACACACTGCCCCATTCTAAACACACTGCCCCATGCTAAACATACTGCCCCATGCCAAACACACTGCACCATTCCAAACACACTGCACCATTCTAAACACACTGCCCCATTCTAAACACACTGCACCATTCCAAACACACTGCCCCATTCTAAACACACTGCCCCATTCTAAACACACTGCACCATTCCAAACACACTTCACCATTCTAAACACACTGCCCCATTCTAAACACACTGCCCCATTCCAAACAAACTGCCCCATGCTAAACACACTGCCCCATGCTAAACACACTGCCCCATTCTAAACACACTGCCCCATTCTAAACACACTGCCCCATGCTAAACACACTGCACCATTCCAAACACACTGCACCATTCTAAACACACTGCCCCATTCTAAACACACTGCCCCATTCTAAACACACTGCCCCATGCTAAACACACTGCACCATTCCAAACACACTGCACCATTCCAAACACACTGCACCATTCTAAACACACTGCCCCATTCCAAACACACTGCCCCATTCTAAACACACTGCCCCATTCTAAACACACTGCACCATTCTAAACACACTGCCCCATTCCAAACACACTGCACCATTCCAAACACACTGCCCCATGCTAAACACACTGCCCCATTCCAAACAAATTGCCCCATGCTAAACACACTGCCCCATGCTAAACACACTGCCCCATTCTAAACACACTGCCCCATTCTAAACACACTGCCCCATGCTAAACACACTGCACCATTCCAAACACACTGCACCATTCTAAACACACTGCCCCATTCCAAACACACTGCCCCATTCTAAACACACTGCCCCATTCTAAACACACTGCACCATTCCAAACACACTGCCCCATTCTAAACACACTGCCCCATTCTAAACACACTGCACCATTCCAAACACACTTCACCATTCTAAACACACTGCCCCATTCTAAACACACTGCCCCATTCCAAACAAACTGCCCCATTCTAAACACACTGCCCCATGCTAAACACACTGCCCCATTCTAAACACACTGCCCCATTCTAAACACACTGCCCCATTCTAAACACACTGCCCCATGCTAAACACACTGCACCATTCCAAACACACTGCACCATTCTAAACACACTGCCCCATTCCAAACACACTGCCCCATTCTAAACACACTGCCCCATTCTAAACACACTGCACCATTCTAAACACACTGCCCCATTCCAAACACACTGCACCATTCCAAACACACTGCCCCATGCTAAACACACTGCCCCATGCCAAACACACTGCACCATTCCAAACACACTGCCCCATTCTAAACACACTGCCCCATGCTAAACACACAGCACCATTCCAAACAACCTGCACCATTCTAAACACACTGCCCCATTCCAAACACACTGCCCCATTCTAAACACACTGCCCCATTCTAAACACACTGCACCATTCTAAACACACTGCCCCATTCCAAACACACTGCACCATTCCAAACACACTGCCCCATGCTAAACACACTGCCCCATGCCAAACACACTGCACCATTCCAAACACACTGCACCATTCTAAACACACTGCCCCATTCTAAACACACTGCCCCATTCTAAACACACTGCACCATTCCAAACACACTGCCCCATTCTAAACACACTGCCCCATTCTAAACACACTGCACCATTCCAAACACACTTCACCATTCTAAACACACTGCCCCATTCTAAACACACTGCCCCATTCCAAACAAACTGCCCCATTCTAAACACACTGCCCCATGCTAAACACACTGCCCCATTCTAAACACACTGCCCCATTCTAAACACACTGCCCCATGCTAAACACACTGCACCATTCCAAACACACTGCACCATTCTAAACACACTGCCCCATTCCAAACACACTGCCCCATTCTAAACACACTGCCCCATTCTAAACACACTGCACCATTCCAAACACACTGCCCCATTCTAAACACACTGCCCCATTCTAAACACACTGCACCATTCCAAACACACTTCACCATTCTAAACACACTGCCCCATTCTAAACACACTGCCCCATTCAAAAAAAACTGCCCCATTCTAAACACACTGCCCCATGCTAAACACACTGCCCCATTCTAAACACACTGCCCCATTCTAAACACACTGCCCCATGCTAAACACACTGCACCATTCCAAACACACTGCACCATTCTAAACACACTGCCCCATTCCAAACACACTGCCCCATTCTAAACACACTGCCCCATTCTAAACACACTGCACCATTCTAAACACACTGCCCCATTCCAAACACACTGCACCATTCCAAACACACTGCCCCATTTTAAACACATTGCCCCATTCTAAACACACTGCCCCATTCTAAACACACTGCCCCATGCCAAACACACTGCACCATTCCAAACACACTGCCCCATTCTAAACACACTGCCCCATTCTAAACACACTGCACCATTCCAAACACACTGCCCCATTCTAAACACACTGCACCATTCCAAACACACTGCCCCATTCTAAACACACTGCCCCATGCTAAACACACTGCACCATTCCAAACACACTGCACCATTCTAAACACACTGCCCCATTCCAAACACACTGCCCCATTCTAAACACACTGCCCCATTCTAAACACACTGCACCATTCCAAACACACTGCCCCATTCTAAACACACTGCCCCATTCTAAACACACTGCACCATTCCAAACACACTTCACCATTCTAAACACACTGCCCCATTCTAAACACACTGCCCCATTCAAAAAAAACTGCCCCATTCTAAACACACTGCCCCATGCTAAACACACTGCCCCATTCTAAACACACTGCCCCATTCTAAACACACTGCCCCATGCTAAACACACTGCACCATTCCAAACACACTGCACCATTCTAAACACACTGCCCCATTCCAAACACACTGCCCCATTCTAAACACACTGCCCCATTCTAAACACACTGCACCATTCTAAACACACTGCCCCATTCCAAACACACTGCACCATTCCAAACACACTGCCCCATTCTAAACACATTGCCCCATTCTAAACACACTGCCCCATTCTAAACACACTGCCCCATGCCAAACACACTGCACCATTCCAAACACACTGCACCATTCCAAACACACTGCCCCATTCTAAACACACTGCCCCATTCTAAACACACTGCACCATTCCAAACACACTGCCCCATTCTAAACACACTGCACCATTCCAAACACACTGCCCCATTCTAAACACACTGCCCCATGCTAAACACACTGCACCATTCCAAACACACTGCACCATTCTAAACACACTGCCCCATTCCAAACACACTGCCCCATTCTAAACACACTGCCACATGCCAAACACACTGCACCATTCTAAACACACTGCACCATTCTAAACACACTGCACCATTCTAAACACACTCCCCCATTCTAAACACACTGCACCATTCCAAACACACTGCACCGTGCTAAACACACTGCCCCGTTCTAAACACACTGCCCCATTCTAAACACACTGCACCATTCTAAACACACTGCACCATTCCAAACACACTGCCCCATTCTAAACACACTGCCCCATTCTAAACACACTGCACCATTCTAAACACACTGCCCCATTCCAAACACACTGCACCATTCCAAACACACTGCCCCATGCTAAACACACTGCCCCATGCCAAACACACTGCACCATTCCAAAAACACTGCACCATTCTAAACACACTGCCCCATTCTAAACATACTGCACCATTCCAAACACACTGCCCCATTCTAAACACACTGCCCCATTCTAAACACACTGCACCATTCCAAACACACTTCACCATTCTAAACACACTGCCCCATTCTAAACACACTGCCCCATTCCAAACAAACTGCCCCATTCTAAACACACTGCCCCATTCTAAACACACTGCCCCATTCTAAACACACTGCCCCATGCTAAACACACTGCACCATTCCAAACACACTGCACCATTCTAAACACACTGCCCCATTCTAAACACACTGCCCCATTCCAAACAAACTGCCCCATTCTAAACACACTGCCCCGTTCTAAACACACTGCCCCGTTCTAAACACACTGCCCCATTCTAAACACACTGCCCCATTCTAAACACACTGCCCCATTCTAAACACACTGCACCATTCCAAACACACTGCACCATTCTAAACACACTGCACCATGCTAAACACACTGCCCCATGCCAAACACACTGCCCCATTCCAAACACAATGCACCGTTCTAAACACACTGCACCATTCTAAACACACTGCCCCATGCCAAACATACTGCACCATTCTAAACACACTGCCCCATGCTAAACACACTGCCCCATGCCAAACACACTGCACCATTCCAAACACACTGCACCATTCTAAACACACTGCCCCATTCTAAACACACTGCACCATTCCAAACACACTGCACCATTCCAAACACACTTCACCATTCTAAACACACTGCCCCATTCTAAACACACTGCCCCATTCCAAACAAACTGCCCCATTCTAAACACACTGCCCCATGCTAAACACACTGCCCCATTCTAAACACACTGCCCCATTCTAAACACACTGCCCCATGCTAAACACACTTCACCATTCCAAACACACTGCACCATTCTAAACACACTGCCCCATTCCAAACACACTGCCCCATTCTAAACACACTGCCCCATTCTAAACACACTGCCCCATTCCAAACAAACTGCCCCATTCTAAACACACTGCCCCATGCTAAACACACTGCCCCATGCTAAACACACTGCCCCATTCTAAACACACTGCCCCATGCTAAACACACTGCACCATTCCAAACACACTGCACCATTCTAAACACACTGCCCCATTCCAAACACACTGCCCCATTCTAAACACACTGCCCCATTCTAAACACACTGCACCATTCCAAACACACTGCCCCATGCTAAACACACTCCCCCATTCTAAACACACTGCCCCATGCCAAACACACTGCACCATTCTAAACACTGCACCATTCTAAACACACTGCACCATTCTAAACACACTGCCCCATTCCAAACACACGGCCCCATTCTAAACACACTGCCACATGCCAAACACACTGCACCATTCTAAACACACTGCACCATTCTAAACACACTCCCCCATTCTAAACACACTGCACCATTCCAAACACACTGCACCATGCTAAACACACTGCCCCGTTCTAAACACACTGCCCCATTCTAAACACACTGCCCCATTCTAAACACACTGCACCATTCCAAACACACTGCACCATTCCAAACACACTGCACCATTCTAAACACACTGCACCATGCTAAACACACTGCCCCATGCCAAACACACTGCCCCATTCCAAACACAATGCACCGTTCTAAACACACTGCACCATTCTAAACACACTGCCCCATGCCAAACACACTGCACCATTCTAAACACACTGCCCCATGCTAAACACACTGCCCCATGCCAAACACACTGCACCATTCCAAACACACTGCACCATTCTAAACACACTGCCCCATTCTAAACACACTGCACCATTCCAAACACACTGCCCCATTCTAAACACACTGCCCCATTCTAAACACACTGCACCATTCCAAACACACTTCACCATTCTAAACACACTGCCCCATTCTAAACACACTGCACCATGCTAAACACACTGCCCCATGCCAAACACACTGCCCCATTCCAAACACAATGCACCGTTCTAAACACACTGCACCATTCTAAACACACTGCCCCATGCCAAACACACTGCACCATTCTAAACACACTGCCCCATGCTAAACACACTGCCCCATGCCAAACACACTGCACCATTCCAAACACACTGCACCATTCTAAACACACTGCCCCATTCTAAACACACTGCCCCATTCTAAACACACTGCACCATTCCAAACACACTTCACCATTCTAAACACACTGCCCCATTCTAAACACACTGCCCCATTCCAAACAAACTGCCCCATTCTAAACACACTGCCCCATGCTAAACACACTGCCCCATTCTAAACACACTGCCCCATTCTAAACACACTGCCCCATGCTAAACACACTGCACCATTCCAAACACACTGCACCATTCTAAACACACTGCCCCATTCCAAACACACTGCCCCATTCTAAACACACTGCCCCATTCTAAACACACTGCACCATTCCAAACACACTGCCCCATTCTAAACACACTGCCCCATTCTAAACACACTGCACCATTCCAAAAACACTGCACCATTCTAAACACACTGCCCCATTCTAAACACACTGCACCATTCCAAACACACTGCCCCATTCTAAACACACTGCCCCATTCTAAACACACTGCACCATTCCAAACACACTTCACCATTCTAAACACACTGCCCCATTCTAAACACACTGCCCCATTCCAAACAAACTGCCCCATTCTAAACACACTGCCCCATTCTAAACACACTGCCCCATGCTAAACACACTGCACCATTCCAAACACACTGCACCATTCTAAACACACTGCCCCATTCTAAACACACTGCCCCATTCCAAACAAACTGCCCCATTCTAAACACACTGCCCCATGCTAAACACACTGCCCCATGCTAAACACACTGCCCCATTCTAAACACACTGCCCCATTCTAAACACACTGCCCCATGCTAAACACACTGCACCATTCCAAACACACTGCACCATTCTAAACACACTGCCCCATTCCAAACACACTGCCCCATTCTAAACACACTGCCCCATTCTAAACACACTGCACCATTCCAAACACACTGCCCCATGCTAAACACACTGCCCCATTCTAAACACACTGCCCCATGCCAAACACACTGCACCATTCTAAACACTGCACCATTCTAAACACACTGCACCATTCTAAACACACTGCCCCATTCCAAACACACTGCCCCATTCTAAACACACTGCACCATTCCAAACACACTGCCCCATTCTAAACACACTGCCCCATTCTAAACACACTGCACCATTCCAAACACACTTCACCATTCTAAACACACTGCCCCATTCTAAACACACTGCCCCATTCCAAACAAACTGCCCCATTCTAAACACACTGCCCCATTCTAAACACACTGCCCCATTCTAAACACACTGACCCATGCTAAACACACTGCACCATTCCAAACACACTGCACCATTCTAAACACACTGCCCCATTCTAAACACACTGCCCCATTCCAAACAAACTGCCCCATTCTAAACACACTGCCCCATGCTAAACACACTGCCCCATGCTAAACACACTGCCCCATTCTAAACACACTACCCCATTCTAAACACACTGCCCCATGCTAAACACACTGCACCATTCCAAACACACTGCACCATTCTAAACACACTGCCCCATTCCAAACACACTGCCCCATTCTAAACACACTGCCCCATTCTAAACACACTGCACCATTCCAAACACACTGCCCCATGCTAAACACACTGCCCCATTCTAAACACACTGCCCCATGCCAAACACACTGCACCATTCTAAACACTGCACCATTCTAAACACACTGCACCATTCTAAACACACTGCCCCATTCCAAACACACGGCCCCATTCTAAACACACTGCCACATGCCAAACACACTGCACCATTCTAAACACACTGCACCATTCTAAACACACTCCCCCATTCTAAACACACTGCACCATTCCAAACACACTGCACCATGCTAAACACACTGCCCCGTTCTAAACACACTGCCCCGTTCTAAACACACTGCCCCATTCTAAACACACTGCCCCATTCTAAACACACTGCCCCATTCTAAACACACTGCACCATTCCAAACACACTGCACCATTCTATACACACTGCACCATGCTAAACACACTGCCCCATGCCAAACACACTGCCCCATTCCAAACACAATGCACCGTTCTAAACACACTGCACCATTCTAAACACACTGCCCCATGCCAAACATACTGCACCATTCTAAACACACTGCCCCATGCTAAACACACTGCCCCATGCCAAACACACTGCACCATTCCAAACACACTGCACCATTCTAAACACACTGCCCCATTCTAAACACACTGCACCATTCCAAACACACTGCACCATTCCAAACACACTTCACCATTCTAAACACACTGCCCCATTCTAAACACACTGCCCCATTCCAAACAAACTGCACCATTCTAAACACACTGCCCCATGCTAAACACACTGCCCCATTCTAAACACACTGCCCCATTCTAAACACACTGCCCCATGCTAAACACACTGCACCATTCCAAACACACTGCACCATTCTAAACACACTGCCCCATTCCAAACACACTGCCCCATTCTAAACACACTGCCCCATTCTAAACACACTGCCCCATTCTAAACACACTGCCCCATTCCAAACAAACTGCCCCATTCTAAACACACTGCACCATTCCAAACACACTTCACCATTCTAAACACACTGCCCCATTCTAAACACACTGCCCCATTCCAAACAAACTGCCCCATTCTAAACACACTGCCCCATTCTAAACACACTGCCCCATTCTAAACACACTGCCCCATGCTAAACACACTGCACCATTCCAAACACACTGCACCATTCTAAACACACTGCCCCATTCTAAACACACTGCCCCATTCCAAACAAACTGCCCCATTCTAAACACACTGCCCCATGCTAAACACACTGCCCCATGCTAAACACACTGCCCCATTCTAAACACACTGCCCCATTCTAAACACACTGCCCCATGCTAAACACACTGCACCATTCCAAACACACTGCACCATTCTAAACACACTGCCCCATTCCAAACACACTGCCCCATTCTAAACACACTGCCCCATTCTAAACACACTGCACCATTCCAAACACACTGCCCCATGCTAAACACACTGCCCCATTCTAAACACACTGCCCCATGCCAAACACACTGCACCATTCTAAACACTGCACCATTCTAAACACACTGCACCATTCTAAACACACTGCCCCATTCCAAACACACTGCCCCATTCTAAACACACTGCACCATTCCAAACACACTGCCCCATTCTAAACACACTGCCCCATTCTAAACACACTGCACCATTCCAAACACACTTCACCATTCTAAACACACTGCCCCATTCTAAACACACTGCCCCATTCCAAACAAACTGCCCCATTCTAAACACACTGCCCCATTCTAAACACACTGCCCCATTCTAAACACACTGACCCATGCTAAACACACTGCACCATTCCAAACACACTGCACCATTCTAAACACACTGCCCCATTCTAAACACACTGCCCCATTCCAAACAAACTGCCCCATTCTAAACACACTGCCCCATGCTAAACACACTGCCCCATGCTAAACACACTGCCCCATTCTAAACACACTACCCCATTCTAAACACACTGCCCCATGCTAAACACACTGCACCATTCCAAACACACTGCACCATTCTAAACACACTGCCCCATTCCAAACACACTGCCCCATTCTAAACACACTGCCCCATTCTAAACACACTGCACCATTCCAAACACACTGCCCCATGCTAAACACACTGCCCCATTCTAAACACACTGCCCCATGCCAAACACACTGCACCATTCTAAACACTGCACCATTCTAAACACACTGCACCATTCTAAACACACTGCCCCATTCCAAACACACGGCCCCATTCTAAACACACTGCCACATGCCAAACACACTGCACCATTCTAAACACACTGCACCATTCTAAACACACTCCCCCATTCTAAACACACTGCACCATTCCAAACACACTGCACCATGCTAAACACACTGCCCCGTTCTAAACACACTGCCCCGTTCTAAACACACTGCCCCATTCTAAACACACTGCCCCATTCTAAACACACTGCCCCATTCTAAACACACTGCACCATTCCAAACACACTGCACCATTCTATACACACTGCACCATGCTAAACACACTGCCCCATGCCAAACACACTGCCCCATTCCAAACACAATGCACCGTTCTAAACACACTGCACCATTCTAAACACACTGCCCCATGCCAAACATACTGCACCATTCTAAACACACTGCCCCATGCTAAACACACTGCCCCATGCCAAACACACTGCACCATTCCAAACACACTGCACCATTCTAAACACACTGCCCCATTCTAAACACACTGCACCATTCCAAACACACTGCACCATTCCAAACACACTTCACCATTCTAAACACACTGCCCCATTCTAAACACACTGCCCCATTCCAAACAAACTGCACCATTCTAAACACACTGCCCCATGCTAAACACACTGCCCCATTCTAAACACACTGCCCCATTCTAAACACACTGCCCCATGCTAAACACACTGCACCATTCCAAACACACTGCACCATTCTAAACACACTGCCCCATTCCAAACACACTGCCCCATTCTAAACACACTGCCCCATTCTAAACACACTGCCCCATTCTAAACACACTGCCCCATTCCAAACAAACTGCCCCATTCTAAACACACTGCCCCATGCTAAACACACTGCCCCATGCTAAACACACTGCCCCATTCTAAACACACTGCCCCATTCTAAACACACTGCCCCATGCTAAACACACTGCACCATTCCAAACACACTGCACCATTCTAAACACACTGCCCCATTCCAAACACACTGCCCCATTCTAAACACACTGCCCCATTCTAAACACACTGCACCATTCCAAACACACTGCCCCATGCTAAACACACTGCCCCATTCTAAACACACTGCCCCATGCCAAACACACTGCACCATTCTAAACACTGCACCATTCTAAACACACTGCACCATTCTAAACACACTGCCCCATTCCAAACACACTGCCCCATTCTAAACACACTGCACCATTCCAAACACACTGCCCCATTCTAAACACACTGCCCCATTCTAAACACACTGCACCATTCCAAACACACTTCACCATTCTAAACACACTGCCCCATTCTAAACACACTGCCCCATTCCAAACAAACTGCCCCATTCTAAACACACTGCCCCATTCTAAACACACTGCCCCATTCTAAACACACTGACCCATGCTAAACACACTGCACCATTCCAAACACACTGCACCATTCTAAACACACTGCCCCATTCTAAACACACTGCCCCATTCCAAACAAACTGCCCCATTCTAAACACACTGCCCCATGCTAAACACACTGCCCCATGCTAAACACACTGCCCCATTCTAAACACACTACCCCATTCTAAACACACTGCCCCATGCTAAACACACTGCACCATTCCAAACACACTGCACCATTCTAAACACACTGCCCCATTCCAAACACACTGCCCCATTCTAAACACACTGCCCCATTCTAAACACACTGCACCATTCCAAACACACTGCCCCATGCTAAACACACTCCCCCATTCTAAACACACTGCCCCATGCCAAACACACTGCACCATTCTAAACACTGCACCATTCTAAACACACTGCACCATTCTAAACACACTGCCCCATTCCAAACACACGGCCCCATTCTAAACACACTGCCACATGCCAAACACACTGCACCATTCTAAACACACTGCACCATTCTAAACACACTCCCCCATTCTAAACACACTGCACCATTCCAAACACACTGCACCATGCTAAACACACTGCCCCGTTCTAAACACACTGCCCCATTCTAAACACACTGCCCCATTCTAAACACACTGCACCATTCCAAACACACTGCACCATTCCAAACACACTGCACCATTCTAAACACACTGCACCATGCTAAACACACTGCCCCATGCCAAACACACTGCCCCATTCCAAACACAATGCACCGTTCTAAACACACTGCACCATTCTAAACACACTGCCCCATGCCAAACACACTGCACCATTCTAAACACACTGCCCCATGCTAAACACACTGCCCCATGCCAAACACACTGCAACATTCCAAACACACTGCACCATTCTAAACACACTGCCCCATTCTAAACACACTGCACCATTCCAAACACACTGCCCCATTCTAAACACACTGCCCCATTCTAAACACACTGCCCCATTCTAAACACACTGCACCATTCCAAACACACTTCACCATTCTAAACACACTGCCCCATTCTAAACACACTGCACCATGCTAAACACACTGCCCCATGCCAAACACACTGCCCCATTCCAAACACAATGCACCGTTCTAAACACACTGCACCATTCTAAACACACTGCCCCATGCCAAACACACTGCACCATTCTAAACACACTGCCCCATGCTAAACACACTGCCCCATGCCAAACACACTGCACCATTCCAAACACACTGCACCATTCTAAACACACTGCCCCATTCTAAACACACTGCACCATTCCAAACACACTGCCCCATTCTAAACACACTGCCCCATTCTAAACACACTGCACCATTCCAAACACACTTCACCATTCTAAACACACTGCCCCATTCTAAACACACTGCCCCATTCCAAACAAACTGCCCCATTCTAAACACACTGCCCCATGCTAAACACACTGCCCCATTCTAAACACACTGCCCCATTCTAAACACACTGCCCCATGCTAAACACACTGCACCATTCCAAACACACTGCACCATTCTAAACACACTGCCCCATTCCAAACACACTGCCCCATTCTAAACACACTGCCCCATTCTAAACACACTGCACCATTCCAAACACACTGCCCCATTCTAAACACACTGCCCCATTCTAAACACACTGCACCATTCCAAAAACACTGCACCATTCTAAACACACTGCCCCATTCTAAACACACTGCACCATTCCAAACACACTGCCCCATTCTAAACACACTGCCCCATTCTAAACACACTGCACCATTCCAAACACACTTCACCATTCTAAACACACTGCCCCATTCTAAACACACTGCCCCATTCCAAACAAACTGCCCCATTCTAAACACACTGCCCCATTCTAAACACACTGCCCCATTCTAAACACACTGCCCCATGCTAAACACACTGCACCATTCCAAACACACTGCACCATTCTAAACACACTGCCCCATTCTAAACACACTGCCCCATTCCAAACAAACTGCCCCATTCTAAACACACTGCCCCATGCTAAACACACTGCCCCATGCTAAACACACTGCCCCATTCTAAACACACTGCCCCATTCTAAACACACTGCCCCATGCTAAACACACTGCACCATTCCAAACACACTGCACCATTCTAAACACACTGCCCCATTCCAAACACACTGCCCCATTCTAAACACACTGCCCCATTCTAAACACACTGCACCATTCCAAACACACTGCCCCATTCCAAACACACTGCCCCATGCTAAACACACTGCCCCATTCTAAACACACTGCCCCATGCCAAACACACTGCACCATTCTAAACACTGCACCATTCTAAACACACTGCACCATTCTAAACACACTGCCCCATTCCAAACACACGGCCCCATTCTAAACACACTGCCACATGCCAAACACACTGCACCATTCTAAACACACTGCACCATTCTAAACACACTCCCCCATTCTAAACACACTGCACCATTCCAAACACACTGCACCATGCTAAACACACTGCCCCGTTCTAAACACACTGCCCCGTTCTAAACACACTGCCCCATTCTAAACACACTGCCCCATTCTAAACACACTGCCCCATTCTAAACACACTGCACCATTCCAAACACACTGCACCATTCTAAACACACTGCACCATGCTAAACACACTGCCCCATGCCAAACACACTGCCCCATTCCAAACACAATGCACCGTTCTAAACACACTGCACCATTCTAAACACACTGCCCCATGCCAAACATACTGCACCATTCTAAACACACTGCCCCATGCTAAACACACTGCCCCATGCCAAACACACTGCACCATTCCAAACACACTGCACCATTCTAAACACACTGCCCCATTCTAAACACACTGCACCATTCCAAACACACTGCACCATTCCAAACACACTTCACCATTCTAAACACACTGCCCCATTCTAAACACACTGCCCCATTCCAAACAAACTGCCCCATTCTAAACACACTGCCCCATGCTAAACACACTGCCCCATTCTAAACACACTGCCCCATTCTAAACACACTGCCCCATGCTAAACACACTGCACCATTCCAAACACACTGCACCATTCTAAACACACTGCCCCATTCCAAACACACTGCCCCATTCTAAACAAACTGCCCAATTCTAAACACACTGCCCCATTCCAAACAAACTGCCCCATTCTAAACACACTGCCCCATGCTAAACACACTGCCCCATGCTAAACACACTGCCCCATTCTAAACACACTGCCCCATGCTAAACACACTGCACCATTCCAAACACACTGCACCATTCTAAACACACTGCCCCATTCCAAACACACTGCCCCATTCTAAACACACTGCCCCATTCTAAACACACTGCACCATTCCAAACACACTGCCCCATGCTAAACACACTCCCCCATTCTAAACACACTGCCCCATGCCAAACACACTGCACCATTCTAAACACTGCACCATTCTAAACACACTGCACCATTCTAAACACACTGCCCCATTCCAAACACACGGCCCCATTCTAAACACACTGCCACATGCCAAACACACTGCACCATTCTAAACACACTGCACCATTCTAAACACACTCCCCCATTCTAAACACACTGCACCATTCCAAACACACTGCACCATTCCAAACACACTGCACCATTCCAAACACACTTCACCATTCTAAACACACTGCCCCATTCTAAACACACTGCCCCATTCCAAACAAACTGCCCCATTCTAAACACACTGCCCCATGCTAAACACACTGCCCCATTCTAAACACACTGCCCCATTCTAAACACACTGCCCCATGCTAAACACACTGCACCATTCCAAACACACTGCACCATTCTAAACACACTGCCCCATTCCAAACACACTGCCCCATTCTAAACAAACTGCCCCATTCTAAACACACTGCCCCATTCCAAACAAACTGCCCCATTCTAAACACACTGCCCCATGCTAAACACACTGCCCCATGCTAAACACACTGCCCCATTCTAAACACACTGCCCCATGCTAAACACACTGCACCATTCCAAACACACTGCACCATTCTAAACACACTGCCCCATTCCAAACACACTGCCCCATTCTAAACACACTGCCCCATTCTAAACACACTGCACCATTCCAAACACACTGCCCCATGCTAAACACACTCCCCCATTCTAAACACACTGCCCCATGCCAAACACACTGCACCATTCTAAACACTGCACCATTCTAAACACACTGCACCATTCTAAACACACTGCCCCATTCCAAACACACGGCCCCATTCTAAACACACTGCCACATGCCAAACACACTGCACCATTCTAAACACACTGCACCATTCTAAACACACTCCCCCATTCTAAACACACTGCACCATTCCAAACACACTGCACCATGCTAAACACACTGCCCCGTTCTAAACACACTGCCCCATTCTAAACACACTGCCCCATTCTAAACACACTGCACCATTCCAAACACACTGCACCATTCCAAACACACTGCACCATTCTAAACACACTGCACCATGCTAAACACACTGCCCCATGCCAAACACACTGCCCCATTCCAAACACAATGCACCGTTCTAAACACACTGCACCATTCTAAACACACTGCCCCATGCCAAACACACTGCACCATTCTAAACACACTGCCCCATGCTAAACACACTGCCCCATGCCAAACATACTGCACCATTCCAAACACACTGCACCATTCTAAACACACTGCCCCATTCCAAACACACTGCACCATTCTAAACACACTGCCCCATTCCAAACATACTGCCCCATTCTAAACACACTGCCCCATTCTAAACACACTGCACCATTCCAAACACACTGCCCCATTCTAAACACACTGCCCCATTCTAAACACACTGCACCATTCCAAAAACACTGCACCATTCTAAACACACTGCCCCATTCTAAACACACTGCACCATTCCAAACACACTGCCCCATTCTAAACACACTGCCCCATTCTAAACACACTGCACCATTCCAAACACACTTCACCATTCTAAACACACTGCCCCATTCTAAACACACTGCCCCATTCCAAACAAACTGCCCCATTCTAAACACACTGCCCCATTCTAAACACACTGCCCCATTCTAAACACACTGCCCCATGCTAAACACACTGCACCATTCCAAACACACTGCACCATTCTAAACACACTGCCCCATTCTAAACACACTGCCCCATTCCAAACAAACTGCCCCATTCTAAACACACTGCCCCATGCTAAACACACTGCCCCATGCTAAACACACTGCCCCATTCTAAACACACTGCCCCATTCTAAACACACTGCCCCATGCTAAACACACTGCACCATTCCAAACACACTGCACCATTCTAAACACACTGCCCCATTCCAAACACACTGCCCCATTCTAAACACACTGCCCCATTCTAAACACACTGCACCATTCCAAACACACTGCCCCATTCCAAACACACTGCCCCATGCTAAACACACTGCCCCATTCTAAACACACTGCCCCATGCCAAACACACTGCACCATTCTAAACACTGCACCATTCTAAACACACTGCACCATTCTAAACACACTGCCCCATTCCAAACACACGGCCCCATTCTAAACACACTGCCACATGCCAAACACACTGCACCATTCTAAACACACTGCACCATTCTAAACACACTCCCCCATTCTAAACACACTGCACCATTCCAAACACACTGCACCATGCTAAACACACTGCCCCGTTCTAAACACACTGCCCCGTTCTAAACACACTGCCCCATTCTAAACACACTGCCCCATTCTAAACACACTGCCCCATTCTAAACACACTGCACCATTCCAAACACACTGCACCATTCTAAACACACTGCACCATGCTAAACACACTGCCCCATGCCAAACACACTGCCCCATTCCAAACACAATGCACCGTTCTAAACACACTGCACCATTCTAAACACACTGCCCCATGCCAAACATACTGCACCATTCTAAACACACTGCCCCATGCTAAACACACTGCCCCATGCCAAACACACTGCACCATTCCAAACACACTGCACCATTCTAAACACACTGCCCCATTCTAAACACACTGCACCATTCCAAACACACTGCACCATTCCAAACACACTTCACCATTCTAAACACACTGCCCCATTCTAAACACACTGCCCCATTCCAAACAAACTGCCCCATTCTAAACACACTGCCCCATGCTAAACACACTGCCCCATTCTAAACACACTGCCCCATTCTAAACACACTGCCCCATGCTAAACACACTGCACCATTCCAAACACACTGCACCATTCTAAACACACTGCCCCATTCCAAACACACTGCCCCATTCTAAACAAACTGCCCCATTCTAAACACACTGCCCCATTCCAAACAAACTGCCCCATTCTAAACACACTGCCCCATGCTAAACACACTGCCCCATGCTAAACACACTGCCCCATTCTAAACACACTGCCCCATGCTAAACACACTGCACCATTCCAAACACACTGCACCATTCTAAACACACTGCCCCATTCCAAACACACTGCCCCATTCTAAACACACTGCCCCATTCTAAACACACTGCACCATTCCAAACACACTGCCCCATGCTAAACACACTCCCCCATTCTAAACACACTGCCCCATGCCAAACACACTGCACCATTCTAAACACTGCACCATTCTAAACACACTGCACCATTCTAAACACACTGCCCCATTCCAAACACACGGCCCCATTCTAAACACACTGCCACATGCCAAACACACTGCACCATTCTAAACACACTGCACCATTCTAAACACACTCCCCCATTCTAAACACACTGCACCATTCCAAACACACTGCACCATGCTAAACACACTGCCCCGTTCTAAACACACTGCCCCATTCTAAACACACTGCCCCATTCTAAACACACTGCACCATTCCAAACACACTGCACCATTCCAAACACACTGCACCATTCTAAACACACTGCACCATGCTAAACACACTGCCCCATGCCAAACACACTGCCCCATTCCAAACACAATGCACCGTTCTAAACACACTGCACCATTCTAAACACACTGCCCCATGCCAAACACACTGCACCATTCTAAACACACTGCCCCATGCTAAACACACTGCCCCATGCCAAACATACTGCACCATTCCAAACACACTGCACCATTCTAAACACACTGCCCCATTCTAAACACACTGCACCATTCCAAACACACTGCCCCATTCTAAACACACTGCCCCATTCTAAACACACTGCACCATTCCAAACACACTTCACCATTCTAAACACACTGCCCCATTCTAAACACACTGCACCATGCTAAACACACTGCCCCATGCCAAACACACTGCCCCATTCCAAACACAATGCACCGTTCTAAACACACTGCACCATTCTAAACACACTGCCCCATGCCAAACACACTGCACCATTCTAAACACACTGCCCCATGCTAAACACACTGCCCCATGCCAAACACACTGCACCATTCCAAACACACTGCACCATTCTAAACACACTGCCCCATTCTAAACACACTGCACCATTCCAAACACACTGCCCCATTCTAAACACACTGCCCCATTCTAAACACACTGCACCATTCCAAACACACTTCACCATTCTAAACACACTGCCCCATTCTAAACACACTGCCCCATTCCAAACAAACTGCCCCATTCTAAACACACTGCCCCATGCTAAACACACTGCCCCATTCTAAACACACTGCCCCATTCTAAACACACTGCCCCATGCTAAACACACTGCACCATTCCAAACACACTGCACCATTCTAAACACACTGCCCCATTCCAAACACACTGCCCCATTCTAAACACACTGCCCCATTCTAAACACACTGCACCATTCCAAACACACTGCCCCATTCTAAACACACTGCCCCATTCTAAACACACTGCACCATTCCAAACACACTTCACCATTCTAAACACACTGCCCCATTCTAAACACACTGCCCCATTCCAAACAAACTGCCCCATTCTAAACACACTGCCCCATGCTAAACACACTGCCCCATTCTAAACACACTGCCCCATTCTAAACACACTGCACCATTCTAAACACACTCCCCCATTCTAAACACACTGCACCATTCCAAACACACTGCACCATGCTAAACACACTGCCCCGTTCTAAACACACTGCCCCATTCTAAACACACTGCCCCATTCTAAACACACTGCACCATTCCAAACACACTGCACCATTCCAAACACACTGCACCATTCTAAACACACTGCACCATGCTAAACACACTGCCCCATGCCAAACACACTGCCCCATTCCAAACACAATGCACCGTTCTAAACACACTGCACCATTCTAAACACACTGCCCCATGCCAAACACACTGCACCATTCTAAACACACTGCCCCATGCTAAACACACTGCCCCATGCCAAACATACTGCACCATTCCAAACACACTGCACCATTCTAAACACACTGCCCCATTCTAAACACACTGCACCATTCCAAACACACTGCCCCATTCTAAACACACTGCCCCATTCTAAACACACTGCACCATTCCAAACACACTTCACCATTCTAAACACACTGCCCCATTCTAAACACACTGCACCATGCTAAACACACTGCCCCATGCCAAACACACTGCCCCATTCCAAACACAATGCACCGTTCTAAACACACTGCACCATTCTAAACACACTGCCCCATGCCAAACACACTGCACCATTCTAAACACACTGCCCCATGCTAAACACACTGCCCCATTCTAAACACACTGCCCCATGCTAAACACACTGCACCATTCCAAACACACTGCACCATTCTAAACACACTGCCCCATTCCAAACACACTGCCCCATTCTAAACACACTGCCCCATTCTAAACACACTGCACCATTCCAAACACACTGCCCCATGCTAAACACACTCCCCCATTCTAAACACACTGCCCCATGCCAAACACACTGCACCATTCTAAACACTGCACCATTCTAAACACACTGCACCATTCTAAACACACTGCCCCATTCCAAACACACGGCCCCATTCTAAACACACTGCCACATGCCAAACACACTGCACCATTCTAAACACACTGCACCATTCTAAACACACTCCCCCATTCTAAACACACTGCACCATTCCAAACACACTGCACCATGCTAAACACACTGCCCCGTTCTAAACACACTGCCCCATTCTAAACACACTGCCCCATTCTAAACACACTGCACCATTCCAAACACACTGCACCATTCCAAACACACTGCACCATTCTAAACACACTGCACCATGCTAAACACACTGCCCCATGCCAAACACACTGCCCCATTCCAAACACAATGCACCGTTCTAAACACACTGCACCATTCTAAACACACTGCCCCATGCCAAACACACTGCACCATTCTAAACACACTGCCCCATGCTAAACACACTGCCCCATGCCAAACATACTGCACCATTCCAAACACACTGCACCATTCTAAACACACTGCCCCATTCTAAACACACTGCACCATTCCAAACACACTGCCCCATTCTAAACACACTGCCCCATTCTAAACACACTGCACCATTCCAAACACACTTCACCATTCTAAACACACTGCCCCATTCTAAACACACTGCACCATGCTAAACACACTGCCCCATGCCAAACACACTGCCCCATTCCAAACACAATGCACCGTTCTAAACACACTGCACCATTCTAAACACACTGCCCCATGCCAAACACACTGCACCATTCTAAACACACTGCCCCATGCTAAACACACTGCCCCATGCCAAACACACTGCACCATTCCAAACACACTGCACCATTCTAAACACACTGCCCCATTCTAAACACACTGCACCATTCCAAACACACTGCCCCATTCTAAACACACTGCCCCATTCTAAACACACTGCACCATTCCAAACACACTTCACCATTCTAAACACACTGCCCCATTCTAAACACACTGCCCCATTCCAAACAAACTGCCCCATTCTAAACACACTGCCCCATGCTAAACACACTGCCCCATTCTAAACACACTGCCCCATTCTAAACACACTGCCCCATGCTAAACACACTGCACCATTCCAAACACACTGCACCATTCTAAACACACTGCCCCATTCCAAACACACTGCCCCATTCTAAACACACTGCCCCATTCTAAACACACTGCACCATTCCAAACACACTGCCCCATTCTAAACACACTGCCCCATTCTAAACACACTGCACCATTCCAAACACACTTCACCATTCTAAACACACTGCCCCATTCTAAACACACTGCCCCATTCCAAACAAACTGCCCCATTCTAAACACACTGCCCCATGCTAAACACACTGCCCCATTCTAAACACACTGCCCCATTCTAAACACACTGCACCATTCTAAACACACTCCCCCATTCTAAACACACTGCACCATTCCAAACACACTGCACCATGCTAAACACACTGCCCCGTTCTAAACACACTGCCCCATTCTAAACACACTGCCCCATTCTAAACACACTGCACCATTCCAAACACACTGCACCATTCCAAACACACTGCACCATTCTAAACACACTGCACCATGCTAAACACACTGCCCCATGCCAAACACACTGCCCCATTCCAAACACAATGCACCGTTCTAAACACACTGCACCATTCTAAACACACTGCCCCATGCCAAACACACTGCACCATTCTAAACACACTGCCCCATGCTAAACACACTGCCCCATGCCAAACATACTGCACCATTCCAAACACACTGCACCATTCTAAACACACTGCCCCATTCTAAACACACTGCACCATTCCAAACACACTGCCCCATTCTAAACACACTGCCCCATTCTAAACACACTGCACCATTCCAAACACACTTCACCATTCTAAACACACTGCCCCATTCTAAACACACTGCACCATGCTAAACACACTGCCCCATGCCAAACACACTGCCCCATTCCAAACACAATGCACCGTTCTAAACACACTGCACCATTCTAAACACACTGCCCCATGCCAAACACACTGCACCATTCTAAACACACTGCCCCATGCTAAACACACTGCCCCATGCCAAACACACTGCACCATTCCAAACACACTGCACCATTCTAAACACACTGCCCCATTCTAAACACACTGCACCATTCCAAACACACTGCCCCATTCTAAACACACTGCCCCATTCTAAACACACTGCACCATTCTAAACACACTGCCCCATTCTAAACACACTGCCCCATTCCAAACAAACTGCCCCATTCTAAACACACTGCCCCATGCTAAACACACTGCCCCATTCTAAACACACTGCCCCATTCTAAACACACTGCACCATTCCAAACACACTGCCCCATTCTAAACACACTGCCCCATTCTAAACACACTTCACCATTCTAAACACACTGCCCCATTCTAAACACACTGCCCCATTCCAAACAAACTGCCCCATTCTAAACACACTGCCCCATGCTAAACACACTGCCCCATTCTAAACACACTGCCCCATTCTAAACACACTGCCCCATGCTAAACACACTGCACCATTCCAAACACACTGCACCATTCTAAACACACTGCCCCATTCCAAACACACTGCCCCATTCTAAACACACTGCCCCATTCTAAACACACTGCACCATTCCAAACACACTGCCCCATTCTAAACACACTGCCCCATTCTAAACACACTGCACCATTCCAAACACACTTCACCATTCTAAACACACTGCCCCATTCTAAACACACTGCCCCATTCCAAACAAACTGCCCCATTCTAAACACACTGCCCCATGCTAAACACACTGCCCCATTCTAAACACACTGCCCCATTCTAAACACACTGCCCCATGCTAAACACACTGCACCATTCCAAACACACTGCACCATTCTAAACACACTGCCCATTCTAAACACACTGCCCCATTCTAAACACACTGCCCCATTCTAAACACACTGCCCCATTCTAAACACACTGCACCATTCTAAACACACTGCCCCATTCCAAACACACTGCACCATTCCAAACACACTGCACCATTCTAAACACACTGCCCCATGCCAAACACACTGCACCATTCCAAACACACTGCCCCATTCTAAACACACTGCCCCATTCTAAACACACTGCCCCATTCTAAACACACTGCCCCATGCTAAACACACTGCCCCATGCTAAACACACTGCCCCATTCTAAACACACTGCCCCATTCTAAACACACTGCCCCATGCTAAACACACTGCACCATTCCAAACACACTGCACCATTCTAAACACACTGCCCCATTCCAAACACACTGCCCCATTCTAAACACACTGCCCCATTCTAAACACACTGCACCATTCCAAACACACTGCCCCATGCTAAACACACTGCCCCATTCTAAACACACTGCCCCATGCCAAACACACTGCACCATTCTAAACACTGCACCATTCTAAACACACTGCACCATTCTAAACACACTGCACCATTCTAAACACACTGCACCATTCTAAACACACTCCCCCATTCTAAACACACTGCACCATTCCAAACACACTGCACCATGCTAAACACACTGCCCCGTTCTAAACACACTGCCCCATTCTAAACACACTGCCCCATTCTAAACACAATGCACCATTCTAAACACACTGCACCATTCTAAACACACTGCACCATTCCAAACACACTGCACCATTCTAAACACACTGCACCATGCTAAACACACTGCCCCATGCCAAACACACTGCCCCATTCCAAACACAATGCACCGTTCTAAACACACTGCACCATTCTAAACACACTGCCCCATGCCAAACAAACTGCCCCATTCCAAACACACTGCCCCATTCCAAACACACTGCCCCATGATAAACACACTGCACCATTCTAAACACACTGCACCATTCTAAACACACTGCCCCATTCCAAACAAACTGCACCATGCTAAACACACTGCACCATTCCAAACACACTGCACCATTCCAAACACACTGCCCCATTCTAAACACACTGCCCCATTCTAAACACACTGCACCATTCCAAACACACTTCACCATTCTAAACACACTGCCCCATTCTAAACACACTGCCCCATTCCAAACAAACTGCCCCATTCTAAACACACTGCCCCATGCTAAACACACTGCCCCATTCTAAACACACTGCCCCATTCTAAACACACTGCCCCATGCTAAACACACTGCACCATTCCAAACACACTGCACCATTCTAAACACACTGCCCCATTCCATACACACTGCCCCATTCTAAACACACTGCCCCATTCTAAACACACTGCACCATTCTAAACACACTGCCCCATTCCAAACACACTGCACCATTCCAAACACACTGCCCCATGCTAAACACACTGCCCCATGCCAAACACACTGCACCATTCCAAACACACTGCACCATTCTAAACACACTGCACCATTCCAAACACACTGGCCCATTCTAAATACACTGCACCATTCCAAACACACTTCCCCAATCCTAACACACTGCCCCATTCCAAACACACTGCCCCATTCTAATCACACTGCACCATTCCAAACACACTGCCCCATGCTAAACACACTGCCCTATTCTAAACACACTGCCCCATGCCAAACACACTGCACCATTCTAAACACTGCACCATTCTAAACACACTGCCCCATTCCAAACACACTGCACCATTCTAAACACACTGCCCCATGCTAAACACACTGCCCCATGCCAAACACACTGCACCATTCTAAACACACTGCCCCATGCCAAACACACTGCACCATTCTAAACACACTGCCCCATGCTAAACACACTGCCCCATGCCAAACACACTGCACCATTCCAAACACACTGCACCATTCTAAACACACTGCCCCATTCTAAACACACTGCACCATTCCAAACACACTTCAACATTCTAAACACACTGCCCCATTCTAAACACACTGCCCCATTCCAAACAAACTGCCCCATTCTAAACACACTGCCCCATGCTAAACACACTGCCCCATTCTAAACACACTGCCCCATTCTAAACACACTGCCCCATGCTAAACACACTGCACCATTCCAAACACACTGCACCATTCTAAACACACTGCCCCATTCCAAACACACTGCCCCATTCTAAACACACTGCCCCATTCTAAACACACTGCCCCATTCTAAACACACTGCCCCATTCCAAACAAACTGCCCCATTCTAAACACACTGCCCCATGCTAAACACACTGCCCCATGCTAAACACACTGCCCCATTCTAAACACACTGCCCCATTCTAAACACACTGCCCCATGCTAAACACACTGCACCATTCCAAACACACTGCACCATTCTAAACACACTGCCCCATTCCAAACACACTGCCCCATTCTAAACACACTGCCCCATTCTAAACACACTGCACCATTCCAAACACACTGCCCCATGCTAAACACACTGCCCCATTCTAAACACACTGCCCCATGCCAAACACAATGCACCATTCTAAACACTGCACCATTCTAAACACACTGCACCATTCTAAACACACTGCCCCATTCCAAACACACGGCCCCATTCTAAACACACTGCCACATGCCAAACACACTGCACCATTCTAAACACACTGCACCATTCTAAACACACTCCCCCATTCTAAACACACTGCACCATTCCAAACACACTGCACCATGCTAAACACACTGCCCCGTTCTAAACACACTGCCCCATTCTAAACACACTGCACCATTCCAAACACACTGCACCATTCTAAACACACTGCACCATGCTAAACACACTGCCCCATGCCAAACACACTGCCCCATTCCAAACACAATGCACCGTTCTAAACACACTGCCACATTCCAAACACACTGCCCCATGCCAAACACACTGCCCCATTCCAAACACACTGCCCCATTCCAAACACACTGCCCCATGCTAAACACACTGCACCATTCTAAACACACTGCACCATTCTAAACACACTGCCCCATTCCAAACAAACTGCACCATGCTAAACACACTGCACCATTCCAAACACACTGCACCATTCCAAACACACTGCCCCATTCTAAACACACTGCCCCATTCTAAACACACTGCACCATTCCAAACACACTTCACCATTCTAAACACACTGCCCCATTCTAAACACACTGCCCCATTCCAAACAAACTGCCCCATTCTAAACACACTGCCCCATGCTAAACACACTGCCCCATTCTAAACACACTGCCCCATTCTAAACACACTGCCCCATGCTAAACACACTGCACCATTCCAAACACACTGCACCATTCTAAACACACTGCCCCATTCCAAACACACTGCCCCATTCTAAACACACTGCCCCATTCTAAACACACTGCACCATTCTAAACACACTGCCCCATTCCAAACACACTGCACCATTCCAAACACACTGCCCCATGCTAAACACACTGCCCCATGCCAAACACACTGCACCATTCCAAACACACTGCACCATTCTAAACACACTGCCCCATTCTAAACACACTGCACCATTCCAAACACACTGGCCCATTCTAAATACACTGCACCATTCCAAACACACTGGCCCATTCTAAACACACTGCCCCATGCTAAACACACTGCACCATTCTAAACACACTGCCCCATTCCAAACACACTGCACCATTCTAAACACACTCCCCCATTCTAAACACACTGCACCATTCCAAACACACTGCACCATGCTAAACACACTGCCCCGTTCTAAACACACTGCCCCATTCTAAACACACTGCCCCATTCTAAACACACTGCCCCATTCTAAACACACTGCACCATTCTAAACACACTCCCCCATTCTAAACACACTGCACCATTCCAAACACACTGCACCATGCTAAACACACTGCCCCGTTCTAAACACACTGCCCCATTCTAAACACACTGCCCCATTCTAAACACAATGCACCATTCTAAACACACTGCACCATTCTAAACACACTGCACCATTCTAAACACACTGCACCATTCCAAACACACTGCACCATTCTAAACACACTGCACCATGCTAAACACACTGCCCCATGCCAAACACACTGCCCCATTCCAAACACAATGCACCGTTCTAAACACACTGCACCATTCTAAACACACTGCCCCATGCCAAACAAACTGCCCCATTCCAAACACACTGCCCCATTCCAAACACACTGCCCCATGATAAACACACTGCACCATTCTAAACACACTGCACCATTCTAAACACACTGCCCCATTCCAAACAAACTGCACCATGCTAAACACACTGCACCATTCCAAACACACTGCACCATTCCAAACACACTGCCCCATTCTAAACACACTGCCCCATTCTAAACACACTGCACCATTCCAAACACACTTCACCATTCCAAACACACTTCACCATTCTAAACACACTGCCCCATTCTAAACACACTGCCCCATTCCAAACAAACTGCCCCATTCTAAACACACTGCCCCATGCTAAACACACTGCCCCATTCTAAACACACTGCCCCATTCTAAACACACTGCCCCATGCTAAACACACTGCACCATTCCAAACACACTGCACCATTCTAAACACACTGCCCCATTCCATACACACTGCCCCATTCTAAACACACTGCCCCATTCTAAACACACTGCACCATTCTAAACACACTGCCCCATTCCAAACACACTGCACCATTCCAAACACACTGCCCCATGCTAAACACACTGCCCCATGCCAAACACACTGCCCCATTCCAAACACACTGCCCCATTCTAATCACACTGCACCATTCCAAACACACTGCCCCATGCTAAACACACTGCCCTATTCTAAACACACTGCCCCATGCCAAACACACTGCACCATTCTAAACACTGCACCATTCTAAACACACTGCCCCATTCCAAACACACTGCACCATTCTAAACACACTGCCCCATGCTAAACACACTGCCCCATGCCAAACACACTGCACCATTCTAAACACACTGCCCCATGCCAAACACACTGCACCATTCTAAACACACTGCCCCATGCTAAACACACTGCCCCATGCCAAACACACTGCACCATTCCAAACACACTGCACCATTCTAAACACACTGCCCCATTCTAAACACACTGCACCATTCCAAACACACTTCAACATTCTAAACACACTGCCCCATTCTAAACACACTGCCCCATTCCAAACAAACTGCCCCATTCTAAACACACTGCCCCATGCTAAACACACTGCCCCATTCTAAACACACTGCCCCATTCTAAACACACTGCCCCATGCTAAACACACTGCACCATTCCAAACACACTGCACCATTCTAAACACACTGCCCCATTCCAAACACACTGCCCCATTCTAAACACACTGCCCCATTCTAAACACACTGCCCCATTCTAAACACACTGCCCCATTCCAAACAAACTGCCCCATTCTAAACACACTGCCCCATGCTAAACACACTGCCCCATGCTAAACACACTGCCCCATTCTAAACACACTGCCCCATTCTAAACACACTGCCCCATGCTAAACACACTGCACCATTCCAAACACACTGCACCATTCTAAACACACTGCCCCATTCCAAACACACTGCCCCATTCTAAACACACTGCCCCATTCTAAACACACTGCACCATTCCAAACACACTGCCCCATGCTAAACACACTGCCCCATTCTAAACACACTGCCCCATGCCAAACACAATGCACCATTCTAAACACTGCACCATTCTAAACACACTGCACCATTCTAAACACACTGCCCCATTCCAAACACACGGCCCCATTCTAAACACACTGCCACATGCCAAACACACTGCACCATTCTAAACACACTGCACCATTCTAAACACACTCCCCCATTCTAAACACACTGCACCATTCCAAACACACTGCACCATGCTAAACACACTGCCCCGTTCTAAACACACTGCCCCATTCTAAACACACTGCACCATTCCAAACACACTGCACCATTCTAAACACACTGCACCATGCTAAACACACTGCCCCATGCCAAACACACTGCCCCATTCCAAACACAATGCACCGTTCTAAACACACTGCCACATTCCAAACACACTGCCCCATGCCAAACACACTGCCCCATTCCAAACACACTGCCCCATTCCAAACACACTGCCCCATGCTAAACACACTGCACCATTCTAAACACACTGCACCATTCTAAACACACTGCCCCATTCCAAACAAACTGCACCATGCTAAACACACTGCACCATTCCAAACACACTGCACCATTCCAAACACACTGCCCCATTCTAAACACACTGCCCCATTCTAAACACACTGCACCATTCCAAACACACTTCACCATTCTAAACACACTGCCCCATTCTAAACACACTGCCCCATTCCAAACAAACTGCCCCATTCTAAACACACTGCCCCATGCTAAACACACTGCCCCATTCTAAACACACTGCCCCATTCTAAACACACTGCCCCATGCTAAACACACTGCACCATTCCAAACACACTGCACCATTCTAAACACACTGCCCCATTCCAAACACACTGCCCCATTCTAAACACACTGCCCCATTCTAAACACACTGCACCATTCTAAACACACTGCCCCATTCCAAACACACTGCACCATTCCAAACACACTGCCCCATGCTAAACACACTGCCCCATGCCAAACACACTGCACCATTCCAAACACACTGCACCATTCTAAACACACTGCCCCATTCTAAACACACTGCACCATTCCAAACACACTGGCCCATTCTAAATACACTGCACCATTCCAAACACACTGGCCCATTCTAAACACACTGCCCCATGCTAAACACACTGCACCATTCTAAACACACTGCCCCATTCCAAACACACTGCACCATTCTAAACACACTCCCCCATTCTAAACACACTGCACCATTCCAAACACACTGCACCATGCTAAACACACTGCCCCGTTCTAAACACACTGCCCCATTCTAAACACACTGCCCCATTCTAAACACACTGCCCCATTCTAAACACACTGCACCATTCTAAACACACTCCCCCATTCTAAACACACTGCACCATTCCAAACACACTGCACCATGCTAAACACACTGCCCCGTTCTAAACACACTGCCCCATTCTAAACACACTGCCCCATTCTAAACACAATGCACCATTCTAAACACACTGCACCATTCTAAACACACTGCACCATTCTAAACACACTGCACCATTCCAAACACACTGCACCATTCTAAACACACTGCACCATGCTAAACACACTGCCCCATGCCAAACACACTGCCCCATTCCAAACACAATGCACCGTTCTAAACACACTGCACCATTCTAAACACACTGCCCCATGCCAAACAAACTGCCCCATTCCAAACACACTGCCCCATTCCAAACACACTGCCCCATGATAAACACACTGCACCATTCTAAACACACTGCACCATTCTAAACACACTGCCCCATTCCAAACAAACTGCACCATGCTAAACACACTGCACCATTCCAAACACACTGCACCATTCCAAACACACTGCCCCATTCTAAACACACTGCCCCATTCTAAACACACTGCACCATTCCAAACACACTTCACCATTCCAAACACACTTCACCATTCTAAACACACTGCCCCATTCTAAACACACTGCCCCATTCCAAACAAACTGCCCCATTCTAAACACACTGCCCCATGCTAAACACACTGCCCCATTCTAAACACACTGCCCCATTCTAAACACACTGCCCCATGCTAAACACACTGCACCATTCCAAACACACTGCACCATTCTAAACACACTGCCCCATTCCATACACACTGCCCCATTCTAAACACACTGCCCCATTCTAAACACACTGCACCATTCTAAACACACTGCCCCATTCCAAACACACTGCACCATTCCAAACACACTGCCCCATGCTAAACACACTGCCCCATGCCAAACACACTGCACCATTCCAAACACACTGCACCATTCTAAACACACTGCCCCATTCTAAACACACTGCACCATTCCAAACACACTGGCCCATTCTAAATACACTGCACCATTCCAAACACACTTCCCCAATCCTAACACACTGCCCCATTCCAAACACACTGCCCCATTCTAATCACACTGCACCATTCCAAACACACTGCCCCATGCTAAACACACTGCCCTATTCTAAACACACTGCCCCATGCCAAACACACTGCACCATTCTAAACACTGCACCATTCTAAACACACTGCCCCATTCCAAACACACTGCACCATTCTAAACACACTGCCCCATGCTAAACACACTGCCCCATGCCAAACACACTGCACCATTCTAAACACACTGCCCCATGCCAAACACACTGCACCATTCTAAACACACTGCCCCATGCTAAACACACTGCCCCATGCCAAACACACTGCACCATTCCAAACACACTGCACCATTCTAAACACACTGCCCCATTCTAAACACACTGCACCATTCCAAACACACTGCACCATTCTAAACACACTGCCCCATGCTAAACACACTGCCCCATGCCAAACACACTGCACCATTCTAAACACACTGCCCCATGCCAAACACACTGCACCATTCTAAACACACTGCCCCATGCTAAACACACTGCCCCATGCCAAACACACTGCACCATTCCAAACACACTGCACCATTCTAAACACACTGCCCCATTCTAAACACACTGCACCATTCCAAACACACTTCAACATTCTAAACACACTGCCCCATTCTAAACACACTGCCCCATTCCAAACAAACTGCCCCATTCTAAACACACTGCCCCATGCTAAACACACTGCCCCATTCTAAACACACTGCCCCATTCTAAACACACTGCCCCATGCTAAACACACTGCACCATTCCAAACACACTGCACCATTCTAAACACACTGCCCCATTCCAAACACACTGCCCCATTCTAAACACACTGCCCCATTCTAAACACACTGCCCCATTCTAAACACACTGCCCCATTCCAAACAAACTGCCCCATTCTAAACACACTGCCCCATGCTAAACACACTGCCCCATGCTAAACACACTGCCCCATTCAAAACACACTGCCCCATTCTAAACACACTGCCCCATGCTAAACACACTGCACCATTCCAAACACACTGCACCATTCTAAACACACTGCCCCATTCCAAACACACTGCCCCATTCTAAACACACTGCCCCATTCTAAACACACTGCACCATTCCAAACACACTGCCCCATGCTAAACACACTGCCCCATTCTAAACACACTGCCCCATGCCAAACACAATGCACCATTCTAAACACTGCACCATTCTAAACACACTGCACCATTCTAAACACACTGCCCCATTCCAAACACACGGCCCCATTCTAAACACACTGCCACATGCCAAACACACTGCACCATTCTAAACACACTGCACCATTCTAAACACACTCCCCCATTCTAAACACACTGCACCATTCCAAACACACTGCACCATGCTAAACACACTGCCCCGTTCTAAACACACTGCCCCATTCTAAACACACTGCACCATTCCAAACACACTGCACCATTCTAAACACACTGCACCATGCTAAACACACTGCCCCATGCCAAACACACTGCCCCATTCCAAACACAATGCACCGTTCTAAACACACTGCCACATTCCAAACACACTGCCCCATGCCAAACACACTGCCCCATTCCAAACACACTGCCCCATTCCAAACACAATTCCCCATGCTAAACACACTGCACCATTCTAAACACACTGCACCATTCTAAACACACTGCCCCATTCCAAACAAACTGCACCATGCTAAACACACTGCACCATTCCAAACACACTGCACCATTCCAAACACACTGCCCCATTCTAAACACACTGCCCCATTCTAAACACACTGCACCATTCCAAACACACTTCACCATTCTAAACACACTGCCCCATTCTAAACACACTGCCCCATTCCAAACAAACTGCCCCATTCTAAACACACTGCCCCATGCTAAACACACTGCCCCATTCTAAACACACTGCCCCATTCTAAACACACTGCCCCATGCTAAACACACTGCACCATTCCAAACACACTGCACCATTCTAAACACACTGCCCCATTCCAAACACACTGCCCCATTCTAAACACACTGCCCCATTCTAAACACACTGCACCATTCTAAACACACTGCCCCATTCCAAACACACTGCACCATTCCAAACACACTGCCCCATGCTAAACACACTGCCCCATGCCAAACACACTGCACCATTCCAAACACACTGCACCATTCTAAACACACTGCCCCATTCTAAACACACTGCACCATTCCAAACACACTGGCCCATTCTAAATACACTGCACCATTCCAAACACACTGGCCCATTCTAAACACACTGCCCCATGCTAAACACACTGCACCATTCTAAACACACTGCCCCATTCCAAACACACTGCACCATTCTAAACACACTCCCCCATTCTAAACACACTGCACCATTCCAAACACACTGCACCATGCTAAACACACTGCCCCGTTCTAAACACACTGCCCCATTCTAAACACACTGCCCCATTCTAAACACACTGCCCCATTCTAAACACACTGCACCATTCTAAACACACTGCACCATTCCAAACACACTGCACCATTCTAAACACACTGCACCATGCTAAACACACTGCCCCATGCCAAACACACTGCCCCATTCCAAACACAATGCACCGTTCTAAACACACTGCACCATTCTAAACACACTGCCCCATGCCAAACACACTGCACCATTCTAAACACACTGCCCCATGCTAAACACACTGCCCCATGCCAAACACACTGCACCATTCCAAACACACTGCACCATTCTAAACACACTGCCCCATGCCAAACACACTGCCCCATTCCAAACACAATGCACCGTTCTAAACACACTGCACCATTCTAAACACACTGCACCATTCTAAACACACACCCCATTCCAAACAAACTGCACCATGCTAAACACACTGCACCATTCCAAACACACTGCCCCATTCTAAACACACTGCCCCATTCTAAACACACTGCACCATTCCAAACACACTTCACCATTCTAAACACACTGCCCCATTCTAAACACACTGCCCCATTCTAAACACACTGCCCCATTCTAAACACACTGCCCCATGCTAAACACACTGCACCATTCCAAACACACTGCACCATTCTAAACACACTGCCCCATTCCATACACACTGCCCCATTCTAAACACACTGCCCCATTCTAAACACACTGCACCATTCCAAACACACTGGCCCATTCTAAATACACTGCACCATTCCAAACACACTTCCCCAATCCTAACACACTGCCCCATTCCAAACACACTGCCCCATTCTAATCACACTGCACCATTCCAAACACACTGCCCCATGCTAAACACACTGCCCTATTCTAAACACACTGCCCCATGCCAAACACACTGCACCATTCTAAACACTGCACCATTCTAAACACACTGCCCCATTCCAAACACACTGCACCATTCTAAACACACTGCCCCATGCTAAACACACTGCCCCATGCCAAACACACTGCACCATTCTAAACACACTGCCCCATGCCGAACACACTGCACCATTCTAAACACACTGCCCCATGCTAAACACACTGCCCCATGCCAAACACACTGCACCATTCCAAACACACTGCACCATTCTAAACACACTGCCCCATTCTAAACACACTGCACCATTCCAAACACACTTCAACATTCTAAACACACTGCCCCATTCTAAACACACTGCCCCATTCCAAACAAACTGCCCCATTCTAAACACACTGCCCCATGCTAAACACACTGCCCCATTCTAAACACACTGCCCCATTCTAAACACACTGCCCCATGCTAAACACACTGCACCATTCCAAACACACTGCACCATTCTAAACACACTGCCCCATTCCAAACACACTGCCCCATTCTAAACACACTGCCCCATTCTAAACACACTGCCCCATTCTAAACACACTGCCCCATTCCAAACAAACTGCCCCATTCTAAACACACTGCCCCATGCTAAACACACTGCCCCATGCTAAACACACTGCCCCATTCTAAACACACTGCCCCATTCTAAACACACTGCCCCATGCTAAACACACTGCACCATTCCAAACACACTGCACCATTCTAAACACACTGCCCCAATCCAAACACACTGCCCCATTCTAAACACACTGCCCCATTCTAAATACACTGCACCATTCCAAACACACTGCCCCATGCTAAACACACTGCCCCATTCTAAACACACTGCCCCATGCCAAACACAATGCACCATTCTAAACACTGCACCATTCTAAACACACTGCACCATTCTAAACACACTGCCCCATTCCAAACACACGGCCCCATTCTAAACACACTGCCACATGCCAAACACACTGCACCATTCTAAACACACTGCACCATTCTAAACACACTCCCCCATTCTAAACACACTGCACCATTCCAAACACACTGCACCATGCTAAACACACTGCCCCGTTCTAAACACACTGCCCCATTCTAAACACACTGCACCATTCCAAACACACTGCACCATTCTAAACACACTGCACCATGCTAAACACACTGCCCCATGCCAAACACACTGCCCCATTCCAAACACAATGCACCGTTCTAAACACACTGCCACATTCCAAACACACTGCCCCATGCCAAACACACTGCCCCATTCCAAACACACTGCCCCATTCCAAACACACTGCCCCATGCTAAACACACTGCACCATTCTAAACACACTGCACCATTCTAAACACACTGCCCCATTCCAAACAAACTGCACCATGCTAAACACACTGCACCATTCCAAACACACTGCACCATTCCAAACACACTGCCCCATTCTAAACACACTGCCCCATTCTAAACACACTGCACCATTCCAAACACACTTCACCATTCTGAACACACTGCCCCATTCTAAACACACTGCCCCATTCCAAACAAACTGCCCCATGCTAAACACACTGCACCATTCCAAACACACTGCACCATTCTAAACACACTGCCCCATTCCAAACACACTGCCCCATTCTAAACACACTGCCCCATTCTAAACACACTGCACCATTCTAAACACACTGCCCCATTCCAAACACACTGCACCATTCCAAACACACTGCCCCATGCTAAACACACTGCCCCATGCCAAACACACTGCACCATTCCAAACACACTGCACCATTCTAAACACACTGCCCCATTCTAAACACACTGCACCATTCCAAACACACTGGCCCATTCTAAATACACTGCACCATTCCAAACACACTGGCCCATTCTAAACACACTGCCCCATGCTAAACACACTGCACCATTCTAAACACACTGCCCCATTCCAAACACACTGCACCATTCTAAACACACTCCCCCATTCTAAACACACTGCACCATTCCAAACACACTGCACCATGCTAAACACACTGCCCCGTTCTAAACACACTGCCCCATTCTAAACACACTGCCCCATTCTAAACACACTGCCCCATTCTAAACACACTGCACCATTCCAAACACACTGCACCATTCTAAACACACTGCACCATGCTAAACACACTGCCCCATGCCAAACACACTGCCCCATTCCAAACACAATGCACCGTTCTAAACACACTGCACCATTCTAAACACACTGCCCCATGCCAAACACACTGCACCATTCTAAACACACTGCCCCATGCTAAACACACTGCCCCATGCCAAACACACTGCACCATTCCAAACACACTGCACCATTCTAAACACACTGCCCCATGCCAAACACACTGCCCCATTCCAAACACAATGCACCGTTCTAAACACACTGCACCATTCTAAACACACTGCCCCATGCCAAACAAACTGCCCCATTCCAAACACACTGCCCCATTCCAAACACACTGCCCCATGCTAAACACACTGCACCATTCTAAACACACTGCACCATTCTAAACACACTGCCCCATTCCAAACAAACTGCACCATGCTAAACACACTGCACCATTCCAAACACACTGCACCATTCCAAACACACTGCCCCATTCTAAACACACTGCCCCATTCTAAACACACTGCACCATTCCAAACACACTTCACCATTCTAAACACACTGCCCCATTCTAAACACACTGCCCCATTCCAAACAAACTGCCCCATTCTAAACACACTGCCCCATGCTAAACACACTGCCCCATTCTAAACACACTGCCCCATTCTAAACACACTGCCCCATGCTAAACACACTGCATCATTCCAAACACACTGCACCATTCTAAACACACTGCCCCATTCCAAACACACTGCCCCATTCTAAACACACTGCCCCATTCTAAACACACTGCACCATTCTAAACACACTGCCCCATTCCAAACACACTGCACCATTCCAAACACACTGCCCCATGCTAAACACACTGCCCCATGCCAAACACACTGCACCATTCCAAACACACTGCACCATTCTAAACACACTGCCCCATTCTAAACACACTGCACCATTCCAAACACACTGGCCCATTCTAAATACACTGCACCATTCCAAACACACTTCCCCAATCCTAACACACTGCCCCATTCCAAACACACTGCCCCATTCTAATCACACTGCACCATTCCAAACACACTGCCCCATGCTAAACACACTGCCCTATTCTAAACACACTGCCCCATGCCAAACACACTGCACCATTCTAAACACTGCACCATTCTAAACACACTGCCCCATTCCAAACACACTGCACCATTCTAAACACACTGCCCCATGCTAAACACACTGCCCCATGCCAAACACACTGCACCATTCTAAACACACTGCCCCATGCCAAACACACTGCACCATTCTAAACACACTGCCCCATGCTAAACACACTGCCCCATGCCAAACACACTGCACCATTCCAAACACACTGCACCATTCTAAACACACTGCCCCATTCTAAACACACTGCACCATTCCAAACACACTTCAACATTCTAAACACACTGCCCCATTCTAAACACACTGCCCCATTCCAAACAAACTGCCCCATTCTAAACACACTGCCCCATGCTAAACACACTGCCCCATTCTAAACACACTGCCCCATTCTAAACACACTGCCCCATGCTAAACACACTGCACCATTCCAAACACACTGCACCATTCTAAACACACTGCCCCATTCCAAACACACTGCCCCATTCTAAACACACTGCCCCATTCTAAACACACTGCCCCATTCTAAACACACTGCCCCATTCCAAACAAACTGCCCCATTCTAAACACACTGCCCCATGCTAAACACACTGCCCCATGCTAAACACACTGCCCCATTCTAAACACACTGCCCCATTCTAAACACACTGCCCCATGCTAAACACACTGCACCATTCCAAACACACTGCACCATTCTAAACACACTGCCCCAATCCAAACACACTGCCCCATTCTAAACACACTGCCCCATTCTAAACACACTGCACCATTCCAAACACACTGCCCCATGCTAAACACACTGCCCCATTCTAAACACACTGCCCCATGCCAAACACAATGCACCATTCTAAACACTGCACCATTCTAAACACACTGCACCATTCTAAACACACTGCCCCATTCCAAACACACGGCCCCATTCTAAACACACTGCCACATGCCAAACACACTGCACCATTCTAAACACACTGCACCATTCTAAACACACTCCCCCATTCTAAACACACTGCACCATTCCAAACACACTGCACCATGCTAAACACACTGCCCCGTTCTAAACACACTGCCCCATTCTAAACACACTGCACCATTCCAAACACACTGCACCATTCTAAACACACTGCACCATGCTAAACACACTGCCCCATGCCAAACACACTGCCCCATTCCAAACACAATGCACCGTTCTAAACACACTGCCACATTCCAAACACACTGCCCCATGCCAAACACACTGCCCCATTCCAAACACACTGCCCCATTCCAAACACACTGCCCCATGCTAAACACACTGCCCCATTCTAAACACACTGCACCATTCTAAACACACTGCCCCATTCCAAACAAACTGCACCATGCTAAACACACTGCACCATTCCAAACACACTGCACCATTCCAAACACACTGCCCATTCTAAACACACTAACCCATTCTAAACACACTGCACCATTCCAAACACACTTCACCATTCTGAACACACTGCCCCATTCTAAACACACTGCCCCATTCCAAACAAACTGCCCCATGCTAAACACACTGCACCATTCCAAACACACTGCACCATTCTAAACACACTGCCCCATTCCAAACACACTGCCCCATTCTAAACACACTGCCCCATTCTAAACACACTGCACCATTCTAAACACACTGCCCCATTCCAAACACACTGCACCATTCCAAACACACTGCCCCATGCTAAACACACTGCCCCATGCCAAACACACTGCACCATTCCAAACACACTGCACCATTCTAAACACACTGCCCCATTCTAAACACACTGCACCATTCCAAACACACTGGCCCATTCTAAATACACTGCACCATTCCAAACACACTGGCCCATTCTAAACACACTGCCCCATGCTAAACACACTGCACCATTCTAAACACACTGCCCCATTCCAAACACACTGCACCATTCTAAACACACTCCCCCATTCTAAACACACTGCACCATTCCAAACACACTGCACCATGCTAAACACACTGCCCCGTTCTAAACACACTGCCCCATTCTAAACACACTGCCCCATTCTAAACACACTGCCCCATTCTAAACACACTGCACCATTCTAAACACACTGCACCATTCCAAACACACTGCACCATTCTAAACACACTGCACCATGCTAAACACACTGCCCCATGCCAAACACACTGCCCCATTCCAAACACAATGCACCGTTCTAAACACACTGCACCATTCTAAACACACTGCCCCATGCCAAACACACTGCACCATTCTAAACACACTGCCCCATGCTAAACACACTGCCCCATGCCAAACACACTGCACCATTCCAAACACACTGCACCATTCTAAACACACTGCCCCATGCCAAACACACTGCCCCATTCCAAACACAATGCACCGTTCTAAACACACTGCACCATTCTAAACACACTGCCCCATGCCAAACAAACTGCCCCATTCCAAACACACTGCCCCATTCCAAACACACTGCCCCATGCTAAACACACTGCACCATTCTAAACACACTGCACCATTCTAAACACACTGCCCCATTCCAAACAAACTGCACCATGCTAAACACACTGCACCATTCCAAACACACTGCACCATTCCAAACACACTGCCCCATTCTAAACACACTGCCCCATTCTAAACACACTGCACCATTCCAAACACACTTCACCATTCTAAACACACTTCACCATTCTAAACACACTGCCCCATTCCAAACACACTGCCCCATTCCAAACAAACTGCCCCATGCTAAACACACTGCCCCATTCTAAACACACTGCCCCATTCTAAACACACTGCCCCATGCTAAACACACTGCACCATTCCAAACACACTGCACCATTCTAAACACACTGCCCCATTCCAAACACACTGCCCCATTCTAAACACACTGCCCCATTCTAAACACACTGCACCATTCTAAACACACTGCCCCATTCCAAACACACTGCACCATTCCAAACACACTGCCCCATGCTAAACACACTGCCCCATGCCAAACACACTGCACCATTCCAAACACACTGCACCATTCTAAACACACTGCCCCATTCTAAACACACTGCACCATTCCAAACACACTGGCCCATTCTAAATACACTGCACCATTCCAAACACACTTCCCCAATCCTAACACACTGCCCCATTCCAAACACACTGCCCCATTCTAATCACACTGCACCATTCCAAACACACTGCCCCATGCTAAACACACTGCCCCATTCTAAACACACTGCCCCATGCCAAACACACTGCACCATTCTAAACACTGCACCATTCTAAACACACTGCCCCATTCCAAACACACTGCACCATTCTAAACACACTGCCCCATGCTAAACACACTGCCCCATGCCAAACACACTGCACCATTCTAAACACACTGCCCCATGCCAAACACACTGCACCATTCTAAACACACTGCCCCATGCTAAACACACTGCCCCATGCCAAACACACTGCACCATTCCAAACACACTGCACCATTCTAAACACACTGCCCCATTCTAAACACACTGCACCATTCCAAACACACTTCACCATTCTAAACACACTGCCCCATTCTAAACACACTGCCCCATTCCAAACAAACTGCCCCATTCTAAACACACTGCCCCATGCTAAACACACTGCCCCATTCTAAACACACTGCCCCATTCTAAACACACTGCCCCATGCTAAACACACTGCACCATTCCAAACACACTGCACCATTCTAAACACACTGCCCCATTCCAAACACACTGCCCCATTCTAAACACACTGCCCCATTCTAAACACACTGCCCCATTCCAAACAAACTGCCCCATTCTAAACACACTGCCCCATGCTAAACACACTGCCCCATGCTAAACACACTGCCCCATTCTAAACACACTGCCCCATTCTAAACACACTCCCCCATGCTAAACACACTGCACCATTCCAAACACACTGCACCATTCTAAACACACTGCCCCATTCCAAACACACTGCCCCATTCTAAACACACTGCCCCATTCTAAACACACTGCACCATTCCAAACACACTGCCCCATGCTAAACACACTGCCCCATTCTAAACACACTGCCCCATGCCAAACACACTGCCCCATTCCAAACACAATGCACCGTTCTAAACACACTGCCACATTCCAAACACACTGCCCCATTCCAAACACACTGCCCCATTCCAAACACACTCCCCCATTCTAAACACACTGCACCATTCCAAACACACTGCACCATGCTAAACACACTGCCCCGTTCTAAACACACTGCCCCATTCTAAACACACTGCACCATTCCAAACACACTGCACCATTCTAAACACACTGCACCATGCTAAACACACTGCCCCATGCTAAACACACTGCCCCGTTCTAAACACACTGCCCCATTCTAAACACACTGCACCATTCCAAACACACTGCACCATTCTAAACACACTGCACCATGCCAAACACACTGCCCCATTCCAAACACAATGCACCGTTCTAAACACACTGCCACATTCCAAACACACTGCCCCATGCCAAACACACTGCCCCATTCCAAACACACTGCCCCATTCCAAACACACTGCCCCATGCTAAACACACTGCACCATTCTAAACACACTGCACCATTCTAAACACACTGCCCCATTCCAAACAAACTGCACCATGCTAAACACACTGCACCATTCCAAACACACTGCACCATTCCAAACACACTGCCCCATTCTAAACACACTGCCCGATTCTAAACACACTGCACCATTCCAAACACACTTCACCATTCTAAACACACTGCCCCATTCTAAACACACTGCCCCATTCCAAACAAACTGCCCCATTCTAAACACACTGCCCCATGCTAAACACACTGCCCCATTCTAAACACACTGCCCCATTCTAAACACACTGCCCCATGCTAAACACACTGCACCATTCCAAACACACTGCACCATTCTAAACACACTGCCCCATTCTAAATACACTGCACCATTCCAAACACACTGGCCCATTCTAAACACACTGCCCCATGCTAAACACACTGCACCATTCTAAACACACTGCCCCATTCCAAACACACTGCACCATTCTAAACACACTCCCCCATTCTAAAAACACTGCACCATTCCAAACACACTGCACCATGCTAAACACACTGCCCCGTTCTAAACACACTGCCCCATTCTAAACACACTGCCCCATTCTAAACACACTGCCCCATTCTAAACACACTGCACCATTCTAAACACACTGCACCATTCCAAACACACTGCACCATTCTAAACACACTGCACCATGCTAAACACACTGCCCCATTCCAAACACACTGCCCCATTCCAAACACAATGCACCGTTCTAAACACACTGCACCATTCTAAACACACTGCCCCATGCCAAACACACTGCACCATTCTAAACACACTGCCCCATGCTAAACACACTGCCCCATGCCAAACACACTGCACCATTCCAAACACACTGCACCATTCTAAACACACTGCCCCATGCTAAACACACTGCACCATTCTAAACACACTGCCCCATTCCAAACACACTGCACCATTCTAAACACACTCCCCCATTCTAAAAACACTGCACCATTCCAAACACACTGCACCATGCTAAACACACTGCCCCGTTCTAAACACACTGCCCCATTCTAAACACACTGCCCCATTCTAAACACACTGCCCCATTCTAAACACACTGCACCATTCTAAACACACTGCACCATTCCAAACACACTGCACCATTCTAAACACACTGCACCATGCTAAACACACTGCCCCATTCCAAACACACTGCCCCATTCCAAACACAATGCACCGTTCTAAACACACTGCACCATTCTAAACACACTGCCCCATGCCAAACACACTGCACCATTCTAAACACACTCCCCCATTCTAAAAACACTGCACCATTCCAAACACACTGCACCATGCTAAACACACTGCCCCGTTCTAAACACACTGCCCCATTCTAAACACACTGCCCCATTCTAAACACACTGCCCCATTCTAAACACACTGCACCATTCTAAACACACTGCACCATTCCAAACACACTGCACCATTCTAAACACACTGCACCATGCTAAACACACTGCCCCATTCCAAACACACTGCCCCATTCCAAACACAATGCACCGTTCTAAACACACTGCACCATTCTAAACACACTGCCCCATGCCAAACACACTGCACCATTCTAAACACACTGCCCCATGCTAAACACACTGCCCCATGCCAAACACACTGCACCATTCCAAACACACTGCACCATTCTAAACACACTGCCCCATTCTAAATACACTGCACCATTCCAAACACACTGGCCCATTCTAAACACACTGCCCCATGCTAAACACACTGCACCATTCTAAACACACTGCCCCATGCTAAACACACTGCCCCATGCCAAACACACTGCACCATTCCAAACACACTGCACCATTCTAAACACACTGCCCCATTCTAAATACACTGCACCATTCCAAACACACTGGCCCATTCTAAACACACTGCCCCATGCTAAACACACTGCACCATTCTAAACACACTGCCCCATTCCAAACACACTGCACCATTCTAAACACACTCCCCCATTCTAAAAACACTGCACCATTCCAAACACACTGCACCATGCTAAACACACTGCCCCGTTCTAAACACACTGCCCCATTCTAAACACACTGCCCCATTCTAAACACACTGCCCCATTCTAAACACACTGCACCATTCTAAACACACTGCACCATTCTAAACACACTGCACCATGCTAAACACACTGCCCCATTCCAAACACACTGCCCCATTCCAAACACAATGCACCGTTCTAAACACACTGCACCATTCTAAACACACTGCCCCATGCCAAACACACTGCACCATTCTAAACACACTGCCCCATGCTAAACACACTGCCCCATGCCAAACACACTGCACCATTCTAAACACACTGCCCCATGCCAAACACACTGCCCCATTCCAAACACAATGCACCGTTCTAAACACACTGCACCATTCTAAACACACTGCCCCATGCCAAACAAACTGCCCCATTCCAAACACACTGCCCCATTCCAAACACACTGCCCCATGCTAAACACACTGCACCATTCTAAACACACTGCACCATTCTAAACACACTGCCCCATTCCAAACAAACTGCACCATGCTAAACACACTGCACCATTCCAAACACACTGCACCATTCCAAACACACTGCCCCATTCTAAACACACTGCCCCATTCTAAACACACTGCACCATTCCAAACACACTTCACCATTCTAAACACACTGCCCCATTCTAAACACACTGCCCCATTCCAAACAAACTGCCCCATTCTAAACACACTGCCCCATGCTAAACACACTGCCCCATTCTAAACACACTGCCCCATTCTAAACACACTGCCCCATGCTAAACACACTGCATCATTCCAAACACACTGCACCATTCTAAACACACTGCCCCATTCCAAACACACTGCCCCATTCTAAACACACTGCCCCATTCTAAACACACTGCACCATTCTAAACACACTGCCCCATTCCAAACACACTGCACCATTCCAAACACACTGCCCCATGCTAAACACACTGCCCCATGCCAAACACACTGCACCATTCCAAACACACTGCACCATTCTAAACACACTGCCCCATTCTAAACACACTGCACCATTCCAAACACACTGGCCCATTCTAAATACACTGCACCATTCCAAACACACTTCCCCAATCCTAACACACTGCCCCATTCCAAACACACTGCCCCATTCTAATCACACTGCACCATTCCAAACACACTGCCCCATGCTAAACACACTGCCCTATTCTAAACACACTGCCCCATGCCAAACACACTGCACCATTCTAAACACTGCACCATTCTAAACACACTGCCCCATTCCAAACACACTGCACCATTCTAAACACACTGCCCCATGCTAAACACACTGCCCCATGCCAAACACACTGCACCATTCTAAACACACTGCCCCATGCCAAACACACTGCACCATTCTAAACACACTGCCCCATGCCAAACACACTGCACCATTCCAAACACACTGCACCATTCTAAACACACTGCCCCATTCTAAACACACTGCACCATTCCAAACACACTTCAACATTCTAAACACACTGCCCCATTCTAAACACACTGCCCCATTCCAAACAAACTGCCCCATTCTAAACACACTGCCCCATGCTAAACACACTGCCCCATTCTAAACACACTGCCCCATTCTAAACACACTGCCCCATGCTAAACACACTGCACCATTCCAAACACACTGCACCATTCTAAACACACTGCCCCATTCCAAACACACTGCCCCATTCTAAACACACTGCCCCATTCTAAACACACTGCCCCATTCTAAACACACTGCCCCATTCCAAACAAACTGCCCCATTCTAAACACACTGCCCCATGCTAAACACACTGCCCCATGCTAAACACACTGCCCCATTCTAAACACACTGCCCCATTCTAAACACACTGCCCCATGCTAAACACACTGCACCATTCCAAACACACTGCACCATTCTAAACACACTGCCCCAATCCAAACACACTGCCCCATTCTAAACACACTGCCCCATTCTAAACACACTGCACCATTCCAAACACACTGCCCCATGCTAAACACACTGCCCCATTCTAAACACACTGCCCCATGCCAAACACAATGCACCATTCTAAACACTGCACCATTCTAAACACACTGCACCATTCTAAACACACTGCCCCATTCCAAACACACGGCCCCATTCTAAACACACTGCCACATGCCAAACACACTGCACCATTCTAAACACACTGCACCATTCTAAACACACTCCCCCATTCTAAACACACTGCACCATTCCAAACACACTGCACCATGCTAAACACACTGCCCCGTTCTAAACACACTGCCCCATTCTAAACACACTGCACCATTCCAAACACACTGCACCATTCTAAACACACTGCACCATGCTAAACACACTGCCCCATGCCAAACACACTGCCCCATTCCAAACACAATGCACCGTTCTAAACACACTGCCACATTCCAAACACACTGCCCCATGCCAAACACACTGCCCCATTCCAAACACACTGCCCCATTCCAAACACACTGCCCCATGCTAAACACACTGCACCATTCTAAACACACTGCACCATTCTAAACACACTGCCCCATTCCAAACAAACTGCACCATGCTAAACACACTGCACCATTCCAAACACACTGCACCATTCCAAACACACTGCCCCATTCTAAACACACTAACCCATTCTAAACACACTGCACCATTCCAAACACACTTCACCATTCTGAACACACTGCCCCATTCTAAACACACTGCCCCATTCCAAACAAACTGCCCCATGCTAAACACACTGCACCATTCCAAACACACTGCACCATTCTAAACACACTGCCCCATTCCAAACACACTGCCCCATTCTAAACACACTGCCCCATTCTAAACACACTGCACCATTCTAAACACACTGCCCCATTCCAAACACACTGCACCATTCCAAACACACTGCCCCATGCTAAACACACTGCCCCATGCCAAACACACTGCACCATTCCAAACACACTGCACCATTCTAAACACACTGCCCCATTCTAAACACACTGCACCATTCCAAACACACTGGCCCATTCTAAATACACTGCACCATTCCAAACACACTGGCCCATTCTAAACACACTGCCCCATGCTAAACACACTGCACCATTCTAAACACACTGCCCCATTCCAAACACACTGCACCATTCTAAACACACTCCCCCATTCTAAACACACTGCACCATTCCAAACACACTGCACCATGCTAAACACACTGCCCCGTTCTAAACACACTGCCCCATTCTAAACACACTGCCCCATTCTAAACACACTGCCCCATTCTAAACACACTGCACCATTCTAAACACACTGCACCATTCCAAACACACTGCACCATTCTAAACACACTGCACCATGCTAAACACACTGCCCCATGCCAAACACACTGCCCCATTCCAAACACAATGCACCGTTCTAAACACACTGCACCATTCTAAACACACTGCCCCATGCCAAACACACTGCACCATTCTAAACACACTGCCCCATGCTAAACACACTGCCCCATGCCAAACACACTGCACCATTCCAAACACACTGCACCATTCTAAACACACTGCCCCATGCCAAACACACTGCCCCATTCCAAACACAATGCACCGTTCTAAACACACTGCACCATTCTAAACACACTGCCCCATGCCAAACAAACTGCCCCATTCCAAACACACTGCCCCATTCCAAACACACTGCCCCATGCTAAACACACTGCACCATTCTAAACACACTGCACCATTCTAAACACACTGCCCCATTCCAAACAAACTGCACCATGCTAAACACACTGCACCATTCCAAACACACTGCACCATTCCAAACACACTGCCCCATTCTAAACACACTGCCCCATTCTAAACACACTGCACCATTCCAAACACACTTCACCATTCTAAACACACTTCACCATTCTAAACACACTGCCCCATTCCAAACACACTGCCCCATTCCAAACAAACTGCCCCATGCTAAACACACTGCCCCATTCTAAACACACTGCCCCATTCTAAACACACTGCCCCATGCTAAACACACTGCACCATTCCAAACACACTGCACCATTCTAAACACACTGCCCCATTCCAAACACACTGCCCCATTCTAAACACACTGCCCCATTCTAAACACACTGCACCATTCTAAACACACTGCCCCATTCCAAACACACTGCACCATTCCAAACACACTGCCCCATGCCAAACACACTGCCCCATGCCAAACACACTGCACCATTCCAAACACACTGCACCATTCTAAACACACTGCCCCATTCTAAACACACTGCACCATTCCAAACACACTGGCCCATTCTAAATACACTGCACCATTCCAAACACACTTCCCCAATCCTAACACACTGCCCCATTCCAAACACACTGCCCCATTCTAATCACACTGCACCATTCCAAACACACTGCCCCATGCTAAACACACTGCCCCATTCTAAACACACTGCCCCATGCCAAACACACTGCACCATTCTAAACACTGCACCATTCTAAACACACTGCCCCATTCCAAACACACTGCACCATTCTAAACACACTGCCCCATGCTAAACACACTGCCCCATGCCAAACACACTGCACCATTCTAAACACACTGCCCCATGCCAAACACACTGCACCATTCTAAACACACTGCCCCATGCTAAACACACTGCCCCATGCCAAACACACTGCACCATTCCAAACACACTGCACCATTCTAAACACACTGCCCCATTCTAAACACACTGCACCATTCCAAACACACTTCACCATTCTAAACACACTGCCCCATTCTAAACACACTGCCCCATTCCAAACAAACTGCCCCATTCTAAACACACTGCCCCATGCTAAACACACTGCCCCATTCTAAACACACTGCCCCATTCTAAACACACTGCCCCATTCTAAACACACTGCACCATTCCAAACACACTTCACCATTCTAAACACACTGCCCCATTCTAAACACACTGCCCCATTCCAAACAAACTGCCCCATTCTAAACACACTGCCCCATGCTAAACACACTGCCCCATTCTAAACACACTGCCCCATTCTAAACACACTGCCCCATGCTAAACACACTGCACCATTCCAAACACACTGCACCATTCTAAACACACTGCCCCATTCCAAACACACTGCCCCATTCTAAACACACTGCCCCATGCTAAACACACTGCCCCATGCTAAACACACTGCCCCATTCTAAACACACTGCCCCATTCTAAACACACTCCCCCATGCTAAACACACTGCACCATTCCAAACACACTGCACCATTCTAAACACACTGCCCCATTCCAAACACACTGCCCCATTCTAAACACACTGCCCCATTCTAAACACACTGCACCATTCCAAACACACTGCCCCATGCTAAACACACTGCCCCATTCTAAACACACTGCCCCATGCCAAACACACTGCCCCATTCCAAACACAATGCACCGTTCTAAACACACTGCCACATTCCAAACACACTGCCCCATTCCAAACACACTGCCCCATTCCAAACACACTCCCCCATTCTAAACACACTGCACCATTCCAAACACACTGCACCATGCTAAACACACTGCCCCGTTCTAAACACACTGCCCCATTCTAAACACACTGCACCATTCCAAACACACTGCACCATTCTAAACACACTGCACCATGCTAAACACACTGCCCCATGCTAAACACACTGCCCCGTTCTAAACACACTGCCCCATTCTAAACACACTGCACCATTCCAAACACACTGCACCATTCTAAACACACTGCACCATGCCAAACACACTGCCCCATTCCAAACACAATGCACCGTTCTAAACACACTGCCACATTCCAAACACACTGCCCCATGCCAAACACACTGCCCCATTCCAAACACACTGCCCCATTCCAAACACACTGCCCCATGCTAAACACACTGCACCATTCTAAACACACTGCACCATTCTAAACACACTGCCCCATTCCAAACAAACTGCACCATGCTAAACACACTGCACCATTCCAAACACACTGCACCATTCCAAACACACTGCCCCATTCTAAACACACTGCCCGATTCTAAACACACTGCACCATTCCAAACACACTTCACCATTCTAAACACACTGCCCCATTCTAAACACACTGCCCCATTCCAAACAAACTGCCCCATTCTAAACACACTGCCCCATGCTAAACACACTGCCCCATTCTAAACACACTGCCCCATTCTAAACACACTGCCCCATGCTAAACACACTGCACCATTCCAAACACACTGCACCATTCTAAACACACTGCCCCATTCTAAATACACTGCACCATTCCAAACACACTGGCCCATTCTAAACACACTGCCCCATGCTAAACACACTGCACCATTCTAAACACACTGCCCCATTCCAAACACACTGCACCATTCTAAACACACTCCCCCATTCTAAAAACACTGCACCATTCCAAACACACTGCACCATGCTAAACACACTGCCCCGTTCTAAACACACTGCCCCATTCTAAACACACTGCCCCATTCTAAACACACTGCCCCATTCTAAACACACTGCACCATTCTAAACACACTGCACCATTCCAAACACACTGCACCATTCTAAACACACTGCACCATGCTAAACACACTGCCCCATTCCAAACACACTGCCCCATTCCAAACACAATGCACCGTTCTAAACACACTGCACCATTCTAAACACACTGCCCCATGCCAAACACACTGCACCATTCTAAACACACTGCCCCATGCTAAACACACTGCCCCATGCCAAACACACTGCACCATTCCAAACACACTGCACCATTCTAAACACACTGCCCCATTCTAAATACACTGCACCATTCCAAACACACTGGCCCATTCTAAACACACTGCCCCATGCTAAACACACTGCACCATTCTAAACACACTGCCCCATTCCAAACACACTGCACCATTCTAAACACACTCCCCCATTCTAAAAACACTGCACCATTCCAAACACACTGCACCATGCTAAACACACTGCCCCGTTCTAAACACACTGTCCCATTCTAAACACACTGCCCCATTCTAAACACACTGCCCCATTCTAAACACACTGCACCATTCTAAACACACTGCACCATTCCAAACACACTGCACCATTCTAAACACACTGCACCATGCTAAACACACTGCCCCATTCCAAACACACTGCCCCATTCCAAACACAATGCACCGTTCTAAACACACTGCACCATTCTAAACACACTGCCCCATGCCAAACACACTGCACCATTCTAAACACACTCCCCCATTCTAAAAACACTGCACCATTCCAAACACACTGCACCATGCTAAACACACTGCCCCGTTCTAAACACACTGCCCCATTCTAAACACACTGCCCCATTCTAAACACACTGCCCCATTCTAAACACACTGCACCATTCTAAACACACTGCACCATTCCAAACACACTGCACCATTCTAAACACACTGCACCATGCTAAACACACTGCCCCATTCCAAACACACTGCCCCATTCCAAACACAATGCACCGTTCTAAACACACTGCACCATTCTAAACACACTGCCCCATGCCAAACACACTGCACCATTCTAAACACACTGCCCCATGCTAAACACACTGCCCCATGCCAAACACACTGCACCATTCCAAACACACTGCACCATTCTAAACACACTGCCCCATTCTAAATACACTGCACCATTCCAAACACACTGGCCCATTCTAAACACACTGCCCCATGCTAAACACACTGCACCATTCTAAACACACTGCCCCATGCTAAACACACTGCCCCATGCCAAACACACTGCACCATTCCAAACACACTGCACCATTCTAAACACACTGCCCCATTCTAAATACACTGCACCATTCCAAACACACTGGCCCATTCTAAACACACTGCCCCATGCTAAACACACTGCACCATTCTAAACACACTGCCCCATTCCAAACACACTGCACCATTCTAAACACACTCCCCCATTCTAAAAACACTGCACCATTCCAAACACACTGCACCATGCTAAACACACTGCCCCGTTCTAAACACACTGCCCCATTCTAAACACACTGCCCCATTCTAAACACACTGCCCCATTCTAAACACACTGCACCATTCTAAACACACTGCACCATTCTAAACACACTGCACCATGCTAAACACACTGCCCCATTCCAAACACACTGCCCCATTCCAAACACAATGCACCGTTCTAAACACACTGCACCATTCTAAACACACTGCCCCATGCCAAACACACTGCACCATTCTAAACACACTGCCCCATGCTAAACACACTGCCCCATGCCAAACACACTGCACCATTCCAAACACACTTCACCATTCTAAACACACTGCCCCATTCTAAACACACTGCCCCATTCCAAACAAACTGCCCCATTCTAAACACACTGCCCCATGCTAAACACACTGCCCCATTCTAAACACACTGCCCCATGCTAAACACACTGCCCCATGCTAAACACACTGCCCCATGCTAAACACACTGCCCCATTCTAAACACACTGCCCCATTCTAAACACACTGCCCCATGCTAAACACACTGCACCATTCCAAACACACTGCACCATTCTAAACACACTGCCCCATTCCAAACACACTGCACCATTCTAAACACACTCCCCCATTCTAAACACACTGCACCATTCCAAACACACTGCCCCATGCTAAACACACTGCCCCATTCTAAACACACTGCCCCATGCCAAACACACTGCACCATTCTAAACACTGCACCATTCTAAACACACTGCACCATTCTAAACACACTGCCCCATTCCAAACACACGGCCCCATTCTAAACACACTGCCACATGCCAAACACACTTCCCCATTCTAAACACACTGCACCATTCTAAACACACTCCCCCATTCTAAACACACTGCACCATTCCAAACACACTGCACCATGCTAAACACACTGCCCCGTTCTAAACACACTGCCCCATTCTAAACACACTGCACCATTCCAAACACACTGCACCATTCTAAACACACTGCACCATGCTAAACACACTGCCCCATGCCAAACACACTGCCCCATTCCAAACACAATGCACCGTTCTAAACACACTGCCACATTCCAAACACACTGCCCCATGCCAAACACACTGCCCCATTCCAAACACACTGCCCCATTCCAAACACACTGCTCCATGCTAAACACACTGCACCATTCTAAACACACTGCACCATTCTAAACACACTGCCCCATTCCAAACAAACTGCACCATGCTAAACACACTGCACCATTCCAAACACACTGCACCATTCCAAACACACTGCCCCATTCTAAACACACTGCCCCATTCTAAACACACTGCACCATTCCAAACACACTTCACCATTCTAAACACACTGCCCCATTCTAAACACACTGCCCCATTCCAAACGAACTGCCCCATTCTAAACACACTGCCCCATGCTAAACACACTGCCCCATTCTAAACACACTGCCCCATTCTAAACACACTGCCCCATGCTAAACACACTGCATCATTCCAAACACACTGCACCATTCTAAACACACTGCCCCATTCCAAACACACTGCCCCATTCTAAACACACTGCCCCATTCTAAACACACTGCACCATTCTAAACACACTGCCCCATTCCAAACACACTGCACCATTCCAAACACACTGCCCCATGCTAAACACACTGCCCCATGCCAAACACACTGCACCATTCCAAACACACTGCACCATTCTAAACACACTGCCCCATTCTAAACACACTGCACCATTCCAAACACACTGGCCCATTCTAAATACACTGCACCATTCCAAACACACTTCCCCAATCCTAACACACTGCCCCATTCCAAACACACTGCCCCATTCTAATCACACTGCACCATTCCAAACACACTGCCCCATGCTAAACACACTGCCCCATTCTAAACACACTGCCCCATGCCAAACACACTGCACCATTCTAAACACTGCACCATTCTAAACACACTGCCCCATTCCAAACACACGGCCCCATTCTAAACACACTGCCACATGCCAAACACACTGCACCATTCTAAACACACTGCACCATTCTAAACACACTCCCCCATTCTAAACACACTGCACCATTCCAAACACACTGCACCATGCTAAACACACTGCCCCGTTCTAAACACACTGCCCCATTCTAAACACACTGCCCCATTCTAAACACAATGCACCATTCTAAACACACTGCACCATTCTAAACACACTGCACCATTCCAAACACACTGCACCATTCCAAACACACTGCACCATTCTAAACACACTGCACCATGCTAAACACACTGCCCCATGCCAAACACACTGCCCCATTCCAAACACAATGCACCGTTCTAAACACACTGCACCATTCTAAACACACTGCACCATTCTAAACAGACTGCCCCATGCCAAAGACACTGCCACATTCCAAACACAATGCCCCATGCCAAACACACTGCCCCATTCCAAACACACTGCCCCATGCTAAACACACTGCACCATTCTAAACACACTGCCCCATTCCAAACACACTGCACCATTCTAAACACACTCCCCCATTCTAAACACACTGCACCATTCCAAACACACTGCCCCATGCTAAACACACTGCACCATGCTAAACACACTGCCCCGTTCTAAACACACTGCCCCATTCTAAACACACTGCCCCATTCTAAACACACTGCCCCATTCTAAACACACTGCACCATTCTAAACAGACTGCACCATTCTAAACACACTGCACCATGCTAAACACACTGCCCCATGCTAAACACACTGCACCATTCTAAACACACTGCACCATGCTAAACACACTGCCCCGTTCTAAACACACTGCCCCATGCCAAACACACTGCCCCATTCCAAACACAATGCACCGTTCTAAACACACTGCACCATTCTAAACACACTGCCCCATGCCAAACACACTGCACCATTCTAAACACACTGCCCCATGCTAAACACACTGCCCCATGCCAAACACACTGCACCATTCCAAACACACTGCACCATTCTAAACACACTGCCCCATTCTAAACACACTGCACCATTCCAAACACACTTCACCATTCTAAACACACTGCCCCATTCTAAACACACTGCCCCATTCCAAACAAACTGCCCCATTCTAAACACACTGCCCCATGCTAAACACACTGCCCCATTCTAAACACACTGCCCCATTCTAAACACACTGCCCCATGCTAAACACACTGCACCATTCCAAACACACTGCACCATTCTAAACACACTGCCCCATTCCAAACACACTGCCCCATTCTAAACACACTGCCCCATTCTAAACACACTGCCCCATTCCAAACACACTGCCCCATTCTAAACACACTGCCCCATGCTAAACACACTGCCCCATGCTAAACACACTGCCCCATTCTAAACACACTGCCCCATTCTAAACACACTGCCCCATGCTAAACACACTGCACCATTCCAAACACACTGCACCATTCTAAACACACTGCCCCATTCTAAACACACTGCACCATTCCAAACACACTGCCCCATGCTAAACACACTGCCCCATTCTAAACACACTGCCCCATGCCAAACACACTGCACCATTCTAAACACACTGCACCATTCTAAACACACTGCCCCATTCCAAACACACGGCCCCATTCTAAACACACTGCCACATGCCAAACACACTGCACCATTCTAAACACACTGCACCATTCTAAACACACTCCCCCATTCTAAACACACTGCACCATTCCAAACACACTGCACCATGCTAAACACACTGCCCCGTTCTAAACACACTGCCCCATTCTAAACACACTGCACCATTCCAAACACACTGCACCATTCTAAACACACTGCACCATGCTAAACACACTGCCCCATGCCAAACACACTGCCCCATTCCAAACACACTGCACCATTCCAAACACACTGCCCCATGCTAAACACACTGCCCCATGCCAAACACACTGCCCCATTCCAAACACACTGCACCATTCTAAACACACTGCCCCATTCCAAACACACTGCCCCATTATAAACACACTGCCCCATTCTAAACACACTGCACCATTCCAAACACACTTCCCCAATCCTAACACACTGCCCCATTCCAAACACACTGCCCCATTATAATCACACTGCACCATTCCAAACACACTGCCCAATGCTAAACACACTGCCCCATTCTAAACACACTGCCCCATGCCAAACACACTGCACCATTCTAAACACTGCACCATTCTAAACACACTGCACCATTCTAAACACACTGCCCCATTCCAAACACACGGCCCCATTCTAAACACACTGCCACATGCCAAACACACTGCACCATTCTAAACACACTGCACCATTCTAAACACACTCCCCCATTCTAAACACACTGCACCATTCCAAACACACTGCACCATGCTAAACACACTGCCCCGTTCTAAACACACTGCCCCATTCTAAACACACTGCCCCATTCTAAACACAATGCACCATTCTAAACACACTGCACCATTCCAAACACACTGCACCATTCCAAACACACTGCACCATTCTAAACACACTGCACCATGCTAAACACACTGCCCCATGCCAAACACACTGCCCCATTCCAAACACAATGCACCGTTCTAAACACACTGCACCATTCTAAACACACTGCCCCATGCCAAACAAACTGCACCATTCTAAACACACTGCCCCATGCCAAACACACTGCCACATTCCAAACACACTGCCCCATGCCAAACACACTGCCCCATTCCAAACACACTGCCCCATGCTAAACACACTGCACCATTCTAAACACACTGCACCATTCTAAACACACTGCCCCATTCCAAACACACTGCCACATTCCAAACACACTGCCCCATGCCAAACACACTGCCCCATTCCAAACACACTGCCCCATTCCAAACACACTGCCCCATGCTAAACACACTGCACCATTCTAAACACACTGCACCATTCTAAACACACTGCCCCATTCCAAACACACTGCACCATGCTAAACACAATGCACCATTCCAAACACACTGCACCATTCCAAACACACTGCCCCATTCTAAACACACTGCCCCATTCTAAACACACTGCACCATTCAAAACACACTTCACCATTCTAAACACACTGCCCCATTCTAAACACACTGCCCCATTCTAAACACACTGCACCATTCAAAACACACTTCACCATTCTAAACACACTGCCCCATTCTAAACACACTGCCCCATGCCAAACACACTGCCCCATTCCAAACACAATGCACCGTTCTAAACACACTGCACCATTCTAAACACACTGCACCATTCTAAACACACTGCACCATTCTAAACAGACTGCCCCATGCCAAAGACACTGCCACATTCCAAACACAATGCCCCATGCCAAACACACTGCCCCATTCCAAACACACTGCCCCATTCCAAACACACTGCCCCATGCTAAACACACTGCACCATTCTAAACACACTGCCCCATTCCAAACACACTGCACCATTCTAAACACACTCCCCCATTCTAAACACACTGCACCATTCCAAACACACTGCCCCATGCTAAACACACTGCACCATGCTAAACACACTGCCCCGTTCTAAACACACTGCCCCGTTCTAAACACACTGCCCCATTCTAAACACACTGCCCCATTCTAAACACACTGCACCATTCTAAACACACTGCACCATTCTAAACACACTGCACCATGCTAAACACACTGCCCCATGCTAAACACACTGCACCGTTCTAAACACACTGCACCATGCTAAACACACTGCCCCGTTCTAAACACACTGCCCCATGCCAAACACACTGCCCCATTCCAAACACAATGCACCGTTCTAAACACACTGCACCATTCTAAACACACTGCCCCATGCCAAACACACTGCACCATTCTAAACACACTGCCCCATGCTAAACACACTGCCCCATGCCAAACACACTGCACCATTCCAAACACACTGCACCATTCTAAACACACTGCCCCATTCTAAACACACTGCACCATTCCAAACACACTTCACCATTCTAAACACACTGCCCCATTCTAAACACACTGCCCCATTCCAAACAAACTGCCCCATTCTAAACACACTGCCCCATGCTAAACACACTGCCCCATTCTAAACACACTGCCCCATTCTAAACACACTGCCCCATGCTAAACACACTGCACCATTCCAAACACACTGCACCATTCTAAACACACTGCCCCATTCCAAACACACTGCCCCATTCTAAACACACTGCCCCATTCTAAACACACTGCCCCATTCCAAACAAACTGCCCCATTCTAAACACACTGCCCCATGCTAAACACACTGCCCCATGCTAAACACACTGCCCCATTCTAAACACACTGCCCCATTCTAAACACACTGCCCCATGCTAAACACACTGCACCATTCCAAACACACTGCACCATTCTAAACACACTGCCCCATTCTAAACACACTGCACCATTCCAAACACACTGCCCCATGCTAAACACACTGCCCCATTCTAAACACACTGCCCCATGCCAAACACACTGCACCATTCTAAACACTGCACCATTCTAAACACACTGCACCATTCTAAACACACTGCCCCATTCCAAACACACGGCCCCATTCTAAACACACTGCCACATGCCAAACACACTGCACCATTCTAAACACACTGCACCATTCTAAACACACTCCCCCATTCTAAACACACTGCACCATTCCAAACACACTGCACCATGCTAAACACACTGCCCCGTTCTAAACACACTGCCCCATTCTAAACACACTGCACCATTCCAAACACACTGCACCATTCTAAACACACTGCACCATGCTAAACACACTGCCCCATGCCAAACACACTGCCCCATTCCAAACACACTGCACCATTCCAAACACACTGCCCCATGCTAAACACACTGCCCCATGCCAAACACACTGCCCCATTCCAAACACACTGCACCATTCTAAACACACTGCCCCATTCCAAACACACTGCCCCATTCTAAACACACTGCCCCATTCTAAACACACTGCACCATTCCAAACACACTTCCCCAATCCTAACACACTGCCCCATTCCAAACACACTGCCCCATTATAATCACACTGCACCATTCCAAACACACTGCCCAATGCTAAACACACTGCCCCATTCTAAACACACTGCCCCATGCCAAACACACTGCACCATTCTAAACACTGCACCATTCTAAACACACTGCACCATTCTAAACACACTGCCCCATTCCAAACACACGGCCCCATTCTAAACACACTGCCACATGCCAAACACACTGCACCATTCTAAACACACTGCACCATTCTAAACACACTCCCCCATTCTAAACACACTGCACCATTCCAAACACACTGCACCATGCTAAACACACTGCCCCGTTCTAAACACACTGCCCCATTCTAAACACACTGCCCCATTCTAAACACAATGCACCATTCTAAACACACTGCACCATTCTAAACACACTGCACCATTCCAAACACACTGCACCATTCTAAACACACTGCACCATGCTAAACACACTGCCCCATGCCAAACACACTGCCCCATTCCAAACACAATGCACCGTTCTAAACACACTGCACCATTCTAAACACACTGCCCCATGCCAAACAAACTGCACCATTCTAAACACACTGCCCCATGCCAAACACACTGCCACATTCCAAACACACTGCCCCATGCCAAACACACTGCCCCATTCCAAACACACTGCCCCATTCCAAACACACTGCCCCATGCTAAACACACTGCACCATTCTAAACACACTGCACCATTCTAAACACACTGCCCCATTCCAAACACACTGCACCATGCTAAACACAATGCACCATTCCAAACACACTGCACCATTCCAAACACACTGCCCCATTCTAAACACACTGCCCCATTCTAAACACACTGCACCATTCAAAACACACTTCACCATTCTAAACACACTGCCCCATTCTAAACACACTGCCCCATTCTAAACACACTGCACCATTCAAAACACACTTCACCATTCTAAACACACTGCCCCATTCTAAACACACTGCCCCATGCCAAACACACTGCCCCATTCCAAACACAATGCACCGTTCTAAACACACTGCACCATTCTAAACACACTGCCCCATGCCAAACAAACTGCACCATTCTAAACACACTGCCCCATGCCAAACACACTGCCACATTCCAAACACACTGCCCCATGCCAAACACACTGCCCCATTCCAAACACACTGCCCCATTCCAAACACACTGCCCCATGCTAAACACACTGCACCATTCTAAACACACTGCACCATTCTAAACACACTGCCCCATTCCAAACACACTGCACCATGCTAAACACAATGCACCATTCCAAACACACTGCACCATTCTAAACACACTGCCCCATTCCAAACACACTGCACCATGCTAAACACAATGCACCATTCCAAACACACTGCACCATTCCAAACACACTGCCCCATTCTAAACACACTGCCCCATTCTAAACACACTGCACCATTCAAAACACACTTCACCATTCTAAACACACTGCCCCATTCTAAACACACTGCCCCATGCCAAACACACTGCACCATTCCAAACACACTGCACCATTCTAAACACACTGCCCCATTCTAAACACACTGCACCATTCCAAACACACTGGCCCATTCTAAATACACTGCACCATTCCAAACACACTTCCCCAATCCTAACACACTGCCCCATTCTAAACACACTGCACCATTCCAAACACACTGCACCATTCCAAACACACTGCCCCATGCTAAACACACTGCCCCATGCCAAACACACTGCACCATTCCATACACACTGCACCATTCTAAACACACTGCCCCATTCTAAACACACTGCACCATTCCAAACACACTGGCCCATTCTAAATACACTGCACCATTCCAAACACACTTCCCCAATCCTAACACACTGCCCCATTCCAAACACACTGCCCCATTCTAATCACACTGCACCATTCCAAACACACTGCCCCATGCTAAACACACTGCCCCATTCTAAACACACTGCCCCATGCCAAACACACTGCACCAGTCTAAACACTGCACCATTCTAAACACACTGCCCCATTCCAAACACACGGCCCCATTCTAAACACACTGCCACATGCCAAACACACTGCACCATTCTAAACACACTGCACCATTCTAAACACACTCCCCCATTCTAAACACACTGCACCATTCCAAACACACTGCACCATGCTAAACACACTGCCCCGTTCTAAACACACTGCCCCATTCTAAACACACTGCCCCATTCTAAACACAATGCACCATTCCAAACACACTGCACCATTCCAAACACACTGCACCATTCTAAACACACTGCACCATGCTAAACACACTGCCCCATGCCAAACACACTGCCCCATTCCAAACACACTGCACCGTTCTAAACACACTGCACCATTCTAAACACACTGCCCCATGCCAAAAAAACTGCACCATTCTAAACACACTGCCCCATGCCAAACACACTGCCACATTCCAAACACACTGCCCCATGCCAAATACACTGCCCCATTCCAAACACACTGCCCCATTCCAAACACACTGCCCCATGCTAAACACACTGCACCATTCTAAACACACTGCACCATTCTAAACACACTGCCCCATTCCAAACACACTGCACCATGCTAAACACACTGCACCATTCCAAACACACTGCACCATTCTAAACACACTGCCCCATTCCAAACACACTGCCCCATTCTAAACACACTGCCCCATTTTAAACACACTGCACCATTCTAAACACACTGCCCCATTCCAAACACACTGCCCCATGCTAAACACACTGCCCCATGCCAAACATACTGCACCATTCCAAACACACTGCACCATTCTAAACACACTGCCCCATTCTAAACACACTGCCCCATGCTAAACACACTGCCCCATGCCAAACACACTGCCCCATTCCAAACACACTGCACCATTCTAAACACACTGCCCCATTCTAAACACACTGCACCATTCTAAACACACTGCCCCATTCCAAACACACTGCCCCATGCCAAACATACTGCACCATTCCAAACACACTGCACCATTCTAAACACACTGCCCCATTCTAAACACACTGCCCCATGCTAAACACACTGCCCCAATCCAAACACACTGCCCCATTCCAAACACACTGCACCATTCTAAACACACTGCCCCATTCTAAACACACTGCACCATTCCAAACACACTGCCCCATTCTAAACACGCTGCACCATTCCAAACACACTTCCCAAATCCTAAGACACTGCCCCATTCCAAACACACTGCTCCATTCTAATTACACTGCACCATTCCAAACACACTGCCCCATGCTAAACACACTGCCCTATTCTAAACACACTGCCCCATGCCAAACACACTGCACCATTATAAACACTGCACCATTCTAAACACACTGCACCATTCTAAACACACTGCCCCATTCCAAACACACGGCCCCATTCTAAACACACTGCCACATGCCAAACACACTGCACCATTCTAAACACACTGCACCATGCTAAACAAACTGCACCATTCTAAACACACTGCACCATTCTAAACACACTGCACCATTCCAAACACACTGCACCATTCTAAACACACTGCCCCATGCCAAACACACTGCACCATTCTAAACACACTGCACCATTCTAAACACACTGCCCCATTCCAAACACACTGCACCATGCTAAACACACTGCACCATTCCAAACACACTGCACCATTCTAAACACACTGCCCCATTCCAAACACACTGCCCCATTCTAAACACAATGCCCCATTCTAAACACACTGTCCCATTCCAAACACACTGCCCCATGCTAAACACACTGCACCATTCTAAACACACTGCACCATTCTAAACACACTGCCCCATTCCAAACACACTGCACCATGCTAAACACACTGCACCATTCCAAACACACCGCACCATTCTAAACACACTGCCCCATTCCAAACACACTGCCCCATTCTAAACACAATGCCCCATTCTAAACACACTGCACCATTCTAAACACACTGCCCCATTCCAAACACACTGCACCATTCTAAACACACTGCACCATTCCAAACACACTGCACCATTCTAAACACACTGCACCATGCTAAACACACTGCCCCATGCCAAACACACTGCCCCATTCCAAACACAATGCACCATTATAAACACTGCACCATTCTAAACACACTGCACCATTCTAAACACACTGCCCCATTCCAAACACACGGCCCCATTCTAAACACACTGCCACATGCCAAACACACTGCACCATTCTAAACACACTGCACCATGCTAAACAAACTGCACCATTCTAAACACACTGCACCATTCTAAACACACTGCACCATTCCAAACACACTGCACCATTCCAAACACACTGCACCATTCTAAACACACTGCCCCATGCCAAACACACTGCACCATTCTAAACACACTGCCCCATGCCAAACACACTGCCACATTCCAAACACACTGCCCCATGCCAAACACACTGCCCCATTCCAAACACACTGTCCCATTCCAAACACACTGCCCCATGCTAAACACACTGCCCCATTCCAAACACACTGCCCCATTCTAAACACAATGCCCCATTCTAAACACACTGTCCCATTCCAAACACACTGCCCCATGCTAAACACACTGCACCATTCTAAACACACTGCACCATTCTAAACACACTGCCCCATTCCAAACACACTGCACCATGCTAAACACACTGCACCATTCCAAACACACCGCACCATTCTAAACACACTGCCCCATTCCAAACACACTGCCCCATTCTAAACACAATGCCCCATTCTAAACACACTGCACCATTCTAAACACACTGCCCCATTCCAAACACACTGCACCATTCTAAACACACTGCACCATTCCAAACACACTGCACCATTCTAAACACACTGCACCATGCTAAACACACTGCCCCATGCCAAACACACTGCCCCATTCCAAACACAATGCACCGTTCTAAACACACTGCACCATTCTAAACACACTGCCCCATGCCAAACAAACTGCACCATTCTAAACACACTGCCCCATGCCAAACACACTGCCACATTCCAAACACACTGCCCCATGCCAAACACACTGCCCCATTCCAAACACACTGCCCCATTCCAAACACACTGCCCCATGCTAAACACACTGCACCATTCTAAACACAATGCCCCATTCTAAACACACTGCCCCATTCCAAACACACTGCACCATGCTAAACACACTGCACCATTCCAAACACACTGCACCATTCTAAACACACTGCCCCATTCCAAACACACTGCCCCATTCTAAACACACTGCCCCATTCTAAACACACTGCCCCATGCTAAACACACTGCCCCATTCCAAACACACTGCACCATTCTAAACACACTGCCCAATTCTAAACACACTGCCCAATTCTAAACACACTGCACCATTCCAAACACACTGCCCCATTCTAAACACGCTGCACCATTCCAAACACACTTCCCCAATCCTAAGACACTGCCCCATTCCAAACACACTGCTCCATTCTAATTACACTGCACCATTCCAAACACACTGCCCCATGCTAAACACACTGCCCCATTCTAAATACACTGCCCCATGCCATACACACTGCACCATTCTGAACACTGCACCATTCTAAACACACTGCACCATTCTAAACACACTGCCCCATTCCAAACACACGGCCCCATTCTAAACACACTGCCACATGCCAAACACACTGCACCATTCTAAACACACTGCACCATGCTAAACACACTGCACCATTCTAAACACACTGCACCATTCTAAACACACTGCACCATTCCAAACACACTGCACCATTCAAAACACACTGCCCCATGCCAAACACACTGCACCATTCTAAACACACTGCCCCATGCCAAACACACTGCCACATTCCAAACACACTGCCCCATGCCAAACACACTGCCCCATTCCAAACACACTGTCCCATTCCAAACACACTGCCCCATGCTAAACACACTGCACCATTCTAAACACACTGCACCATTCTAAACACACTGCCCATTCCAAACACACTGCACCATGCTAAACACACTGCACCATTCCAAACACACTGCACCATTCTAAACACACTGCCCCATTCCAAACACACTGCCCCATTCTAAACACAATGCCCCATTCTAAACACACTGCACCATTCTAAACACACTGCCCCATTCCAAACACACTGCACCATTCCAAACACACTGCCCCATTCTAAACACACTGCACCATTTCAAACACACTGCCCCAATCCTAACACACTGCCCCATTCCAAACACACTGCCCCATTCTAAACAAACTGCACCATTCCAAACACACTGCCCCATGCTAAACACACTGCCCCATTCTAAACACACTGCACCATTCTAAACACACTGCCCCATTCCAAAAACACGGCCCCATTCTAAACACACTGCCACATGCCAAACACACTGCCCCATTCTAAACACACTGCACCATTCCAAACACACTGCACCATTCTAAACACACTGCACCATGCTAAACACACTGCCCCATTCTAAACACACTGCCCCATTCTAAACACAATGCACCATTCTAAACACACTGCACCATTCTAAACACACTACACCATTCCAAACACACTGCACCATTCTAAACACACTGCACCATGCTAAACACACTGCCCCATGCCAAACACACTGCCCCATTCCAAACACACTGCACCGTTCTAAACACACTGCACCATTCTAAACACACTGTCCCATGCCAAACACACTGCACCATTCTAAACACACTGCCCCATGCCAAACACACTGCCCCATTCCAAACACACTGCCCCATGCCAAACACACTGCCCCATTCCAAACACACTGCCCCATCCTAAACACACTGCACCATTCTAAACACACTGCACCCTTCTAAACACACTGCCCCATTCCAAACACACTGCACCATGCTAAACACACTGCCCCATTCTAAACACACTGCCCCATGCTAAACACACTGCCCCATTCTAAACACACTGCCCCATGCTAAACACTCTGCCCCATCCTAAACACACTGCACCATTCTAAACACACTGCCCCATGCTAAACACACTGCCCTATGCTAAACATACTGCCCCATTCTAAACACACTGCCCCATGCTAAACACACTCCCCTATTCTAAACACACTGCACCATTCCAAACACACTGCCCCATTCTAAACACACTGCACCATTCCAAACACACTGCCCCAATCCTAACACACTTTCCCATTCCAAACACACTGCCCCATTCCAAACACACTGTCCCATTCCAAACACACTGCCCCATGCTAAACACACTGCACCATTCTAAACACACTGCACCATTCTAAACACACTGCCCCATTCCAAACACACTGCACCATGCTAAACACACTGCACCATTCCAAACACACTGCACCATGCCAAACACACTGCCCCATTCCAAACACACTGCACCATTCTAAACACACTGCCCCATTCTAAACACACTGCACCATTCTAAACACACTGCCCCATTCCAAACACACTGCCCCATGCCAAACATACTGCACCATTCCAAACACACTGCACCATTCTAAACACACTGCCCCATTCTAAACACACTGCCCCATGCTAAACACACTGCCCCATGCCAAACACACTGCCCCATTCCAAACACACTGCACCATTCTAAACACACTGCCCCATTCTAAACACACTGCACCATTCCAAACACACTGCCCCATTCTAAACACGCTGCACCATTCCAAACACACTTCCCCAATCCTAAGACACTGCCCCATTCCAAACACACTGCTCCATTCTAATTACACTGCACCATTCCAAACACACTGCCCCATGCTAAACACACTGCCCTATTCTAAACACACTGCCCCATGCCAAACACACTGCACCATTATAAACACTGCACCATTCTAAACACACTGCACCATTCTAAACACACTGCCCCATTCCAAACACACGGCCCCATTCTAAACACACTGCCACATGCCAAACACACTGCACCATTCTAAACACACTGCACCATGCTAAACAAACTGCACCATTCTAAACACACTGCACCATTCTAAACACACTGCACCATTCCAAACACACTGCACCATTCTAAACACACTGCCCCATGCAAAACACACTGCACCATTCTAAACACACTGCCCCATGCCAAACACACTGCCACATTCCAAACACACTGCCCCATGCCAAACACACTGCCCCATTCCAAACACACTGTCCCATTCCAAACACACTGCCCCATGCTAAACACACTGCACCATTCTAAACACACTGCACCATTCTAAACACACTGCCCCATTCCAAACACACTGCACCATGCTAAACACACTGCACCATTCCAAACACACTGCACCATTCTAAACACACTGCCCCATTCCAAACACACTGCCCCATTCTAAACACAATGCCCGATTCTAAACACACTGTCCCATTCCAAACACACTGCCCCATGCTAAACACACTGCACCATTCTAAACACACTGCACCATTCTAAACACACTGCCCCATTCCAAACACACTGCACCATGCTAAACACACTGCACCATTCCAAACACACTGCACCATTCTAAACACACTGCCCCATTCCAAACACACTGCCCCATTCTAAACACAATGCCCCATTCTAAACACACTGCACCATTCTAAACACACTGCCCCATTCCAAACACACTTCACCATTCTAAACACACTGCACCATTCCAAACACACTGCACCATTCTAAACACACTGCACCATGCTAAACACACTGCCCCATGCCAAACACACTGCCCCATTCCAAACACAATGCACCGTTCTAAACACACTGCACCATTCTAAACACACTGCCCCATGCCAAACAAACTGCACCATTCTAAACACACTGCCCCATGCCAAACACACTGCCACATTCCAAACACACTGCCCCATGCCAAACACACTGCCCCATTCCAAACACACTGCCCCATTCCAAACACACTGCCCCATGCTAAACACACTGCACCATTCTAAACACACTGCCCCATTCTAAACACACTGCCCCATTCCAAACACACTGCACCATGCTAAACACACTGCACCATTCCAAACACACTGCACCATTCTAAACACACTGCCCCATTCCAAACACACTGCCCCATTCTAAACACACTGCCCCATTCTAAACACACTGCCCCATGCTAAACACACTGCCCCATTCCAAAAACACTGCACCATTCTAAACACACTGCCCAATTCTAAACACACTGCCCAATTCTAAACACACTGCACCATTCCAAACACACTGCCCCATTCTAAACACGCTGCACCATTCCAAACACACTTCCCCAATCCTAAGACACTGCCCCATTCCAAACACACTGCTCCATTCTAATTACACTGCACCATTCCAAACACACTGCCCCATGCTAAACACACTGCCCCATTCTAAATACACTGCCCCATGCCATACACACTGCACCATTCTAAACACTGCACCATTCTAAACACACTGCACCATTCTAAACACACTGCCCCATTCCAAACACACGGCCCCATTCTAAACACACTGCCACATGCCAAACACACTGCACCATTCTAAACACACTGCACCATGCTAAACACACTGCACCATTCTAAACACACTGCACCATTCTAAACACACTGCACCATTCCAAACACACTGCACCATTCTAAACACACTGCCCCATGCCAAACACACTGCACCATTCTAAACACACTGCCCCATGCCAAACACACTGCCACATTCCAAACACACTGCCCCATGCCAAACACACTGCCCCATTCCAAACACACTGTCCCATTCCAAACACACTGCCCCATGCTAAACACACTGCACCATTCTAAACACACTGCACCATTCTAAACACACTGCCCCATTCCAAACACACTGCACCATGCTAAACACACTGCACCATTCCAAACACACTGCACCATTCTAAACACACTGCCCCATTCCAAACACACTGCCCCATTCTAAACACAATGCCCCATTCTAAACACACTGCACCATTCTAAACACACTGCCCCATTCCAAACACACTGCACCATTCCAAACACACTGCCCCATTCTAAACACACTGCACCATTTCAAACACACTGCCCCAATCCTAACACACTGCCCCATTCCAAACACACTGCCCCATTCTAAACAAACTGCACCATTCCAAACACACTGCCCCATGCTAAACACACTGCCCCATTCTAAACACACTGCACCATTCTAAACACACTGCCCCATTCCAAAAACACGGCCCCATTCTAAACACACTGCCACATGCCAAACACACTGCCCCATTCTAAACACACTGCACCATTCCAAACACACTGCACCATTCTAAACACACTGCACCATGCTAAACACACTGCCCCATTCTAAACACACTGCCCCATTCTAAACACAATGCACCATTCTAAACACAATGCACCATTCTAAACACACTGCACCATTCTAAACACACTACACCATTCCAAACACACTGCACCATTCTAAACACACTGCACCATGCTAAACACACTGCCCCATGCCAAACACACTGCCCCATTCCAAACACACTGCACCGTTCTAAACACACTGCACCATTCTAAACACACTGTCCCATGCCAAACACACTGCACCATTCTAAACACACTGCCCCATGCCAAACACACTGCCCCATTCCAAACACACTGCCCCATGCCAAACACACTGCCCCATTCCAAACACACTGCCCCATCCTAAACACACTGCACCATTCTAAACACACTGCACCCTTCTAAACACACTGCCCCATTCCAAACACACTGCACCATGCTAAACACACTGCCCCATTCTAAACACACTGCCCCATGCTAAACACACTGCCCCATTCTAAACACACTGCCCCATGCTAAACACTCTGCCCCATCCTAAACACACTGCACCATTCTAAACACACTGCCCCATGCTAAACACACTGCCCTATGCTAAACATACTGCCCCATTCTAAACACACTGCCCCATGCTAAACACACTCCCCTATTCTAAACACACTGCACCATTCCAAACACACTGCCCCATTCTAAACACACTGCACCATTCCAAACACACTGCCCCAATCCTAACACACTTTCCCATTCCAAACACACTGCCCCATTCTAAACACACTGCCCCATTCTAAACACACTGCACCATTCTAAACACACTGCCCCATTCCAAACACACTGCACCATTCCAAACACACTGCCCCATGCTAAAGACACTGCCCCATGCCAAACATACTGCGCCATTCCAAACACACTGCACCATTCTAAACACACTGCCCCATTCTAAACACAGTGCACCATTCCAAACACACTGCCCCATTCTAAACACACTGCACCATTTCAAACACACTGCCCCAATCCTAACACACTGCCCCATTCCAAACACACTGCCCCATTCTAAACAAACTGCACCATTCCAAACACACTGCCCCATGCTAAACACACTGCCCCATTCTAAACACACTGCCCCATGCCAAACACACTGCACCATTCTAAACACACTGCACCATTCTAAACACACTGCACCATTCTAAACACACTGCCCCATTCCAAACACACGGCCCCATTCTAAACACACTGCCACATGCCAAACACACTGCACCATTCCAAACACACTGCACCATTCTAAACACACTGCACCATGCTAAACACACTGCCCCATTCTAAACACACTGCCCCATTCTAAACACAATGCACCATTCTAAACACACTGCACCATTCTAAACACACTGCACCATTCCAAACACACTGCACCATTCTAAACACACTGCACCATTCTAAACACACTGCCCCATGCCAAACACACTGCCCCATTCCAAACACACTGCACCGTTCTAAACACACTGCACCATTCTAAACACACTGCCCCATGCCAAACACACTGCACCATTCTAAACACACTGCCCCATGCCAAACACACTGCCCCATTCCAAACACACTGCCCCATGCCAAACACACTGCCCCATTCCAAACACACTGCCCCATTCCAAACACACTGCCCCATGCTAAACACACTGCACCATTCTAAACACACTGCACCATTCTAAACACACTGCCCCATTCCAAAAACACTGCACCATGCTAAACACACTGCCCCATTCTAAACACACTGCCCCATGCTAAACACACTGCCCCATTCTAAACACATTGCATCATTCTAAACACACTGCCCCATGCTAAACACACTGCCCTATGCTAAACATACTGCCCCATTCTAAACACACTGCCCCATGCTAAACACACTGCCCCATTCCAAACACACTGCACCATTCCAAACACACTGCCCCATTCTAAACACACTGCCCCATGCTAAACACACTGCCCCATTCCAAACACACTGCACCATTCTAAACACACTGCCCCATTCTAAACACAGTGCACCATTCCAAACACACTGCCCCATTCTAAACACACTGCACCATTTCAAACACACTGCCCCAATCCTAACACACTGCCCCATTCCAAACACACTGCCCCATTCTAAACAAACTGCACCATTCCAAACACACTGCCCCATGCTAAACACACTGCCCCATTCTAAACACACTGCCCCATGCCAAACACACTGCACCATTCTAAACACACTGCACCATTCTAAACACACTGCACCATTCTAAACACACTGCCCCATTCCAAACACACGGCCCCATTCTAAACACACTGCCACATGCCAAACACACTGCACCATTCCAAACACACTGCACCATTCTAAACACACTGCACCATGCTAAACACACTGCCCCATTCTAAACACACTGCCCCATTCTAAACACAATGCACCATTCTAAACACACTGCACCATTCTAAACACACTGCACCATTCCAAACACACTGCACCATTCTAAACACACTGCACCATGCTAAACACACTGCCCCATGCCAAACACACTGCCCCATTCCAAACACACTGCACCGTTCTAAACACACTGCACCATTCTAAACACACTGCCCCATGCCAAACACACTGCACCATTCTAAACACACTGCCCCATGTCAAACACACTGCCCCATTCCAAACACACTGCCCCATGCCAAACACACTGCCCCATTCCAAACACACTGCCCCATTCCAAACACACTGCCCCATGCTAAACACACTGCACCATTCTAAACAAACTGCACCATTCTAAACACACTGCCCCATTCCAAACACACTGCACCATGCTAAACACACTGCCCCATTCTAAACACACTGCCCCATGCTAAACACACTGCCCCATTCTAAACACATTGCACCATTCTAAACACACTGCCCCATGCTAAACACACTGCCCTATGCTAAACATACTGCCCCATTCTAAACACACTGCCCCATGCTAAACACACTGCCCCATTCTAAACACATTGCACCATTCTAAACACACTGCCCCATGCTAAACACACTGCCCCATTCTAAACACAGTGCACCATTCCAAACACACTGCCCCATTCTAAACACACTGCACCATTTCAAACACACTGCCCCAATCCTAACACACTTTCCCATTCCAAACACACTGCCCCATTCCAAACACACTGTCCCATTCCAAACACACTGCCCCATGCTAAACACACTGCACCATTCTAAACACACTGCACCATTCTAAACACACTGCACCATTCTAAACACAGTGCACCATTCCAAACACACTGCCCCATTCTAAACACACTGCACCATTTCAAACACACTGCCCCAATCCTAACACACTTTCCCATTCCAAACACACTGCCCCATTCCAAACACACTGTCCCATTCCAAACACACTGCCCCATTCCAAACACACTGCACCATTCCAAACACACTGCCCCATGCTAAAGACACTGCCCCATGCCAAACATACTGCGCCATTCCAAACACACTGCACCATTCTAAACACACTGCCCCATTCTAAACACAGTGCACCATTCCAAACACACTGCCCCATTGTAAACACACTGCACCATTTCAAACACACTGCCCCAATCCTAACACACTGCCCCATTCCAAACACACTGCCCCATTCTAAACAAACTGCACCATTCCAAACACACTGCCCCATGCTAAACACACTGCCCCATTCTAAACACACTGCCCCATGCCAAACACACTGCACCATTCTAAACACACTGCACCATTCTAAACACACTGCACCATTCTAAACACACTGCCCCATTCCAAACACACGGCCCCATTCTAAACACACTGCCACATGCCAAACACACTGCACCATTCTAAACACAATGCACCATTATAAAAACACTGCACCATTCTAAACACACTGCCCCATTCTAAACACACTGCACCATTCCAAACACACTGCACCATTCTAAACACACTGCACCATGCTAAACACACTGCCCCATTCTAAACACACTGCCCCATTCTAAACACAATGCACCATTCTAAACACACTGCACCATTCTAAACACACTGCACCATTCTAAACACACTGCACCATTCCAAACACACTGCACCATTCTAAACACACTGCACCATGCTAAACACACTGCCCCATGCCAAACACACTGCCCCATTCCAAACACACTGCACCGTTCTAAACACACTGCACCATTCTAAACACACTGCCCCATGCCAAACACACTGCACCATTCTAAACACACTGCCCCATGCCAAACACACTGCCCCATTCCAATCACACTGCCCCATGCCAAACACACTGCCCCATTCCAAACACACTGCCCCATTCCAAACACACTGCCCCATGCTAAACACACTGCACCATTCTAAACACACTGCACCATTCTAAACACACTGCCCCATTCCAAACACACTGCACCATGCTAAACACACTGCCCCATTCTAAACACACTGCCCCATGCTAAACACACTGCCCCATTCTAAACACATTGCACCATTCTAAACACACTGCCCCATGCTAAACACACTGCCCTATGCTAAACATACTGCCCCATTCTAAACACACTGCCCCATGCTAAACACACTGCCCCATTCAAAACACATTGCACCATTCTAAACACACTGCCCCATGCTAAACACACTGCCCCATTCTAAACACACTGCACCATTCCAAACACACTGCACCATTCCAAACACACTGCCCCAATCCTAACACACTTTCCCATTCCAAACACACTGCCCCATTCCAAACACACTGTCCCATTCCAAACACACTGCCCCATGCTAAACACACTGCACCATTCTAAACACACTGCACCATTCTAAACACACTGCCCCATTCCAAACACACTGCACCATGCTAAACACACTGCACCATTCCAAACACACTGCACCATTCTAAACACACTGCCCCATTCCAAACACACTGCCCCATGCTAAATACACTGCCCCATTCTAAACACACTGCACCATTCTAAACACACTGCACCATTCCAAACACACTGCCCCATGCTAAAGACACTGCCCCATGCCAAACATACTGCACCATTCCAAACACACTGCACCATTTCAAACACACTGCCCCAATCCTAACACACTTTCCCATTCCAAACACACTGCCCCATTCCAAACACACTGTCCCATTCCAAACACACTGCCCCATTCTAAACACACTTTCCCATTCCAAACACACTGCCCCATTCTAAACACACTTTCCCATTCCAAACACACTGCCCCATTCCAAACACACTGTCCCATTCCAAACACACTGCCCCATGCTAAACACACTGCACCATTCTAAACACACTGCACCATTCTAAACACACTGCCCCATTCCAAACACACTGCACCATGCTAAACACACTGCACCAATCCAAACACACTGCACCATTCTAAACACACTGCCCCATTCCAAACACACTGCCCCATTCTAAACACACTGCCCCATTCTAAACACACTGCCCCATGCTAAACACACTGCACCATTCTAAACACACTGCACCATTCTAAACACACTGCCCCATTCCAAACACACTGCACCATGCTAAACACACTGCACCATTCCAAACACACTGCACCATTCTAAACACACTGCCCCATTCCAAACACACTGCCCCATTCTAAACACACTGCCCCATTCTAAACACACTGCACCATTCTAAACACACTGCCCCATTCCAAACACACTGCACCATTCCAAACACACTGCCCCATGCTAAAGACACTGCCCCATGCCAAACATACTGCACCATTCCAAACACACTGCACCATTCTAAACACACTGCCCCATTCTAAACACAGTGCACCATTCCAAACACACTGCCCCATTCTAAACAAACTGCACCATTCCAAACACACTGCCCCATGCTAAACACACTGCCCCATTCTAAACACACTGCCCCATGCCAAACACACTGCACCATTCTAAACACACTGCACCATTCTAAACAGACTGCACCATTCTAAACACACTGCCCCATTCCAAACACACGGCCCCATTCTAAACACACTGCCACATGCCAAACACACTGCACCATTCTAAACACACTTCACCATTCTAAAAACACTGCACCATTCTAAACACACTGCCCCATTCTAAACACACTGCACCATTCCAAACACACTGCACCATTCTAAACACACTGCACCATGCTAAACACACTGCCCCATTCTAAACACACTGCCCCATTCTAAACACAATGCACCATTCTAAACACACTGCACCATTCCAAACACACTGCACCATTCTAAACACACTGCACCATGCTAAACACACTGCCCCATGCCAAACACACTGCCCCATTCCAAACACACTGCACCGTTCTAAACACACTGCACCATTCTAAACACACTGCCCCATGCCAAACACACTGCACCATTCTAAACACACTGCCCCATGCCAAACACACTGCCCCATTCCAAACACACTGCCCCATGCCAAACACACTGCCCCATTCCAAACACACTGCCCCATTCCAAACACACTGCCCCATGCTAAACACACTGCACCATTCTAAACACACTGCCCCATTCCAAACACACTGCACCATGCTAAACACACTGCCCCATTCTAAACACACTGCCCCATTCTAAACACACTGCCCCATTCTAAACACACTGCCCCATGCTAAACACACTGCCCCATTCTAAACACATTGCACCATTCTAAACACACTGCCCCATGCTAAACACACTGCCCCATTCTAAACACACTGCACCATTCCAAACACACTGCCCCATTCTAAACACACTGCACCATTCCAAACACACTGCCCCAATCCTAACACACTTTCCCATTCCAAACACACTGCCCCATTCCAAACACACTGTCCCATTCCAAACACACTGCCCCATGCTAAACACACTGCACCATTCTAAACACACTGCACCATTCTAAACACACTGCCCCATTCCAAACACACTGCCCCATTCCAAACACACTGCACCATGCTAAACACACTGCACCATTCCAAACACACTGCCCCATTCCAAACACACTGCACCATTCCAAACACACTGCCCCATGCTAAAGACACTGCCCCATGCCAAACATACTGCACCATTCCAAACACACTGCACCATTCTAAACACACTGCCCCATTCTAAACACAGTGCACAATTCCAAACACACTGCCCCATTCTAAACACACTGCACCATTTCAAACACACTGCCCCAATCCTAACACACTGCCCCATTCCAAACACACTGCCCCATTCTAAACAAACTGCACCATTCCAAACACACTGCCCCATGCTAGACACACTGCCCCATTCTAAACACACTGCCCCATGCCAAACACACTGCACCATTCTAAACACACTGCACCATTCTAAACACACTGCACCATTCTAAACACACTGCCCCATTCCAAACACACGGCCCCATTCTAAACACACTGCCACATGCCAAACACACTGCACCATTCTAAACACACTGCACCATTCTAAAAACACTGCACCATTCTAAACACACTGCCCCATTCTAAACACAATGTACCATTCCAAACACACTGCACCATTCTAAACACACTGCACCATGCTAAACACACTGCCCCATTCTAAACATAATGCACCATTCTAAACACACTGCACCATTCTAAACACACTGCACCATTCCAAACACACTGCACCATTCTAAACACACTGCACCATGCTAAACACACTGCCCCATGCCAAACACACTGCCCCATTCCAAACACACTGCACCGTTCTAAACACACTGCACCATTCTAAACACACTGCCCCATGCCAAACACACTGCACCATTCTAAACACACTGCCCCATGCCAAACACACTGCCCCATTCCAAACACACTGCCCCATGCCAAACACACTGCCCCATTCCAAACACACTGCCCCATTCCAAACACACTGCCCCATGCTAAACACACTGCACCATTCTAAACACACTGCACCATTCTAAACACACTGCCCCATTCTAAACACACTGCCCCATTCTAAACACACTGCCCCATTCCAAACACACGGCCCCATTCTAAACACACTGCCACATGCCAAACACACTGCACCATTCTAAACACACTGCACCATTATAAAAACACTGCACCATTCTAAACACACTGCCCCATTCTAAACACACTGCACCATTCCAAACACACTGCACCATTCTAAACACACTGCACCATGCTAAACACACTGCCCCATTCTAAACACACTGCCCCATTCTAAACACAATGCACCATTCTAAACACACTGCACCATTCTAAACACACTGCACCATTCCAAACACACTGCACCATTCTAAACACACTGCACCATGCTAAACACACTGCCCCATGCCAAACACACTGCCCCATTCCAAACACACTGCACCGTTCTAAACACACTGCACCATTCTAAACACACTGCCCCATGCCAAACACACTGCACCATTCTAAACACACTGCCCCATGCCAAACACACTGCCCCATGCCAAACACACTGCCCCATGCCAAACACACTGCCCCATTCCAAACACACTGCCCCATTCCAAACACACTGCCCCATGCTAAACACACTGCACCATTCTAAACACACTGCACCATTCTAAACACACTGCCCCATTCTAAACACACTGCACCATTTCAAACACACTGCCCCAATCCTAACACACTTTCCCATTCCAAACACACTGCCCCATTCCAAACACACTGTCCCATTCCAAACACACTGCCCCATGCTAAACACACTGCACCATTCTAAACACACTGCACCATTCTAAACACACTGCCCCATTCCAAACACACTGCACCATTCTAAACACACTGCCCCATTCCAAACACACTGCACCATTCCAAACACACTGCCCCATGCTAAAGACACTGCCCCATGCCAAACATACTGCACCATTCCAAACACACTGCACCATTCTAAACACACTGCCCCATTCTAAACACAGTGCACCATTCCAAACACACTGCCCCATTCTAAACACACTGCACCATTTCAAACACACTGCCCCAATCCTAACACACTGCCCCATTCCAAACACACTGCCCCATTCTAAACAAACTGCACCATTCCAAACACACTGCCCCATGCTAAACACACTGCCCCATTCTAAACACACTGCCCCATGCCAAACACACTGCACCATTCTAAACACACTGCACCATTCTAAACACACTGCACCATTCTAAACACACTGCCCCATTCCAAACACACGGCCCCATTCTAAACACACTGCCACATGCCAAACACACTGCACCATTCTAAACACACTGCACCATTCTAAAAACACTGCACCATTCTAAACACACTGCCCCATTCTAAACACACGGCACCATTCCAAACACACTGCACCATTCTAAACACACTGCACCATGCTAAACACACTGCCCCATTCTAAACACACTGCCCCATTCTAAACACAATGCACCATTCTAAACACACTGCACCATTCCAAACACACTGCACCATTCTAAACACACTGCACCATGCTAAACACACTGCCCCATGCCAAACACACTGCCCCATTCCAAACACACTGCACCGTTCTAAACACACTGCACCATTCTAAACACACTGCCCCATGCCAAACACACTGCACCATTCTAAACACACTGCCCCATGCCAAACACACTGCCCCATTCCAAACACACTGCCCCATTCCAAACACACTGCCCCATTCCAAACACACTGCCCCATGCTAAACACACTGCACCATTCTAAACACACTGCCCCATTCCAAACACACTGCACCATGCTAAACACACTGCCCCATTCTAAACACACTGCCCCATGCTAAACACACTGCCCCATTCTAAACACATTGCACCATTCTAAACACACTGCCCCATGCTAAACACACTGCCCTATGCTAAACATACTGCCCCATTCTAAACACACTACCCCATGCTAAACACACTGCCCCATTCTAAACACATTGCACCATTCTAAACACACTGCCCCATGCTAAACACACTGCCCCATTCTAAACACACTGCACCATTCCAAACACACTGCCCCATTCTAAACACACTTTCCCATTCCAAACACACTGCCCCAATCCTAACACACTTTCCCATTCCAAACACACTGCCCCATTCCAAACACACTGTCCCATTCCAAACACACTGCCCCATGCTAAACACACTGCACCATTCTAAACACACTGCACCATTCTAAACACACTGCCCCATTCCAAACACACTGCCCCATTCCAAACACACTGCACCATGCTAAACACACTGCACCATTCCAAACACACTGCCCCATTCCAAACACACTGCCCCATTCTAAATACACTGCACCATTCTAAACACACTGCACCATTCTAAACACACTGCCCCATTCCAAACACACTGCACCATTCCAAACACACTGCCCCATGCTAAAGACACTGCCCCATGCCAAACATACTGCACCATTCCAAACACACTGCACCATTCTAAACACACTGCCCCATTCTAAACACAGTGCACCATTCCAAACACACTGCCCCATTCTAAACACACTGCACCATTTCAAACACACTGCCCCAATCCTAACACACTGCCCCATTCCAAACACACTGCCCCATTCTAAACAAACTGCACCATTCCAAACACACTGCCCCATGCTAGACACACTGCCCCATTCTAAACACACTGCCCCATTCTAAACACACTGCCCCATTCTAAACACACTGCACCATTCTAAACACACTGCACCATTCTAAACACACTGCACCATTCTAAACACACTGCCCCATTCCAAACACACGGCCCCATTCTAAACACACTGCCACATGCCAAACACACTGCACCATTCTAAACACACTGCACCATTCTAAAAACACTGCACCATTCTAAACACACTGCCCCATTCTAAACACAATGCACCATTCCAAACACACTGCACCATTCTAAACACACTGCACCATGCTAAACACACTGCCCCATTCTAAACACAATGCACCATTCTAAACACACTGCACCATTCTAAACACACTGCACCATTCCAAACACACTGCACCATTCTAAACACACTGCACCATGCTAAACACACTGCCCCATGCCAAACACACTGCCCCATTCCAAACACACTGCACCGTTCTAAACACACTGCACCATTCTAAACACACTGCCCCATGCCAAACACACTGCACCATTCTAAACACACTGCCCCATGCCAAACACACTGCCCCATTCCAAACACACTGCCCCATGCCAAACACACTGCCCCATTCCAAACACACTGCCCCATTCCAAACACACTGCCCCATGCTAAACACACTGCACCATTCTAAACACACTGCACCATTCTAAACACACTGCCCCATTCTAAACACACCGCCCCATTCTAAACACACTGCCCCATTCCAAACACACGGCCCCATTCTAAACACACTGCCACATGCCAAACACACTGCACCATTCTAAACACACTGCACCATTATAAAAACACTGCACCATTCTAAACACACTGCACCATTCCAAACACACTGCACCATTCTAAACACACTGCACCATTCTAAACACACTGCACCATTCTAAACACACTGCCCCATTCCAAACACACTGCACCATGCTAAACACACTGCCCCATTCTAAACACACTGCCCCATGCTAAACACACTGCCCCATTCTAAACACATTGCACCATTCTAAACACACTGCCCCATGCTAAACACACTGCCCTATGCTAAACATACTGCCCCATTCTAAACACACTGCCCCATGCTAAACACACTGCCCCATTCTAAACACATTGCACTATTCTAAACACACTGCCCCATGCTAAACACACTGCCCCATTCTAAACACACTGCACCATTCCAAACACACTGCCCCATTCTAAACACACTGCACCATTCCAAACACACTGCCCCAATCCTAACACACTTTCCCATTCCAAACACACTGCCCCATTCCAAACACACTGTCCCATTCCAAACACACTGCCCCATGCTAAACACACTGCACCATTCTAAACACACTGCACCATTCTAAACACACTGCCCCATTCCAAACACACTGCACCATGCTAAACACACTGCACCATTCCAAACACACTGCACCATTCTAAACACACTGCCCCATTCCAAACACACTGCCCCATTCTAAATACACTGCCCCATTCTAAACACACTGCACCATTCTAAACACACTGCACCATTCCAAACACACTGCCCCATGCTAAAGACACTGCCCCATGCCAAACATACTGCACCATTCCAAACACACTGCACCATTCTAAACACACTGCCCCATTCTAAACACAGTGCACCATTCCAAACACACTGCCCCATTCTAAACACACTGCACCATTTCAAACACACTGCCCCAATCCTAACACACTTTCCCATTCCAAACACACTGCCCCATTCCAAACACACTGTCCCATTCCAAACACACTGCCCCATGCTAAACACACTGCACCATTCTAAACACACTGCACCATTCTAAACACACTGCCCCATTCCAAACACACTGCACCATGCTAAACACACTGCACCATTCCAAACACACTGCACCATTCTAAACACACTGCCCCATTCCAAACACACTGCCCCATTCTAAACACACTGCCCCATTCTAAACACACTGCCCCATGCTAAACACACTGCACCATTCTAAACACACTGCACCATTCTAAACACACTGCCCCATTCCAAACACACTGCACCATGCTAAACACACTGCACCATTCCAAACACACTGCACCATTCTAAACACACTGCCCCATTCCAAACACACTGCCCCATTCTAAACACACTGCCCCATTCTAAACACACTGCACCATTCTAAACACACTGCCCCATTCCAAACACACTGCACCATTCCAAACACACTGCCCCATGCTAAAGACACTGCCCCATGCCAAACATACTGCACCATTCCAAACACACTGCACCATTCTAAACACACTGCCCCATTCTAAACACAGTGCACCATTCCAAACACACTGCCCCATTCTAAACACACTGCACCATTTCAAACACACTGCCCCAATCCTAACACACTGCCCCATTCCAAACACACTGCCCCATTCTAAACAAACTGCACCATTCCAAACACACTGCCCCATGCTAAACACACTGCCCCATTCTAAACACACTGCCCCATGCCAAACACACTGCACCATTCTAAACACACTGCACCATTCTAAACACACTGCACCATTCTAAACACACTGCCCCATTCCAAACACACGGCCCCATTCTAAACACACTGCCACATGCCAAACACACTGCACCATTCTAAACACACTGCACCATTCTAAAAACACTGCACCATTCTAAACACACTGCCCCATTCTAAACACACTGCACCATTCCAAACACACTGCACCATTCTAAACACACTGCACCATGCTAAACACACTGCCCCATTCTAAACACACTGCCCCATTCTAAACACAATGCACCATTCTAAACACACTGCACCATTCTAAACACACTGCACCATTCCAAACACACTGCACCATTCTAAACACACTGCACCATGCTAAACACACTGCCCCATGCCAAACACACTGCCCCATTCCAAACACACTGCACCGTTCTAAACACACTGCACCATTCTAAACACACTGCCCCATGCCAAACACACTGCACCATTCTAAACACACTGCCCCATGCCAAACACACTGCCCCATTCCAAACACACTGCCCCATGCCAAACACACTGCACCATTCTAAACACACTGCACCATTCTAAACACACTGCCCCATTCCAAACACACTGCACCATGCTAAACACACTGCCCCATTCTAAACACACTGCCCCATGCTAAACACACTGCCCCATTCTAAACACATTGCACCATTCTAAACACACTGCCCCATGCTAAACACACTGCCCTATGCTAAACATACTGCCCCATTCTAAACACACTGCCCCATGCTAAACACACTGCCCCATTCTAAACACATTGCACCATTCTAAACACACTGCCCCATGCTAAACACACTGCCCCATTCTAAACACACTGCACCATTCCAAACACACTGCCCCATTCTAAACACACTGCACCATTCCAAACACACTGCCCCAATCCTAACACACTTTCCCATTCCAAACACACTGCCCCATTCCAAACACACTGTCCCATTCCAAACACACTGCCCCATGCTAAACACACTGCACCATTCTAAACACACTGCACCATTCTAAACACACTGCCCCATTCCAAACACACTGCCCCATTCCAAACACACTGCACCATGCTAAACACACTGCACCATTCCAAACACACTGCCCCATTCCAAACACACTGCCCCATTCTAAATACACTGCCCCATTCTAAACACACTGCACCATTCTAAACACACTGCCCCATTCCAAACACACTGCACCATTCCAAACACACTGCCCCATGCTAAAGACACTGCCCCATGCCAAACATACTGCACCATTCCAAACACACTGCACCATTCTAAACACACTGCCCCATTCTAAACACAGTGCACCATTCCAAACACACTGCCCCATTCTAAACACACTGCACCATTTCAAACACACTGCCCCAATCCTAACACACTGCCCCATTCCAAACACACTGCCCCATTCTAAACAAACTGCACCATTCCAAACACACTGCCCCATGCTAAACACACTGCCCCATTCTAAACACACTGCCCCATGCCAAACACACTGCACCATTCTAAACACACTGCACCATTCTAAACACACTGCACCATTCTAAACACACTGCCCCATTCCAAACACACGGCCCCATTCTAAACACACTGCCACATGCCAAACACACTGCACCATTCTAAACACACTGCAGCATTCTAAAAACACTGCACCATTCTAAACACACTGCCCCATTCTAAACACACTGCACCATTCCAAACACACTGCACCATTCTAAACACACTGCACCATGCTAAACACACTGCCCCATTCTAAACACACTGCCCCATTCTAAACACAATGCACCATTCTAAACACACTGCACCATTCTAAACACACTGCACCATGCTAAACACACTGCCCCATGCCAAACACACTGCCCCATTCCAAACACACTGCACCGTTCTAAACACACTGCACCATTCTAAACACACTGCCCCATGCCAAACACACTGCACCATTCTAAACACACTGCCCCATGCCAAACACACTGCACCATTCTAAACACACTGCCCCATGCCAAACACACTGCCCCATTCCAAACACACTGCCCCATTCCAAACACACTGCCCCATTCCAAACACACTGCCCCATTCCAAACACACTGCCCCATGCTAAACACACTGCACCATTCTAAACACACTGCACCATTCTAAACACACTGCCCCATGCCAAACACACTGCCCCATTCCAAACACACTGCCCCATTCCAAACACACTGCCCCATGCTAAACACACTGCACCATTCTAAACACACTGCACCATTCTAAACACACTGCACCATTCTAAACACACTGCACCATGCTAAACACACTGCCCCATTCCAAACACACTGCACCATGCTAAACACACTGCCCCATGCTAAACACACTGCCCCATTCTAAACACATTGCCCCATTCTAAACACACTGCCCCATGCTAAACACACTGCACCATTCTAAACACACTGCACCATTCTAAACATACTGCCCAAATCCAAACACACTGCACCATGCTAAACACACTGCCCCATGCTAAACACACTGCCCCATTCTAAACACATTGCACCATTCTAAACACACTGCCCCATGCTAAACACACTGCCCTATGCTAAACATACTGCCCCATTCTAAACACACTGCCCCATGCTAAACACACTGCCCCATTCTAAACACATTGCACCATTCTAAACACACTGCCCCATGCTAAACACACTGCCCCATTCTAAACACACTGCCCCATTCCAAACACACTGCCCCATTCTAAACACACTGCACCATTCCAAACACACTGCCCCAATCCTAACACACTTTCCCATTCCAAACACACTGCCCCATTCCAAACACACTGCCCCATTCTAAACACACTGCACCATTCCAAACACACTGCCCCATTCTAAACACACTGCCCCATGCCAAACACAATGCACCATTCTAAACACACTGCACCATTCTAAACACACTGCACCATTCTAAACACACTTCCCCATTCCAAACACACTGCCCCATGCCAAACACACTGCCCCATTCTAAACACACTGCCCCATGCCAAACACACTGCACCATTCTAAACACACTGCACCATTCTAAACACACTGCCCCATTCTAAACACACTGCCCCATTCCAAACACACGGCCCCATTCTAAACACTCTGCCCCATGCCAAACACACTGCACCATTCTAAACACACTGCACCATTCTAAACACACTGCCCCATTCTAAACACACTGCACCATTCCAAACACACTGCACCATTCTAAACACACTGCACCATTCTAAACACACTGCACCATTCCAAACACACTGCACCATTCTAAACACACTGCACCATGCTAAACACACTGCCCCATGCCAAACACACTGCCCCATTATAAACACACTGCCCCATGCCAAACACACTGCCCCATTCCAAACACACTGCCCCATGCCAAACACACTGCCCCATTCCAAACACACTGCCCCATGCCAAACACACTGCCCCATTCCAAACACACAGCCCCATTCCAAACACACTGCTCCATGCCAAACACACTGCCCCATTCCAAACATACTGCCCCATTCCAAACACACTGCCCCATTCTAAACACACTGCCCCATGCCAAACACACTGCACCATTCTAAACACACTGCACCATTCAAAACACACTGCCCCTTGCCAAACACACTGCACCATTCTAAACACATTGCACCATTCTAAACGCACTGCCCCATTCTAAACACACTGCACCATTCCAAACACACTGCCCCATTCTAAACACACTGCACCATGCCAAACACACTGCCCCATTCTAAACACACTGCCCCATGCTAAACACACTGCACCATTCTAAACACACTGCCCCATGCTAAACACACTGCCCCATTCCAAACACACTGCCCCATGCTAAACACACTGCCCCATTCTAAACACACTGCCCCATGCTAAACACACTGCCCCATTCTAAACACAGTGCACCATTCCAAACACACTGCCCCATTCTAAACACACTGCACCATTCCAAACACACTGCCCCAATCCTAACACACTGCCCCATTCCAAACACACTGCCCCATTCTAAACACACTGCACCATTCCAAACACACTGCCCCATGCTAAACAAACTGCCCCATTCTAAACACACTGCCCCATGCCAAACACACTGCACCATTCTAAACACACTGCCCCATGCTAAACACACTGCCCCATGCTAAACACACTGCCCCATGCTAAACACACTGCCCCATTCTAAACACACTGCACCATTCTAAACACACTGCCCCATGCTAAACACACTGCCCCATTCTAAACACACTGCCCCATGCTAAACACACTGCCCCATGCTAAACACACTGCCCCATTCTAAACACACTGCCCCATGCTAAACACATTGCCCCATTCTAAACACACTGCCCCATGCTAAACACACTGCACCATTCTAAACAAACTTCCCCATTCCAAACACACTGCCCCATGCCAAACACACTGCCCCATTCTAAACACACTGCCCCATGCCAAACACACTGCACCATTCTAAACACACTGCACCATTCTAAACACACTGCCCCATTCTAAACACACTGCACCATTCCAAACACACTGCACCATTCTAAACACACTGCACCATGCTAAACACACTGCCCCATGCCAAACACACTGCCCCATTCTAAACACACTGCCCCATGCCAAACACACTGCCCCATTCCAAACACACTGCCCCATGCCAAACACACTGCCCCATTCCAAACACACTGCCCCATGCCAAACACACTGCCCCATTCCAAACACACAGCCCCATTCCAAACACACTGCTCCATGCCAAACACACTGCCCCATTGCAAACATACTGCCCCATTCCAAACACACTGCCCCATTCTAAACACACTGCCCCATGCTAAACACACTACACCATTCTAAACAAACTGCCCCATGCTAAACACACTGCCCCATTCTAAACACACTGCACCATTCTAAACACACTGCCCCATGCTAAACACACTGCCCCATTCTAAACACACTGCCCCATGCTAAACACACTGCCCCATGCCAAACACACTGCCCCATGCTAAACACACTGCCCCATTCCAAACACACTGCCCCATGCTAAACACACTGCACCATTCTAAACACACTGCCCCATTCTAAACACACTGCCCCATGCTAAACACACTGCCCCATTCTAAACACACTGCACCATTCCAAACACACTGCCCCATTCTAAACACACTGCACCATTCCAAACACACTGCCCCAATCCTAACACACTGCCCCATTCCAAACACACTGCCCCATGCTAAACAAACTGCCCCATTCTAAACACACTGCCCCATGCCAAGCACACTGCACCATTCTAAACACACTGCCCCATGCTAAACACACTGCCCCATGCTAAACACACTGCCCCATTCTAAACACACTGCACCATTCTAAACACACTGCCCCATGCTAAACACCGCCCCATTCTAAACACACTGCCCCACGCTAAACACACTGCCCCATGCTAAACACACTGCCCCATTCTAAACACACTGCCCCATGCTAAACACATTGCCCCATTCTAAACACACTGCCCCATGCTAAACACACTGCCCCATTCCAAACACACTGCCCCATGCTAAACACACTGCCCAATTCTAAACACACTGCACCATTCCAAACACACTGCCCCATTCTAAACACACTGCACCATTCCAAACACACTGCACCATTCTAAACACACTGCCCCATTCTAAACACACTGCACCATTCCAAACACACTGCCCCATTCTAAACACACTGCACCATTCCAAACACACTGCACCATTCTAAACACACTGCCCCATGCTAAACACACTGCACCATTCTAAACACACTGCCCCATGCTAAACACACTGCCCCATGCTAAACACACTGCCCCATGCTAAACACACTGCCCCATTCTAAACACACTGCACCATTCTAAACACACTGCCCCATGCTAAACACACTGCCCCATTCTAAACACACTGCCCCACGCTAAACACACTGCCCCATGCTAAACACACTGCCCCATGCTAAACACACTGCCCCATTCTAAACACACTGCCCCATGCTAAACACATTGCCCCATTCTAAACACACTGCCCCGTGCTAAACACACTGCCCCATTCCAAACACACTGCCCCATGCTAAACACACTGCACCATTCTAAACACACTGCACCATGCTAAACACACTGCCCCATTCTAAACACACTGCACCATTCCAAACACACTGCCCCATTCTAAACACACTGCACCATTCCAAACACACTGCCCCAATCCTAACACACTGCCCCATTCCAAATACACTACCCCATTCTAAACACACTGCACCATTCCAAACACACTGCCCCATGCTAAACACACTGCCCCATTCTAAACACACTGCCCCATGCCAAACACACTGCACCATTCTAAACACACTGCACCATTCTAAACACACTGCACCATTCCAAACACACTGCCCCAATCCTAACACACTGCCCCATTCCAAACACACTGCCCCATTCTAAACAAACTGCACCATATCAAACACACTGCCCCATGCTAAACACACTGCCCCATTCTAAACACACTGCCCCATGCCAAACACACTGCACCATTCTAAACACACTGCACCATTCTAAATACACTGCACCATTCTAAACACACTGCCCCATTCCAAACACACGGCCCCATTCTAAACACACTGCCACATGCCAAACACACTGCACCATTCTAAACACACTGCACCATTCTAAAAACACTGCACCATTCTAAACACACTGCTCCATTCTAAACACACTGCACCATTCCAAACACACTGCACCATTCTAAACACACTGCACCATTCTAAACACACTGCACCATGCTAAACACACTGCACCATGCTAAACACACTGCCCCATTCTAAACACACTGCACCATTCCAAACACACTGCACCATTCTAAACACACTGCACCATGCTAAACACACTGCACCATGCTAAACACACTGCCCCATTCTAAACACACTGCACCATTCTAAACACACTGCCCCATTCTAAACACAATGCACCATTCTAAACACACGGCCCCATTCTAAACACACTGCCACATGCCAAACACACTGCACCATTCTAAACACACTGCACCATTCTAAAAACACTGCACCATTCTAAACACACTGCACCATTCTAAAAACACTGCACCATTCTAAACACACTGCCCCATTCTAAACACACTGCACCATTCTAAACACACTGCACCATGCCAAAAACACTGCACCATGCTAAACACACTGCCCCATTCTAAACACACTGCACCATTCCAAACACACTGCACCATTCTAAACACACTGCACCATGCTAAACACACTGCACCATGCTAAACACACTGCCCCATTCTAAACACACTGCCCCATTCTAAACACAATGCACCATTCTAAACACACGGCCCCATTCTAAACACACTGCCACATGCCAAACACACTGCACCATTCTAAACACACTGCACCATTCTAAAAACACTGCACCATTCTAAACACACTGCCCCATTCTAAACACACTGCACCATTCCAAACACACTGCACCATTCTAAACACACTGCACCATGCTAAACACACTGCACCATGCTAAACACACTGCCCCATTCTAAACACAGTGCACCATTCCAAACACACTGCCCCATTCTAAACACACTGCACCATTCCAAACACACTGCCCCAATCCTAACACACTGCCCCATTCCAAACACACTGCCCCATTCTAAACACACTGCACCATTCCAAACACACTGCCCCATGCTAAACAAACTGCCCCATTCTAAACACACTGCCCCATGCCAAACACACTGCACCATTCTAAACACACTGCCCCATGCTAAACACACTGCCCCATGCTAAACACACTGCCCCATGCTAAACACACTGCCCCATGCTAAACACACTGCCCCATTCTAAACACACTGCACCATTCTAAACACACTGCCCCATGCTAAACACACTGCCCCATTCTAAACACACTGCCCCATGCTAAATACACTGCCCCATGCTAAACACACTGCCCCATTCTAAACACACTGCCCCATGCTAAACACATTGCCCCATTCTAAACACACTGCCCCATGCTAAACACACTGCACCATTCTAAACACACTTCCCCATTCCAAACACACTGCCCCATGCCAAACACACTGCCCCATTCTAAACACACTGCCCCATGCCAAACACACTGCACCATTCTAAACACACTGCACCATTCTAAACACACTGCCCCATTCTAAACACACTGCCCCATTCCAAACACACGGCCCCATTCTAAACACACGGCCCCATTCTAAACACACTGCCCCATGCCAAACACACTGCACCATTCTAAACACACTGCACCATTCTAAACACACTGCCCCATTCTAAACACACTGCACCATTCCAAACACACTGCACCATTCTAAACACACTGCACCATTCTAAACACACTGCACCATTCTAAACACACTGCACCATTCCAAACACACTGCACCATTCTAAACACACTGCACCATGCTAAACGCACTGCCCCATGCCAAACACACTGCCCCATTCTAAACACACTGCCCCATGCCAAACACACTGCCCCATTCCAAACACACTGCCCCATGCCAAACACACTGCCCCATTCCAAACACACTGCCCCATGCCAAACACACTGCCCCATTCCAAACACACAGCCCCATTCCAAACACACTGCTCCATGCCAAACACACTGCCCCATTGCAATCATACTGCCCCATTCCAAACACACTGCCCCATTCTAAACACACTGCCCCATGCTAAACACACTACACCATTCTAAACACACTGCCCCATGCTAAACACACTGCCCCATGCTAAACACACTGCCCCATTCTAAACACACTGCACCATTCTAAACACACTGCCCCATGCTAAACACACTGCCCCATTCTAAACACACTGCCCCATGCTAAACACACTGCCCCATGCCAAACACACTGCCCCATGCTAAACACACTGCCCCATTCCAAACACACTGCCCCATTCCAAACACACTGCCCCATGCTAAACACACTGCACCATTCTAAACACACTGCCCCATTCTAAACACACTGCCCCATGCTAAACACACTGCCCCATTCTAAACACACTGCACCATTCCAAACACACTGCCCCATTCTAAACACACTGCACCATTCCAAACACACTGCCCCAATCCTAACACACTGCCCCATTCCAAACACACTGCCCCATTCTAAACACACTGCACCATTCCAAACACACTGCCCCATGCTAAACAAACTGCCCCATTCTAAACACACTGCCCCATGCCAAGCACACTGCACCATTCTAAACACACTGCCCCATGCTAAACACACTGCACCATTCTAAACACACTGCCCCATTCTAAACACAATGCACCATTCTAAACACACGGCCCCATTCTAAACACACTGCCACATGCCAAACACACTGCACCATTCTAAACACACTGCACCATTCTAAAAACACTGCACCATTCTAAACACACTGCACCATTCTAAAAACACTGCACCATTCTAAACACACTGCCCCATTCTAAACACACTGCACCATTCTAAACACACTGCACCATGCCAAAAACACTGCACCATGCTAAACACACTGCCCCATTCTAAACACACTGCACCATTCCAAACACACTGCACCATTCTAAACACACTGCACCATGCTAAACACACTGCACCATGCTAAACACACTGCCCCATTCTAAACACACTGCCCCATTCTAAACACAATGCACCATTCTAAACACACGGCCCCATTCTAAACACACTGCCACATGCCAAACACACTGCACCATTCTAAACACACTGCACCATTCTAAAAACACTGCACCATTCTAAACACACTGCCCCATTCTAAACACACTGCACCATTCCAAACACACTGCACCATTCTAAACACACTGCACCATGCTAAACACACTGCACCATGCTAAACACACTGCCCCATTCTAAACACAGTGCACCATTCCAAACACACTGCCCCATTCTAAACACACTGCACCATTCCAAACACACTGCCCCAATCCTAACACACTGCCCCATTCCAAACACACTGCCCCATTCTAAACACACTGCACCATTCCAAACACACTGCCCCATGCTAAACAAACTGCCCCATTCTAAACACACTGCCCCATGCCAAACACACTGCACCATTCTAAACACACTGCCCCATGCTAAACACACTGCCCCATGCTAAACACACTGCCCCATGCTAAACACACTGCCCCATGCTAAACACACTGCCCCATTCTAAACACACTGCACCATTCTAAACACACTGCCCCATGCTAAACACACTGCCCCATTCTAAACACACTGCCCCATGCTAAATACACTGCCCCATGCTAAACACACTGCCCCATTCTAAACACACTGCCCCATGCTAAACACATTGCCCCATTCTAAACACACTGCCCCATGCTAAACACACTGCACCATTCTAAACACACTTCCCCATTCCAAACACACTGCCCCATGCCAAACACACTGCCCCATTCTAAACACACTGCCCCATGCCAAACACACTGCACCATTCTAAACACACTGCACCATTCTAAACACACTGCCCCATTCTAAACACACTGCCCCATTCCAAACACACGGCCCCATTCTAAACACACGGCCCCATTCTAAACACACTGCCCCATGCCAAACACACTGCACCATTCTAAACACACTGCACCATTCTAAACACACTGCCCCATTCTAAACACACTGCACCATTCCAAACACACTGCACCATTCTAAACACACTGCACCATTCTAAACACACTGCACCATTCTAAACACACTGCACCATTCCAAACACACTGCACCATTCTAAACACACTGCACCATGCTAAACGCACTGCCCCATGCCAAACACACTGCCCCATTCTAAACACACTGCCCCATGCCAAACACACTGCCCCATTCCAAACACACTGCCCCATGCCAAACACACTGCCCCATTCCAAACACACTGCCCCATGCCAAACACACTGCCCCATTCCAAACACACAGCCCCATTCCAAACACACTGCTCCATGCCAAACACACTGCCCCATTGCAATCATACTGCCCCATTCCAAACACACTGCCCCATTCTAAACACACTGCCCCATGCTAAACACACTACACCATTCTAAACACACTGCCCCATGCTAAACACACTGCCCCATGCTAAACACACTGCCCCATTCTAAACACACTGCACCATTCTAAACACACTGCCCCATGCTAAACACACTGCCCCATTCTAAACACACTGCCCCATGCTAAACACACTGCCCCATGCCAAACACACTGCCCCATGCTAAACACACTGCCCCATTCCAAACACACTGCCCCATTCCAAACACACTGCCCCATGCTAAACACACTGCACCATTCTAAACACACTGCCCCATTCTAAACACACTGCCCCATGCTAAACACACTGCCCCATTCTAAACACACTGCACCATTCCAAACACACTGCCCCATTCTAAACACACTGCACCATTCCAAACACACTGCCCCAATCCTAACACACTGCCCCATTCCAAACACACTGCCCCATTCTAAACACACTGCACCATTCCAAACACACTGCCCCATGCTAAACAAACTGCCCCATTCTAAACACACTGCCCCATGCCAAGCACACTGCACCATTCTAAACACACTGCCCCATGCTAAACACACTGCCCCATGCTAAACACACTGCCCCATTCTAAACACACTGCACCATTCTAAACACACTGCCCCATGCTAAACACACTGCCCCACGCTAAACACACTGCCCCATGCTAAACACACTGCCCCATTCTAAACACACTGCCCCATGCTAAACACATTGCCCCATTCTAAACACACTGCCCCATGCTAAACACACTGCCCCATTCCAAACACACTGCCCCATGCTAAACACACTGCCCAATTCTAAACACACTGCACCATTCTAAACACACTGCACCATGCTAAACACACTGCACCATGCTAAACACACTGCCCCATTCTAAACACACTGCACCATTCCAAACACACTGCCCCATTCTAAACACACTGCACCATTCCAAACACACTGCCCCATTCTAAACACACTGCACCATTCCAAACACACTGCCCCAATCCTAACACACTGCCCCATTCCAAATACACTACCCCATTCTAAACACACTGCACCATTCCAAACACACTGCCCCATGCTAAACACACTGCCCCATTCTAAACACACTGCCCCATGCCAAACACACTGCACCATTCTAAACACACTGCACCATTCTAAACACACTGCACCATTCTAAACACACTGCCCCATTCCAAACACACTGCCCCATGCCAAACACACTGCCCCATTCTAAACACACTGCCCCATGCCAAACACACTGCACCATTCTAAACACACTGCACCATTCTAAACACACTGCACCATTCCAAACACACTGCCCCAATCCTAACACACTGCCCCATTCCAAACACACTGCCCCATTCTAAACAAACTGCACCATTCCAAACACACTGCCCCATGCTAAACACACTGCCCCATTCTAAACACACTGCCCCATGCCAAACACACTGCACCATTCTAAACACACTGCACCATTCTAAACACACTGCACCATTCTAAACACACTGCCCCATTCCAAACACACGGCCCCATTCTAAACACACTGCCACATGCCAAACACACTGCACCATTCTAAACACACTGCACCATTCTAAAAACACTGCACCATTCTAAACACACTGCCCCATTCTAAACACACTGCACCATTCCAAACACACTGCACCATTCTAAACACACTGCACCATTCTAAACACACTGCACCATGCTAAACACACTGCACCATGCTAAACACACTGCACCATTCCAAACACACTGCACCATTCTAAACACACTGCACCATGCTAAACACACTGCACCATGCTAAACACACTGCCCCATTCTAAACACACTGCACCATTCCAAACACACTGCACCATTCTAAACACACTGCACCATTCTAAACACACTGCACCATGCTAAACACACTGCCCCATTCTAAACACACTGCACCATTCCAAACACACTGCACCATTCTAAACACACTGCACCATTCTAAACACACTGCCACATGCCAAACACACTGCACCATTCTAAACACACTGCACCATTCTAAAAACACTGCACCATTCTAAACACACTGCCCCATTCTAAACACACTGCACCATTCCAAACACACTGCACCATTCTAAACACACTGCACCATTCTAAACACACTGCACCATGCTAAACACACTGCACCATGCTAAACACACTGCACCATTCCAAACACACTGCACCATGCTAAACACTGCACCATGCTAAACACACTGCCCCATTCTAAACACACTGCACCATTCCAAACACACTGCACCATTCTAAACACACTGCACCATTCTAAACACACTGCACCATGCTAAACACACTGCCCCATTCTAAACACACTGCACCATTCCAAACACACTGCACCATTCTAAACACACTGCACCATGCTAAACACACTGCACCATGCTAAACACACTGCCCCATTCTAAACACACTGCCCCATTCTAAACACAATGCACCATTCTAAACACACGGCCCCATTCTAAACACACTGCCACATGCCAAACACACTGCACCATTCCAAACACACTGCACCATTCTAAACACACTGCACCATGCTAAACACACTGCACCATGCTAAACACACTGCCCCATTCTAAACACACTGCCCCATTCTAAACACAATGCACCATTCTAAACACACTGCACCATTCTAAACACACTGCACCATTCCAAACACACTGCACCATTCTAAACACACTGCACCATGCTAAACACACTGCACCATGCTAAACACACTGCCCCATTCTAAACACACTGCCCCATTCTAAACACAATGCACCATTCTAAACACACTGCACCATTCTAAACACACTGCACCATTCTAAACTCACTGCACCATTCTAAACACACTGCACCATTCCAAACACACTGCCCCAATCCTAACACACTGCCCCATTCCAAACACACTGCCCCATTCTAAACAAACTGCACCATTCCAAACACACTGCCCCATGCTAAACACACTGCCCCATTCTAAACACACTGCCCCATGCCAAACACACTGCACCATTCTAAACACACTGCACCATTCTAAACACACTGCACCATTCTAAACACACTGCCCCATTCCAAACACACGGCCCCATTCTAAACACACTGCCACATGCCAAACACACTGCACCATTCTAAACACACTGCACCATTCTAAAAACACTGCACCATTCTAAACACACTGCCCCATTCTAAACACACTGCACCATTCCAAACACACTGCACCATTCTAAACACACTGCACCATTCTAAACACACTGCACCATGCTAAACACACTGCACCATGCTAAACACACTGCACCATTCCAAACACACTGCACCATTCTAAACACACTGCACCATGCTAAACACACTGCACCATGCTAAACACACTGCCCCATTCTAAACACACTGCACCATTCCAAACACACTGCACCATTCTAAACACACTGCACCATTCTAAACACACTGCACCATGCTAAACACACTGCCCCATTCTAAACACACTGCACCATTCCAAACACACTGCACCATTCTAAACACACTGCACCATGCTAAACACACTGCACCATGCTAAACACACTGCCCCATTCTAAACACACTGCCCCATTCTAAACACAATGCACCATTCTAAACACACGGCCCCATTCTAAACACACTGCCACATGCCAAACACACTGCACCATTCCAAACACACTGCACCATTCTAAACACACTGCACCATGCTAAACACACTGCACCATGCTAAACACACTGCCCCATTCTAAACACACTGCCCCATTCTAAACACAATGCACCATTCTAAACACACTGCACCATTCTAAACACACTGCACCATTCCAAACACACTGCACCATTCTAAACACACTGCACCATGCTAAACACACTGCCCCATGCCAAACACACTGCCCCATTCCAAACACGCTGCACTGTTCTAAACACACTGCACCATTCTAAACACACTGCCCCATGCCAAACACACTGCCCCATGCCAAACACACTGCCCCATTCCAAACACACTGCCCCATGCCAAACACACTGCCCCATTCCAAACACACTGCCCCATGCTAAACACACTGCCCCATGCTAAACACACTGCACCATTCTAAACACACTGCACCATTCTAAACACACTGCCCCATTCCAAACACACTGCACCATGCTAAACACACTGCCCCATTCTAAACACACTGCCCCATGCTAAACACACTGCCCCATTCTAAACACACTGCCCCATGCTAAACACACTGCACCATTCTAAACACACTGCCCCATGCTAAACACACTGCCCCATGCTAAACATACTGCCCCATTCTAAACACACTGCCCCATGCTAAACACACTGCCCCATTCTAAACACACTGCACCATTCTAAACACACTGCACCATTCTAAACACACTGCCCCATGCTAAACACACTGCCCCATTATAAACACACTGAACCATTCCAAACACACTGCCCGAATCCTAACACACTTTCCCATTCCAAACACACTGCCCCATTCCAAACACACTGCCCCATTCTAAACACACTGCACCATTCCAAACACACTGCCCCATTCTAAACACACTGCCCCATACCAAACACACTGCACCATTCTAAACACACTGCACCATTCTAAACACACTGCACCATTCTAAACACACTGCACCATTCTAAACACACTGCACCATTCTAAACACACTTCCCCATTCCAAACACACTGCCCCATGCCAAATACACTGCCCCATTCTAAACATACTGCCCCATGCCAAACACACTGCACCATTCTAAACACACTGCACCATTCTAAACACACTGCCCCATTCCAAACACACGGCCCCATTCTAAACACACTGCCCCATGCCAAACACACTGCACCATTCTAAACACACTGCACCATTCTAAACACACTTCCCCATTCCAAACACACTGCCCCATGCCAAATACACTGCCCCATTCTAAACATACTGCCCCATGCCAAACACACTGCACCATTCTAAACACACTGCACCATTCTAAACACACTGCCCCATTCCAAACACACGGCCCCATTCTAAACACACTGCCCCATGCCAAACACACTGCACCATTCTAAACACACTGCACCATTCCAAACACACTGCACCATTCTAAACACACTGCACCATTCCAAACACACTGCCCCATTCTAAACACACTGCCCCATGCCAAACACACTGCACCATTCTAAACACACTGCACCATTCTAAACACACTGCACCATTCTAAACACACTGCACCATTCTAAACACACTTCCCCATTCCAAACACACTGCCCCATGCCAAATACACTGCCCCATTCTAAACATACTGCCCCATGCCAAACACACTGCACCATTCTAAACACACTGCACCATTCTAAACACACTGCCCCATTCCAAACACACGGCCCCATTCTAAACACACTGCCCCATGCCAAACACACTGCACCATTCTAAACACACTGCACCATTCCAAACACACTGCACCATTCTAAACACACTGCCCCATTCTAAACACACTGCACCATTCCAAACACACTGCACCATTCTAAACACACTGCACCATTCTAAACACACTGCACCATTCTAAACACACTGCACCATTCCAAACACACTGCACCATTCTAAACACACTGCACCATGCTAAACACACTGCCCCATGCCAAACACACTGCCCCATTCTAAACACACTGCCCCATTCCAAACACACTGCCCCATTCCAAACACACTGCCCCATGCCAAACACACTGCCCCATTCCAAACACACTGCCCCATGCCAAACACACTGCCCCATTCCAAACACACTGCCCAATTCCAAACACACTGCCCCATGCTAAACACACTGCCCCATTCCAAACATACTGCCCCATTCCAAACACACTGCCCCATTCTAAACACACTGCCCCATGCCAAACACACTGCACCATTCTAACCACACTGCACCATTCAAAACACACTGCCCCATGCCAAACACACTGCACCATTCTAAACACATTGCACCATTCTAAACGCACTGCCCCATTCCAAACACTCTGCACCATGCTAAACACACTGCCCCATTCTAAACACACTGCCCCATGCTAAACACACTGCCCCATTCTAAACACACTGCACCATTCTAAACACACTGCCCCATTCTAAACACACTTCACCATGCTAAACACACTGCCCCATTCTAAACACACTGCCCCATGCTAAACACACTGCACCATTCTAAACACACTGCCCCATGCTAAACACACTGCACCATTCTAAACACACTGCACCATTCTAAACACACTGCCCCATGCTAAACACACTGCCCCATTCTAAACACACTGCCCCATGCTAAACACACTGCCCCATGCTAAACACACTGCCCCATGCCAAACACACTGCCCCATGCTAAACATACTGCCCCATTCCAAACACACTGCCCCATGCTAAACACACTGCCCCATTCTAAACACACTGCCCCATTCTAAACACACTGCCCCATGCTAAACACACTGCCCCATTCTAAACACACTGCCCCAATCCTAACACACTGCCCCATTCCAAACACACTGCCCCATTCTAAACACACTGCACCATTCCAAACACACTGCCCCATGCTAAACACACTGCCCCATGCCAAACACACTGCACCATTCTAAACACACTGCACCATTCTAAACACACTGCACCATGCTAAACACACTGCCCCATTCCAAACACACTGCACCATTCCAAACACACTGCACCATTCTAAACACACTGCACCATTCTAAACACACTGCACCATGCTAAACACACTGCCCCATTCTAAAGACACTGCACCATTCCAAACACACTGCACCATTCTAAACACACTGCACCATTCTAAACACACTGCCACATGCCAAACACACTGCACCATTCTAAACACACTGCACCATTCTAAAAACACTGCACCATTCTAAACACACTGCCCCATTCTAAACACACTGCACCATTCCAAACACACTGCACCATTCTAAACACACTGCACCATTCTAAACACACTGCACCATGCTAAACACACTGCACCATGCTAAACACACTGCACCATTCCAAACACACTGCACCATTCTAAACACACTGCACCATGCTAAACACACTGCACCATGCTAAACACACTGACCCATTCTAAACACACTGCACCATTCCAAACACACTGCACCATTCTAAACACACTGCACCATTCTAAACACACTGCACCATGCTAAACACACTGCCCCACTCTAAACACACTGCACCATTCCAAACACACTGCACCATTCTAAACACACTGCACCATGCTAAACACTGCCCCATTCTAAACACACTGCCCCATTCTAAACACAATGCACCATTCTAAACACACGGCCCCATTCTAAACACACTGCCACATGCCAAACACACTGCACCATTCCAAACACACTGCACCATTCTAAACACACTGCACCATGCTAAACACACTGCACCATGCTAAACACACTGCCCCATTCTAAACACACTGCCCCATTCTAAACACAATGCACCATTCTAAACACACTGCACCATTCTAAACACACTGCACCATTCCAAACACACTGCACCATTCTAAACACACTGCACCATGCTAAACACACTGCACCATGCTAAACACACTGCCCCATTCTAAACACACTGCCCCATTCTAAACACAATGCACCATTCTAAACACACTGCACCATTCTAAACACACTGCACCATTCTAAACACACTGCACCATTCTAAACACACTGCACCATTCCAAACACACTGCCCCAATCCTAACACACTGCCCCATTCCAAACACACTGCCCCATTCTAAACAAACTGCACCATTCCAAACACACTGCCCCATGCTAAACACACTGCCCCATTCTAAACACACTGCCCCATGCCAAACACACTGCACCATTCTAAACACACTGCACCATTCTAAACACACTGCACCATTCTAAACACACTGCCCCATTCCAAACACACGGCCCCATTCTAAACACACTGCCACATGCCAAACACACTGCACCATTCTAAACACACTGCACCATTCTAAAAACACTGCACCATTCTAAACACACTGCCCCATTCTAAACACACTGCACCATTCCAAACACACTGCACCATTCTAAACACACTGCACCATTCTAAACACACTGCACCATTCTAAACACACTGCCCCATTCCAAACACACGGCCCCATTCTAAACACACTGCCACATGCCAAACACACTGCACCATTCTAAACACACTGCACCATTCTAAAAACACTGCACCATTCTAAACACATTGCCCCATTCTAAACACACTGCACCATTCCAAACACACTGCACCATTCTAAACACACTGCACCATTCTAAACACACTGCACCATGCTAAACACACTGCACCATGCTAAACACACTGCACCATTCTAAACACACTGCACCATGCTAAACACACTGCACCATTCCAAACACACTGCACCATTCTAAACACACTGCACCATGCTAAACACACTGCACCATGCTAAACACACTGCCCCATTCTAAACACACTGCACCATTCCAAACACACTGCACCATTCTAAACACACTGCACCATTCTAAACACACTGCACCATGCTAAACACACTGCCCCATTCTAAACACACTGCACCATTCCAAACACACTGCACCATTCTAAACACACTGCACCATGCTAAACACACTGCACCATGCTAAACACACTGCCCCATTCTAAACACACTGCCCCATTCTAAACACAATGCACCATTCTAAACACACGGCCCCATTCTAAACACACTGCCACATGCCAAACACACTGCACCATTCCAAACACACTGCACCATTCTAAACACACTGCACCATTCTAAACACACTGCACCATGCTAAACACACTGCACCATGCTAAACACACTGCCCCATTCTAAACACACTGCACCATTCTAAACACACTGCACCATGCTAAACACACTGCCACATGCCAAACACACTGCACCATTCCAAACACACTGCACCATTCTAAACACAATGCACCATTCTAAACACACTGCACCATTCTAAACACACTGCACCATTCCAAACACACTGCACCATTCTAAACACACTGCACCATGCTAAACACACTGCCCCATGCCAAACACACTGCCCCATTCCAAACACACTGCACTGTTCTAAACACACTGCACCATTCTAAACACACTGCCCCATGCCAAACAAACTGCCCCATGCCAAACACACTGCCCCATTCCAAACACACTGCCCCATGCCAAACACACTGCCCCATTCCAAACACACTGCCCCATGCTAAACACACTGCCCCATTCTAAACACACTGCCCCATGCTAAACACACTGCACCATTCTAAACACACTGCACCATTCTAAACACACTGCCCCATTCCAAACACACTGCACCATGCTAAACACACTGCCCCATTCTAAACACACTGCCCCATGCTAAACACACTGCCCCATTCTAAACACACTGCACCATTCTAAAAACACTGCACCATTCTAAACACACTGCCCCATTCTAAACACACTGCACCATTCCAAACACACTGCACCATTCTAAACACACTGCACCATTCTAAACACACTGCACCATTCTAAACACACTGCCCCATTCCAAACACACGGCCCCATTCTAAACACACTGCCACATGCCAAACACACTGCACCATTCTAAACACACTGCACCATTCTAAAAACACTGCACCATTCTAAACACATTGCCCCATTCTAAACACACTGCACCATTCCAAACACACTGCACCATTCTAAACACACTGCACCATTCTAAACACACTGCACCATGCTAAACACACTGCACCATGCTAAACACACTGCACCATTCTAAACACACTGCACCATGCTAAACACACTGCACCATTCCAAACACACTGCACCATTCTAAACACACTGCACCATGCTAAACACACTGCACCATGCTAAACACACTGCCCCATTCTAAACACACTGCACCATTCCAAACACACTGCACCATTCTAAACACACTGCACCATTCTAAACACACTGCACCATGCTAAACACACTGCCCCATTCTAAACACACTGCACCATTCTAAACACACTGCACCATTCTAAACACACTGCACCATGCTAAACACACTGCACCATGCTAAACACACTGCCCCATTCTAAACACACTGCCCCATTCTAAACACAATGCACCATTCTAAACACACGGCCCCATTCTAAACACACTGCCACATGCCAAACACACTGCACCATTCCAAACACACTGCACCATTCTAAACACACTGCACCATTCTAAACACACTGCACCATGCTAAACACACTGCACCATGCTAAACACACTGACCCATTCTAAACACACTGCACCATTCCAAACACACTGCACCATTCTAAACACACTGCACCATTCTAAACACACTGCACCATGCTAAACACACTGCCCCACTCTAAACACACTGCACCATTCCAAACACACTGCACCATTCTAAACACACTGCACCATGCTAAACACTGCCCCATTCTAAACACACTGCCCCATTCTAAACACAATGCACCATTCTAAACACACAGCCCCATTCTAAACACACTGCCACATGCCAAACACACTGCACCATTCCAAACACACTGCACAATTCTAAACACACTGCACCATGCTAAACACACTGCACCATGCTAAACACACTGCCCCATTCTAAACACACTGCCCCATTCTAAACACAATGCACCATTCTAAACACACTGCACCATTCTAAACACACTGCACCATTCCAAACACACTGCACCATTCTAAACACACTGCACCATGCTAAACACACTGCACCATGCTAAACACACTGCCCCATTCTAAACACACTGCCCCATTCTAAACACAATGCACCATTCTAAACACACTGCACCATTCTAAACACACTGCACCATTCTAAACACACTGCACCATTCTAAACACACTGCACCATTCTAAACACACTGCACCATTCCAAACACACTGCCCCAATCCTAACACACTGCCCCATTCCAAACACACTGCCCCATTCTAAACAAACTGCACCATTCCAAACACACTGCCCCATGCTAAACACACTGCCCCATTCTAAACACACTGCCCCATGCCAAACACACTGCACCATTCTAAACACACTGCACCATTCTAAACACACTGCACCATTCTAAACACACTGCCCCATTCCAAACACACGGCCCCATTCTAAACACACTGCCACATGCCAAACACACTGCACCATTCTAAACACACTGCACCATTCTAAAAACACTGCACCATTCTAAACACACTGCCCCATTCTAAACACACTGCACCATTCCAAACACACTGCACCATTCTAAACACACTGCACCATTCTAAACACACTGCACCATTCTAAACACACTGCCCCATTCCAAACACACGGCCCCATTCTAAACACACTGCCACATGCCAAACACACTGCACCATTCTAAACACACTGCACCATTCTAAAAACACTGCACCATTCTAAACACATTGCCCCATTCTAAACACACTGCACCATTCCAAACACACTGCACCATTCTAAACACACTGCACCATTCTAAACACACTGCACCATGCTAAACACACTGCACCATGCTAAACACACTGCACCATTCTAAACACACTGCACCATGCTAAACACACTGCACCATTCCAAACACACTGCACCATTCTAAACACACTGCACCATGCTAAACACACTGCACCATGCTAAACACACTGCCCCATTCTAAACACACTGCACCATTCCAAACACACTGCACCATTCTAAACACACTGCACCATTCTAAACACACTGCACCATGCTAAACACACTGCCCCATTCTAAACACACTGCACCATTCCAAACACACTGCACCATTCTAAACACACTGCACCATGCTAAACACACTGCACCATGCTAAACACACTGCCCCATTCTAAACACACTGCCCCATTCTAAACACAATGCACCATTCTAAACACACGGCCCCATTCTAAACACACTGCCACATGCCAAACACACTGCACCATTCCAAACACACTGCACCATTCTAAACACACTGCACCATTCTAAACACACTGCACCATGCTAAACACACTGCACCATGCTAAACACACTGCCCCATTCTAAACACACTGCACCATTCTAAACACACTGCACCATGCTAAACACACTGCCACATGCCAAACACACTGCACCATTCCAAACACACTGCACCATTCTAAACACAATGCACCATTCTAAACACACTGCACCATTCTAAACACACTGCACCATTCCAAACACACTGCACCATTCTAAACACACTGCACCATGCTAAACACACTGCCCCATGCCAAACACACTGCCCCATTCCAAACACACTGCACTGTTCTAAACACACTGCACCATTCTAAACACACTGCCCCATGCCAAACAAACTGCCCCATGCCAAACACACTGCCCCATTCCAAACACACTGCCCCATGCCAAACACACTGCCCCATTCCAAACACACTGCCCCATGCTAAACACACTGCCCCATTCTAAACACACTGCCCCATGCTAAACACACTGCACCATTCTAAACACACTGCACCATTCTAAACACACTGCCCCATTCCAAACACACTGCACCATGCTAAACACACTGCCCCATTCTAAACACACTGCCCCATGCTAAACACACTGCCCCATTCTAAACACACTGCACCATTCTAAAAACACTGCACCATTCTAAACACACTGCCCCATTCTAAACACACTGCACCATTCCAAACACACTGCACCATTCTAAACACACTGCACCATTCTAAACACACTGCACCATTCTAAACACACTGCCCCATTCCAAACACACGGCCCCATTCTAAACACACTGCCACATGCCAAACACACTGCACCATTCTAAACACACTGCACCATTCTAAAAACACTGCACCATTCTAAACACATTGCCCCATTCTAAACACACTGCACCATTCCAAACACACTGCACCATTCTAAACACACTGCACCATTCTAAACACACTGCACCATGCTAAACACACTGCACCATGCTAAACACACTGCACCATTCTAAACACACTGCACCATGCTAAACACACTGCACCATTCCAAACACACTGCACCATTCTAAACACACTGCACCATGCTAAACACACTGCACCATGCTAAACACACTGCCCCATTCTAAACACACTGCACCATTCCAAACACACTGCACCATTCTAAACACACTGCACCATTCTAAACACACTGCACCATGCTAAACACACTGCCCCATTCTAAACACACTGCACCATTCCAAACACACTGCACCATTCTAAACACACTGCACCATGCTAAACACACTGCACCATGCTAAACACACTGCCCCATTCTAAACACACTGCCCCATTCTAAACACAATGCACCATTCTAAACACACGGCCCCATTCTAAACACACTGCCACATGCCAAACACACTGCACCATTCCAAACACACTGCACCATTCTAAACACACTGCACCATTCTAAACACACTGCACCATGCTAAACACACTGCACCATGCTAAACACACTGCCCCATTCTAAACACACTGCACCATTCTAAACACACTGCACCATGCTAAACACACTGCCACATGCCAAACACACTGCACCATTCCAAACACACTGCACCATTCTAAACACAATGCACCATTCTAAACACACTGCACCATTCTAAACACACTGCACCATTCCAAACACACTGCACCATTCTAAACACACTGCACCATGCTAAACACACTGCCCCATGCCAAACACACTGCCCCATTCCAAACACACTGCACTGTTCTAAACACACTGCACCATTCTAAACACACTGCCCCATGCCAAACACACTGCCCCATGCCAAACACACTGCCCCATTCCAAACACACTGCCCCATGCCAAACACACTGCCCCATTCCAAACACACTGCCCCATGCTAAACACACTGCCCCATTCTAAACACACTGCCCCATGCTAAACACACTGCACCATTCTAAACACACTGCACCATTCTAAACACACTGCCCCATTCCAAACACACTGCACCATGCTAAACACACTGCCCCATTCTAAACACACTGCCCCATGCTAAACACACTGCCCCATTCTAAACACACTGCCCCATGCTAAACACACTGCACCATTCTAAACACACTGCCCCATGCTAAACACACTGCCCCATGCTAAACATACTGCCCCATTCTAAACACACTGCCCCATGCTAAACACACTGCCCCATTCTAAACACACTGCACCATTCTAAACACACTGCCCCATGCTAAACACACTGCCCCATTATAAACACACTGAACCATTCCAAACACACTGCCCCATTCTAAACACACTGCACCATTCCAAACACACTGCCCGAATCCTAACACACTTTCCCATTCCAAACACACTGCCCCATTCCAAACACACTGCCCCATTCTAAACACACTGCACCATTCCAAACACACTGCCCCATTCTAAACACACTGCCCCATTCTAAACACACTGCACCATTCTAAACACACTGCACCATTCTAAACACACTGCACCATTCTAAACACACTTCCCCATTCCAAACACACTGCCCCATGCCAAATACACTGCCCCATTCTAAACATACTGCCCCATGCCAAACACACTGCACCATTCTAAACACACTGCACCATTCTAAACACACTGCCCCATTCCAAACACACGGCCCCATTCTAAACACACTGCCCCATGCCAAACACACTGCACCATTCTAAACACACTGCACCATTCCAAACACACTGCACCATTCTAAACACACTGCACCATTCCAAACACACTGCCCCATTCTAAACACACTGCCCCATGCCAAACACACTGCACCATTCTAAACACACTGCACCATGCTAAACACACTGCACCATGCTAAACACACTGCCCCATTCTAAACACACTGCACCATTCTAAACACACTGCACCATGCTAAACACACTGCCACATGCCAAACACACTGCACCATTCCAAACACACTGCACCATTCTAAACACAATGCACCATTCTAAACACACTGCACCATTCTAAACACACTGCACCATTCCAAACACACTGCACCATTCTAAACACACTGCACCATGCTAAACACACTGCCCCATGCCAAACACACTGCCCCATTCCAAACACACTGCACTGTTCTAAACACACTGCACCATTCTAAACACACTGCCCCATGCCAAACACACTGCCCCATGCCAAACACACTGCCCCATTCCAAACACACTGCCCCATGCCAAACACACTGCCCCATTCCAAACACACTGCCCCATGCTAAACACACTGCCCCATTCTAAACACACTGCCCCATGCTAAACACACTACACCATTCTAAACACACTGCACCATTCTAAACACACTGCCCCATTCCAAACACACTGCACCATGCTAAACACACTGCCCCATTCTAAACACACTGCCCCATGCTAAACACACTGCCCCATTCTAAACACACTGCCCCATGCTAAACACACTGCACCATTCTAAACACACTGCCCCATGCTAAACACACTGCACCATTCTAAACACACTGCCCCATGCTAAACACACTGCCCCATGCTAAACATACTGCCCCATTATAAACACACTGAACCATTCCAAACACACTGCCCCATTCTAAACACACTGCACCATTCCAAACACACTGCCCGAATCCTAACACACTTTCCCATTCCAAACACACTGCCCCATTCCAAACACACTGCCCCATTCTAAACACACTGCACCATTCCAAACACACTGCCCCATGCCAAATACACTGCCCCATTCTAAACATACTGCCCCATGCCAAACACACTGCACCATTCTAAACACACTGCACCATTCTAAACACACTGCCCCATTCCAAACACACGGCCCCATTCTAAACACACTGCCCCATGCCAAACACACTGCACCATTCTAAACACACTGCACCATTCCAAACACACTGCACCATTCTAAACACACTGCACCATTCCAAACACACTGCCCCATTCTAAACACACTGCCCCATGCCAAACACACTGCACCATTCTAAACACACTGCACCATTCTAAACACACTGCACCATTCTAAACACACTGCACCATTCTAAACACACTTCCCCATTCCAAACACACTGCCCCATGCCAAATACACTGCCCCATTCTAAACATACTGCCCCATGCCAAACACACTGCACCATTCTAAACACACTGCACCATTCTAAACACACTGCCCCATTCCAAACACACGGCCCCATTCTAAACACACTGCCCCATGCCAAACACACTGCACCATTCTAAACACACTGCACCATTCCAAACACACTGCACCATTCTAAACACACTGCCCCATTCTAAACACACTGCACCATTCCAAACACACTGCACCATTCTAAACACACTGCACCATTCTAAACACACTGCACCATTCTAAACACACTGCACCATTCCAAACACACTGCACCATTCTAAACACACTGCACCATGCTAAACACACTGCCCCATGCCAAACACACTGCCCCATTCTAAACACACTGCCCCATTCCAAACACACTGCCCCATTCCAAACACACTGCCCCATGCCAAACACACTGCCCCATTCCAAACACACTGCCCCATGCCAAACACACTGCCCCATTCCAAACACACTGCCCAATTCCAAACACACTGCCCCATGCTAAACACACTGCCCCATGCCAAACACACTGCACCATTCTAAACACACTGCACCATTCAAAACACACTGCCCCATGCCAAACACACTGCACCATTCTAAACACATTGCACCATTCTAAACGCACTGCCCCATTCCAAACACTCTGCACCATGCTAAACACACTGCCCCATTCTAAACACACTGCCCCATGCTAAACACACTGCCCCATTCTAAACACACTGCACCATTCTAAACACACTGCCCCATTCTAAACACACTTCACCATGCTAAACACACTTTCCCATTCTAAACACACTGCCCCATGCTAAACACACTGCACCATTCTAAACACACTGCCCCATGCTAAACACACTGCACCATTCTAAACACACTGCACCATTCTAAACACACTGCCCCATGCTAAACACACTGCCCCATTATAAACACACTGCCCCATGCTAAACACACTGCCCCATGCTAAACACACTGCCCCATGCCAAACACACTGCCCCATGCTAAACATACTGCCCCATTCCAAACACACTGCCCCATGCTAAACACACTGCCCCATTCTAAACACACTGCCCCATTCTAAACACACTGCCCCATGCTAAACACACTGCCCCATTCTAAACACACTGCACCATTCCAAACACACTGCCCCATTCCAAACACACTGCACCATTCCAAACACACTGCCCCAATCCTAACACACTGCCCCATTCCAAACACACTGCCCCATTCTAAACACACTGCACCATTCCAAACACACTGCCCCATGCTCAACAAACTGCCCCATTCTAAACACACTGCCCCATGCCAAACACATTGCACCATTCTAAACACACTGCCCCATGCTAAACACACTGCCCCATGCTAAACACACTGCCCCATGCTAAACACACTGTCCCATTCTAAACACACTGCACCATTCTAAACACACTGCCCCATGCTAAACACACTGCCCCATTCTAAACACACTGCCCCATGCTAAACACACTGCCCCATGCTAAACACACTGCCCCATTCTAAACACACTCCCCCATGCTAAACACACTGCCCCATTCTAAACACACTGCCCCATGCTAAACACACTGCCCCATTCTAAACACACTGCCCCATGCCAAACACACTGCCCCATGCAAAACACACTTCCCCATTCCAAACACACTGCCCCATGCTAAACACACTGCCCAATTCTAAACACACTGCACCATTCTAAACACACTGCCCCATGCTAAACACACTGCCCCATGCTAAACACACTGCCCCATTCTAAACACACTGCACCATTCCAAACACACTGCCCCATTCTAAACACACTGCACCATTCCAAACACACTGCCCCATGCTAAACACACTGCCCCATTCTAAACACACTGCCCCATGCCAAACACACTGCACCATTCTAAAAACACTGCACCATTCTAAACACACTGCACCATTCTAAACACACTGCGCCATTCCAAACACACTGCCCCATGCCAAACACACTGCCCCATTCTAAACACACTGCCCCATGCCAAACACACTGCACCATTCTAAACACACTGCACCATTCTAAACACACTTCACCATTCTAAACACACTGCCCCATTCCAAACACACGGCCCCATTCTAAACACACTGCCCCATGCCAAACACACTGCACCATTCTAAACACACTGCACCATTCTAAACACACTGCACCATTCTAAACACACTGCCCCATTCTAAACACACTGCACCATTCCAAACACACTGCACCATTCTAAACACACTGCACCATGCTAAACACACTGCCCCATTCTAAACACACTGCCCCATTCTAAACACACTGCACCATTCTAAACACACTGCACCATTCTAAACACACTGCACCATTCTAAACACACTGCACCATTCCAAACACACTGCACCATTCTAAACACACTGCACCATGCTAAACACACTGCACCATGCTAAACACACTGCCCCATGCCAAACACACTGCCCCATTCCAAACACACTGCACCATTCTAAACACACTGCCCCATGCCAAACACACTGCCCCATTCTAAACACACTGCCCCATGCCAAACACACTGCACCATTCTAAACAAACTGCACCATTCAAAAGACACTGCCCCATGCCAAACACACTGCACCATTCTAAACACACTGCACCATTCTAAACACACTGCCCCATTCCAAACACACTGCCCCATTCTAAACACACTGCACCATTCTAAACACACTGCCCCATTCTAAACACACTTCACCATTCTAAACACACTGCCCCATTCTAAACACACTGCCCCATTCTAAACAAACTGCCCCATTCTAAACACAATGCCCCATGCTAAACACACTGCCCCATTCTAAACACACTGCCCCATTCTAAACACACTGCCCCATGCTAAACACACTGCACCATTCTAAACACACTGCACCATTCCAAACACACTGCACCATTCTAAACACACTGCACCATTCTAAACACACTGCCCCATTCTAAACACACTGCACCATTCTAAACACACTGCACCATTCTAAACACACTGCCCCATTCTAAACACACTGCCCCATGCTAAACACACTGCCCCATTCTAAACACACTGCCCCATTCTAAACACACTGCCCCATTCTAAACACACTGCCCCATGCCAAACACACTGCCCCATGCTAAACACACTTCCCAATTCTAAACACACTGCACCATTCCAAACACACTACCCCATTCTAAACACACTGCACCATTCCAAACACACTGCCCCATGCTAAACACACTGCCCCATTCTAAACACACTGCCCCATGCCAAACACACTGCCCCATTCTAAACACACTGCCCCATGCCAAACACACTGCACCATTCTAAACACACTGCACCATTCTAAACACACTGCACCATTCTAAACACACTGCCCCATTCTAAACACACTGCACCATTCCAAACACACTGCACCATTCTAAACACACTCCACCATGCTAAACACACTGCCCCATTCTAAACACACTGCCCCATTCTAAACACACTGCACCATTCTAAACACACTGCACCATTCTAAACACACTACGCCATTCCAAACACACTGCCCCATGCCAAACACACTGCCCCATTCTAAACACACTGCCCCATGCCAAACACACTGCACCATTCTAAACACACTGCACTATTCTAAACACACTGCACCATTCTAAACACACTGCCCCATTCTAAACACACTGCACCATTCCAAACACACTGCACCATTCTAAACACACTCCACCATGCTAAACACACTGCCCCATTCTAAACACACTGCCCGATTCTAAACACACTGCACCATTCTAAACACACTGCACCATTCTAAACACACTGCACCATTCTAAACACACTGCACCATTCCAAACACACTGCACCATTCTAAACACACTGCACCATGCTAAACACACTGCCCCATAACAAACACACTGCCCCATTCCAAACACACTGCACCATTCTAAACACACTGCCCCATGCCAAACACACTGCACCATTCTAAACACACTGCTCCATGCCAAACACACTGCCCCATTCCAAACACACTGCCCCATGCCAAACACACTGCCCCATTCCAAACACACTGCCCCATTCCAAACACACTGCCCCATGCCAAACACACTGCCCCATTCTAAACACACTGCACCATTCTAAACACACTGCACCATTCTAAACACACTGCACCATTCTAAACACACTGGACCATTCCAAACACACTGCACCATGCTAAACACACTGCACCATGCTAAACACACTGCCCCATAACAAACACACTGCCCCATTCCAAACACACTGCACCATTCTAAACACACTGCCCCATGCCAAACACACTGCACCATTCTAAACACACTGCTCCATGCCAAACACACTGCCCCATTCCAAACACACTGCCCCATGCCAAACACACTGCCCCATTTCAAACACACTGCCCCATTCCAAACACACTGCCCCATGCCAAACACACTGCCCCATTCCAAACACACTGCACCATTCTAAACACACTGCACCATTCTAAACACACTGCCCCATTCCAAACACACTGCACCATGCTAAACACACTGCCCCATTCTAAACACACTGCCCCATGCCAAACACACTGCCCCATGCCAAACACACTCCCCCATTCCAAACACACTGCCCCATGCCAAACACACTGCCCCATTCCAAACACACTGCCCCATTCCAAACACACTGCCCCATTCCAAACACACTGCCCCATTCCAAACACACTGCCCCATTCCAAACACACTGCCCCATGCCAAACACACTGCCCCATTCCAAACACACTGCCCCATTCCAAACACACTGCCCCATGCCAAACACACTGCACCATTCTAAACACACTGCTCCATGCCAAACACACTGCCCCATTCCAAACACACTGCCCCATGCCAAACACACTGCCCCATTCCAAACACACTGCCCCATTCTAAACACACTGCACCATTCCAAACACACTGCCCCATGCTAAACACACTGCCCCATGCTAAACACACTGCCCCATTCTAAACACACTGCACCATTCCAAACACACTACCCCATTCTAAACACACTGCACCATTCCAAACACACTGCCCCATGCTAAACACACTGCCCCATTCTAAACACACTGCCCCATGCCAAACACACTGCACCATTCTAAACACACTGCCCCATGCCAAACACACTGCACCATTCTAAACACACTGCACCATTCTAAACACACTGCACCATTCTAAACACACTGCCCCATTCCAAACACACGGCCCCATTCTAAACACACTGCCCCATGCCAAACACACTGCACCATTCTAAACACACTGCACTATTCTAAACACACTGCACCATTCTAAACACACTGCCCCATTCTAAACACACTGCACCATTCCAAACACACTGCACCATTCTAAACACACTCCACCATGCTAAACACACTGCCCCATTCTAAACACACTGCCCCATTCTAAACACACTGCACCATTCTAAACACACTGCACCATTCTAAACACACTGCACCATTCTAAACACAGTGCACCATTCCAAACACACTGCACCATTCTAAACACACTGCACCATGCTAAACACACTGCCCCATGCCAAACACACTGCCCCATTCCAAACACCCTGCACCATTCTAAACACACTGCCCCATGCCAAACACACTGCACCATTCTAAACACACTGCTCCATGCCAAACACACTGCCCCATTCCAAACACACTGCCCCATGCCAAACACACTGCCCCATTCCAAACACACTGCCCCATTCCAAACACACTGCCCCATGCCAAACACACTGCCCCATTCCAAACACACTGCCCCATGCCAAACACACTGCCCCATTCCAAACACACTGCACCATTCTAAACACACTGCACCATTCTAAACACACTGCACCATTCTAAACACACTGCCCCATTCTAAACACACTGCACCATTCTAAACACACTGCACCATTCTAAACACACTGCACCATGCTAAACACACTGCCCCATTCTAAACACACTGCCCCATGCCAAACACACTGCACCATTCTAAACACACTGCTCCATGCCAAACACACTGCCCCATTCCAAACACACTGCCCCATGCCAAACACACTGCCCCATTCCAAACACACTGCCCCATTCCAAACACACTGCCCCATGCCAAACACACTGCCCCATTCCAAACACACTGCACCATTCTAAACACACTGCACCATTCTAAACACACTGCCCCATTCCAAACACACTGCACCATGCTAAACACACTGCCCCATTCTAAACACACTGCCCCATGCCAAACACACTGCCCCATGCCAAACACACTCCCCCATTCCAAACACACTGCCCCATGCCAAACACACTGCCCCATTCCAAACACACTGCCCCATTCCAAACACACTGCCCCATTCCAAACACACTGCCCAATTCCAAACACACTGCCCCATTCAAAACACACTGCCCCATGCCAAACACACTGCCCCATTCTAAACACACTGCCCCATTCTAAACACACTGCACCATTCTAAACACACTGCCCCATTCCAAACACACTGCACCATTCTAAACACACTGCCCCATGCCAAACACACTGCCCCATGCCAAACACACTCCCCCATTCCAAACACACTGCCCCATGCCAAACACACTGCCCCATTCCAAACACACTGCCCCATTCCAAACACACTGCCCCATTCCAAACACACTGCCCCATTCCAAACACACTGCCCCATTCCAAACACACTGCCCCATGCCAAACACACTGCCCCATTCCAAACACACTGCCCCATTCCAAACACACTGCCCCTCTCTAAACACACTGCCCCATGCCAAACACACTGCACCATTCTAAACACACTGCAACATTCAAAAGACACTGCACCATGCTAAACACACTGCCCCATTCTAAACACACTGCACCATTCAAAAGACACTGCACCATTCTAAACACACTGCCCCATTCTAAAAACACTGCACCATTCTAAACACACTGCACCATGCTAAACACACTTCCCCATTCTAAACACACTACACCATTCTAAACACACTGCCCCATTCTAAACACACTTCACCATTCTAAACACACTGCCCCATTCTAAACACACTGCCACATTCTAAACAAACTGCCCCATTCTAAACACACTGCCCCATGCTAAACACACTGCCCCATTCTAAACACACTGCCCCATTCTAAACACACTGCCCCATGCTAAACACACTGCACCATTCTAAACACACTGCACCATTCCAAACACACTGCACCATTCTAAACACACTGCCCCATGCTAAACACACTGCCCTATGCTAAACACACTGCCCCATTCCAAACACACTGCCCCATTCTAAACACACTGCCCCATGCTAAACACACTGCCCCATGCTAAACACACTGCCCCATTCTAAACACACTGCCCATGCTAAACACACTGCCCCATTCTAAACACACTGCCCCATTCTAAACACACTGCCCCATTCTAAACACACTGCCCCATGCTAAACACACTGCCCCATTCTAAACACACTGCCCCATGCTAAACACACTGCCCCATTCTAAACACACTGCCCCATTCTAAACACACTGCCCCATGCTAAACACACTGCCCCATTCTAAACACACTGTCCCATTCTAAACACACTGCCCCATGCTAAACACACTGCCCCATGCTAAACACACTGCCCCATTCTAAACACACTGCCCCATTCTAAACACACTGCCCCATGCTAAACACACTGCCCCATTCCAAACACACTGCCCCATTCTAAACACACTGCCCCATGCCAAACACACTGCCCCATTCTAAACACACTGCACCATTCCAAACACACTGCCCCATGCTAAACACACTGCCCCATTCTAAACACACTGCCCCATGCCAAACACACTGCCCCATTCTAAACACACTGCACCATTCCAAACACACTGCACCCTTCCAAACACACTGCCCCATGCTAAACACACTGCCCCATTCTAAACACACTGCCCCATGCTAAACACACTGCACCATTCTAAACACACTGCCCCATTCTAAACACACTGCCCCATTCTAAACACACTGCACCATTCCAAACACACTGCCCCATGCTAAACACACTGCCCCATGCTAAACACACTGCCCCATTCTAAACACACTGCCCCATTCCAAACACACTGCACCATTCTAAACACACTGCCCCATTCTAAACACACTGCACCATTCTAAACACACTGCACCATTCTAAACACACTGCCCCATTCTAAACACACTGCCCCATGCTAAACACACTGCCCCATTCTAAACACACTGCCCCATTCTAAACACACTGCCCCATGCCAAACACACTGCCCCATGCTAAACACACTGCCCCATTCCAAACACACTGCCCCATTCTAAACACACTGCCCCATGCCAAACACACTGCCCCATTCTAAACACACTGCACCATTCCAAACACACTTCCCCATGCTAAACACACTGCCCCATTCTAAACACACTGCCCCATGCCAAACACACTGCCCCATTCTAAACACACTGCACCATTCCAAACACACTGCCCCATGCTAAACACACTGCCCCATGCTAAACACACTGCCCCATTCTAAACACACTGCCCCATGCTAAACACACTGCCCCATTCTAAACACACTGCCCCATGCCAAACACATTGCCCCATGCTAAACACACTGCCCCATGCTAAACACACTGCACCATTCTAAACACACTGCCCCATGCTAAACACACTGCCCCATTCCAAACACACTGCCCCATTACAAACACACTGCCCCATGCCAAACACACTGCCCCATTCTAAACACACTGCCCCATTCTAAACACACTGCCCCATGCTAAACACACTGCACCATTCTAAACACACTGCCCCATTCCAAACACACTGCCCCATTCCAAACACACTGCCCCATGCCAAACACACTGCCCCATTCTAAACACACTGCCCCATGCTAAACACACTGCCCCATGCCAAACACACTGCCCCATGCCAAACACACTGAATGATGTCAAACACACTTCCCCATGCCAAACACAAACCACCATTCTAAACACACTGCCCCATTCCAAACACACTGCACCATGTCAGACACACAGCACCATGACAAACACACCGCCCCACGTAATTTAGTGTGACGGCAGAACTCGTCTCTGATGAATATACGACACATTGGTAATAGCATCAGGCTATTATCCATGGTGGATATTGTCATGGTGGATATTTACATGGTGGATATTGTCATGGTGGATTTTGTCACGGTGGAATTTTGTCACGGTGGAGATTGTCACGGTGGAGATTATCACGGTGGATATTTTCACGGTGGATATTTTCACGGTGGATATTATCACGGTGGAGATTATCACGGTGGAGATTATCACGGTGGATATTATCACGGTGGATATTGTCACGGTGGATATTGTCACGGTGGAGATTATCACGGTGGAGATTATCACGGTGGATATTATCACGGTGGATATTATCGCGGTGGATATTATCACGGGGGATATTGTCATGGTGGAGATTATCATGGTGGATATTGGCATGGTGGATATCATCATAGTGGATATTATCATGGTGGATATTGTCATGGTGGATATTATCATAGTGGATATTATCATGGTGGATATTGTCATCATGGAGATTATCATGGTGGAGATTGTCACAAGAAAGATATGAATGCTTAATAGTTCTTGAGACTCCCGCAAAAAGTATTTTTCAGTAGAATGTGTGCGTGTGTGTGTGTGTATATGAGTGTGTGTGCCTGTCTGTCTATACACCCACACCAAACGTCCTTAGCCTCTTGAAGGCCCTACACTGAGCACTGAGCCTCCCCACAGTTCCTCTCATTCGCTCTCTCCTCGACGTACACACACACACACACACACACACACACACACACACACACACACACACACACACACACACACACACACACACACACACACACACACACACACACACACACACACACACACACACACACACACACACACACACACACACACACACACTCCATTCTTTCTCTCAGTCTACACATACACTGCTAAGGGCTCTTATTTGTTTAGCTGGGCTTTGCTTTGTCAAGCCTGGCATCTGGCACACACGCACACACATACACACACCATCACCACAATCAACATCACCATCAGTAGCGTAAGCAGCACTCCTAACAAAAACCAGTCGAGTCTAAATCATTTACATCTGTCGAACTCTGATCATGATCTGTATGATCTCACCCCATTGTTGGGAAAGCACCTCTGATTACATAAGGGTGACTGTATGGTGTGTAACTCTATCGGTCAGGCCTTAGTTAAACTAATCACCTGTTGGTTAAATATGCATGAACTGACTGGTCACCTGTGTGGGGTGTGAATATGCCATGTGCCAAACATCAGGTGTCTTCCCTCAGCTTACCTTACAGTAACCACATCAACATGGTCTTGGAGAGTTAGAAGATTGTAGCAGAGGTGGTTTGCAGGACTCTGGTTGCATGATGACAAACCTGGCTGAGCTGAAGTGGATTAGTAAGCTGTGATAGTTAGAGAGCATGCACACACACACACACACACACACACACACACACACACACACACACACACACACACACACACACACACACACCACACCACACCACACCACACCACACCACACCACACCACACCACACCACACCACACCACACCACACCACACCACACCACACCACACCACAACACAACACAACACAACACATACACACACACACTTACCACAAGGGGTTAATTAAAACTGATTGGGTCTTGTGGGACCACACCTGCCCCTGACAGGTAAGGTATCAAGCTCACGTGTGTGTGTGTGTGTGTGTGTGTGTGTGTGTGTGTGTGTGTGTGTGTGTGTGTGTGTGTGTGTGTGTGTGTGTGTGTGTGTGTGTGTGTGTGTGTGTGTGGTGTGTGTGTGTGCACAAGAGGTTGGTGGCACCTTTGTTGGGGAGGATGGGCTTGTGATAATGGCTGGAGCAGGATAAGTGGAATGGTATCAAATACATCAAATACATCAAACATATGGTTTCTATGTGTTTGATGCCATTCCATTTGCTCCAATCCAGACATTATTATGAGCTGTCCTCCACTCAGTAGCCTCCACTGATGTAAGCTAAGCAGTGCGTCCCCCTCCCCCACTGCAGTGCTTCTCAGTGAGACAGGCGTGAAGCTGTAGGCAGGCAGAAATTGGTTCTGGAGTGTTCCAGTGTGTAGGTCTAATCAGCAGGCGAGCGTGAGCATTCTGAAGTGGCTCTGAAGAGCATGGCACACCTCTCTATATCCTGCTGGGACTGCTGGGGGTAAAGACAGAGCCTAGAGCCCATGAGCACTACATTAGGCCTATCACTCTACACACACACACACACACACACACACACACACACACACACACACACACACACACACACACACACACACACACACACACACACACACACACACACACACACACACACACACACACACACACTGCTAAATTGTAAAATTGTATCTGCTAAATTGTAATTGTAATTATTTGATTTATTGCCTACCTCCTCATGCCTTTTGCACACATTGTATATAGATTCTTTTTTTTTCTACCATGTTATTGACTTGTTTATTGTTTACTCCATGTGTAACTCTGTGTTGTTGTCTGTTCACACTGCTATGCTTTATCTTGGCCAGGCCGCAGTTGCAAATGAGAACTTGTTCTCAACTAGCCTACCTGGTTAAATAAAGGTGAAATAAAAAATAAATAAAAAACACACACACACACACACACACACACACACACACACACACACACACACACACACACACACACACACACACACACACACACACACACACACACACACACACACAGAGACAGACATGAAGATGTACACGCACCCACACGGACCCATCCTTCCACACACACACACACACAGACAGACAGACAGACAGACAGACAGACAGACAGACAGACAGACAGACAGACAGACAGACAGACAATGAGCTAAATCTATACAGACAAGCAATTCAGAGCATTGTCTTCTGTTGTCTGTGCCAAGATATTGGTGTGTTCATATTAGCATGGAATGTTCTGTTCAGTCACAGGCTGGATGTTCATGTCAGCTAAGCAAAGCGATGTTCTAAAGCAGCAGAATGGCAGGGCCAGGAGACAGGCACTAACAGTACACACCTCCATCTACTCTGCCAGCAGGCTAGAACAGTCAAATTGGCCACTGGGGAACAGACAGGGCCATGGTAGAGATCTCCACTGGGGCTGGATGGTAACGCAGGGGAGAGGAGAGAGAGAGATAGAAAGAAAGTGAGTGAGAGAAAGAGAGAGAGCGAGAGAGAGTGGGGGAGAGGGAGGGAGGAGCATGGGGGAGAGAGAGGAGGGAGAGGGAGGAGCAGGGGGGAGAGAAGGGGTAAGGAGCAGAAGAGAGGAATAGAAGGAGAGAGAGCGGAGTAGAGCGAGAGGGGGAAGGAGAGGAGAAGGAGAAAGGAGAAGAAGAGAAAAGAGTGAGATTGGACGTGTAATTATATTGGAGGTGTTGACATGCAGCTAGTCTATGCCTCCTAGTGCCCTGTCATAACACACAGAGCATGAGGAAGACGATGACCCTGTCCTCCTCCACACTCCTTTCTGTTGGTCTGTACTTCTAGTACATACCTCTGTCTAAAGCTGAAACAGCCATGGCTACTAAGCTAGCCATGTTCACAGTCACTAGGATCATGGTACTGTCTGGTGCCAATAAAGCTTTTTGGAAGAGGCCAAGTCACAGTTGCGGGTCACTGTGTCCAAATGTGGACGAGTGTTTCTGTGACCAGAATGGCTCTTTAAATTGACACTGTCAAACTGTCATAGCCATCTATAGGACTCCAAAAGGACAAAGGTCTCCATTCTGATTCAGTATCAAATACATCTGTTCTAGGCCAGTCTTTCTGTAAATCTGATTCAGTATAAAAGACTTCTGTACTAGGCTAGTCACTTTGTCAATAGGATTCAGTATCAAATACCTTTGTACTAGGCCAGTCACAGTTCTTCAATCTGATTCAGTATCAAAGACTTCTGTAGTAGGCCAGTGACAGGTTTACAATCTGATTCAGTAACAAAGACTTCTGTACTAGGCCAGTCTTCTTGTCAATCTGATTCATTATCAAAGACTTCTGTGCAAGGCCAGTCTTTTTGTAAGTCTTATTCAGTATCAAAGACTTCTGTACTAGGCCAGTCACAGTTTTTCAATCTGATTCAGTATCAAAGACTTCTGTACAAGGCCAGTCTTTTGTCAGTCTGATTCAGTATGAAAGACTTCTGTTTTTGGCCAGAATGTTTGTCAAGACAATTCAGTATCAAACTCTTCTGTACTAGGCCAGTCACAGTTCTTCAATCTGATTCAGTATCATATACTTCTGTACTAGGGAGTTTTTTTGTCAATCTGATTCAGTATCAAAGACTTCTGTGCTTGGCCAGTATTTTTGTTAATATGATCCAGTATCAAATACTTCTCTACTAGGCCAGTCTTTTTGTCAATCTGATTCAGTATCAAAGACTCCTGTAGTAGGCCAGTCACAGTTCTTCAGTCTGCTTCAGTATCAAGTTCTTCTCTACTAGGCGAGTCACAGTTCTTCAATCTGATTCAGTATTAAAGACTTCTGTACAAGGCCAGTCTTTTTTCAATCTGATTCGGTATCAAATACGTCTGTAGAAGGCCAGCCACCGATCTTCAATCTGATTCAGTATCAAAGACTTCTGTTTTTAGCTAGTAATTTAGTAAATTTGAATCAGTATCAAATGCTTCTGTACGAGGCTAGTCTTTTGTCAATAAGATTCAAAATCAGCAATTTCTGTATTTGGCAGGTATTTTTGTCAATTTGATTCAGTATCAAAGACTTCTGTACTAGGCCAGTCTTCATGTCAATCGGAATCAGTATCAAATACATCTGTACTAGGCCAGTGTTTTTGTCAAACTGATTCAGGATCAAAAACCTCTGTACTAGGCCAGTCTTTTTGTACATTTGATTCAGAATCAAAGACTTCCGTACTAGGCCAGTCACAGTTCTCCAATCTGATTCAGAATTATACTTCTGTACTAGTCCAGTCTTTATGTCAATCTGATTCAGAATTTAAAAGACTTCTGTACTAGGTCAGTATTTTTCTAAAATTGATACAGTATCAACAACTTCTGAACTAGGCCTATCACAGTTCTTCAACCTGATTCAGTATCAAAGACTTCTGTAGTAGGCCAGTCACAGTTCTTCAGTCTTATTCAGTATCAAAGACTTCTGTACCTGGACAGGTTTTTTGTCGGTCTGATTCAGTATCAAAGACTTTTGTAACTAGGCAATTATTTTTGTAAATCAGATTCAGTATCAAATACTTCTGTACTAGGCCAGTCTTTTTGTCGGTCTGATTCAGTATAAAAGACTTCTGTACCTGGCCAGTTCTTTTGTAAAATAGATTCAGTATCAAAGACTTATGTTTTTGGCATGTATTTTAGTCAATTCTATCCAGCATCAAATGCTTCTGTACTAGGACAGTTTATTTGTCAATAAGATTCAATATCACCGAATTCTGTATTTGGCCAGTATTTTTGTTCATTTGATTCAGTATCAAAGACTTCTGAACTAGGAGAGTCACAGTTTTCAATCTGATAAAGTATCAAATAATTTTATTCTAGGTCAGTCACAGTTCTTCAATCTGATTCAGTATCAATGACTTCTGTAGGAGGCCAGTCACAGTTCTTCAATCTCATTCAGTATCATACTTCTGTACTAGGCCAGTCTTCTTGTCAATCTGATTCAGTATCAACGACTTCTGTACTAGGCCAGTTTTTTGGAAATTTTATTCAGTATCAAAGACTTGTAGAATAACAGTCACAGTCTTTCAATCTGATTCAGTATCAAAGACTTCTGTACTAGGCCAGTCACAGTTCTTCAATCTCATTCAGTATCATACTTCTGTACTAGGCCAGACAATTTGTCAATCTGATTCAGAAATAAAAATACTTCTGTACTAGGCCAGTCTTTTTGTAAAATTGATTCAGTATCAAATTATTCTGTACTTGTCACGACTTCGACCGAGGCAGGCTCTCTTTCCCGTTCGGGTGGCGTTCGGCGGTCGTCGTCACCGGCCTATTAGCTGCCACTGATCCTTTTCTCCCCCTCCCTATGTGTTTATTGGGCGCACCTGTTTTGTATGAGGGTTAATTAGTCGGGTTTATTTAATCAGCCGGCATTCACGTTTCTTTGTGCGGGATTGTATGTAAGTTGGTGTCGGTTTTGTGCTTCATGTTTCTGGACATTATTCATTCCCCACGTGTCTGGGGTAGTTTATTAGTGTACACCCAGTGTGTTAGTAGGGTGGCCTAATTTGTCCGTGTTCTATTAAAGAGCATTTGTTTTGCAATTGCTGCTCCTGCGCTTTTTTCCTCACACTCCGACACCCAGGCCTTACAGAATCCCGCACCCAACCCTGACCTATGGAGTCAGCAGGAGCAGCGGCCAACCCTCTCCCATCGATGGAGGAGCGGGTGCTCCATCATACCACCGTTCTCCACCGTATTGGAACAGCGATGGATTCTATGATGGAGCGAATGGACAGATGGGAGAGGAGTGGTCTTCTCTCTCCACCTTCGGCTCCTCCAGCCCAGGACTCTCCATCCCTCGGCTCCAGCGCTCTCCGTCTGACACTCCCGAGGGATTATGATGGATCGGCGGCAGGGTGCCAGGGGTTCCTACTCCAACTGGAGCTGTACCTTGCCACCGTAAGACCCACTCCCTCGGGAGCGGAGAGGGTGAGTGTCCTCATCTCCTGCCTCACGGGTCGTGCTCTGGAGTGGGCAAACGCAGTCTGGAATGGCCCAGACTCAGCGAAGGAGCACTACCCAGAGTTCACCCGCCGTTTTCGGGCTGTATTTGACCATCCTACAGAGGGCCGAGCGGCGGGAGAACGACTGTTCCACCTTAGGCAGGAGAAGAGGAGCGCCCAGGATTACGCATTGGAGTTCCGGACCCTGGCTGCAGGATCTGGGTGGAACGACAGGGCCCTTATTGATCACTACCGGTGTAGTCTCCGGGAGGACGTCCGCAGGGAGCTAGCATATCGGGACACCGCTCTTTCCCTGGATGAGCTGATTGACATGTCTATCCGTCTGGACAATCTGCTGGCTGCCCGCGGGCGTTCTGAGAGGGTCCTGTACGTTCCACCACCCAGTCCCTCCGCTCCTATTCCGATGGAGGTGGGAGGGGCTGGACAGAGGGGTACCGGAGGAGGAGGCTCTCCCTGCACCAGCTGTGATCGGAGAGGACACACGGCCGATCGGTGCTGGGGGGGTCCGTCTGGGAGTCGAGATGGCAGGCGGAACACTTCTCGATCACCCCAGGTGAGTCAGCACCAAACTCACCCAGAACCCCCTGTTAGTCACATGTTTGTCTTGATTTTTTTTCTTAAATTTTTCCCCTCTTCCCAGCATAGGGCGCTAGTCGATTCAGGCGCAGCTGGGAACTTTATGGATCGCGGACTCGCTCTTAGGTTAAGGGTTCCGCTTGTGCCGATAGATTCCCCCTTTCCCGTGCACTCCCTAGATAGCCGGCCATTAGGGTCAGGCAGGCAGGCAGGCAGGCAGGCAGGCATATTCTCATTAATGAGCTGGGATGAGCCCATGCCAGACCTGGGCAAAACCCTGGCCAACTCTGCTGTCATACTGAGCTAATTATGCAAGACCACAGACACCCTGTGCGACACTGCCAACCATCCCAGACACACAGAAGAGAGGAGGGAGAGAGGGAGAGTGGGAGGAGGGAAGGAGGGAGGGCATGCATTTGTTAAGTGCATGTAGTTTGGTCTTAGTGTGTGCCTAGTTGGCAGAGTGCGGAAAAGGGGATATGTGGGGAATGTTAACTCTGTCCACCAATGCCATCCTACTATAATGTATGACAGAACACTGCTGTGTGTGTGTGTGTGTGTGTGTGTGTCCAGTAGAGACGATGAGAGACAGAGGTTTTTAGAGCAGACACGTAACACAGTTTTCCAGAGATCTGTCCGGAGAGATGAAAAATGAACTAGCTCTAAACCCTGAAGTGTTTTCATTCTAATCATTCCATCTTTGTTCTCTGAAACAGAAAAAACATGACATCAAAAATCAGAAGGACACCAGTTTCAGCAGTGGCACCTATTCCTCCACGTCCCCCTCGCTTTGTATCAGTGATTTGATCCCTCTCTGTGTATCAGTGATTTGATCCCTCTCTGTGTATCAGTGATTTGATCCCTCTCTGTGTATCAGTGATTTGATCCCTCTCTGTGTATCAGTGATTTGATCCCTCTCTGTGTATCAGTGATTTGATCCCTCTCTGTGTATCAGTGATTTGGTCTCTCTGTGTATCAGATATTTGGTCCAGTACACATCAGGGGTGAGGGGTGTGAATTAATTAGCGGTGGTAATTACAGGATCCCACTCTACAGTAATCATGTGTCATTAAACACCCTCGGCCTCCTACATTGCCAATTAATATCAGTTTCCCCCGGGACAGAGGGAGAGAAGTTTAACATCCACCCACAACCCACAAACTGGACCTGTGTGTGTGTGTGTGTGTGTGTGTGTGTGTGTGTGTGTGTGTGTATGTGTGTGTGTTCATGCATATGTGTGTGTACGTGTGTGCATGCTCGTGTATGTGTGTGTGTCCCAGCTAGGTAAAATAGCCCAGAGTCTGAGCTGTGTTTGAACAGATGTTTGATCTCTCATTTGGGGGTATGTCACAGTGACAAAGGTCAAGCTTTTATTTGATGAAAAGGTGAAACGAAATAGACGATAAGATTTCAATGGTGACATTATGATCAATGAGAGGCCTCATTGCATTTCAGTGATTTATGAGAGACTACTGGTGTTATCTGGAAGTGTTAATGGTTCATAAAAGACCAAGAGACTACTGGTGTTATATGGAAGTGTTAATGGTTCATAAAAGACCAAGAGACTACTGGTGTTATCTATAAATGTTAATGGTTCATAAAAGACCAAGAGACTACTGGTGTTATCTTGAAACGTTAATGGTTCATAAAAGACCAAGAGACTACTGGTGTTATCTGGAAGTGCTAATGGTTCATAAAAGACCAAGAGACTACTGGTGTTATCTGGAAGTGCTAATGGTTCATAAAAGACCAAGAGACTACTGGTGTTATCTTGAAATGTTAATGGTTCATAAAAGACCAAGAGACTACTGGTGTTATCTATAAATGTTAATGGTTCATAAAAGACCAAGAGACTACTGGTGTTATCTTGAAACGTTAATGGTTCATAAAAGACCAAGAGACTACTGGTGTTATCTGGAAATGTTAATGGTTCATAAAAGACCAAGAGACTACTGGTGTTATCTTGAAACGTTAATGGTTCATAAAAGACCAAGAGACTACTGGTGTTATCTATAAATGTTAATGGTTCATAAAAGACCAAGAGACTACTGGTGTTATCTGGAAGTGCTAATGGTTCATTCAAGACCAAGAGACTACTTGTGTTATCTATAAATGTTAATGGTTCATTCAAGACCAAGAGACTACTGGTGTTATCTACAAATGTTAATGGTTCATTCAAGACCAAGAGACTACTGGTGTTATCTACAAATGTTAATGGTTCATTCAAGACCAAGAGACTACTGGTGTTATCTATCAATGTTAATGGTTCATTCAAGACCAAGAGACTACTGGTGTTATCTATCAATGTTAATGGTTCATTCAAGACCAAGAGGCTACTGGTGTTATCTATAAATGTTAATGGTTCATAAAAGACCAAGAGACTACTGGTGTTATCTATAAATGTTAATGGTTCATTCAAGACCAAGAGACTACTGGTGTTATCTATAAATGTTAATGGTTCATAAAAGACCAAGAGACTACTGGTGTTATCTATAAATGTTAATGGTTCATAAAAGACCAAGAGACTACTGGTGTTATCTATAACTGTTAATGGTTCATAAAAGTTTAAACTTGTGTTTTGAATTTATATAAATATTTCTCTTTTTGACACTATGCTCTTTATTTTACTTTGGATGAATAAACACAGGATAATGTCAGTGATTGAAAATCCAACATCAAATTATCAATATTCAATAGACTACAGACCAAGGATAACATTTTCAGAATATGGAGTATGTATTCAGTGTGCATACCATGGAGGACATCTCCCAGTAGCTACCACTTTGTCTGGCAAACCAAGCAGATAAGACACAACCTCATTATCCACAGGACATAAAGTACATTCGGAAAGTATTGAGACCACTTGACTTTTTCCAAATTTTGTTACGTTACAGCCTTATTCTAAAATTGATTAAATAAAACAAATGTCCTCATCAATCTACACACAATACCCCATAATGACAAAGTGAAAAAAGGGTTTTTAGATTTTTTGCAAATTCATTAATAATTTAAAACAGAAATATCTTATTTACATATACAGACCCTTTGCTATGAGACTCAAAATGAGCTCAGGTGCATCCTGTTTCCATTGATCATCCTTGAGATGTTTCTACAACTTGATTGGAGTCCACCTATGGTAAATTCAACTGAATGGACATGATTTTAAAGACCCTTACAACCCCCAAAGAAAAAAGACCCCTACAGCGCCCAGAGACAAAGATTCCTAGAGCCTGCAGAGACAAAGATTCCTAGAGCCTGCAGAGACAAAGACCCTACAGCCCCCAGAGACAAAGACCCCTACAGCCCCCAGAGACAAAGATTCCTAGAGCCTGCAGAGACAAAGACCCTACAACCCCCAGAGACAAAGACCCTACAGCCCCCAGAGGCAAAGACTCCTACAGCCCCCAGAGACAAAGACCCTACAACCCCCAGAGACAAAGACCCCCTACAGCCCCCAGAGACAAAGACCCTACAGCCCCCTGAAACAAAGACCCTACAGCCCCCAGAAACAAAGATTCCTAGAGCCTGCAGAGACATAACCCCTACAGCCCCCAGAGACAAAGACCCCTACAACCCCCAGAGACAAAGACTCCTACAACCCCCAGAGACAAAGATTCCTAGAGCCTGCAGAGACAAAGACCCCTACAACCCCCAGAGACAAAGACCCCTACAGCCCCCAGAGACAAAGATTCCTAGAGCCTGCAGAGACAAAGACCCTACAGCCCCCAGAGACAAAGACCCTACAGCCCCCAGAGACAAAGACTCCTACAGCCCCCAGAGACAAAGACCCTACAACCCCCAGAGACAAAGACCCCCTACAGCCCCCAGAGACAAAGACCCTACAGCCCCCTGAGACAAAGACCCTACAGCCCCCAGAGACAAAGATTCCTAGAGCCCGCAGAGACAAAGACCCTACAGCCCCCAGAGACAAAGACCCTACAGCCCCCAGAGACAAAGACTCCTACAGCCCCCAGAGACAAAGACCCTACAGCCCCCAGAGACAAAGACCCCTACAGCCCCCAGAGACAAAGACACCTACAGCCCCCAGAAACAAAGACCCCTACAACCCCCAGAGACAAAGACCCCTACAGCCCCCAGAGACAAAGACACCTACAGCCCCCAGAGACAAAGATTCCTAGAGCCTGCAGAGACATAACCCCTACAACCCCCAGAGACAAAGACCCCTACAGCCCCCAGAGACAAAGACCCCTACAGCCCCCAGAGACAAAGACCCCTACAGCCCCCAGAGACAAAGACACCTACAGCCCCCAGAGACAAAGATTCCTAGAGCCTGCAGAGACAAAGACCCTACAGCCCCCAGAAACAAAGATTCCTAGAGCCTACAGAGACAAAGACTCCGACAGTCCCCAGAGACAAAGACACCTACAGCCCCCAGAGACAAAGATTCCTAGAGCCTGCAGAGACATAACCCCTACAACCCCCAGAGACAAAGACCCCTACAGCCCCCAGAGACAAAGACCCCTACAGCCCCCAGAGACAAAGACACCTACAGCCCCCAGAGACAAAGATTCCTAGAGCCTGCAGAGACAAAGACCCTACAGCCCCCAGAAACAAAGATTCCTAGAGCCTACAGAGACAAAGACTCCGACAGTCCCCAGAGACAAAGACACCTACAGCCCCAGAGACAAAGACTCCTACAGCCCCCAGAGACAAAGACCCTACAGCCCCCAGAGACAAAGATTCCCAGAGCCTGCAGAGACAAAGACTCCAACAGTCCCCAGAGACAAAGACACCTACAGCCCCAGAGACAAAGACTCCTACAGCCCCAGAGACAAAGACCCTACAGCCCCCAGAGACAAAGATTCCTAGAGCCTGCAGAGACAAAGACCCCTACAGCCCCCAGAGACAAAGACTCCTACAGCCCCCTGAGACAAAGACCCTACAGACCCCAGAAACAAAGATTCCTAGAGCCTGCAGAGACATAACCCCTACAACCCCCAGAGACAAAGACTCCTACAGCCCCCAGAGACAAAGACCCTACAACCCCCAGAGACAAAGACTCCGACAGTCCCCAGAGACAAAGACTCCTACAGCCCCCAGAGACAAAGACCATGCAGCCCCCAGATACAAAGACCCTACAACCCCCAGAGACAAAGACTCCTACAGCCCCCAGAGACAAAGACCCTACAACCCCCAGAGACAAAGACTCCTACAACTCCCAGAGACAAAGACTCCTGCAACCCCCAGAGACAAAGACCCATACAGCCCCCAGAGACAAAGACTCCTACAACCCCCAGAGACAAAGACTCCTACAGCCCCCAGAGACAAAGACCCCTACAGTCCCCAGAGACAAAGACCCTACAGCCCCCAGAGACAAAGACTCCTACAGCCCCCAGAGACAAAGACCCTACAACCCCCAGAGACAAAGACCCCCTACAGCCCCCAGAGACAAAGACTCCTACAGCCCCCAGAGACAAAGACCCTACAACCCCCAGAGACAAAGACCCTACAACCCCCAGAGACAAAGACACCTACAGCCCCCAGAGACAAAGATTCCTAGAGCCTGCAGAGACAAAGACCCTACAACCCCAGAGACAAAGACACCTACAGCCCCCAGAAACAAAGATTCCTACAGCCCCCAGAGACAAAGACCCCTACAGCCCCCAGAGACAAAGACACCTACAGCCCCCAGAAACAAAGACCCCTACAACCCCCAGAGACAAAGACCCCTACAGCCCCCAGAGACAAAGACACCTACAGCCCCCAGAGACAAAGATTCCTAGAGCCTGCAGAGACATAACCCCTACAACCCCCAGAGACAAAGACCCCTACAGCCCCCAGAGACAAAGACCCCTACAGCCCCCAGAGACAAAGACCCCTACAGCCCCCAGAGACAAAGACACCTACAGCCCCCAGAGACAAAGATTCCTAGAGCCTGCAGAGACAAAGACCCTACAGCCCCCAGAAACAAAGATTCCTAGAGCCTGCAGAGACAAAGACTCCGACAGTCCCCAGAGACAAAGACACCTACAGCCCCAGAGACAAAGACTCCTACAGCCCCCAGAGACAAAGACCCTACAGCCCCCAGAGACAAAGATTCCCAGAGCCTGCAGAGACAAAGACTCCAACAGTCCCCAGAGACAAAGACTCTACAGCCCCCTGAGACAAAGACCCTACAGCCCCCAGAGACAAAGATTCCTAGAGCCTGCAGAGACATAACCCCTACAACCCCCAGAGACAAAGACTCCTACAGCCCCCAGAGACAAAGACCCTACAACCCCCAGAGACAAAGACTCCGACAGTCCCCAGAGACAAAGACTCCTACAGCCCCCAGAGACAAAGACCATACAGCCCCCAGATACAAAGACACTACAACCCCCAGAGACAAAGACTCCTACAGCCCCCAGAGACAAAGACCCTACAACCCCCAGAGACAAAGACTCCTACAACTCCCAGAGACAAAGACTCCTACAACCCCCAGAGACAAAGACCCCTACAGCCCCCAGAGACAAAGACTCCTACAACCCCCAGAGACAAAGACTCCTACAGCCCCCAGAGACAAAGACCCCTACAGTCCCCAGAGACAAAGACCCCTACAGCCCCCAGAGACAAAGACTCCTACAGCCCCCAGAGACAAAGACCCCTACAGCCCCCAGAGACAAAGACCCCTACAGTCCCCAGAGACAGACTCCTATAATCCCCAGAGACAAAGACTCCTACAGCCCCCAGAGACAAAGACCCCTACAGTCCCCAGAGACAAAGATTCCTAGAGCCTGCAGAGACAAAGACCCCTACAACTCCCAGAGACAAAGACCCCTACAGCCCCCAGCAACAAAGACTCCTACAGCCCCCTGAGACAAAGACCCCTACAGCCCCTAGAGTCAAGAGAGAAGAGAGAAAATAAAGGATACAGCAATGAAAAGAGACAAAGGTCATGTCAGAGAGATTTGGATCTGACTTATGGTATATGTGTGTGTGTGTTGAGGGTTCAGTGAGTGCCAGAGGAGAGTAGGACACTGGTGTGCGCCAGAGGAGAGTAGGACACTGGTGAAAATGTGTCATTTTGTGTTGAAGCAGTACTGAAGCAGTACTGAAGCAGTACTTAAGCAGTACTCGGAGAAAGGGGAACAGCTGTGGAAAGGAGGAAAGGAGGAGTCTGTCGCTGTGACCATACCAGGGGAGAACGACTGCCACCTTTCATAGACGCCACGAAAGTTCAAGGCCGACCGTGGTACTGCAGGCAATGTTAGCAGGAAACAGGATCCTCCATTATAGTGAATGGAAATGTGCAATCTTCATGGTCAATCTTAGTGTTAATAAAAAACAAAAATTGAAGACAATCATGGTACCGAATTGTTTCTAATACACCAGATGCCCAGTATGTCCTTGAACCGAATATTTTAAAATCGTACACAGAACAAGTTTAATTGCCAATGGCAGCCTGCAGTACCCTCGTTGGCCTTCAACATTTTTGTATTTATTAGGGATCCCCATTAGTTCCTGCCAAGGCAGCAGCTACTCTTCCTGGGGTCCAAACACATTATGGCACTTACATTACATGTAAACTAAAGATAAAACAATATATCATATAACATTGGTAAAAAAAAAAAAATCACCTTTATTTAACCAGGTAGGCTAGTTGAGAACAAGTTCTCATTTACAACTGCAACCTGGCCAAGATAAAGCAATGCAGTGCGACAGAAACAACAACACAGAGTTACACATGGGATAAACAAGCGTACAGTCAATAACATAATAGAAAAAAAGAAAGTCTATATACAGTGTCTGTAAATAGCATGAGGAGGTAAGGCAATAAATAGGCCATAGTAGCAAAGTAATTACAATTTAGCAGATTAACACTGGAGTGATAGATGAGCAGATGATGATGAGCAGATGATGGTGTGTAAGTAGTGATACTGGTGTGCAAAAGAGCAGCAAAGTAAATAAAAACTATATGGGGATGAATGAGGTAGGTAGATTGGGTAGGCTATTTACAGATGGACTATGTACAGCTGCAGCGATCGGTTAGCTGCTCAGATAGCTGATATTTAAAGTTAGTGAGGGAAATGTAAGTCTCCAGCTTCAGCGATTTTTGCAATTCGTTCCAGTCATTGGCAGCAGAGAACTGGAAGGAGAGGCGGCCAGAGGGGGTGTTGGCTTTGGGAATGACCAGTGAGATATACCTGCTGGAGCGCGTGCTACGGGTGGGTGTTGTTATCGTGACCAGTGAGCTGAGATAAGGCGGAGCTTTACCTAGCAGAGACTTATAGATGACCTGGAGCCAGTGGGTCTGGCGACGAATATGTAGCAAGGGCCAGCCACTAGAGCATACAGTATAATGGTATAAGGTGCTTCGGTAACAAAACGGATGGCACTGTGATAGACTGCATCCATTTTGCTGAGTAGAATATTGGAAGCTATTTTCTAGATGACATCGCCAAAGTTGAGGATCGGTAGGATAGTCAATTTTACTAGGGTAAGTTTGGCGGCGTGAGTGAAGGAGGCTTTGTTGCGAAATAGAAAGCCAATTCTAGATTTGATTTTGGATTGGAGATGTTTGATATGAGTCTGGAAGGAGAGTTTACAGTCTAGCCAGACTCCTAGGTATTTGTAGTTGTCCACGTATTCTAGGTCTGAACCATTCAGACTAGTGATGCTGGTCAGGGGGGCGGGTGCGCGCAGCGATCGGTTGAAAAGCATGCATTTGATTTTACTAGCGTTTAAGAGCAGTTGGAGGCCACTGAAGGAGTGTTGCATGGCATTGAAGCTTGTTTGGAGGTTAGTTAACACAGTGTCCAAAGAAGGGCCAGATGTATACAGAATGGTGTCGTCTGCATAGAGGTGGATCAGGGAATCACCCGCAGCAAGAGCGACAACGTTGATATATACAGAGAAAAGAGTCGGCCGGAAAATTGAACCCTGTGGTACTCCCATTGTTACACCACAACATATCTACAAAATGAAAAGTACCACCATACAACAATATTACAATGTACATGTGCTAGAGTGCGTGTGCTAGTGCTTGTGTGCGTATGCGTGTATCTGTACCTTTGTGTGTGTCTCTTCACAGTCACTGCTGTTCCACAAGCGTTATTTTTTACCCGTTTCTTTAAATCTGATTCTACTGCTTGCATCAGTTACCTGATGTGGAATAGAGTTCCGTGTAGTCATGGCTCTATATAGTACTGTGCGCCTCCCATAGTCTGTTTTGGACTTGAGGACTGTGAAGAGACCTCTGGTGGCATGTCTTGTGGGGTACAGTGCCTTGCAAAAGTATTCATCCCCCTTAGCGTTTTTCCTATTTTGTTGCATTACAATCTGTCATTTAAATGTATTTTTATTTGGATTCCATGTAATGGACATACGCAAAATAGTCCAAATTGGTGAAGTGAAATGAAAAAAATAACTTGTTTAAAAAAATTACAATAAATAAATAAATAAATGGAAAAGTGGTGCATTCGTATGTATTCACCCCCTTTGCTATGAAGCCCTTAAATAAGATCTGGTGGAACCAATTACCTTCAGAAGTCACATAACTAGCTAAATAAAGTCCACCTGTGTGCAATCTAAGTGTCACATGATCTGTCACATGATCTCAGTTTATATACACCTGTTCTGAAAGGCCCCAGAGTCTGCAACACCACAAAGCAAGGGGCACCACCAAGCAAGCGGCACCATGAAGACCAAGGACCTCTCCAAACAGGTCAGCAACAAAGTTGTGGAGAAGTTATTAAAAGAAAATACCTGAAACTTTGAACATCCCACGGAGCACCATTAAATCCATTATAATTTTTTTTTAAAGAATATAGCACCACAACAAACCTGCCAGGAGAGGGCCGCCCACCAAAACTCACAGACCAGGCAAGGAGGGCATTAATCAGAGAGGCAACAGAGAGACCAACGATAACCCTGAAGGCGCTGCAAAGCTCCACAGAGGAGATTGGAGTATCTGTCCATAGGACCACTTTAGGCAGTACACTATACAGAGCTGGGCTTTACAGAAGAGTGTCCAGAAAAAAGCCATTGCTTTTTTTCATATGTGAGTTCCAAATATCTCTAACGGTCGCACCTGAATGAGTTTTATGCATGTGATGTTAGAATGTTCTCTCAAATGCTGACTGTTGCGTCATTCGAAACTGGTTGTCCGAAATAAGCATTCTAAATAAGTGTTCTAATCACACTGGTTTGATCGTACGCTACAGGGACCACTGTAGAATGATCACACCTGTGTGTTGGTACGTGTGAAAAAGTTAAAGAAAAAAATAAGCAAACACGTTTGGTGTTCACCAAAAGGCATGTGGGAGACTCCCCAAACATATGGAAGAAGGTACTCTGGTCAGATGAGACTAAAATGTAGCTTTTTGGCCATCAAGGAAAACGCCATGTCTGGCACAAACCCAACACCTCTCATCACCCTGAGAACATCAATCATCCCCACAAATCAAATGTATTTATATAGCTCTTCTTACATCAGCTGATATATCAAAGTGTACAGAAACCCAGCCTAAAACCCCAAACAGCAAACAATGGAGGTGTAGAAGCACGGTGGCTAGGAAAAACTCCCTAGAAAGGCCGAAACCTAGAGAGGAACCAGGCTATGAGGGGCGGCCAGTCCTCTTCCGGCTGTGCCGGCTGGAGATTATAACAGAACATGGCCAAGATGTTCAAATGTTCATAGATGACCAGCATGGTCAAATAATAATAATCACAGTAGTTGTCGATGGTGCAACAAGTCAGCACCTCAGGAGTAAATGTCAGTTGGCTTTTCATAGCCGATCATTCAGAGTATCTCTACCGCTCCTGCTGTCTCTAGAGAGTTGAAAACAGCAGGTCTGGGACAGGTAGCACGTCCGGTGAACAGGTCAGGGTTCCATAGCCGCAGGCAGAACAGTTGAAACTGGAGCAGCAGCACGGCCAGGTGGACTGGGGACAGCAAGGAGTCATCATGCCAGGTAGTCCTGAGGCATGGTCCTAGGGCTCAGGTCCTCAGAGAGAGAGAAAGAAAGAGAGAAAGAGAGAATTAGAGAGAGCATACTTAAATTCACACAGGACACCGGATAAGACAGGAGAAATACTACTGATATAACAGACTGGCCCTAGCCCCCCGACACAAACTACTGCAGCATAAATACTGGAGGCTGAGACAGGAGGGGTCAGGAGACACTGTGGCCCCATCCGATGATTACCCCGGACAGGGCCAAACAGGCAGGATATAATCCCACCCACTTTGCCAAAGCACAGCCCCCACACCACTAGAGGGATTTCTTCAACCACCAACTTACCACAAAGATCTCCGCCACGGCACAACCCAAGGGGGGACCTAGACAGGAAGACCACGTCAGTGACTCAACCCACTCAAGTGACGCACCCTTCCTAGGTACGGCATGGAAGAGCACCAGTAAGCCAGTGACTCAGCCTGTGTAATAGGGTTAGAGGCAGAGAATCCCAGTGGAGAGAGGGGAACCGGCCAGGCAGAGACAGCAAGGGCGGTTCGTTGCTCCAGAGCCTTTACGTTCACCTTCACACTCCTGGGCCAGACTACACTCAATCATATAACCTACTGAAGAGATGAGTCTTCAGTAAAGACTTAAAGGTTGAGACCGAGTCTGCGTCTCTCACACGGGTAGGCAGACCACTTCACCCACAGTGAAGCATGGTGATGGCAGCATCATAAAGTGGGGGTGTTTTTCCTTTGCAGGGACTGAGAAACTGGTCAGAATTTAAGGAATGATGGATGGCTCTAAATACAGGGAAATTCTTGAGGGAAACCTGTTTCAGTCTTCCAGAGATTTGAGACTGGGACGGAGGTTCACCTTCCAGCAGGACAATGACCCTGCTGACCCATACTGCTAAAGCAACACTTGAGTGGTTTAAGGGGAAACATTTAAATGTCTTGGAATGGCCTAGTAAAAGCCCAGACCTCAATCCAATTGAGAATTTGTGGTATGACTTAAAGATTGCTGTACACCAGCGGAACCCATCCAACTTGAAGGAACTGGAGCAGTTTTGCCTTGAAGAATGGGCAAAAATCCCAGTGGCTAGATGTGCCAAGCTTATAGAGACATACCCCAAGAGACTTGCAGCTGTAATTGCTGCAAAAGGTGGCCCTACAAGGTATTGACTTGGGTGGGGGGGGTTATGAATAGTTGTGCACGCTCAAGTTTACAGTTTTCTTGTCTTATTTCTTGTTTGTTTCACAAGAAAAAATATTTTGCATCTTCAAATTGATAGGCATGTTGTGTAAATCAAATAATACAACCCCCCCAAAATCAATTTTAATTCCAGGTTGTAAGGCAACAAAATAGGAAAAATGCCAAGGGGGGTGAATACTTTTGCAAGCCACGGTATGCATTGTTGTCTGAGCTGTGTGCTAGTAGTTTAAACAGACAGCTCAGTGCATTCAGCTTGTCAAGACTTCGTACAAAAACAAGTAGTGATGAAGTCAATCTCTCCTCTACTTTGAGCCATGAGAGATTGATATGCATATCATTAATGTTAGCTCCCCGTGTAATTTTAAGGGCCAGCTGTGCTGCCCTGTTCTGAGCCAAATATAATTTTCCTAAGTCCCTCTTTGTGGCGCCTGACCACACGACTGAACAGTAGTCCAGGTGCGACAAAACTAGGGCCTGTAGGACCTGCCTTGTTGTTAGTGCTTTTAGGGCAGAGCAACGCTTTATTATGAACAGACTTCTCCCCATCTTAGCTACTGTTGTATCAATCTGTTATTGACCATGACAGTTTACAATCCAAGGATACTCCCAGGAGTTTAGTCATCTCAACTTCCAAATTATTCATTACAAGATTTAGTTGAGGTTTAGGGGTAAGTGAATGATTTGTCCCAAATGCTTTTAGTTTCTGAAATATTTAGCACTAACTTATTCCTTGCCACCCATTCTGAAACTAACTGCAGCACTTTGTTAAGTGTTGCATTCATTTCAGTCGCTGTAGTAGCTGACGTGTATAGTGTTGAGTCATCCACATACATAGACACACTGGCTTTACTCAAAGCTTAAAGATTGAAAAAAGTAAGGGGCCTAGACAGCTGCCATGGGGAATTCCTGATTCTACCTGGATTGTGTGGGAGAGGCTTCCATTAAAGAACACCCTCTTTGTTCTGTTAGACAGGGTAACTCTTTATCCACAATATAGCAGGGGGTGTAAAGCCATAACACAAGTTTTTCCAGCAGCAGTCTATGATCGATAATGTCAAAAGCCGCACTGAAGTCTAAATAGCAGCCACCCATGAGTTACTCAATAAGAGGGGACAGCACTGAGAGCCTGCAACGTCACTTTAAATCAAATCAAATTGAATTTGCCACATTCTGTCACGTTCCTGACCTGTTTCTCTTGTTTTGTATGTGTTTATTGGTCAGGGCGTGAGTTTTAGGTGGGCAGTCTATGTTTTCTATTTCTATGTTGGGATTTTGGTGTTCGGCCTGGTATGATTCTCAATCAGAGACAGGTGTCTATCGTTGTCCCTGATTAAGAATCATACTAAGGCAGCCTGGGTTTCACTTGTGTTTTGTGGGTGTTTGTTCCTGTGGAGGTTTTGTTGCCACACAGGACGGTTTCGGTTTTGTCACGTTGGTTGTTTTTGTATTTTGAATTGTTTTGTTGACTTTCATTAAAAGAATGAACACTAACCACTCTGCGTTTTGGTCCACACCTTCTGTCAGCGAGGACAGCCGTAACAGAAACACCCACCACAAGAGGACCAAGCGGAGTGGAGAAGGGCAGCGACAGCAGCAGAGACAGACAGAGGAATGGACATGGGAAGACGTCTTGAACGGCAAGGGTTGCTACACATGGGAGGAGATCCTGGCTGGAAAGGATCGCCTCCCATGGGAACAGCTGGAGGCAGCGAGGAGAGCAGAGGCAACCGGAGAGAGGAACCGAAGGTATGAGGGTACGCGGCTAGCACGGAAGCCCGAGAGGCTCACCCAAAAAATTTATTGGGGGGTGGCTAAAGGGGAGTGTGGCGAAGCCGGGTTGGATACCTGAGCCAACTCCCCGGGCTTACCGTGGAGTGAGAGGGCGTCGTACTGGTCAGACACCGTGTTATGCGGTGGAGCGCACGGTGTCCCCAGTACGCGTGCTTAGCCCAGTGCGGGCTATTCCACCTTGCCGCACTGGTAGGGCTAGGTTGGGCATCGAGCCGGGTGCCATGAAGCCGGCCCAACATATCTGGCCTCCAGTACGTCTCCTCGGGCCGGCGTACATGGCACCAGCCGTACAGGTGGTGTCCCCGGTTCGCCTGCATAGCCCAGTGCGGGCTATTCCACCTCGCCGCACTGGCAGGGCTACGGGGACCATTCAACCTGGTAAGGTTGGGGAGGCTCGGTGCTCAAGAGCGCGTGTCCTCCTTTACGGTCCGGTAGATCCGGCGCCACCTTCCCACCCCAGCCCAGTACCATCAGTGCCGACACCACGCACCAGGCTTCCAATGCGTTTCCAGAGCTCTGTTCCTCCTCCACGCACTCTCCCTGTGGTGCATGTCTCCAGCCCAGTGCCTCCAGTTCCGGCACCACGCACCAGGCCTACTGTGCGCCTCAGAAGGTGAGAGTCGGCCGTCTGCCCAACGCCGCCTGCGCTGCTTGCCTGCTCAGCGCTGCCCGAACTGCCTGCCTTCCCAGCGCTGTCTGAACTGCCTGCCTGCCCAGCGTGGTCTGAACTGACTGCCTGCCCAGCGCTGCCCGTCTGTCCCGAGCCTTCAGAGCCGTCCAGCCAGGACCAGCCAGAGCCGTCCAACCAGGACCAGCGAGAGCCGTCCAGCCAGGACCAGCCAGAGCCGTCCAGCCAGGACCAGCCAGAGCCGTCCAGCCAGGACCAGCCAGAGCCGTCCAGCCAGGACCAGCCAGAGCCGTCCAGCCAGGACCAGCCAGAGCCGTCCAGCCAGGACCAGCCAGAGCCGTCCAGCCAGGACCAGCCAGAGCCGTCCAGCCAGGACCAGCCAGAGCCGTCCAGCCAGGATCAGCCAGAGCCGTCCAGCCAGGACCTGCCAGAGTCCCTCAGCCAGGATCAGCCAGAGCCGTCCAGCCAGGACCTGCCAGAGCCGTCCAGCCAGGATCTGCCAGAGTCCCTCAGCCAGGACCTGCCAGAGTCCCTCAGCCAGGACCTGCCAGAGTCCCTCAGCCAGGACCTGCCAGAGTCCCTCAGCCAGGACCTGCCAGAGTCCCTCAGCCAGGACCTGCCAGAGTCCCTCAGCCAGGACCTGCCAGAGTCCCTCAGCCAGGACCTGCCAGAGTCCCTCAGCCAGGACCTGCCAGAGTCCCTCAGCCAGGACCTGCCAGAGTCCCTCAGCCCGGAGCTGCCGTCCCTCAGCCCGGAGCTGCCGTCCCTCAGCCCGGAGCTGCCGTCCCTCAGCCCGGAGCTGCCGCCCCTTATCCCGGTGCTGCCCCTTCATTTAGGTGGGTTTAGTTGGAGGGTGGTCATTGGGAGGGGGATACGGAAGCGGGGAGTGACTATGGTGGGGTGGGGACCTCGCCCAGAGCCTGAGCCACCACCGTGGTCAGATGCCCACCCAGACCCTCCCCTAGACTTTGTGCTGGTGCGCCCGGAGTTCGCACCTTAAGGGGGGGGTTATGTCACGTTCCTGACCTGTTTTCTCTTGTTTTGTATGTGTTTATTGGTCAGGGCGTGAGTTTTGGGTGGGCAGTCTATGTTTTCTATTTCTATGTTGGGATTTTGGTGTTCGGCCTGGTATGATTCTCAATCAGAGACAGGTGTCTATCGTTGTCCCTGATTTGAGAATCATACTAAGGCAGCCTGGGTTTCACTTGTGTTTTGTGGGTGTTTGTTCCTGTGGAGGTTTTGTTGCCACACAGGACGGTTTCGGTTTTGTCACGTTGGTTGTTTTTGTATTTTGAATTGTTTTGTTGACTTTCATTAAAAGAATGAACACTAACCACTCTGGGTTTTGGTCCACACCTTCTGTCAGCGAGGACAGCCGTAACACATTCGCAGAATACAATCGACAACAATGCAGTTTTAAGAAAATGCCTAAAAGTAAGAGGTAAGAAAAACAAATAATTAAAGAGCAGCAGTAAATAACAATAGCGGGGCCATATACAGGGGGTACCGGTTCAGTCAATTTGCGGGGGCACCAGTGTCACGGTAATTGAGGTAATTGTGTACATTCAGGGGGGGGGGGGGGGTGCAAATAGTCTTGGTGGCCATTTGATTAGCTGTTCAGAAGTCTTATGGCTTGGGGGTAGAAGCTGTTTGGAAGCCTCTTGGACCTAGACTTGGCACTCTGGCCGCTTGCCGTGCGGTAGCAGAAAGAACAATCTACTAGGGTGGTTGGAGTCAATTTTTAGGACCTTCCTCTGCCTGGTATAAAGGTCCTGGATGGCAGGAAGCTTGGCCCCGTTGATGTACTGCGCTGTACGCACTACCCTCTGTAGTGCCTTGCGGTCAGAGGCCGAGCAGTTGCCTTACCAGGCAGTGATGCAACCCGTCAGGATGCTCTCGATGGTGCAGCTGTAAAACCTTTTGAGGATCTGAGGACCCAAGCCAAATCTTTTCAGTCTCCTGAGGGGGAATTGGTTTTGTCGTGCACTCTTCACGACTGTCTTGATGTGCTTGGACCATGTTAGTTTGTTGTTCCTAAAGTAGCTCAAACTGCACATGTTATGTCTCCATGAGAAGCAATCTTAACAATTTAATTTGGCTTCAATGCAGAGTTTTCATACAGGACTGAATGGTGTTATGTGATTGATGGCTTTGTCCATTCATATGTATATACAGTCATTGGTACACACACATGCCCCTCTCCACCCCCAACCCCACATACACACACTTGATTATTTTACTGATTATCTCACTGACGTCACATTTCTCTGAGTGGTTTAATGGTTTAGGATTATAGAGCAGGTTTTAACCCTTTACTTCCTGATGCCTTGAAAAGCTCTTTGTTTATTGCCTTTGTGTCCCAGTACAGCTTAAATAGCAGGCACACTCTTTCTGTCTCTGTTTTTAAACAAACCGTCCAAAACATTGTAATAAACTTGTATTTACCTCAACCCAGATCACTTCCCCAACCTCAAAAACCACGAGCAGAGAACCCTTAGGTCAGTGGTCAGGGGAACTATCCAACCTATCTGATCTATCTCTGAAGTGGTTGTTTGTTGTCTCAACTCCCTCTATACCTCTCTTCTCCTCCCCCTTATCTGTTCTGTTTTATGTCTCCTGCTCGTCCATTCAGACCTCGCTTACCATCACAATGGCTGCCTGGGAAGACCCTCTACCCAGCTGTAGCCCGAGCCGCTGTGGGCTCCTGGCAGCTTCATTCACTGGGCTGACCCATTGTGAGCTGTAAAGGGTGGTGGATGTCTGGGTCGGAGGTAAAGATTCAGACTTGTTGTGTCTGGTGGATGTAAAATGGAGGATAGGATGGTGTGGCTATTGGTTTTACATGCTGATTGTGAGTGAATGGTACTCTTCAAAGGGCAGGAAAAATGTTGGACTGCAAATGTGCAGCTCTAAACTTGTAAGAGACAATGGATGAAGAAATTGCTACTTGTTGGTGCAATGTTCTTCCAAATCTTGTACTTAGTTTTGGTTTTATAGCCATTGGGAAAACAACTGGTTTTGGTTGTGAGTCAATTAACTAGGAGGATGCAGTCCTGCTTCGGACAACTTTTCCTATCTTTACAATCTGCCAACAGATTGCTTAGGCTGAAGTGAGCGCACATTCTAACGTATCCAAGGACATGAATACCTCTCTCTCTCGCTCAATTCAAGGGCTTTATTGGCATGGGAAACATATGTTAACATTGCCAAAGCAAGTGAAATAGATCATAAACAAAAGTGAAATTAACAGTAAACAATACACTCACAGAAGTTCCAAAAGAATAAAGACATTTCACATGGCATATTATGTCAATATAAAGTGTTGTAACGATGTGCAAATAGTTAAAGTACAAAAGGGAAAATAAATAAACATAAATATGGGCTGTATGTACAATGGTGTTTGTTCTTCACTGGTTTCCCTTTTCTAGTGGCACAGGTCACAAATCTTGCTGCTGTGATGGCACACTGTAGTATTTCACCCAGTAGATATGGGAGTTTGTCAAAATTGGATTTGTTTTCAAATTCTTTGTGGATCTGTATAATCTGAGGGAAATATGTGTCTTTAATATGGTCATACATTTGGCAGATGGCGAAGCAGTCAGATGTCTTTTGTCCTCGCCTTGTCCCGTGTATATATCTTTTTAATATTTTCTTCGCATATCTTTTTTTTTTTTTTCAAACTCAACTTCAAAACACTCGCCCAATGTGGTGCGGATCTGTTTTTTTCTAAAGTATTATTCACCTCGTATTCGGAATCCCGCAACAGAAACAAGCCAGCTCACTAGCTACTAGCTACTAGTCAGCTAACCACTGCTAGCGGTCATCAGCTAACCTTTAGCTCGGAAAGCTCTCGCCAGTTTGTACAACGCTACTCAAACCAGAGCATAACGGACATATTTTCTCTCCATATCCCTGGATTCCTACCGCAAGCTCTGGACATTTTCACCTGGATCTTCGCAGCTAGCTAGCTGCTATCCGAGTACTGGCTAACATCGGTCCCGGAGCAAGCACCAATTAGCCTGGAGCTAGCCCATTCCAGGCCCTTTCTCCCGGCAAGCTAAAAGTGGCCCATCAGCCACTCCTGGGCTACAATACCCGGACCCCTTTTACTGCCGGTACGGGGCACGGAACCCCGCCGATCCTTTACGACTGGACTACAACGTAATCTGCTCGAGGGGGTACTAAACTGGCCTCTACATCACGAACCGTACTAATCCATCACGACTGGTCTATCAATGTCACCGCACGCGGAGGCCAAAACAGACTTTCCTCCGTCGAGACGTCCCTCTAAGGCCCTTCTGCTAGCTTGCTAGCCCCAGCCTGCTAGCTTGTTAGCCCCAGCCTGCTAGCTGTCTGAATCGCCATGTCTCCTGCCAGCCCAACCACTCACTGGACCCCTATTGATCACCCGGCTACGCATGCCTCTCCCTAATATCAATATGCCTTGTCCATTACTGTCCTGGTTAGTGATTATTGTCTTATTTCACTGTAGAGTCTATAGCTCTGCTCAATATGCCTTAACCTACCATTTAATTCCACCTCCCACACATGCGGTGACATCACATGGTTTAAACGTCTCTACAGACAATATCTCTCTCATCATTACTCAATGCCTAGGTTTACCTCCAATGTACTCACATCCTACCATACCTCTGTCTGTACATTATGCCTTGAATCTATTCTATCGTGTCCAGAAACCTGCTCATTTTACTCTCTGCTCTGAACGCACTAAACGACCAGTCCTGATAGCCTTTAGCCATACCCTCATCCTATCCCTCCTCTGTTCCTCTGGTGATGTAGAGGTTAATCCAGGCCCTGCAGTGCCTAGCTCCACTCCTACTCCCCAGGCACTCTCTTTTGTTGACTTCTGTAACTGTAAAAGCATTGGTTTCATGCATGTTTTAACATTAGAAGCCTCCTCCCTAAGTTTGTTTTATTCACTGCTTTAGCACACTCTGCCAACCCGGATGTCCTAGCCGTGTCTGAATCCTGGCTTAGGAAGACCACCAAAAGCCCTGAAATTTCCATCCCAAACTATAACATTTTCCGACAAGATAGAACTGCCAAAGGGGGTGGTGTTGCAATCTACTGCAGAGATAGCCTGCAGAGTTTTGTCTTACTATCCAGGTCTACTATCCCATTGCACTTAGGCTAGGAAACACTGTTACCACCGATTAAATCCATTATAATTGAGAATTTCAATAAGCATTATTCTACGGCTGGCCATGCTTTCCACCTGGCTACCCCTACCCCGGTCAACAGCCCTGCGCTCCCCACAGCAACTCGCCCAAACCTCCCCCACTTCTTCTTCACCCAAATCCAGATAGCTGATGTTCTGAAAGAGCTGCAAAATCTAGACCCCTACAAAACAGCCGGGCTAGACAATCTGGAACCTCACTTTCTAAAATGATCTGCCGAAAATGTTGCAACCCCTATTACTAGCATGTTCCACCTCTCTTTCGTATCGTCTGAGATTCCCAAAGATTGGAAAGCTGCCGCGGTCATCCTCTTCTTCAAAGGGGGAGACACTCTAGACCCAAACTGCTACAGACCTATATCTATTCTACCCTGCCTCTGGCCTGTTGTCCGGACCTCTGGCAGTCTCAATGGGGGTGTCACAGGGTTGAATTCTCGGGCCGACTCTTTTCTCCATATATATCAATGATGTCGCTCTTGCTGCTGGTGATTCTTTGATCCACCTCTACGCAGACGACACCATTCTGTATACATCTGGCCCTTCTTTGGACACTGTGTTAACTTCTTTGGGCTGGGGGGCAGTATTGAATAGCTTGGATGAATAAGATTCCCAGAGGTGCCCAGAGTAAACTGCCTGCTCCTCAGTCCCAATTGCTAATATATGCAAATTATTAGTATATTTGGATAGAAAATACTCTGAAGTTTCTAAAACTTTTTGAATGATGTCTGTGAATATAACAGAACTCATATGGCAGGCAAAAACCTGAGAAAAAGTCCAACCAGGAACTGGGAAATTTGAGGTTAGTCGATTTCCAACTCAGACCCTATTGGAGATACAGTGGGATATTGGTCATGTTGCACTTCCTAAGGCTTCCACTAGATGTCAACCGTCTTTAGAAACTTGTTTGAGGCTTCTACTGTAAAGGTGGGCTGAATGAGAGGGGATTGAGTCAGAGGTCTGGCAGAGTGCCAGGAGCAGGTCACGCGCATTCAGATGAGAGGTAGTTCCCGTTCCATTTGCTTTTTCTGAAGACAAATGAATTCTCCGGTTAGAACATTATTGAAGATTTATGTTAAAAACATCCTAAAGATTGATTCTATACATCGTTTGACATGTTTTTACGGACTGTAACGGAACCTTTTGACGTTTCGTCTTCAACTAGTGAACGCGCTTCGTGAGTTTTGATTTGTTTACCAAACGCTCTAACAAAAGTAGCTATTTGGACATAAATGATGGACATTATCGAACAAATCAAACATTTATTGTGGAACTGGGATTCCCGGGAGTGCATTCTGATCAAGATCATCAAAGGTAAGTGAATATTTATAATGTTATTTCTGACTTCTGTTGACTGCACAATATGGCGGAAATCTTTTTGTCTTGATTGGGCTCTGAGCGCCGACCTCAGATTATTGCATGGTCTGCTTTTATCTGTAAAGCTTTTTTGAAATCTGACACAGCGGTTGCATTAAGGAGAAGTGGATCTAAAATTCCATGTATAACACTTGTATCATTGATCAACGTTTATTATGAGTATTTCTGGAAATTGATGTGGCTCTCTGCAAAATCACCGGATGTTTTTGGAACCACTGAACATAACGCACCAATGTATACTGAGATTTTTTAAACATAAATATGAACTTTACCGAGCAAAACATACATGTATTGTGTAACATGAAGCCCTATGAGTGTCATCTGATGAAGACCATCAAAGGTTAGTGATTAATTTTATCTCTATTTCTGCTTTTTGTGACTCCTGTCTTTGGCTGGAAAAATGGCTGTTTTTCTGTGATTTGGCGGTGACCTAACATAATTGTTTGTGGTGCTTTCGCTGTAAAGCCTTTTTAAAATCGGACACTGGTGGGATTAACAACAATATTACCTTTAAAATGGTATAAGATACTTGTATGTTTGAGGAATTTTAATTATGAGATTTCTGTTGTTTGAATTTGGCGCCCTGCACTTTCACTGGCTGTTGCCATATCAATCCCGTTAACGGGATCGCAGCCATAAGAAGTTTTAACTAACCTCCAGATGAGCTTCAATGCCATACAATTCTTCTTCCGTGGCCTCCAACTGCTCTTAAATGCAAGTAAAACTAAATGCATGCTCTTCAACCGATAGCTGCCAACATCTGCCCGCCCGTCCAGCATCACTACTCTGGACGGTTCTGACTTAGAATATGTGGACAACTACAAATACCTAGGTGTCTGGTTAGACTGTAAACTCTCCTTCCAGACTCACATTAAACATCTCCAATCCAAAATGAAATCTAGGATCGGCTTCTTATTTCGCAACAAAGCATCCTTCACTCATGCTGCCAAACATACCCTCGTAAAACTGACTATCCTACCGATCCTCGACTTCGGCGATGTCATTTACAAAATAGCCTCCAACACTCTACTCAACAAATTGGATGCAATCTATCACAGTGCCATCCATTTTGTCACCAAAGCCCCATATACCACCCACCACTGCGACCTGTATGCTCTAGTTGGCTGGCCCTCGCTTCATATTTTATTGTGTATATCTTATATTTTATAATGTTTCATGTTTTTCCCCAAACACCACTTTCCATCGATTTGTATATTAGACCCTCACGCCAAATTGAGTCAAAGGCTTTTTTGAAATCAACAAAGCATGAGAAGACTTTGCCTTTGTTTTGGTTTGTTTGTCATTTAGGGTGTGCAGGGTGAATACGTGGTCTGTCGTACGGTAATTTGGTAAAAAGCCAATTTGACATTGTTTTCTTTGAGGTAATGTACAAGTCTGCTGCTAATGATAATGCAGAGAATTTTCCAAAGGTTGCTGTCGACTCATATCCCACGGTAGTTATTGGGGTCAAATTTGTTTCCACTTTTGTGGATTTGGGTGATCAGTCCTTGGTTCCAAATATTGGGGATGATGCCAGAGCTGAGGATGATGTTAGAGTGTAAGTATAGGCAATTGGAATTTGTGGTCTGTATATTTTATAATTTATAACACCACAGGCCTTTTTGGGTTGGAGGGTTTTTATTTTGTCCTGTAGTTCATTCAATGTAATTGGAGAATCAAGTGGGTTCTGGTAGTCTTTAATAGTTGATTATAAGACTTGAATTTTATCATGAAGTATATATTTTTTTAGGGCCAAAGGTATGGGTAAACCACTTCTCCAATATATCTCAATTTTGGATAGATAACTCTTTGTGTTTGTTTTGTGTTGTCCAATTTTCCCAGAAGGGGTTAGAGTCTATGGATTCTTCAATTACATTGAGCTGATTTCTGACGTGCTGTTCCTTCTTTTTCCGTAGTGTATTTTTCTATTGTTTTAGTGATTCACCATGGTGAAGGCGTAGGCTCAGGTTTTCTGGGTCTCTATGTTTTTGTTTGGATAGGTTTCTCAATTTCAGTCATTGTTAATTTTCTTCAGTTTTCTGTTTGACACTTTTTGATTTGATAGGGAAGCTGAGAGGTCAAATATACTGTTTAGGTTTTCTACTGCCAAGTTTACACCTTCACTATTACAGTGGAAAGTTTTGTCCAGGAAGTTGTCTAAAACGGATTGAATATGTTGTTGCCTAATTGTTTTTTGGTAGGTTTCCACACTACATTCCTTCCATCTATAGCATTTCTTAATATTATTCAGTTCCTTTGGCTTTGCTGACTCATGATTGAGTATTGCTCTGTTCAAGTAGACTGTGATTTTGCTGTGATCTGATATTGGTGGCAGTGGGATGACTGTGAACGCTCTCCAGCTCTTTCTCTTTCTTTCATCATTGGTGTACAGACTCAGTGTGCCAATGGCATGAATGTAAATCGTGAATACAGTGTGTGGGGGAGTTGAGACAAATGGGTTAGAAGTGACTCCTTGGTGTGGTTTTGGAGATCAGTCAGGCTGGTAGGAGGGTCTAGGCCTCTTTAATAGCTGATGGAGGAAAAAGATGATTGCTTGGTCTGAAGAGCCACACTCTATCAAATGTGTGCTGTAATTTTGTCGCTGGGCACTGACAGGATCTGTCTGTGATTGGAGGAGAGTGTGTGTGTGTGTGTGTTTGTGTGTGTTTCCTTGTGCCTCAGACCTTGGGAGGGCTGACTGAGCAAGCCTGAGCTTGCCCTGGTGATGTTACAAAGCCTGTCAGAGTTGAAGGATAGTGGCAATGCCAGCTAGGATAATAATTCCCTCGTCATGCGTTATCAGACCAAATACACAAACACCACGCAATAGTCATTATATATCTACCAAACCTAAATCAAATGCATAAGGTCAAATACTTGAGCTGTGCTTGGTTAGTTTTGCCCAGTGCAATGGAACCAATGAAATAGCATGGAGTTTGCACTTTTGGAACTAAATCAAGGGGCACCTCAAATACTTTTATTATACATATTTGACGCTATTTGACATATGTATTTGACCCAGGTCTGGTACTGTATCAACCTAGGTCATATCTGTACGTCAATATTTCTTCTTTATCACTACTCCAGCTGAACAGGAAGAGTTCTGCTTCGTTATCCCCTGGAGGAAGACTCCCAATCAACGGTTGTTGACGCAGGTGACTGATAGCTAGATAGCAAACAGAAGGGAGAGACGTTTAAGGTACGTGATTTAAGGGACAGGCAGGCTGCCAATACAGGTGGGAGTCTTCCTGCTCACAGCCACAAATCTATAAGAAACAGATACAACATAACTGTGGTTTGTAGTTGGTTTGAGATAGTCTGTTTCACTGTTTGGGAAGGCTGTGATTCCAGTAACAGCAATCTAATCACTTTGACTTTTAATTGACTGTAAATCATGTTAGAGCAGTGTTTCTCAATTCCTGAGTATCCTCAGGGTTGCACTGTTTTGTTCCAGCCCAGCACTTGAATCAACTAGCCACAGATTTTATGAGTGGTCCTCTTTAGCTCATTTTGTAGAGCATGGCTCTTGCAATGCCTGGAAAGTTGGTTTGATTCCCGGTGTCACCTATATATTTTTTTAGGTTGTTTTGGATAAAAGTGCCTGTAAAATGACATACACCGACTGTACCAAACATTAACAACTCCCTAATATGGAGTACTGCAGGTGGTGGTGAGTACTGCACGTGGACAGGTAAGTACTCCAGGTGGTGGTGAGTACTGCACATGGACAGGTGAGTACTGCACGTGGACAGGTGAGTACTGCACGTGGACAGGTGAGTACTGCACGTGGACAGGTAAGTACTGCAGGTGGTGGTGAGTACTGCACGTGGACAGGTGAGTACTGCACGTGGACAGGAGAGTACTGCACGTGGACAGGAGAATACTGCATGTGGACAGGTGAGTACTGCAGGAGGGTACTGCAGGCAGATACTGCAGATGGACAGGCGGATACTGCACGTGGACAGGCGGATACTGCACGTGGACAGGCGGATACTGCACGTGGACAGGCGGATACTGCACGTGGTGAGTATTGCACGCGGACAAGTGAGTACTACAAGCGGACAGGTGAGTACTGCTGGCGGACAGGTGAGTAATGCAGGCGGACAGGTGAGTACTGCAGGCGGAGAGATGAATACTGCTGGTGCAGTATTCAAAGCCCAATACAGTACAGTACATTTATTTACTACACCCTTCACTCTGTGTTTGAGATATTGAGTTTTTCGGGTCTGTCACTGACAATTTACCTAGCCTGCAATTACCCTAAAAGAGTTGAACAATCTGCAGAAACTATAGCAAATTTTTTGTGGATGGTGGGCAATCATCAGGAGACCCAGGCTCTGACAGAAACCCTGCCACCCACCACAGACACACAGTACAGCTACAACTCTGGAAACAGAATTGGACTGTTCAGGTCTTGATGATCATCAGTCTGGCTGTGTCTTCATGTGATGGGGTCAATAATAATCTATGGATCTGAGCTCTGGTGTGATGAAGGGAGCAAGAGAATAGAGAGAGAGAAGACATGAAGAGACGAAAAACAAAGGAGACAAGATAGATCATTTACAATGTGAGCTGATTGGTGACAAATAAGTAACTCTTGAAGAAAATTACCCCAAATCATCTGTTTGGTAAATGATATAGACTAAGTGTACAAAACATAAGGAAAACCTGCTCTTTCCATGACATGGAAGGTGAATCCAGGTGAAAGCTATGATCCCTTATTGATGTCACCTGTTATATCAAATCAAAATCAAATGTATTTATATAGCCCTTCATACATCAGCTGATATCTCAAAGTGCTGTACAGAAACCCAGCCTAAAACCCCAAACAGCAAGCAATGCAGGTGTAGAAGCACGGTGGCTAGGAAAAACTCCCTAGAAAGGCCACAACCTAGGAAGAAACCTAGAGAGGAACCAGGCTATGAGGGGTGGCCAGTTCTCTTCTGGCTGTGCCAGGTGGAGATTATAACAGAACATGGACAAGATGTTCAAATGTTAATAAATGACCAGCTTGGTCAAATAATAATAATCACAGTAGTTGTCGAGGGTGCAGCAAGTCAGCACCTTAGGAGTAAATGTCAGTTGGCTTTTCATAGCCAATCATTATATCCACTTCAATCAGTATAGATGAAGGGGAGGAGACAGTTTAAAGAAGGATGTTTTAACCTTGAGACGAATGAGACATGGATTGTGTATGTGTTCCATTCAGAGGTTGAATGGGCAAGACAAAAGATTTAACGGGGTATGGTAGTAGATGCAAGGTGCACCAGTTTGTGTCAAGAACTGCAACGCTGCTTGGTTTTTCACACTCAATAGTTTCCCATGTGTATCAAGAATGGTCCACCACCCAAAAGACATCCATCTAACTTGACACAACTGTGGGAAGCATTGGAGTCAACATGGGACATCATCCTTGTAGAATGCTTTCGACACCTTGTAGAGTCCATGCCCTGACGAATTGAGGCTGTTCCGAGGGCTAAATGGGGTGCAACTCGTTATTAGGAAGTTGTTCCTAATGTTTTGTACAGTCCGTGTATGTCCCTAAGTCAAGTCAAGGGGGGGATTAAATAATATGTCATGGTCTTTCAGTCCATCTGATAATGCTGTTGATGATAATAATTGATGAGAAATATGACTTAATTCATCACTTGAGGACGCAGAGGATTCTGTCAACCAAATTTAAGCAGGGGAATAGTTCATGAGGTATATAACCAGTGATGGGGACTGGCTGATCCTGGCTCTCACACATTCAATATATTGATATAGGGTGATTTGAAACCAATAACAATATGATCATTCATCCAAATCTACAGTAGCCTTCATGCGTGTGTGCAACGCAACCGTTTGTGTGTGAGTGCATGCATGCGTGTGTGTTTGTTCTGTTCCCAGTGCTGAGTCAGAAGGGGACAATACATTAGGCCCTGACCAGTGATATGGGCTGATCCTTGGTCCAGGCAGGCCTCTACTTGCCCTGTTTACTGATTAAACAGGTGTGTTTTACCAAGACACATAGTATAACAATGGCTGCCTGCTTCCTCACAACTGTTGACCCATCACACAGTACAGTCAATGGAACACAGTACAGGGAGACAAGACATTCTAGTTCTTTGGAACAAGAGGTCATGTGGACATTGCATTCTGGAGTGACGTCATCCATCATGATGGATGGAAATATTTATACTTTCTCTATCTGGTTAAACATGGTGAATTACCTGTGTGTGTTTGAAAGGATGTGAAGATAGTAGTACACTGATCCCCCCCCCCCCCCCCTCTCCAACCCGTAGCTATAATAACAATCCCTGACCTTACCCAGAATGCATCTGTTCTATAAAGGCCACCCACATCCCTCTGAGAAACCAACCATTAGAGAGACCTTGAGAGAGAGGGGGCATTCATGGAACCAGCCTTGTTAAAGAGATCCCTAACGAGTAGAGTGTGTGTGTGTGTGTGTGTGTGTGTGTGTGTGTGTGTGTGTGTGTGTGTGTGTGTGTGTGTGTGTGTGTGTGTGTGTGTGTGTGTGTGTGTGTGTGTGTGTGTGTGTGTGTGTGTGTGTGTGTGTGTGTGTGTGTGTGTGTGTGTGTAATTAGAGAGAGAGGACCAGAGAGAGGGGGCTTAGGGGATCAGGACGGGGAGACTTCTGCAGGGCTGCTGGGGGACACAGGGCCTTAGCAGGATGGGGTCTGGAGCTGACAGGTGACAGGAAGAGCAGATGTAATCTGGAGTTGATAGGGCAAACCTCACACCCCTCTGATGGACCAGGAGCCCAGGCAGTCACACAACCACAACAAACCAAGAGAACCACACACCCCTCTAATGGACCAGGAACCAGTGTGGATGATATTAGCTCAGTGTATTAGACTGCTCTCTCGCTCTCTCTCTTTCTGCCAGGGGGGAGGGGGCCAGTCAGTCACAGAACAGGTGGCAGATAGGCCATGTGTGATTCAGGCTACCATTATTCACAATCACCGTGTCATTGGAGGTGGGCTCAGACAGATGCACTGTGGACTCTCTCTCATCCCCCTCACCTAGCCTCCCATCCCCCTCACCTTGGCTAAGAGCCTGGGGGCCTGTGGGCCTGGTGTGTGTGTTGCTCAAGGCAGAATGAAGAGAGAGAGCCTGTCAGTGACCACCTGCCGAGCAGCTGTCAGGGTCCAGTTTCAGGGTCGGCTTTCCAGCCAGGGTTGCAGTACCTGCCCGCCTGCCCATATCCATCCATCTATCAATTTATCCATCCACCCATTTAGCCATTCATCCATCCATTTAGCCATCCATCCATCCATTTATCCATCTATCTATCATCCATCCATCCACCCATTTATCCATCCATCTATCTATCCATCCATCTATCTTTCAACCCATCCATTTATCCATCTATCATCCATCATCCATCCATCCACCTATTTACCCATCCATTTAGCCATTCATCCATCCATTTAGCAATCCATCCATCCATCCATCCATTTATCTATCTATCCATCTATCTATCAACCCATCCGTTTAGCCATCCATCCATTTATCCATCTATCTATCTATCAACCATCCCTTTATCCAGCCATTTATCCATTCATCCATCTACCTATCCATTTATCCATCTATCCATCCATCCATCTATCTATCAACCCATCCCTTTATCCATCCATCCATTTATCCATCCATCCATCTACCCATCCATTTATCCATCCATCCATCAATTTATCCATCCATTTATCCATCTATCCAAGTTCCCAAGTCAAGTCGGGAGTCCCTTGATAGACTAAAAACTGCGGTCCATCAATCTTTGAAGCAACATTTCATAATATAGAAGGCTAGCTGACTTACGGTGTTGCACATTAGTAGGACTAGCTAGCTAATACAGTAGCTACTGCAGTGAACTAAGCAAGACTTTCTGACATCACTACTGGACAAGTCAAATCAAAGTTTATTTGTCACGTGCGCCGAATACAACAGGTGTAGACATTACAGTGAAACGCTTACTTACAGGCTCTAACCAATAGTGTAAAAAAGGTATTAGTTGAACAATAGGTAGGTAAAGAAATAAAACAACAGTAAAAAGACATGCTATATACAGTAGTGAGGCTACATACAGACACCGGTTAGTCAGGCTGATTGAGGTAGTATGTAAATGTAGATATGGTTAAAGTGACTATGCATATATGATGAACAGAGATTAGCAGTGGCGTAAAAGAGGGGTTGGTGGGTGGGACACAATGCAGATAGCCCGGTTAGCCAATGTGCGGGAGCACTGGTTGGTCGGCCCAATTTGAGGTAGTATGTACATGAATGTATAGTTAAAGTGATTATGCAAATATGATAAACAGAGAGTAGCAGCAGCGTAAAAAGAGGGGTTGGGGGGGGGGCACACAATGTGAATAGTCCGGATAGCCATTTGATTACCTGTTTAGGATTCTTATGGCTTGGGGGTAAAAGTCTAAGTCAGGTGGAGTTCTGGACTTGAGTACTTCAACACTGTGTTGAGATATCTGACGTAAGACAATGGTTTTAGATTGGAAAGACAGACATAACATTTCCATTATGGCTATTCCATGGAAGGCGTGATTGAAGTGGGTATGCATAAGGGTGAAAAATGACAAATGTCCTTACAATAAGAACATTTACTTAATTAGAGTGGAGAGAGGGAGAGAGAGAGAGAAACATAGCAAACTAGAATGTTATTTGGCCCTAAACAGAGAGTACACAGTGGCAGAATACCTGACCACTGTGACTGACCCAAACTTAAGGAAAGCTCTGGCTATGTACAGACTCAGTGAGCATAGCCTTGCTATTGAGAAAGGACACCTTAGGCAGATCTGTCTCTCAAGAGAAGACAGGCTATGTGCACACTGCCCACAAAATGAGGTAGAAACTGAGCTGCACTTCCTAACCTCCTACCAAATGCTATGACTATATTAGAGACACAGATTTTCCTCAGATTACACAGATCCACAAAGAATTCGAAAACCAACCCCATTTTGATAAACTCTACTGGGTGAAATACCACAGTGTGCCATCACAGCAGCAAGACCGGATGAAGAACAAACACTATTGTAATTACAACCTATATTTATGTATATTCATTTTCCCTTTTGTTCTTTAACTATTTACACATTATATGACATTTGAAATGTCTTTATTCTTTTGGAAATTTTGTGAATGTAATGTTTACTGTTCATTTGTATTGTTTATTTCACTTTTGTTAATTTTCTACTTCACTTGCTTTGGCAATGTTAACATGTTTACCATGCCAATAAATCCCTTAAATTGAAAATTGAATTGAATTGAGAGAGTGAGTGAGTAAGAGGAGACAGAGAGAGAGATAAGGAGGGGAGAAGAGAGGTATAGCCCACTTAAAATCTAATCAGCATCTCTATAGGGCCATCGATGGAAGAGAGAGGAAGGGGAGGATTGGGGATGGAAGGAGAGAGGCTGGGTGAGTTTAATGGCACTGTGTGCCCCTCTCAGTTGTCTTAAAGAGAGAGAGAATGGGAGAGAAACAAAGAGAGAGAGAGAAAGAGAGAACGCTGCCCTGGGTCTGAACCCCGCCCTGTGCAACTGGGTCCTGGACTTTCAGATGAACCGCCCCCAGGTGGTGAAGGTAGGAAACAACACCTCCACTTCACTGATCCTCAACACTGGGGCCCCACAAGGATGCGTGCTCAGCCCCCTCCTGTACTCCCTGTTCACCCATGACCACGTGGCCTTGCACGCCCTCCAACTTTAATCGTTAAGTTTGCAGACGACACAACAGTAGTAGGCTTGATTACCAACAACGACGAGACGGCCTACAGAGAGGTGAGGGCCCTGGGTGTGTGGTGCCAGGAAAATAACCTCTCACCCAACATCAACAAAACAAAGGAGCTGATCGTGGACTTCAGGAAACAGCAGAGGGAGCACGCCCCTATCCACATTGACGGACCGCAGTGGAGCAGCTGAAAAGCTCCTCGGGCTTCCTCGGAGTGTACACATCACTAACGATTTGAAATGGTCCACCCACACAGACAGTGTGGTGAAGGCGCAACAGTGCCTCTTCAACCTCAGGAGGCTGAAGAAATTTGGCGTGGCACTTAAAACGCTCACAAACATTTACAGGTGCACAACTGAGAGCATCCTGTCGGGCTGTATCACCGCCTGGTACGGCAACAGCACCGCCCGCAACTGCAGAACTCTCCAGAGGGTGGTGCGGTCTGCCCAACGCATCACCAGGTGTAAACTACCTGCCCTCCAGGACACCTACAACACCCGATGTCACAGGAAGGCCAAAAAGATAATCAAGGAAAACAACTACCCGAGCCACTGTCTGTTCATACTACTATTATCCAGAAGGCGAGGTCAGTTGCAGGTGCATCAAAGCAGGGACTGAGAGACAGCTTCTATCTCAAGGTCATCAGTGAAATGTTTCTTCCGCATTTAACCCAACCCCTCTGAATCAGAGAGGTGCGGGGGCTGCCATAAATTGACAACAATGTCTTCGGCAATCAGGGATTTGATCCAGCAACCTTTCGGTTACTGGCACAACGCTCTAATCACTAGTCTACCTGCTAAATAGCCATCACTAGCACATTAGAGGCTGCTGCCCTAAAAACATAGACTTGAAATCACTGGCCACTTTATAAATGGAACACTAGTCACTTTAGTATTGTTTACATATTTTGCATTACTCATCTCATATGTGTATACTGTATTCTACCCTATTCTACTGTATCTTAGTCTATGTATTACTCATGTCATATGTATATACTGTATTCTACCCTATTCTACTGTATCTTAGTCTATGCTGCTCTGACATTGCTCATCCAAATATGTATGAATTCTTAATTCCATTCCTGATTTGTGTGTATTGCTGTGAAATTATTAGATATTACTTGTTAGATATTACTGCACTGTTGGAGCTAGAAACACAAGCATTTCGCTACACCCGCAATAACAGCTGCTAAACACGTGTATATGACAAATACAATTTGATATGATTTGAGAAAGAGAGAGCGCGAGCGAGAGAAAGAGAAATACGTTTTGAGGGAGAGGGGTATACAATAGAAAATACAAAGTTGAGAGGAGAAAGTGAGCCTACACTAGTCCTAAACTAGTCCCATCTAAAAGATCTGGATGAGTGAACGTAATATGGCATACTGCACTCTTTCATCACTGTACTCTATACTCCTCTGTAAACTGGTCATCTCTGTATACCTGTCGCAAGACCCACTGGTTGATGCTTATTTATTAAAACCCTCTTAGGCCTCACTCCCCCCTATCTGAGATATCTACTGCAGCCCTCATCCTCCACATACAACACCCGTTCCGCCAGTCACATTCTGTTAAAGGTCCCCAAAGCACACACATCCCTGGGTCGCTCCTCTTTTCAGTTTTCTGCAGCTAGCGACTGGAACGAGCTGCAGAAAACACTCAAACTGGACCGTTTTATCTCCATCTCTTCATTCAAAGACTCAATCATGGACACTCTTACTGACAGTTGTTGTGACATGGTGAGGTTGGACCCAGATGCAGAGAAGAGACCAGACAAAGAATCAGTGGTTAAGGATGACTTTACTGAGAAACTATAACGGAAGGATCACAGTAACACTGGAAAAACAACAAACACTAAGTCTCAAACTCACTCAGGAGACAAACGCACATGGCACACAATTCAAGCTGAGGGCAACTTGGGTAAGGCAATAAAATGGGCTGCCTTGGAGAACCGATCAATGACCACCGGGATTGCTGGGTTTCTCCAACCTCTGCTCATTCCCAGCCGGCTCTGGTCCCACCTGTCCGTAGACTTTATTGGCCCTGGTCCCACCTGTCCGTCTCTGTCGAGAGGACTTGCTTTGGGCATAGGTGGAACAGGCCCCAACAAAGGATTTCACATCCTCAATTAGGTCGGGCCACCAGAATTTCCATCTCAGGAACTCCAGTGTCCGATTAACCTGTTGGGGATGGGGGCGCTGTTTAGACTATTTATGCTAATTTGGCTAATTTTTTAAACGGCTTCCCACAAAATCCTTGATCGTACAATATGCATATTATTATTATTATTGGATAGAAAACAGTCTATAGTTTCTATAGGAGTTGAAATTTTGTCTCTAAGTGGAACAGAGCCCATTCTACAGCAATTTCCCTGACATGGAGTCAGATTTGAGAAATGTTGGCCACTCTTCTGAAGTCAGTTAAAAGGGCACTGTCGTTGCTATGACTATACGGACACTTCTTACGTCTTCCCCTGGATGCCTTTACGTGATGACGATTCCAACGGGGTCGATTGCGCGTTCACAGGCCCTACAAATGAAAAAACCCTGAAGCTAGTCATTCTTTGGGAGCTGCGTCATGAGCCTAGAGGACACCGGCGCGCACCTGTTCCAAGCGTTAGTTTAGCCTGTTATATTTCTCCGGTCATCTTTTCACTCGTTATAGGAGTTAAAAACATCATAAGGTAGTTAATTTAAAGCGTTTTATAGCAATTTATATCCGTTTAGTGCGATTTTGGGACATTTATTTTTGCAACGATGTGAAAAGTTGGGCACGCTTTTCAGTTCATCCCGAACGCAGTTGACATTTCCACATGGCAAGAGGACAGCTTTCCACCAAAAGACGATTTCTCCCAAGAAAGGATCCTTTGCCCAAGATACTGATGGAAGAACAGCTCAAGGTAGGACATTTTTATTATGATAAATCGTGTTTCTGTCGAAACATTTTAGTGGCTTAGGACGCCATGTTTTTTGACGTAGCTTCGCTTGGCGCAAACTGTATTGAAAAGTAAGGATAAATTAAAAAATGTAATAACGCAATTGTATTAAGAATTAAATTGTCTATCAATCCCTGTCCACCCTATATTTTTTAGTCACGTTTATGAGTATTTATGTATAAGAGTAGATCACTGTCTAAGTGGCGCAAGGACTTTTTCTTTACCAGCTTGTCTACATTTCACATTGTCTAACCATGATTTTGGTGGCTAAATATAAACATTTTCGATCAAACTGTATATGCATGTTGTAATGTGATGTTACAGGAGTGTCATCGGAAGAATTCTGAGAAGGTTAGTGAAAAAATTAATATCTTTTGGCGATGTTGACTTTTATCGCTCACTTTGGCTAGAATCAATGCTGGGCTGCTAATTGCTATGTGCTAAGCTAATATAACGATTTATTGTGTTTTCGCTGTAAGACACTTAGAAAATCTGAAATATTGTCTGTATTCACAGGATCTGTGTCTTTCGATTCGTGTATGCTGTGTATTTTTACGAAATGTTTGATGATTAGTAGTTAGGTAAACACGTTGCTCATTGTAATTATTCTAGTCCATTTGTGATGGTGGGTGCAATTGTAAACTATGCCATCTACCTGAAATATGCACTTTTTTCTAACAAAACCTATCCCATACCATAAATATGTTATCAGACTGTCATCTAATGAGTTTTTTTGTTGGTTAGGGGCTATAAATATCTTAGTTTAGCCGAATTGGTGATGGCTACTGGTGTTGGTGGACAAATAAAAGATGGTGGATTATGCTAATGTGTTTTTAGGTAATAGATGTACATCTTTACATATTGTGTCTTCCCTGTAAAACATTTTAAAAATCGGAAATGTTGACTGGATTCACAAGATCTGTGTCTTTCATTAGCTGTATTGGACTTTAATGTGTGAAAGTTAAATATTTTAAAAAAATAATTTTTTTGAATTTCGCGGCACTGGTTTTTCAGTGGGGGGGGGGGGGGTGTGCCGCTAGCGCCACGCTGATCCTAGACAGGTTAACCCCTGGATGCCCAGTTAATTTAGAGGAGTGTCCCCATTGTGGCACTCGAGAACGGGCTGATCGCGGAACATAAAGTCTGTTAGTGGGACCCCAGCCGGGGTCAGGTTCTCGGGTCTGGGCTTGTCATATCATGGTCTCTACTCTCCATAACACAGGAGCAACAATGCGGGAGCTGGGGATAATGGGCTCGGAGTCCCTCCTCGTTTGAGACATCGTGTTGGCAGGACAGGGCATCTGTTTTCTGATTCTTGGATCCCGGGCGATAGGCTAGAGTGAAGTTGAACCTGTTAAAAAACAGAGCCTATCTTGCCTGGCGAGTGTTCAACCTCCTGGCTTCTTGAATGGAGACCAAGTACTTATGGTCCGTCCAGATCACGAAAGGATGAGGTTCCCGTCCAACCAGTGTCTCCACCCCTCAAGGGCCCACTTGACTGCCAAGAGCTCCCGGTTGCCTACATCATAGTTGTGGTCTGCTGGAGAAAACCGCTTGGAAAGAAAAGCACATGGGTGCATTCTCTTGTCCCCCTCGTTCCGCTGTGAAAGGACCACCCTGCTCCGGTGTCTGAGGTGTCCACCTCTGCCATGAAGAGAAGAGTAGGATCAGGATGAACGAGGATGGGTCCGGAGGTGAAACATCCCTTAATCTCCATGAATGCCCTGTCAGCCTCAGGGGTCTAGCCAAAACGGTTCTGGGACTTGCGGGTTAGGGCCGTGAGAGGAGCTGCCACCACACCAAAGTTCCGAATAAAACACCTGTAAAAATTGGCAAACCCGAGGAACTGCTGGACTTGTTTGAGTGAGGCGGGACGGGGCCAGTCAGTGACCACCCTAACCTTAACAGGGTCCATTTGGATGCCTGCAATAGAGATAATGTGGCCCAGGAAAGAGACTTGGGATACATGGAACTCACACATCTCAATCTTGATGTATAATTGACTCTGCAGGAGGCATCTCAGGATTTGGCGGATGTGCAGGATGTGTTCCGGAAGGGTCCTGGGCAAGGCAGCGGACATCAGGGGTAAGGGGTAACGGTTCTTAATCGTGATCCTGTTCAGCCCTCGGTAGTCGATGCAGGGACACAGACCTCAATCCTTCTTTCCCATGAAGAAGAAACATGCACCAGCTGGGGATGTTGAGGAGCGAATGAAACCTGCCTCCAGCGACTCCCGGATGTAATTGTCCATGACTGCAGCTTCAGGGATCGAGAGGGAGTAAAGACGGCCCCGGAGAGGGGTGGAACTGGGTAGGGGTTATATGGCACAGTCATATGGACGATGAGGAGGGAGGGTGGCGGCTTGCCTCTTACTGAAGGCCTCCGGGAGGTCTAAGTATTCGGGAGGTGAGAGTGGAGAAGTCTTGGTCTTCAATGGATGCAGGTGGACGCAGCAAGGCTCTAGGTGGGGTCTTTCGCTTCGAACACACCGACTGCGTAATTGCATCACTGCTGCATAACATTTTGCGCAGCTAGGCAACTATACTGATGCAGGTACCTTTTGCAAATGGTCGCATGCGGTTGGACACATGGAGGAGAGAATCATTTTCGCATTATCCTCAAAACCGTGTCTTTTTGACACAACTGCTGACAGCTACAGGGACATAAACACAAAAAATGCTGCTTGGAGACAAGTGTCCACGATAGTAGGATTGCCAGGTCAGTTTAGTAGTGAGCTTGTGCTAGATGTGGCTAGTTAGCGTTAGCTAGCTAGCTAACCTAACTTGCTAAACTAGCCAATGAGGTGTGTGAAAGAAATAGTCATACCACCTTCCTCAACGTTGGTCTCATTGTTGAAAGAGCCTATCTGCCTATCTTGACTATTTATTATTGCATTTTGCTCCAAAACTGCATTTTGGAGGGAAATTATATTATAGGCTCTCACAATTCATTTGAGGATGTCATCGAATAAATAATATACTTGGCAAATAAATAAATAAAAAATGTAAAGAAATTATGCAATCAAACTGTTTTTATGTAATCCCAAATTTTTACTGAATGTGTGCAAAAAAAAATCTATATTCATATTTTGCTACTTTCTGTCAAATCCACTCATACAATTTGATGCATACGTTCGATTTATCGAACGTATGCACCACACAGAACGCACTGCAACTGCCTCTGCAACGCAATGCTGCAAGGCAAATGCAGCGTTCCATTGGAAATTAATGTACTTTTGGTGTATCGAAACGCAATGACGCAGTCGGTGTGTTCGAAGCGTTAGTCCACAAAGGCTTGAATCTGGTGCTGATGGTTGTCCCAGTGGAAGGTTGCGGGTAGTGACAGACGGTAACTGCACAGTTCGTCAGGGTCTCCCCTTGTCCTGGCAAGCCCTGGCATTTCCCGTCAGCTCTGGGCAGGTAGCATGGAGATGGTCGAGACCTCCGCAGTAGAGGAAGCAGCCTTCACTCATGCGCCTTTCACGCTCCTGTGGGCTCAGACATGTGCGTCCCAGCTGTATGGGCTCCTCAATGCTGGGTTCGGGGGGCTTGGGTTGCTCAGGAAACCGGGATACTGGGGTGGTGTCAAAAAAGCGCCATCTCATGCGTTCTCGGAGGCGGTTGTCGATCCTGATTGCCAGGGTTATCAGGGACTTGAGGTCCTCTCCCAGTTTCTGAGAGGCCAGTTCATCCTTGATGGAGCTAGACAACCCCTGGTGGAAAGCGCTGACCAGTGCCTCCGTATTCCACCCATTCTCGGCAGCGAGGGTGCGGAACTCAATCGCGAAGTCAGCCACTGGTCTGGCCCCTTGGCGGATGATGAACAGTTGGCTGGCCGCTTCTCATCCGCCGACTGTGGGGTCAAAGACTCGTCGCAGCTTGGCAGTGAAGGCTAATATGGAGATGCAGGATGGTGGCTGCTGTTCCCACACCGCCGTTGCCCACGCCAGGGCCTTGCCTGAGAGTAGAGAGATTATGTAAGCGATCATGGCCCGATCATTATGGAACGAGGAGGACTGTAGCTCGAACACCAGAGAGCCCTGGGTGAGGAACCCCTTGCATCCTCCCGGGTGGCCGTCATACCGCTCGGGGACTGGGAACTTGGGTTCCCGGTGCAGGTTTCCTGGAGGAACTGCGGCGACACCTGTAGCACTGGATGATGAGACTTGGGCATTGGCTGCTCCTGTGTTGGGGTTAGACTGTGGTTGGAGGGAGTCGGTAAGTGCCCGGAGGGTATCTGATGTCAGGAAGAGTTGTTCTTGCTGCCATCCCAGCAATGCTCCTGGGTGATCTCTGCTGGGTCCATGTTGTAGGCTGAAGCTTGCTGTGACATGGTGAGGTTGGACCCAGGTGTAGAGAAGAGACCAGACAAAGAATCAGTAGTTAAGGATAAACATAATACTTTACTGAGAAACAGTAATGGAAGGATCACAGTAACGCTGGGAAAACAACAAACACTAAGTCTCAAACTCACTCAGGAGACAAACGCACACAGCACACAATGTAAGCTTCAGCAAAGGACAACAGAAAACACACTTCTTTTAACAGGGAAATCATAATGAGTAAATAGAACACACCTGAGTGCTGTTAATATCTCTAGGACGTCTCTGCCGCCCTCTAGTGACAGGTGGGAACATGACAGTTCTGACTTGCCCTTGGTGCTGTTGTCTGTGCCCAATAATGTTTGTACCATGTTTTGTGCTACTACCATGTTGTACTGCTGCCATGTTGTGTTGCTACCATGTTGTTGTCATGTTGTGTTGCTACCATGCTGTGTTTTCATGTGTTGCTGCCATGCTATGTTGTTGTCTTAGGTCTCTCTTTATTTAGTGTTGTGGTGTCTCTTGTCGTGATGTGTGTTTTGTTCTAAATTTTTATTTTTAATCCCAGCCCCCGTCCCCGCAGAAGGCATTTTGCATTCTGGTAGGCCGTCATTGTAAATAGGAATTTGTTCTTAACTGACTTGCATTGTTAAATAAAAAACAATCTATAGGTGGAGAAGCATCTGTAAGGTGAGATTCGTGGAATAGCACCTAAACATACTATGTAGCTATTATACCTTGGCTGCAAATAAGGGTTTGTCATAATCAGCTTTCCTTCAACAGAAAGCTTGAGTGTACATACTAATTAACACTCAATTACAGACTCTCTGTGTGTGTGTGTGTGTGTGTGTGTGTGTGTGTGTGTGTGTGTGTGTGTGTGTGTGTGTGTGTGTGTGTGTGTGTGTGTGTGTGTGTGTGTGTGTGTGTGTGTGTGTGTGTGTGTGTGTGTGTGTGTACCTTGGAAAGGGCTGGTGAATCAAGGAGAGGGGGATGGAAGAGAGAATTAGTAAACGACAAAAGAGAGGACTTGAAGTCCACCATAAATTATAGACTGTGTGTGTGTGCGAATGTGTGGGAAGGGGTTGGTGACTCAAGGAGAGGAAGAGAGCATTAGTAAACAGCAAAAGAGAGGTATTGACGTGCACCATTAAGAGTTGTGTGGGATAAACATATCAGACACTGAAATCATGAGAGGCCAGAGCCATGGAACAACATGGGGTCTCTAGTTGACATTAGCCTACATATCCTCTTGCAGAGATAATGTTGATAACACAAAGTATTATAAATGCATTATACATCTTACTTTAACAGCCATTTAGACTAGGTTTGTTGAAGCTTATATATGAAGGCATCAGATATGCATCTTATGTGACATGTCCCTGATGGAAGCCACTTAGTCAAAAAAAACTCTGCCCTCTACTGGGGGAGGCTCTGCCCTCTACTGGGGGAGGCTCTGCCCTCTACTGGGGGAGGCTCTGCCCTCTACTGGGGGAGGCTCTGCCCTCTACTGGGGGAGGCTCTGCCCTCTACTGGGGGAGGCTCTGCCCTTTACTGGGGGAGACTCTGCCCTCTACTGGGGGAGACTCTGCCCTCTACTGGGGGAGACTCTGCCCTCTACTGGGGGAGACTCTGCCCTCTACTGGGGGAGGCTCTGCCCTCTACTGGGGGGAACTCTGCCCTCTACTGGGGGAGGCTCTGCCCTCTACTGGGGGAGACTCTGCCCTTTACTGGGGGAGACTCTGCCCTTTACTGGGGGAGACTCTGCCCTTTACTGGGGGAGACTCTGCCCTCTACTGGGGGAGACTCTGCCCTCTACTGGGGGAGACTCTGCCCTCTACTGGGGGAGACTCTGCCCTCTACTGGGGGAGGCTCTGCCCTCTACTGGGGGGAACTCTGCCCTCTACTGGGGGAAACTCTGCCCTCTTCTGGGGGAAACTCTGCCCTCTTCTGGGGGAAACTCTGACCTCTACTGGGGGAAACTCTGCCCTCTACTGGGGGAAACTCTGCCCTCTACTGGGGGAAACTCTGCCCTCTTCTGGGGGAAACTCTGCCCTCTACTGGGGGAAACTCTGCCCTCTACTGGGGGAAACTCTGCCCTCTTCTGGGGGAAACTCTGCCCTCTTCTGGGGGAAACTCTGCCCTCTACTGGGGGAAACTCTGCCCTCTACTGGGGGAAACATGCATGTGCAGCAAGACACATTCACACAACAGAAATAAAGTGGACACACAGACAGAAAGCTTTAGTTTGTGTTGCTGTATTGTCAGGTACAGATAAGAAGGTAGCTAAAACGCTACCCTCCAAACACTCACCACTCTTAGACAGCAGTATACAGTACTTGTTAAGCTACAAGTGGTTTGTCTAGTCTAACACAGAGCACATCTCAAATGGCACACTATTCCCTATCCCCTATGTACTTCACTACTTTTTCAAAACGTAGTGCACTATATAGAGAATAGACCCAATATAGTGCACTAATAAGTTCACTGTATAGGGAATAGTATGCCATTTGAGACCTAGACTTGGACCTAGATTTAGACCTAGACTTGACAGTAATAACCAAGGCACCAGAGGCAGTCATGCTACAGTACTAAACATATATATTTCTTTCTTGGGAGATAGCTTCCTGTCTGAGGTCATCCAATAAAACTCTTAGTTGGCTTTATGACTTGTGTAGAAAAATACAAAACAAAATCCATCCACAACTGTGTGGAGTCAGTGGCTGTTGTGTGGTCTGATGGCCACAAAGTGGTTCTGTTGGATCAGTTTTAATAAGAAGAGAGGGGAGTGAGATCAGTGTCAAGGCAAAACAGTCACATATTACCCCTTTCCACCTCTCTCTGTCTTTATGCTTTGAAAGTGACCGGTCACTCGCTAGCAATGTCCATATAAACAAAACTGAATGGAGACAGATCAACAGTTCAACAGTTATTAAGATCAACCGTTATCAGTTCATTTTTCCAAGATTGTCAATCTTCACGTCCAATGTCCTGAATGCTACACCAAATATTTCCGCCGGTCCGGTCCATGCCGTGATGTTGCTTTAAGACTAGTCTTGTTCACCAGACTTGTGTCCTACTATCCTGGTGCGTGAGGCTATACTTCTTTGAGAATGTCCATTCTAGTCATTATAGTTGCACGGTCAAAGGCCTGGTCAGTGGAGGTGGGCGTTGAGGTCGTACTTGTCACAGAACTTGTCAGTGAGGGGAATACAGGTGAGGTACTCACACCACTCACACTTGACCTGGTGGACGTAGAACAGGACAGCCAGCCCTGAGAAGAGTCCCAGGAACACCAACAGGAACACACAGATCTGGACACGCTTACGGTACATGTCCGAACGGCCAAAACTGGAAATAATAAGAATAGATCATATAATCAGATAGTGACGATGATTTGCCAATAATTAGTAATACTAAAATCCCCCTAATTACCCCAAGCAACTTCAACCCAACAACCGAGTCATGTATATGTCAAAGCGTTTACATACAAACAAACTAAAAATATCACGAAATCAACAAACTTCTCACCTGATGTACGGCAGGAAGGCGAAGGAGAGGAAGAGTCCAGAGATGAATCCGGAGATGTGGGCGAAGTTGTCTATCCAGGGCAGCAGGCCAAAGGAGAACAGGAAGAGGACGACACACAACAGCTTGGTGAAAGCCCTCCACGGACGCTCCAGGATCTGCCAGCTCTGGAACAGCTCAACAAACAGACAGGCCAGAATACCAAACTGAGAGCCTGCTGGACCCACCTGGGGAGGAAGGGAGAGTGGGAGTGTATTTTACCTCAGCTCTGTAGGGCAGGTATCACGGTACAGTGTATCTACAGTATTTACCTCAGCTCTGTAGGGCAGGTATCATGGTACAGTGTATCTACAGTATTTACCTCAGCTCTGTAGGGCAGGTATCACGGTACAGTGTATCTACAGTATTTACCTCAGCTCTGTAGGGCAGGTATCACGGTACAGTGTATCTACAGTATTTACCTCAGCTCTGTAGGGCAGGTATCATGGTACAGTGTATCTACAGTATTTACCTCAGCTCTGTAGGGCAGGTATCACGGTACAGTGTATCTACAGTATTTACCTCAGCTCTGTAGGGCAGGTATCACGGTACAGTGTATCTACAGTATTTACCTCAGCTCTGTAGGGCAGGTATCACGGTACAGTGTATCTACAGTATTTACCTCAGCTCTGTAGGGCAGGTATCACGGTACAGTGTATCTACAGTATTTACCTCAGCTCTGTAGGGCAGGAAGATAGCGCTGGCCAGGTTTCCAGTGATTCCAGAGACAATGTAGATGATAGAGATCCTCAGCCAGCCAGCCAGCTTCTCTAAGTCCCTCAGGATGGTCATCTGGAACAGCACCGACACCAGGCAGTGCAGGATCCTGCACACACACACACACACACACACACACACACACACACACACACACACACACACACACACACACACACACACACACACACACACACACACACACACACACACACACACGTTATACATTAGTAATGCGGGAAAGACCCTGAAAAAGACACAACACCATGACGGACATGAGACACTGTGATTCTGGGGGAGTTCCAGTCTCACCCAGCATGGAGGAATAGAGAGAGCCAGAGTCTGTAGAACTGGTCTGGGATCTCAGGGTTGAGGAAAGGCAGCAAGCCACACACATCATCCAGACAGGCCACCTGGGAGCAGAGAGTAGTCTCCTCGTGGAAGTAGCCCTTCATAAAGTCACAGTACTCTCTGGACGTGATCTCACACCTGAATACACAACACATTACATTATTACAACACACACATACCGTTCTTACAACATTAACAACTTATAGCAGCCTGCACACACAACACACAGTATTACATCACAACACCATCGCAGCGACAACGTATAGCTGCAGAGACAGAACAAACAGAGTGTCCTTACCTCCCTTTCGTCCCGATGCAGCAGGGCCGTCCTGTGATGGCACAGTCTACGTGGGGGAGGTTAGTGTGGTTGCCTGGGTTGTACCTGGTACACACTGGCCACTTGGTGATGTCATCAGGCCACTCATGAGGCGATACAGAGGCTGGCTCCAGGCAGATCCTGGAAGGAGAGGAACAGAGGAAAGAACGTTAGAGGAATAGAGGAAAGAGGAGATATAGAAGAAGAGAGGGACAGAAAGAAGCAGTCTATTACCTGGGGTCCTGGTGGCAGACTGAGCCGTGCTGACGGACCTTCCCCTTCAGGAGAGGAGCACTGGGGTGATGAGGCCACTTCACCCACACTGCTAGAGTAGACTGGAGAGAGAGAACAGGGGAAAGAGAGAGATGGAGAGACAGATAAAGAGATGGATAGAGAGAGAGATAAAGAAAGAGAAGGCGAGAGAGAATGAAAGAACGAGAGAGAGAGAGACAGAGACAGAGAAAGAAAGAAACCACAGGGATAGATAGAGAGAGGGATAGAGTGAGAAAGAGAGAGAGAAAGCATGATAGAACAAAAGAACGAGAGAGAGAGAGAGAGACAAGAGGGATACAGAGAGAGAGAGGGACAAGAGGGATAAAGAGAGAGAGAGAGAGAGAGAGGGACAGAGAGATATCAGATCTCGTAGGACGTTAACCAGTACACGACTCTAACATTAGTCTAACATTAGTCTAACACCAGGGTGACTCACAGAGCACTCCTCCTGTGAGGTCTGGAGACAGCCGGAGCGGTCGTTCCTCACACAGCAGGCTGAGTCCCTCTCTCTTCCTCTCTTCTCCTGGATCAGGTCATGGACCTGCTGGTCCTGACGCATGCAGGGGGAGAATTTAGCCCCCAGGTGGATCAGCGCCTCCTGCAGGCCAGGGGGAGGATGTGCAGTCAGAACACAGACAAGGTCTCATACTGTAGCTGACATTGAGGTTTAAATGATCAAACGAAGTCCATTCGCCTAAAAAATATACACTTACTGAATTTGGTCCCACCCAAAAGTTTTCTTGTTGCACAAACTTGACATTTTCATGAACACCTTTATTTCTCAATACCTAAAGAGAGAGAGGGGAAATGCCAAAGGGTTTACAAAGTCAAATACACAGACATACCACACGGATTCAATGGATCACTCATCACATAAGGCACAACCTTCATAGCAACGACGATACACCCGCCACTGTAACTTGTAGAACCCAAACTACAGTATAGAACAATCAGTGTACTGACCGAGTCGACGGTCTCGTGCTGGGAGAAGCCAACAGGGGCAATGCCGTACAAACACACAGTCAACATGGTGATCAACAGGTGGACAAACATGATCCAGTAGGTGAAGAAAGGCCTGCAGAGACACACAATATGAATAGGGTCTCCCAGACAGTATAGCAGCTTGCCTCCTCTGTTAGGAACAGTACCTCACTATGTCAGTGTGGGCTTCCCACTGAAAACAGCTGCAGCGACTAGGAGAACAGTTTGTAGTGTACACCTGTGTTCACCATTGTTTCCCACATGGAGTGCCAGGGACTCGAGAGTGGACCATCTGTTACTGAGTCACACAGTCCTGCTGTATCTAGAGGCCAGGTCAGTCAGAAAAAAGGGTGCTTTCATGTGAGTCATGGTGCAGTAATGTTTGGGAACCACTGGTCTACACTATCCTGTGATGACTCATGCTGTATCTTATCTGGGGCCAACTCAGACACAGCTGCTACCTCCGCTACGGCTGTGACTGGGCTGTTCTCCTGTAGTATCGTAACATTTTAGACATGTGACCATGTTAAAGTGCAACTATGTGACCATGCCAGAGTTGAAGTCAATTGCATAGGAATGTAGCAAATTCTGAATTTGAAATAGAAATTCAAGAATCTGAAAATCCTCTAAGACAATAAAGTGTACCTGTGGTCGTCCATGTCCTCTATCTGTTGCTGGACGAAGCTGTCGATGCGTTTGCGGTAGGTTCTGTTGGTGAGCCGTCCCACCATGCCTAGGCCGTAGGGCCTCTTCTCCCTGGCAAAGAGCTTCTTGACAGGCACTGTGATCCGCTGGCCCCGTCGCTGCACACTCACACTCACCACCTCCTGCTGCAGACGCACCTTGGGCTGGACCAGAGAGGGCCCAGGTTCTTTACCCTTACGCCAGCCTCTTTCTAGGGGTCTGTTGAGCAATAGAAAAAGAGAGAGAGACAGACAGACAGAGAGAGAATGAGAAAGATATGGTACCGAAGGAGAGAGAGAGGGTCAGAAGAGGGTGTGTGTTAGGTGAAAACAGGCTACAGTAGCAGCAACAACTTGTTTGTGTCTGTCTGTGTGTCTGTGTGTATGTCTGTCTGTCTGTGTGTGTGTTAAACTCACATCATTAGGTGGCTCCTCTCCAGTTCGTTCTTGTCCAGGGCGCCACCTGTGAGGTCACTCTCATCTGCAGCTGTGTTAGACTCCTCCTCTTTAATGGCGGCCTCAGACGGAGAGTCAAACACATCGTCTGCATAGGTAGACAGCTCCTCATCTCCTCTCCTCAGACCATCCTGCATGGAGGAGGAGGAGGAGGAGGAAACGAGAGGAGTGGAGAGGAGAAGAAGGAGGAGGAGGAGGAAGAGGAGGAAAAGATGTGACGAGGGACAGGAGAAACTGTGTGAGTGTGTGTGGTATCTGAGCGTGAATGTGTGATGGGACAGGTGTGTGTATGTGCGTGTGTTACTCACCCTAGCAAAGAAGGAGGTGTCCAGCTCATCAGGGAAGTCCACTGTGTCGTCCTCCAGGAAACTCACTGGCATGAAGCTCCGCCTGCGACACCGCTGGTCCCTCTCCCAAACCGTACGGCCCTGACACACACCATCATCACCATCGTCGTCATCATCACCGTCAATGTTATACCCTCTGTTATACATTTATTGCATGATAATACATTACTGTTGTGTGTGACAGGAAGACCATGACGGATCAATTCCATTTAAATTCCGTCAGTAGGAAGTAAATTTAAAATAGAAATGGAATTGACCCCAACCTCAACCCGAAATCAAGAACATTTATTTTATTTTTTTATTTTACCGTTATTTTACCAGGTAAGTTGACTGAGAACACGTTCTCATTTGCAGCAACGACCTGGGGAATAGTTACAGGGGAGAGGAGGGGGATGAATGAGCCAATTGTAAACTGGGGATTATTAGGTGACCATGATGGTTTGAGGGCCAGATTGGGAATTTAGCCAGGACACCGGGGTTAACACCCCTACTCTTACGATAAGTGCCATGGGATCTTTAATGACCTCAGAGAGTCAGGACACCCGTTTAACGTCCCATCCGAAACACGGCACCCTATACAGGACAGTGTCCCCAATCACTGCCCTGGGGCATTGGGATATTTTTTAGACCAGAGGAAAGAGTGCCTCCTACTGGCCCTCCAACACCACTTCCAGCAGCATCTGGTCTCCCATCCAGGGACTGACCAGGACCAACCCTGCTTAGCTTCAGAAGCAAGCCAGCAGTGGTATGCATACCAAGTAAACAAAGGGTTGACAGTGTCCCCAGACAAAACAACACAAATGATTGTCCTCTCTGGCTTCTGACAACCAGCTGTGAACAGTGGCCATGATGATTATGATGCTCTGACCTCAGGAGGCGGGATTAGCCCTGTATCATTCAATGTTCCAGAACACACAACAGTCTACTGGACAACAGACCAGACACACAGCTGAGCCTTCTGACTGGAGGACAGGACTGACAGCAGTGTTATCCTACTGCAGTCTGTTAATGGGGTTAGGGACATGGACCAGGGCCCTGTCCAAAAGTAGTGCACTATATAGGGAATAGGGTGCCATTTGGGATGCAAACATTTTCTCATCAATCTAGTCATCTATCTAATGCCCCCCCCCCCCCGACCCTGCCTGACACCCAAGAACATGTAGATAGATCTATCTGTACCCCCCACCACCCTGCCTGACACCACAGGACATGTAGATAGATCTATCTGTATCCCCCACCACCCTGCCTGACACCACAGGACATGGAGATAGATCTATCTGTATCCCCCACCACCCTGCTGGACACCACAGGACATGGAGATCTATCTATCTGTACCCCCCACCACACTGCCTGACACCACAGGACATGGAGATCTATCTATCTGTACCCCCCACCACCCTGCCTGACACCCCAGGATATGGAGATATATCTATCTGTACCCCCCACCACCCTGCCTGACACCACAGGACATGGAGATCTATCTATCTGTACCCCCCACCACCCTGCCTGACACCCCAGGACATGGAGATATATCTATCTGTATCCCCCACCACCCTGCTGGACACCACAGGACATGGAGATAGATCTATCTGTACCCCCCACCACCCTGCCTGACACCACAGGACATGGAGATATATCTATCACACCTTGACCAGCGCGGCGGTGGCCTTGAAGCTCATGACAGCGACAGACTCTCGTTTGCGTCTCCGTGGTAACCTGTTGAGTGCGGAGCGCGAGCTGGAGAAGGAGCAGAGAGATGTGGCACCAGGGGTGATGGGAGTCTGCGGTACGCTGTAACCATCTACCTCCTCCACTAGGCGAAATGCACGGCCCCGCGCCAGGGGGTCCACAATCTACACACACACACACACACACACACACACACACGCACATGCACACGCACAAAGACAGAGGCAGACACTGTAATGTCCGATACTGTAGTAAACAGCACGGAGGCAAGTATATTATTTGATGTTATTTAGTGGTGAACTCACATGCTAAGTGGGTACATGACAGGTCAAGTTCACAGTCATATCAATACGCAGGTTACCATAGTGATGGACCTATAATAGTTGCATTACTCCATGTATTAATACGTATCACATGGGAAAAATATTACCCGAAATAAGCTAAATATACATTCTGATATCTATATTGAATTGTATTGAATAATGTTATTATTCCAAAGGGAGGGATAGGATTGATATTGGTAAAGAAACACTACACATCACAACACCACACATGACACATGCAAGATGTATGGCAAGCTCCTAACATCCTAAACAGTAAGAGATAGAGAAAGAGAAGAAGAGAGGAAGAAAGCAAGTCTGTCTGTGGGTGGCGCTGCCCTACCCTCTGCATGCCATAGGGGTGTTGGTGTGGGGGGAGGTAGAGGGGTGGTGGGGTCTCAGTGCTGGTTAGAGACAGGTTGTCCTGGCTGGACAGCTCCATCTCCCTCATCACCTGGGCCTTGAGACGGCCGTAGCGCCGGTTGCAGTGCTGCAGGCTCTTCCTCCGCCATCGCTGGGTGCTGTCGTTTTCCTTACTGACCCCGAACCAGGCTGCCGTACCCCTGAGGGGACATAGACAGAGGTTAGAGTAAGGTGAATCTCCGTTCGGGGATGTTCTTGGTTAGTGATAGTTGGTTGTAACAGTTTAAATGAAGTTAAAAGAGACAGTATTTGGGTTGAGTGTGGGCTCGTCTTTGCAGAGAGTGTACAGAAAAGACAGAAACAGATTACAATAGCAACCCAGGCACAGCAGTTGGTTTCTAGTTTATTTGTGTACGGAACGAGGCCATTTGGATTACCATGTGAGTGTGTGTTCCCCCACTCCCCAGCCCCACAGTTTCAAACCCTAACCCAGTGTAAAGCCTGAGACATTTGGAGGGACTGACCGGGCCAGAGCATTAGTGTTGTGCATCACCACTCAGTCAAACATTGACAGAGTACAGCAGGATTACATCAGTTCTACTCACACAGACAGGAAGTCAACTGCAGTTGACAAATATGTGACTTGACATGCCACTCACACAAAACCATGCTCAGACACACACATTAAAACCCTAATGGATACACACGAGCACGTTCACACACTCATAAAACCCAGTGACAAACAGTGCAAGCCCTCATTCTTCTTTTAGTGCATAGTGAATGAGCTGATGTTCTCTGTTAGTCCTGGGCAGACAGCCAGACCCCTGGTGGACCTCTGGGTTTGTAGGAGCGTCTCAGAGTGGATAGGAAAAGTGTTCTGTGAAGAAGCAGGATGTGGGTTGGGGAGTAGCAGACACTCAATAATAACACAGTCTCCATCATTAGAGAGAAACCAGCCAGCTGGGGAAGCCTTTTAAGGCTGCGCAACGCCAGGGGAGAGAGGGAGGGAAGTGCCACACTGATTCTTGTCCTCCCGGGAGGCAGGAATGTTTTAAGAGGGGTCACAAGATTTGGTTGGGAGGGTTTAGGAGGGTTGGGGGGGTAGATTGAGTGGTGGTGATTCACAGAGAGAGGCTCTCAGGGTAGCAGGATTATTCTAAACACCACAGAAGAAGAAAACAGAGTGACACATCCATCTTCACTGAAACAGACTGTGTGAGATGAGGTTCTGGGAAGACTCATACCCTCTGCAGAAGGTTGTTTCTAGGAAAATAAACACCTTGATTCATTAGGCTACAAACCTAGTGAGTATGTGTGTGTGTGTGTGTGCACATTTGCCTGTGTGTGTTTGAGCAGCCAGATCACCAGTGGTACGAGTCAGTATTCAGTAGAGACCATCCAAATCAACAGCTATAGCGAGTAGAGACCATCCAAATCAACAGCTATAGCCAGTAGAGACCATCCATATCAACAGCTAGAGCCAGTAGAGACCATCCAAATCAACAGCTATAGCCAGTGGAGACCATCCAAATCAACAGCTATAGCTAGTAGAGACCATCCAAATCAACAGCTATAGCCAGTAGAGACCATCCATATCAACAGCTAGAGCCAGTAGAGACCATCCATATCAACAGCTATAGCCAGTAGAGACCATCCATATCAACAGCTATAGCCAGTAGAGACCATCCAAATCAACAGCTATAGCCAGTAGAGACCATCCAAATCAACAGCTATAGTCTGTAGAGACCATCCAAATCAACAGCTATAGCCAGTAGAGACCATCCAAATCAACAGCTATAGCCAGTAGAGACCATCCATATCAACAGCTAGAGCCAGTAGAGACCATCCATATCAACAGCTATAGCCAGTAGAGACCATCCATATGAACAGCTAGAGCCAGTAGAGACCATCCAAATCAACAGCTATAGCAAGTAGAGACCATCCAAATCAACAGCTATAGCCAGTAGAGACCATCCATATCAACAGCTATAGCCAGTAGAGACCATCCAAATCAACAGCTATAACCAGTAGAGGCCATCCAAATCAACAGCTATAGCCAGTAGAGACCATCCAAATCAACAGCTATAGCCAGTAGAGACCATCCATATCAACAGCTAGAGCCAGTAGAGACCATCCAAATCAACAGCTAAAGTCAGTAGAGACCATCCAAATCAACAGCTATAGCCAGTAGAGACCATCCAAATCAACAGCTATAGCCAGTAGAGACCATCCATATCAACAGCTAGAGCCAGTAGAGACCATCCATATCAACAGCTATAGCCAGTAGAGACCATCCATATCAACAGCTATAGCCAGTAGAGACCATCCAAATCAACAGCTATAGTCAGTAGAGACCATCCAAATTAACAGCTATAGCCAGTAGAGACCATCCAAATCAACAGCTATAGCCAGTAGAGACCATCCAAATCAACAGCTAGAGCCAGTAGAGACCATCCATATCAACAGCTATAGCCAGTAGAGACCATCCATATCAACAGCTATAGCCAGTAGAGACATTCCAAATCAACAGCTATAGCCAGTAGAGACCATCCAAATCAACAGCTATAGCCAGTAGAGACCATCCATATCAACAGCTATAGCCAGTAGAGACCATCCAAATCAACAGCTATAGCCAGTAGAGACCATCCAAATCAACAGCTATAACCAGTAGAGGCCATCCAAATCAACAGCTATAGCCAGTAGAGACCATCCAAATCAACAGCTATAGCCAGTAGAGACCATCCAAATCAACAGCTATAACCAGTAGAGACCATCCAAATCAACAGCTATAGCCAGTAGAGGCCATCCAACTCAACAGATATAGCCAGTAGAGACCATCCACATCAACAGCTATAGCCAGTAGAGACCATCCAAATCAACAGCTAGAGCCAGTAGAGACCATCCATATCAACAGCTATAGCCAGTAGAGACCATCCAAATCAACAGCTATAGCCAGTAGAGACCATCCAAATCAACAGCTATAGCCAGTAGAGACCATCCAAATCAACAGCTATAGCCAGTAGAGACCATCCAAATCAACAGCTATAGCCAGTAGAGACCATCCAAATCAACAGCTATAGCCAGTAGAGACCATCCAAATCAACAGCTATAGCCAGTAGAGACCATCCATATCAACAGCTATAGCCAGTAGAGACCATCCAAATCAACAGCTATAGCCAGTAGAGGCCATCCAAATCAACAGCTATAGCCAGTAGAGACCATCCAAATCAACAGCTATAACCAGTAGAGGCCATCCAAATCAACAGCTATAGCCAGTAGAGGCCATCCAACTCAACAGATATAGCCAGTAGAGACCATCCATATCAACAGCTATAGCCAGTAGAGACCATCCAAATCAACAGTTATAGCCAGTAGAGACCATCCATATCAACAGCTATAGCCAGTAGAGACCATCCAAATCAACAGCTATAGCCAGTAGAGACCATCCAAATCAACAGCTATAACCAGTAGAGGCCATCCAAATCAACAGCTATAGCCAGTAGAGACCATCCAAATCAACAGCTATAGCCAGTAGAGACCATCCAAATCAACAGCTATAACCAGTAGAGACCATCCAAATCAACAGCTATAGCCAGTAGAGGCCATCCAACTCAACAGATATAGCCAGTAGAGACCATCCATATCAACAGCTATAGCCAGTAGAGACCATCCACATCAACAGCTAGAGCCAGTAGAGACCATCCATATCAACAGCTATAGCCAGTAGAGACCATCCAAATCAACAGCTATAGCCAGTAGAGACCATCCAAATCAACAGCTATAGCCAGTAGAGACCATCCAAATCAACAGCTATAGCCAGTAGAGACCATCCAAATCAACAGCTATAGCCAGTAGAGACCATCCATATCAACAGCTATAGCCAGTAGAGACCATCCAAATCAACAGCTATAGCCAGTAGAGACCATCCAAATCAACAGCTATAACCAGTAGAGGCCATCCAAATCAACAGCTATAGCCAGTAGAGACCATCCAAATCAACAGCTATAACCAGTAGAGGCCATCCAAATCAACAGCTATAGCCAGTAGAGGCCATCCAACTCAACAGATATAGCCAGTAGAGGCCATCCATATCAACAGCTATAGCCAGTAGAGACCATCCAAATCAACAGCTATAGCCAGTAGAGACCATCCATATCAACAGCTATAGCCAGTAGAAAGCATCCAAATCAACAGCTATAGCCAGTAGAGAACATCCATATCAACAGCTATAGCCAGTAGAGGCCATCCAAATCAACAGCTATAGCCAGTAGAGACCATCCATATCAACAGCTATAGCCAGTAGAGACCATCCAAATGAACAGCTATAGCCAGTAGAGACCATCCATATCAACAGCTATAGCCAGTAGAGACCATCCAAATCAACAGCTATAGCCAGTAGAGACCATCCAAATCAACAGCTAGAGCCAGTAGAGACCATCCATATCAACAGCTAAAGCCAGTAGAGACCATCCAAATCAACAGCTATAGCCAGTAGAGACCATCCAACTCAACAGCTATAGCCAGTAGAGACCATCCATATCAACAGCTATAGCCAGTAGAGACCATCCATATCAACAGCTATAGCCAGTAGAGACCATCCAAATCAACAGCTATAGCAAGTAGAGACCATCCAAATCAACAGCTATAGCCAGTAGAGACCATCCATATCAACAGCTAAAGCCAGTAGAGACCATCCAAATCAACAGCTATAGCCAGTAGAGACCATCCAACTCAACAGCTATAGCCAGTAGAGACCATCCAAATCAACAGCTATAGCCAGTAGAGACCATCCATATCAACAGCTATAGCCAGTAGAGACCATCCAAATCAACAGCTATAGCCAGTAGAGACCATCCAAATCAACAGCTATAGCCCGTAGAGACCATCCATATCAACAGCTATAGCCAGTAGAGACCATCCATATCAACAGCTATAGCCTGTAGAGACCATCCAAATCAACAGCTATAGCCAGTAGAGACCATCCAAATCAACAGCTATAACCAGTAGAGGCCATCCAAATCAACAGCTATAGCCAGTAGAGACCATCCATATCAACAGCTATAGCCAGTAGAGACCATCCAAATCAACAGCTATAGCCAGTAGAGACCATCCATATCAACAACTATAGCCAGTAGAGACCATCCAAATCAACAGCTATAGCCAGTAGAGACCATCCAAATCAACAGCTAAAGTCAGTAGAGACCATCCAAATCAACAGCTATAGCCAGTAGAGACCATCCAAATCAACAGCTATAGCCAGTAGAGACCATCCATATCAACAGCTAGAGCCAGTAGAGACCATCCATATCAACAGCTATAGCCAGTAGAGACCATCCATATCAACAGCTATAGCCAGTAGAGACCATCCAAATCAACAGCTATAGTCAGTAGAGACCATCCAAATTAACAGCTATAGCCAGTAGAGACCATCCAAATCAACAGCTATAGCCAGTAGAGACCATCCAAATCAACAGCTAGAGCCAGTAGAGACCATCCATATCAACAGCTATAGCCAGTAGAGACCATCCATATCAACAGCTATAGCCAGTAGAGACATTCCAAATCAACAGCTATAGCCAGTAGAGACCATCCAAATCAACAGCTATAGCCAGTAGAGACCATCCATATCAACAGCTATAGCCAGTAGAGACCATCCAAATCAACAGCTATAGCCAGTAGAGACCATCCAAATCAACAGCTATAACCAGTAGAGGCCATCCAAATCAACAGCTATAGCCAGTAGAGACCATCCAAATCAACAGCTATAGCCAGTAGAGACCATCCAAATCAACAGCTATAACCAGTAGAGACCATCCAAATCAACAGCTATAGCCAGTAGAGGCCATCCAACTCAACAGATATAGCCAGTAGAGACCATCCACATCAACAGCTATAGCCAGTAGAGACCATCCAAATCAACAGCTAGAGCCAGTAGAGACCATCCATATCAACAGCTATAGCCAGTAGAGACCATCCAAATCAACAGCTATAGCCAGTAGAGACCATCCAAATCAACAGCTATAGCCAGTAGAGACCATCCAAATCAACAGCTATAGCCAGTAGAGACCATCCAAATCAACAGCTATAGCCAGTAGAGACCATCCATATCAACAGCTATAGCCAGTAGAGACCATCCAAATCAACAGCTATAACCAGTAGAGGCCATCCAAATCAACAGCTATAGCCAGTAGAGACCATCCAAATCAACAGCTATAACCAGTAGAGGCCATCCAAATCAACAGCTATAGCCAGTAGAGGCCATCCAACTCAACAGATATAGCCAGTAGAGACCATCCATATCAACAGCTATAGCCAGTAGAGACCATCCAAATCAACAGCTATAGCCAGTAGAGACCATCCATATCAACAGCTATAGCCAGTAGAAAGCATCCAAATCAACAGCTATAGCCAGTAGAGACCATCCATATCAACAGCTATAGCCAGTAGAGGCCATCCAAATCAACAGCTATAGCCAGTAGAGACCATCCATATCAACAGCTATAGCCAGTAGAGACCATCCAAATCAAAAGCTATAGCCAGTAGAGACCATCCATATCAACAGCTATAGCCAGTAGAGACCATCCAAATCAACAGCTATAGCCAGTAGAGACCATCCAAATCAACAGCTATAGCCAATAGAGACCATCCATATCAACAGCTAAAGCCAGTAGAGACCATCCAAATCAACAGCTATAGCCAGTAGAGACCATCAAACTCAACAGCTATAGCCAGTAGAGACCATCCAAATCAACAGCTATAGCCAGTAGAGACCATCCATATCAACAGCTATAGCCAGTAGAGACCATCCAAATCAACAGCTATAGCCAGTAGAGACCATCCAAATCAACAGCTATAACCAGTAGAGGCCATCCAAATCAACAGCTATAGCCAGTAGAGGCCATCCAACTCAACAGATATAGCCAGTAGAGACCATCCATATCAACAGCTATAGCCAGTAGAGACCATCCAAATCAACAGCTATAGCCAGTAGAGACCATCCATATCAACAGCTATAGCCAGTAGAAAGCATCCAAATCAACAGCTATAGCCAGTAGAGACCATCCATATCAACAGCTATAGCCAGTAGAGGCCATCCAAATCAACAGCTATAGCCAGTAGAGACCATCCATATCAACAGCTATAGCTAGTAGAGACCATCCAAATCAACAGCTATAGCCAGTAGAGACCATCCATATCAACAGCTATAGCCAGTAGAGACCATGCAAATCAACAGCTATAGCCAGTAGAGACCATCCAAATCAACAGCTATAGCCAGTAGAGACCATCCATATCAACAGCTATAGCCAGTAGACACCATCCATATCAACAGCTATAGCCAGTAGAGACCATCCAAATCAACAGCTATAGCAAGTAGAGACCATCCAAATCAACAGCTATAGCCAGTAGAGACCATCCATATCAACAGCTAAAGCCAGTAGAGACCATCCAAATCAACAGCTATAGCCAGTAGAGACCATCCAACTCAACAGCTATAGCCAGTAGAGACCATCCAAATCAACAGCTATAGCCAGTAGAGACCATCCAAATCAACAGCTATAACCAGTAGAGGCCATCCAAATCAACAGCTATAGCCAGTAGAGACCATCCAAATCAACAGCTATAGCCAGTAGAGACCATCCATATCAACAGATATAGCCAGTAGAGACCATCCATATCAAGAGCTATAGTAGGTAGAGGCCATCCAACTCAACAGATATAGCCAGTAGAGACCATCCATATCAACAGCTATAGCCAGTAGAGACCATCCAAATCAACAGCTATAGCCAGTAGAGACCATCCATATCAACAGCTATAGCCAGTAGAAAGCATCCAAATCAACAGCTATAGCCAGTAGAGACCATCAAACTCAACAGCTATAGCCAGTAGAGACCATCCAAATCAACAGCTATAGCCAGTAGAGACCATCCATATCAACAGCTATAGCCAGTAGAGACCATCCAAATCAACAGCTATAGCCAGTAGAGACCATCCAAATCAACAGCTATAACCAGTAGAGGCCATCCAAATCAACAGCTATAGCCAGTAGAGGCCATCCAACTCAACAGATATAGCCAGTAGAGACCATCCATATCAACAGCTGTAGCCAGTAGAGACCATCCAAATCAACAGCTATAGCCAGTAGAGACCATCCATATCAACAGCTATAGCCAGTAGAAAGCATCCAAATCAACAGCTATAGCCAGTAGAGACCATCCATATCAACAGCTATAGCAAGTAGAGACCATCCAAATCAACAGCTATAGCCAGTAGAGACCATCCATATCAACAGCTAAAGCCAGTAGAGACCATCCAAATCAACAGCTATAGCCAGTAGAGACCATCCAACTCAACAGCTATAGCCAGTAGAGACCATCCAAATCAACAGCTATAGCCAGTAGAGACCATCCAAATCAACAGCTATAACCAGTAGAGGCCATCCAAATCAACAGCTATAGCCAGTAGAGACCATCCAAATCAACAGCTATAGCCAGTAGAGACCATCCATATCAACAGATATAGCCAGTAGAGACCATCCATATCAAGAGCTATAGTAGGTAGAGACCATCCATATCAATAGCTATAGCCAGTAGAGACCATTCAAATCAACAGCTATAGCCAGTAGAGACCATCCATATCAACAGCTATAGCCAGTAGAGACCATTCAAATCAAAAGCTATAGCCAGTAGAGACCATCCAAATCAACAGCTATAGCCAGTAGAGACCATCCAAATCAACAGCTATAGCCAGTAGAGACCATCCAAATCAACAGCTATAGCCAGTAGAGACCATCCAAATCAACAGCTATAGCCAGTAGAGACAATCCAAATCAACAGCTATAGCCAGTAGAGACCATCCAAATCAACAGCTATAGCCAATCGAGACCATTCAAATCAACAGCTATAGCCAGTAGAGACCTTCCATATCAACAGCTATAGCCAGTAGAGGCCATCCATATCAACAGCTATAGCCAGTAGAGACCATCCATATCAACAGCTATAACCAGTAGAGGCCATCCAACTCAACAGGTATAGCCATTAGAGACCATCCATATCAACAGCTATAGCCAGTAGAGACCATCCAAATCAACAGCTATAGCCAGGAGAGACCATCCATATCAACAGCTATAGCCCATAGAGACCATCCAAATCAACAGCTATAGCCAGTAGAGGCCATCCAACCCAACAGCTATAGCCAGTAGAGTCAATCCAATTCAACTGTTATAGCCAGTACAGACCATCCAAATCAACAGCTATAGCCAGTAGAGACCATCCAAATCAACAGCTATAGCCAGTAGAGACCATCCATATCAACAGCTATAGCCAGTAGAGACCATCCAAATCAACAGCTATAGCCAGTAGAGACCATCCAAATCAACAGCTATAACCAGTAGAGGCAATCCAAATCAACAGCTATAGCCAGTAGAGACCATCCAAATCAACAGCTATAGCCAGTAGAGACCATCCAAATCAACAGCTATAACCAGTAGAGACCATCCAAATCAACAGTTATAGCCAGTAGAGGCCATCCAACTCAAAAAATATAGCCAGTAGAGACCATCCATGTCAACAGCTATAGCCAGTAGAGACCATCCAAATCAACAGCTATAGCCAGTAGAGACCATCCATATCAACAGCTATAGCCAGTAGAGACCATCCAAATCAACAGCTATAGCCAGTAGAGACCATCCAAATAAACAGCTATAGCCAGTAGAGACCATCCATATCAACAACTATAGCCAGTAGAGACCATCCAAATCAACAGCTATAGCCAGTAGAGACCATCCAAATCAACAAATATAGCCAGTAGAGACCATCCAAATCAACAGCTATAGCCAGTAGAGGCCATCCATATCAACAGCTATAGCCAGTAGAGACCATCCAAATCAACAGCTATAGCCAGTAGAGACCATCCAAATCAACAGCTATAACCAGTAGAGGCCATCCAAATCAACAGCTATTGCCAGTAGAGACCATCCAAATCAACAGCTATAGCCAGTAGAGACCATCCATATCAACAGCTATAGCCAGTAGAGACCATCAAAATCAACAGCTATAGCCAGTAGAGACCATCCAAATCAACAGCTATAGCCAGTAGAGACCATCCAAATCAACAGCTATAGCCAGTAGAGGCCATCCATATCAACAGCTATAGCCAGTAGAGACCATCCAAATCAACAGCTATAGCCAGTAGAGACCATCCAAATCAACAGCTATAACCAGTAGAGGCCATCCAAATCAACAGCTATTGCCAGTAGAGACCATCCAAATCAACAGCTATAGCCAGTAGAGACCATCCATATCAACAGCTATAGCCAGTAGAGACCATCAAAATCAACAGCTATAGCCAGTAGAGACCATCCAAATCAACAGCTATAGCCAGTAGAGACCATCCATATCAACAGCTATAGCCAGTAGAGACCATCCAAATCAACAGCTATAGCCAGTAGAGACCATCCAAATCAACAGCTATAACCAGTAGAGGCCATCCAAATCAACAGCTATAGCCAGTAGAGACCACCCAAATCAACATCTATAGCCAGTAGAGACCATCCAAATCAACAGCTATAACCAGTAGAGGCCATCCAAATCAACAGCTATAGCCAGTAGAGGCCATCCAAATCAACAGCTATAGCCAGTAGAGACCATCCAAATCAACAGCTATAGCCAATCGAGACCATTCAAATCAACAGCTATAGCCAGTAGAGACCTTCCATATCAACAGCTATAGCCAGTAGAGACCATCCAAATCAACAGTTATAGCCAGGAGAGACCATCCATATCAACAGCTATAGCCCATAGAGACCATCCAAATCAACAGCTATAGCCAGTAGAGGCCATCCAACCCAACAGCTATAGCCAGTAGAGTCAATCCAATTCAACTGTTATAGCCAGTACAGACCATCCAAATCAACAGCTATAGCCAGTAGAGACCATCCAAATCAACAGCTATAGCCAGTAGAGACCATCCATATCAACAGCTATAGCCAGAAGAGACCATCCAAATCAACAGCTATAGCCAGTAGAGACCATCCAAATCAACAGCTATAACCAGTAGAGGCAATCCAAATCAACAGCTATAGCCAGTAGAGACCATCCAAATCAACAGCTATAGCCAGTAGAGACCATCCAAATCAACAGCTATAACCAGTAGAGACCATCCAAATCAACAGTTATAGCCAGTAGAGGCCATCCAACTCAACAGATATAGCCAGTAGAGACCATCCATGTCAACAGCTATAGCCAGTAGAGACCATCCAAATCAACAGCTATAGCCAGTAGAGACCATCCATATCAACAGCTATAGCCAGTAGAGACCATCCAAATCAACAGCTATAGCCAGTAGAGACCATCCAAATAAACAGCTATAGCCAGTAGAGACCATCCATATCAACAACTATAGCCAGTAGAGACCATCCAAATCAACAGCTATAGCCAGTAGAGACCATCCAAATCAACAGCTATAGCCAGTAGAGACCATCCAAATCAACAGCTATAGCCAGTAGAGGCCATCCATATCAACAGCTATAGCCAGTAGAGACCATCCAAATCAACAGCTATAGCCAGTAGAGACCATCCAAATCAACAGCTATAACCAGTAGAGGCCATCCAAATCAACAGCTATAGCCAGTAGAGACCATCCAAATCAACAGCTATAGCCAGTAGAGACCATCCATATCAACAGCTATAGCCAGTAGAGACCATCAAAATCAACAGCTATAGCCAGTAGAGACCATCCAAATCAACAGCTATAGCCAGTAGAGAACATCCATATCAACAGCTATAGCCAGTAGAGACCATCCAAATCAACAGCTATAGCCAGTAGAGACCATCCATATCAACAGCTATAGCCAGTAGAGACCATCCAAATCAACAGCTATAGCCAGTAGAGACCATCCAAATCAACAGCTATAACCAGTAGAGGCCATCCAAATCAACAGCTATAGCCAGTAGAGACCACCCAAATCAACATCTATAGCCAGTAGAGACCATCCAAATCAACAGCTATAACCAGTAGAGGCCATCCAAATCAACAGCTATAGCCAGTAGAGGCCATCCAAATCAACAGCTATAGCCAGTAGAGACCACCCAAATCAACAGCTATAGCCAGTAGAGACCATCCAAATCAACAGCTATAACCAGTAGAGGCCATCCAAATCAACAGCTATAGCCAGTAGAGACCATCCAAATCAACAGCTATAGCCATTAGAGACCATCCATATCAACAGCTATAGCCAGTAGAGACCATCCATATCAACAGCTATAGCCAGTAGAGACCATCGAAATCAACAGCTATAGCCAGTAGAGACCATCCAAATCAACAGCTATAGCCAGTAGAGACCATCCAAATCAACAGCTATAGCGAGTAGAGACCATCCAAATCAACAGCTATAGCCAGTAGAGACCATCCATATCAACAGCTATAGCCAGTAGAGACCATCCAAATCAACAGCTATAGCCAGTAGAGACCATCCAAATCAACAGCTATAGCCAGTAGAGACCATCCAAATCAACAGCTATAGCCAGTAGAGACCATTCAAATCAACAGCTATAGCCAGTAGAGACCTTCCATATCAACAGCTATAGCCAGTAGAGGCCATCCATATCAACAGCTATAGCCAAGTAGAGACCATCCATATCAACAGCTATAACCAGTAGAGGCCATCCAACTCAACAGATATAGCCAGTAGAGACCATCCATATCAACAGCTATAGCCAGTAGAGACCATCCAAATCAACAACTATAGCCAGGAGAGACCATCCATATCAACAGCTATAGCCCGTAGAGACCATCCAAATCAACAGCTATAGCCAGTAGAGACCATCCAAATCAACAGCTATAGCGAATAGAGGCCATCCAAATCAACAGCTATAGCCAGTAGAGACCATCCACATCAACAGCTATAGCCAGTAGAAAGCATCCAAATCAACAGCTATAGCCAGTAGAGACCATCCAACTCAACAGCTATAGCCAGTAGAGACCATCCAAATCAACAGCTATAGCCAGTAGAGACCATCCATATCAACAGCTATAGCCAGTAGAGACCATCCAAATCAACAGCTATAGCCAGTAGAGACCATCCATATCAACAGCTATAGCCAGTAGAGACCATCCAAATCAACAGCTATAGCCAGTAGAAACCATCCATATCAACAGCTATAGCCAGTAGAGACCATCCAAATCAACAGCTATAGCCAGTAGAGGCCATCCAAATCAACAGCTATAGCCAGTAGAGACCATCCATATCAACAGCTATAGCCAGTAGAGGCCATCCAACTCAACAGCTATAGCCAGTAGAGCCCATCCAATTCAACAGCTATAGCCAGTACAGACCATCCAAATCAAAAGCTATAGCCAGTAGAGACCATCCATATCAACAGCTATAGCCAGTAGAGACCATCAAAAATCAACAGCTATAGCCAGTAGAGACCATCCAAATCAACAGCTATAGCCAGTGGAGACCATCCAAATCAACAGCTATAGCCAGTAGAGACCATCCATATCAACAGCTATAACCAGTAGAGACCATCCAAATCAACAGCTATAGCCAGTAGAGACCACCCATATCAACAGCTATAGCCAGTAGAGGCCATCCAAATCAACAGCTATAGCCATTAGAGAACATCCAACTCAACAGCTATAGCCAGTAGAGACCATCCAAATCAACAGCTATAGCCAGTAGAGACCATCCAAATCAACAGCTATAGCCAGTAGAGACCATCCAACTCAACAGCTATAGACAGTAGAGACCATCCAAATCAACAGCTATAGCCAGTAGAGACCATCCAAATCAACAGCTACAGCCAGTAGAGACCATCCATATCAACAGCTAGAGCCAGTAGAGACCATCCATATCAACAGCTATAGCCAGTAGAGACCATCCATATCAACAGCTATAGCCAGTAGAGACCATCCAAATCAACAGCTATAGTCAGTGGAGACCATCCAAATCAACAGCTATAGCCAGTAGAGACCATCCAAATCAACAGCTATAGCCAGTAGAGACCATCCATATCAACAGCTAGAGCCAGTAGAGACCATCCATATAAACAGCTATAGCCAGTAGAGACCATCCATATCAACAGCTATAGCCAGTAGAGACCATCCAAATCAACAGCTATAGCCAGTAGAGACCATCCAAATCAACAGCTATAGCCAGTAGAGACCATCCATATCAACAGCTATAGCCAGTAGAGACCATCCAAATCAACAGCTATAGCCAGTAGAGACCATCCAAATCAACAGCTATAACCAGTAGAGGCCATCCAAATCAACAGCTATAGCCAGTAGAGACCATCCAAATCAACAGCTATAGCCAGTAGAGACCATCCAAATCAACAGCTATGACCAGTAGAGACCATCCAAATCAACAGCTATAGCCAGTAGAGGCCATCCAACTCAACAGATATAGCCAGTAGAGACCATCCATATCAACAGCTATAGCAAGTAGAGACCATCCAAATCAACAGCTAGAGCCAGTAGAGACCATCCATATCAACAGCTATAGCCAGTAGAGACCATCCAAATCAACAGCTATAGCCAGTAGAGACCATCCAAATCAACAGCTATAGCCAGTAGAGACCATCCAAATCAACAGCTATAGCCAGTAGAGACCATCCAAATCAACAGCTATAGCCAGTAGAGACCATCCATATCAACAGCTATAGCCAGTAGAGACCATCCAAATCAACAGCTATAGCCAGTAGAGACCATCCAAATCAACAGCTATAACCAGTAGAGGCCATCCAAATCAACAGCTATAGCCAGTAGAGACCATCCATATCAACAGCTATAACCAGTAGAGGCCATCCAAATCAACAGCTATAGCCAGTAGAGGCCATCCAACTCAACAGATATAGCCAGTAGAGACCATCCATATCAACAGCTATAGCCAGTAGAGACCATCCAAATCAACAGCTATAGCCAGTAGAGACCACCCATATCAACAGCTATAGCCAGTAGAAAGCATCCAAATCAACAGCTATAGCCAGTAGAGACCATCCATATCAACAGCTATAGCCAGTAGAGGCCATCCAAATCAACAGCTATAGCCAGTAGAGACCATCCATATCAACAGCTATAGCCAGTAGAGACCATCCAAATCAACAGCTATAGCCAGTAGAGACCATCCATATCAACAGCTATAGCCAGTAGAGACCATCCAAATCAACAGCTATAGCCAGTAGAGACCATCCAAATCAACAGCTATAGCCAGTAGAGACCATCCAACTCAAAAGCTAAAGCCAGTAGAGACCATCCAAATCAACAGCTATAGCCAGTAGAGACCATCCAACTCAACAGCTATAGCCAGTAGACCATGCAAATCAACAGCTATAGCCAGTAGAGACCATCCATATCAACAGCTATAGCCAGTAGAGACCATCCAAATCAACAGCTATAGCCAGTAGAGACCATCCAAATCAACAGCTATAGCCAGTAGAGACCATCCAAATCAACAGCTATAGCCAGTAGAGACCATCCATATCAACAGATATAGCCAGTAGAGACCATCCATATCAAGAGCTATAGTAGGTAGAGACCATCCATATCAATAGCTATAGCCAGTAGAGACAATTCAAATCAACAGCTATAGCCAGTAGAGACCATCCATATCAACAGCTATAGCCAGTAGAGACCATTCAAATCAAAAGCTATAGCCAGTAGAGACCATCCAAATCAACAGCTATAGCCAGTAGAGACCATCCAAATCAACAGCTATAGCCAGTAGAGACCATCCAAATCAACAGCTATAGCCAGTAGAGACCATCCAAATCAACAGCTATAGCCAGTAGAGACAATCCAAATCAACAGCTATAGCCAGTAGAGACCATCCAAATCAACAGCAATAGCCAATCGAGACCATTCAAATCAACAGCTATAGCCAGTAGAGACCTTCCATATCAACAGCTATAGCCAGTAGAGGCCATCCATATCAACAGCTATAGCCAGTAGAGACCATCCATATCAACAGCTATAACCAGTAGAGGCCATCCAACTCAACAGGTATAGCCATTAGAGACCATCCATATCAACAGCTATAGCCAGTAGAGACCATCCAAATCAACAGCTATAGCCAGGAGAGACCATCCATATCAACAGCTATAGCCCATAGAGACCATCCAAATCAACAGCTATAGCCAGTAGAGGCCATCCAACCCAACAGCTATAGCCAGTAGAGTCAATCCAATTCAACTGTTATAGCCAGTACAGACCATCCAAATCAACAGCTATAGCCAGTAGAGACCATCCAAATCAACAGCTATAGCCAGTAGAGACCATCCATATCAACAGCTATAGCCAGTAGAGACCATCCAAATCAACAGCTATAGCCAGTAGAGACCATCCAAATCAACAGCTATAACCAGTAGAGGCAATCCAAATCAACAGCTATAGCCAGTAGAGACCATCCAAATCAACAGCTATAGCCAGTAGAGACCATCCAAATCAACAGCTATAACCAGTAGAGACCATCCAAATCAACAGTTATAGCCAGTAGAGGCCATCCAACTCAACAGATATAGCCAGTAGAGACCATCCATGTCAACAGCTATAGCCAGTAGAGACCATCCAAATCAACAGCTATAGCCAGTAGAGACCATCCATATCAACAGCTATAGCCAGTAGAGACCATCCAAATCAACAGCTATAGCCAGTAGAGACCATCCAAATAAACAGCTATAGCCAGTAGAGACCATCCATATCAACAACTATAGCCAGTAGAGACCATCCAAATCAACAGCTATAGCCAGTAGAGACCATCCAAATCAACAAATATAGCCAGTAGAGACCATCCAAATCAACAGCTATAGCCAGTAGAGGCCATCCATATCAACAGCTATAGCCAGTAGAGACCATCCAAATCAACAGCTATAGCCAGTAGAGACCATCCAAATCAACAGCTATAACCAGTAGAGGCCATCCAAATCAACAGCTATAGCCAGTAGAGACCATCCAAATCAACAGCTATAGCCAGTAGAGACCATCCATATCAACAGCTATAGCCAGTAGAGACCATCAAAATCAACAGCTATAGCCAGTAGAGACCATCCAAATCAACAGCTATAGCCAGTAGAGAACATCCATATCAACAGCTATAGCCAGTAGAGACCATCCAAATCAACAGCTATAGCCAGTAGAGACCATCCATATCAACAGCTATAGCCAGTAGAGACCATCCAAATCAACAGCTATAGCCAGTAGAGACCATCCAAATCAACAGCTATAACCAGTAGAGGCCATCCAAATCAACAGCTATAGCCAGTAGAGACCACCCAAATCAACATCTATAGCCAGTAGAGACCATCCAAATCAACAGCTATAACCAGTAGAGGCCATCCAAATCAACAGCTATAGCCAGTAGAGGCCATCCAAATCAACAGCTATAGCCAGTAGAGACCATCCAAATCAACAGCTATAGCCAATCGAGACCATTCAAATCAACAGCTATAGCCAGTAGAGACCTTCCATATCAACAGCTATAGCCAGTAGAGACCATCCAAATCAACAGTTATAGCCAGGAGAGACCATCCATATCAACAGCTATAGCCCATAGAGACCATCCAAATCAACAGCTATAGCCAGTAGAGGCCATCCAACCCAACAGCTATAGCCAGTAGAGTCAATCCAATTCAACTGTTATAGCCAGTACAGACCATCCAAATCAACAGCTATAGCCAGTAGAGACCATCCAAATCAACAGCTATAGCCAGTAGAGACCATCCATATCAACAGCTATAGCCAGAAGAGACCATCCAAATCAACAGCTATAGCCAGTAGAGACCATCCAAATCAACAGCTATAACCAGTAGAGGCAATCCAAATCAACAGCTATAGCCAGTAGAGACCATCCAAATCAACAGCTATAGCCAGTAGAGACCATCCAAATCAACAGCTATAACCAGTAGAGACCATCCAAATCAACAGTTATAGCCAGTAGAGGCCATCCAACTCAACAGATATAGCCAGTAGAGACCATCCATGTCAACAGCTATAGCCAGTAGAGACCATCCAAATCAACAGCTATAGCCAGTAGAGACCATCCATATCAACAGCTATAGCCAGTAGAGGCCATCCAAATCAACAGCTATAGCCAGTAGAGACCATCCAAATCAACAGCTATAGCCAGTAGAGACCATCCAAATCAACAGCTATAGCCAGTAGAGACCATCCATATCAACAGCTATAGCCAGTAGAGACCATCCAAATCAACAGCTATAGCCAGTAGAGACCATCCAAATCAACAGCTATAACCAGTAGAGGCCATCCAAATCAACAGCTATAGCCAGTAGAGACCACCCAAATCAACATCTATAGCCAGTAGAGACCATCCAAATCAACAGCTATAACCAGTAGAGGCCATCCAAATCAACAGCTATAGCCAGTAGAGGCCATCCAAATCAACAGCTATAGCCAGTAGAGACCACCCAAATCAACAGCTATAGCCAGTAGAGACCATCCAAATCAACAGCTATAACCAGTAGAGGCCATCCAAATCAACAGCTATAGCCAGTAGAGACCATCCAAATCAACAGCTATAGCCATTAGAGACCATCCATATCAACAGCTATAGCCAGTAGAGACCATCCATATCAACAGCTATAGCCAGTAGAGACCATCGAAATCAACAGCTATAGCCAGTAGAGACCATCCAAATCAACAGCTATAGCCAGTAGAGACCATCCAAATCAACAGCTATAGCGAGTAGAGACCATCCAAATCAACAGCTATAGCCAGTAGAGACCATCCATATCAACAGCTATAGCCAGTAGAGACCATCCAAATCAACAGCTATAGCCAGTAGAGACCATCCAAATCAACAGCTATAGCCAGTAGAGACCATCCAAATCAACAGCTATAGCCAGTAGAGACCATTCAAATCAACAGCTATAGCCAGTAGAGACCTTCCATATCAACAGCTATAGCCAGTAGAGGCCATCCATATCAACAGCTATAGCCAAGTAGAGACCATCCATATCAACAGCTATAACCAGTAGAGGCCATCCAACTCAACAGATATAGCCAGTAGAGACCATCCATATCAACAGCTATAGCCAGTAGAGACCATCCAAATCAACAACTATAGCCAGGAGAGACCATCCATATCAACAGCTATAGCCCGTAGAGACCATCCAAATCAACAGCTATAGCCAGTAGAGACCATCCAAATCAACAGCTATAGCGAATAGAGGCCATCCAAATCAACAGCTATAGCCAGTAGAGACCATCCATATCAACAGCTATAGCCAGTAGAGACCATCCAAATCAACAGCTATAGCCAGTAGAGACCATCCACATCAACAGCTATAGCCAGTAGAAAGCATCCAAATCAACAGCTATAGCCAGTAGAGACCATCCAACTCAACAGCTATAGCCAGTAGAGACCATCCAAATCAACAGCTATAGCCAGTAGAGACCATCCATATCAACAGCTATAGCCAGTAGAGACCATCCAAATCAACAGCTATAGCCAGTAGAGACCATCCATATCAACAGCTATAGCCAGTAGAGACCATCCAAATCAACAGCTATAGCCAGTAGAAACCATCCATATCAACAGCTATAGCCAGTAGAGACCATCCAAATCAACAGCTATAGCCAGTAGAGGCCATCCAAATCAACAGCTATAGCCAGTAGAGACCATCCATATCAACAGCTATAGCCAGTAGAGGCCATCCAACTCAACAGCTATAGCCAGTAGAGCCCATCCAATTCAACAGCTATAGCCAGTACAGACCATCCAAATCAAAAGCTATAGCCAGTAGAGACCATCCATATCAACAGCTATAGCCAGTAGAGACCATCAAAAATCAACAGCTATAGCCAGTAGAGACCATCCAAATCAACAGCTATAGCCAGTGGAGACCATCCAAATCAACAGCTATAGCCAGTAGAGACCATCCATATCAACAGCTAGAACCAGTAGAGACCATCCAAATCAACAGCTATAGCCAGTAGAGACCACCCATATCAACAGCTATAGCCAGTAGAGGCCATCCAAATCAACAGCTATAGCCATTAGAGAACATCCAACTCAACAGCTATAGCCAGTAGAGACCATCCAAATCAACAGCTATAGCCAGTAGAGACCATCCAAATCAACAGCTATAGCCAGTAGAGACCATCCAACTCAACAGCTATAGACAGTAGAGACCATCCAAATCAACAGCTATAGCCAGTAGAGACCATCCAAATCAACAGCTACAGCCAGTAGAGACCATCCAAATCAACAGCTATAGCCAGTAGAGACCATCCATATCAACAGCTATAGCCAGTAGAGACCATCCATATCAACAGCTATAGCCAGTAGAGACCATCCAAATCAACAGCTATAGCCAGTAGAGACCATCCATATCAACAGCTATAGCCAGTAGAGACCATCCAAATCAACAGCTATAGCCAGTAGAGACCATCCATATCAACAGCTATAGCCAGTAGAGACCATCCAAATCAACAGCTATAGCCAGTAGAGACCATCCAAATCAACAGCTATAGCCAGTAGAGACCATCCATATCAACAGCTATAGCCAGTAGAGACCATCCATAACAACAGCTATAGCCAGTAGAGACCATCCATATCAACAGCTATAGCCAGTAGAAACCATCCATATCAACAGCTATAGCCAGTAGAGACCATCCAAATCAACAGCTATAGCCAGTAGAGGCCATCCAACTCAACAGCTATAGCCAGTAGAGACCATCCATATCAACAGCTATAGCCAGTAGAAACCATCCATATCAACAGCTATTGCCATTAGCGACAGAAACTACTGCTATTATTCCCACTACCAGAGGCAAATGCGTAGCTTTGGCAGAGACATTTAGTGATGGTTGAACATCCTCATTTACATCACACTGATCAGCGCTATCAGTGCTATTTCCTTTGTTCTATTACATGTTGGTCACTTTACAAAAAACAAGCATCCCTCAGCTAAGACAAATAAAAAGATAAATGGCTCTTCTGTAAAATACTTTCAGTGATCACTCTCCTCCTATCTCCCCTCCCTCAACCTCTCTCTCTCCCACCCACCCTTCCTCTCTCTCTCACTTCTTTCCTCTTCCCGACTCCTTCCATCCCTTCTGTTTCCCACCTATTCCTCTACCCAGTCCCACACTGTCTTACATGTCCAGCACTCTCCCCCATTCCATTCCAACAGACTAAAGTACCTCCACCTGTATCTCCATCTTCCCACCTGTATCTCCATCTTCCCACCTGTATCTCCATCTTCCCACCTGTATCTCCATGGATTTTCTCTCTCCAGCTGTCTGATCCTCAGTGGGAATGGACAACAGATCTACTGTCTATGAATCTCTGTTCCCACCTCCCTAAAATACTTTTACAAGCCTCTCCCTCTTTCTTAATCTCTCCCTCTTTTCCTTCCTTGACCTCTCTCTCTCTCTCTCTCTCTCTCTCTCTCTCTCAATTCAATTCAAGGGGCGTTGTTGGCATGGGAAACGTATGTTAACATTGACAAAGCAAGTGAAGTAGATAATATACAAAAGTGAAATAAACAATAAAAATGAACAGTAAACATTACACTGTTTACTGTTAAAAGACATTACAAATGTCATATTATGTATACGTATTTACAGTGTTGTAACGATCTGCAAATGGTTATAGTACAAAATGGAAAATAAATAAACATAAATATGGGTTGTATTTACAATGGTGTTTGTTCTTCACTGGTTGCCTTTTTTTGTGGCAACAGGTCACACATCTTGCTGCTGTGATGGCATACTGTGGTATTTCACCCAGTAGATGGGAGTTTATCAAAATTGGGTTTGTTTTTGAATTATTTGTGGATCTGTGTAATCTGAGGGAAATATGTGTCTCTAATATAGTCATAGCATTTGGTAGGAGGTTAGGAAGTGCAGCTCAGTTTCTACCTCATTTTGTGGGCAGTGTGCACATAGCCTGTCTTCTCTTGAGAGACAGATCTGCCTAAGGTGTCCTTTCTCAATAGCAAGGCTATGCTCACTGAGTCTGTACATAGTCAAAGCTTTCCTTAAGTTTGGGTCAGTCACAGTGGTCAGGTATTCTGCCACTGTGTACTCTCTGTTTAGGGCCAAATAGCATTCTAGTTTGCTCAGGTTTTTTGTTAATTCTTTCCAATATGTCAAGTAATTATCTTTTTGTTTTCTCATGATTTGGTCGGGTCTAATTGTGTTGCTGTCCTGGGGCTCTGTGGGGTCTGTTTGTGTTTGTGAACAGAGCCCCAGGACCAGCTTGCTTAGGGGACTCTTCTACAGGTTCATCTCTCTGTAGGTGATGGCTTTGTTATGGAATGGTTGTATGAATGGTTGTAGAATTTAATGGCTCTTTTCTGGATTTTGATCATTCGCGGGTATCGGCCTACTTTTACTCCGCATGCATTATTTGGTGTTTTTGCAGAATTCTGCATGCAGAGTCTCAATTTGATGTTTATCCCATTTTGTGAATTCTTGGTTGGTGAGCAGATCCCAGACCTCACAACCATAAAGAGCAATGGGTTCTATAACTGATTCAAGTGTTTTTAGCCTGATCCTAATTGGTATGTCGAATTTTATTTTCCTTTTGATGGCATAGAACGCCCTTCTTGCCTTGTCTCTCAGATCGTTCACAGCTTTGTGGAAGTTACCTGTGGCGCTGATGCTTAGGCCAAGGTATGTATAGTTTTTTGTGTGCTCTAGGGCAATGGTGTCTAGATGGAATTTGCTGTTAATGGTAATGCAGAGGATTTTCCCAAAGTTGCTGTTGACACATATCCCATGGTAGTTATTGGGGTCACATTTGTCTCCACTTTTGTGGATTGGGGTGATCAGTCGTTGGTTCCAGATATTGGGGAAGATGCCAGAGCTAAGGATGATGTTAAAGCGTTTTATTATAGCCAATTCGCATTTGTTGTCTGTATATGTTATCATTTAATTTAGGATACCATCAACACCACAGGCCTTTTTGGGTTGGAGGGTTTATATTTTGTCCTGTAGTTCATTCAATGTAATTGGAGAATCCAGTGTGTTCTCATAGTCTTTAATAGTTTAATTTGATCATGTATATGTTTTTTCTGTTTGTTTGTTGTTATAGAGCCAAAAGGTTTGGAGAAGTGGTTTACCCATACATCTCCATTTTCGATAGATAATTATTTGTGTTGTTGTTTGTTTCGTGTTTTCCAATTTTCCCAGAAGTGGTTAGTCTATGGATTCTTCAATTACATTGAGCTGATTTCTGACGTGCTGTTCCTTCTTTTTCCGAAGTGAATTTCTGTTTTGTTTTAGTGATTCACCATAGTGAAGCCGTAGACTCAGGTTTTCTGTGTCTCTATGTTTTTGGTTGGACAGGTTTCTCAATTTCGTTCTTAGGTTTTTGCATTCTTCATCAAACCATTTTTCATTGTTCGGTTTTCTGTTTGAAATGTTTAGATTAAATAGGGACGCTGAGAGGTCAAACATACGGTTAACATTTTCTACTGCCAAATTTACACCTTCACTATTACAGTGGAACGTTTTGTCCAGGAAGTTGGTTGTCTAGAAGGGATTGAATTTGTCGTTACCTAATTGTTTTTTGGTAGGTTTCCACACTACATTCCTTCCATCTATAGCATTTATTGATATTACTCAGTTCCTTTAGCTTTGATGCCTCATGATTGAGGATTGCTCAGTTGAAGTAGACTGTGATTTTGCTGTGGTCTGATAGGAGTGTCAGTGGGCTGACTGTAAACGCTCTGAGAGACTCTGGGTTGAGGTCAGGGATAAAATAGTCTACAGTACTACTGCTAAGAGTTGAGCTATAGGTGTACCTACCATAGGAGTCCCCTCGAAGCCTACCATTGACTATGTACATACCCAGCGTGCGACAGAGCTGCAGGAGTTGTGACCTGTTTTTGTTGGTTATGTTGTCATAGTTCTGCCTAGGAGTGCATATGGGGGAGGGAATGCTGTCTTCTCCAGGCAGGTGTTTGTCCCCCTGTGTGCTGAGTGTGTCGGGTTCTTGTCCGGTTCTGGCATTTAGGTCGTCACAGACTAGTACATGTCCCTGGGCCTGGAAATGATTGATTTCCTCCTCCAGGATGGAGAAGCTGTCTTCATTAAAGTATGGGGATTCTAGTAGGGGGATGTACTGTCGGTAGCACACAGAACGTTTTTCTCTGTTCAGATAATTTCCTTTAGAATTTCTAGCCAAATGTAAAATGTTCCTGTTTTGATTAATTTAATGGAGTGAGTTAGGTCTGCTCTATACCAAATTAGCATACCCCCTGAATCTCTTCCCTGTTTTACACCTGGTAGTTTGATGGATGGGACTACCAGCTCTCTGTAACCTAGAGGGCAACCAGTGGGTGCGTCTCCTCTATACCAGGTTTCTTGTAGGATGACAATGTCTGTATTTCCAATTTCTTTGATGAAGTCCAGGTTCCTGCTCTTCAGGCCAAAGGCAGATGACCTCAGGCCTTGGATATTCCAGGATGAGATATTGAAGGCTTTGTGTTCCATAAAGTGTCCAATATTGTTGGTCGTGTGGTTTGGCCTCAGGCCAGTAAGTGTGAGCAGAGCCTGCTGAGCATCTGGTACATGCCATTGGCTTGGGCTAGTGTAAGAGTGGGGGTTGGGCCTGTCTGCCTCCTCACGGCCTGGGCGTATGTGTGACTTCCATGTTGAGGCCCTCTTTGCGGGGGTGAGGTGCATGGGGTGGGCAGGAGGGGCATACAGTAGGTCTGATCTGACGGGGCCTAAATGGGGTGTGAGCATGGTTGACTTGGGGGGTGTTGATTGGTTGGGGTGGGGATGTGGTTGGTGGTGTTGTGGTGTTGTGGTCTGGATGTAGGTCTTCTCGTCGTGGGGGGGGGGGGGGTCCCGCAGGTCTGGGAGAGTGTCTCGCTAATCTGGGCGGGGTGTCTATTGATCTGTTGCTCCTGTGTGAAGTGTTGGGTCTGCGTTTGACAGCGATGTCCTTTAGAGTCCGGGCGAAGGTGGGCACTGCTTCGCTGCTGCCTTGTATAGGTGGACCTGGTCATAAAGGCTGTTCAAGTCCAGGGTGGAGTGGTGGGCCAGGTAAACATTTGGTTTTGAGCCACAGTCACAGAAAAAACTTGCATTTACACGCTGTACGGTAGCAGGGTGGATATAACCACTTGTGCATTGGGGAAAGTAGAAGAAGCTTTTTCAATCACTCCCTTGAGTGCTGTGGCCAACCTTTCCTGCTGTGCTCTGAGGTCATGTGTATATTATTATGTGGCTAGGTGAACCTAGTTGGTCCTCAGACAGAAGGTCTAGGGCGAGCTGGGTGTTTGGACACCAGAGGTTAGACACACTGTTTGGGAAAAAGTTTTTTTTTCTTGTATATATTTCCCATTTGAGTCCATAAGGAGTACAATCTGTGTCTTGTGTATGTCCTCAGTGGGTGTGGGGAAGTTGTCAAGAGGGCTATCAGGGTGGCTGATGGGGGGATGCTCAAGGGTTCTTCATTTGTCTGTCCCGCTGTGATGTCGACATGGTCAGGGTCTGGGGTGGACTGTTCTGCTGTGGTGTCGAGACTTTTGTCGGGAGCTGAGGTGGGCTGTTCTGCTGGCTTCTCTGTGGGGGTAGCCACCTCTCTAGTGGGTTGTTCTCGGTCACACGCCATCCCCCTCACCCTCTCCTTCAGCAGTCTGATCCTCTCCTCTAGTTCGCTGTTCTTCTCCTGCTCCTGATTTTTATCCTGTTGAAGTTGTCTCACCACAGTCCAGAGTGCAGATATGTCTCTCTCCACCTCCAGCACTCCGGGTCTGGTTAAGGGGGTGTTGTTGTGCTGGACTGTTGTCTGGGTCTGTGCTGACTGGAGTATAATCACCTGCTGTTCCAGCTCCACCTGCCTTACATCAAGCTGGGTAAATGTATCCTTCATTTCAATGAGGGTGTAGTACTCTGTGTTGGGAAGTTGACTTTCCGCTTGGGTTGCTCGTCTGTGGGGTTATATAACGTCTGGTCTGACCCGCTCGGGGTGGGGATATCTTTCTCAAGGGAGAGCTTCTCCTGCTGAGCTAATTCTTTGATTAGGTGAAAGTCCAGCGGAAACTGTTTGGAGTTGCCCTGTACCAATACTGTTCCAGACTTCTAGAGATTTATATTAGCTGACTCAGAGTCCTCGTTGTCTAGTATCTTGAGTTTTCACCCCTCGTTACCCCCCCCCCTCTCTTAACAGAGGGTTAGTGTGCTTATATAGCACTGTGCCATGCCAGGGGATGGTTTGTGTGGAAGATGAGGTTGCTGATGTTCCCATTTTTATAATAGTCAGCAAGAAGTGTCTCTTGATTTTCCGTAAGGAGCTTCATTTTGTGCTCTTTTTGTGTCTTATCATTCTTTACATACACAGGGCACTGTATTTTAATTACCTCTGAACAGCGGGAGGCAGCTTCTAAGTCCTCTCCATTTGGTTGGAGTAGACTGTGTGACTCTCCTGCCATTGTTGGGCTAAAGGGCTTTGACATCTCTCACTTGACATGACAGTGCTAATTGTTGTATCAAGCTTGGCAGCCTTAATTTAGCATTCAGTCCTTATAAAGTAATGTAATGTATTTCTCTCCCTCTCTCTCCCTCCCTCTCCCCCCCCCATCCCTCTCCCCCTCCCTCTCCCTCTCTCCCTTTGTTTGGGGAGTGTGTGTAAATGTAAACAGGCCAATACTCCCACTAACATACCAGGACTTCTCAGGAAGAGAGATTAGAAGGACATAAAGAAACGAGGGAGGTTGTACATGTCAGGCAGAGGAGGGAGCCACAACAAACAGGACAAATCTAGCTAGTAGACATATGCAAACATATGTTCCCCATGCCAATAAAGCCCTTAAATTGAATTGAGAGAAAGAGAAGGCACACAAGGTTGCAAAGTCCTGAACATTGTGCCTGAAAAGGTTAAGTAAGGTATTCTATGTGTTGTGTCTGGGCTGTGTTCTCAAGCTAATGCCTAGGCTTTAGCTCAGCAGGCTTACACAGTACTGTGGCACACTGATAACCCAGGGGTTCAAACTCAGTCAGTCACATACAGTATCATCATGTCTATGAATATAGCAACCTAGACAATGGCTGTGTGTCAATAGAAAGTTAGCTGACATTACTATCAGCCTCTTACAGGCCTTGGCTTGTCATTACAGTGTCCCCTTGGCTTGTCATTAAAGTGTCCCCTTGGCTTGTCCTTACAGTGTCCCCTTGGCTTGTCATTACAGTGACTTTAACCACATTTTGTCACATGACAGCCTTTTTTAAAATTGATCAAATACATTTTTCCCCTCATCAATCTACACACAATACCCCATAATGACAAAGTGAGAACAGGTTTTTAGAAAATGTTGCACATTTAGTAATAATTAAAAAAAGAAATGCCTTATTTACATAAGTATTCAGACCCTTTGCTATGAGAATCGAAATTGAGCTCAAGTCCATTGATCAACCTTTGATCAGGTCCATTGATCATCCTTGAGATGTTTCTACAACTTGATTGGAGTCCAACTATCGTAAATTCAAATTGATTGGACATGATTTGGAAAGGCAAACACCTGTCTATATAAGGTCCCACAGTTGACAGTGCATGTCAGAGCAAAAACCAAGCCATGAGGTCGAAGGAATTGTCTGTAGAGGCCCGAGACAGCATTGTGTTGAGGCACAGATCTGGGGAAAGGTACCAAAACATTTCTGCAGCATTGAATATCCCCAAGAACACAGTGGCCTCCATCATTCTTAAATAGAAGAAGATTGGAACCACTAAGACTCTTCCTACAGCTGACCGCCCAGCCAAACTGTGCAATTGGGGGAGAAGGGCCTTGGTCAGGGAGGTGACCAAGAACCCGATGGTCACTCTAACAGAGCTCTAGAGTTCCCCTGTGGAGATGGTAGAGTGGCCAGACGGAAGCCACTCCTCAGTAAAAGGCACATGACAGCCCGCTTGGAGTTTGCCAAAAGGCACCTAAAGACTCTCAGACCATGAGTGTTACGTTCTCCAGTTTCTGTGTTGTTGTGGGTTTGTATGTGTGTGTATTTCAGAAAAAGCCAGTGTTCCTTTGTCAGAAGAGAGCTTCTTTTATGTCCTGTGTTGATTGTTGTGGCGGTCAGTAAAAGTTTTGTGGATATTATTTTGTAGCCGCTCCTTCCGAGGTATGTGTATGACAATACGACTTAGTGTTTTTGGTTAATTAACATTTTTGAGTATTGGTAAATTCTTCTGTTTCATTTGTTCCCAGAGGGGAAGGGAACGCACCTTGAGAGTGTTTATGCAAGAGGCCCGCGGGCATACATAAACCGTAGTATTTAATCTGTCTATGCACACTAGGTAAGACCTGTGCGGACCACCCCCTGTATTTTGGTTAGCGCGCCAGGTGGTGCTAAAGGTTTGGTAAGTAGTGGTAAGGCAGGAGAGGGGACTCTTTAATTTTTACTTCTTTGCATTGGTTCCATCCAGCCCCTTTTCCCCACTTTACCGTGTTAAGGAGGAATAAATTCCCCGTAAACTGTATTTTTCTCTGCCTCTGTTGTCCTTCCCTGCACCTATGATCACATACTTTTTCTCACTCTACGGGGACTTGAGATGTAGCGGTGTGCTGCATTCTCTCCTCCAAGAGGCGTACGTATCATAACGGGGGCTCATCCGGGATCATTAAATCCACAGAACCCCGCTGCTCTGAGCGCTCTGTGATTGGTGATTGAGGCGCTGTGAGGTTGTGAGTTTGGGTGACTTACTTAGTTACCGTGTGTTCAATAGGCTGCTGTATACAAAATGGCTGCCTCAGCCGTCTCCAATTTTATTGACGCACCCTCTGTTGATCGGTTGGTGGGGTTGTGTAAAGTAGACCTTTGCGCCATAGCTGACCATTATGGACTCTTCGACCCTGAGAAAGCCCTAAAGGCTGAGCTTTTGGTGTTAGTCAAGGAGGGTTAAATGGGAGAAAAAAAATTATTGTTGAAAGATGAGCAGAGGGAGGCTTCAGGAGAGGAGACGTGTAGACCTTCCGATGCCAAGTCGGAGGACGGCGGGGAGGCAGCCTTCTGCTTCAGGTGGTTCAGGCGGAACCGCTAGGTTAAAGGTGAGGCCCGTTTGGAAATGGAGCTAAAAGATAAAGAGCGCGTTAGACAGATGGAGTTTGATTCAGAAATGAGGAAAATGGAAATAGAAGCCTACAAGGAGGTGAGGATCCGACAACTGGAGCTTGACGCTGGCTCCAGTGCGACTTCACAACCTGCCCATCATCAAGCCCACTTTGAAGTGAGTAAAAAATATTGCGTTAGTCCCTCCATTTCGGGAGTCGGAAGTTGATTCGTATTTCTCTGCGTTTGAGCTGTGCTGCCATGGCCACTCAAGGTTTAGCCGCTCCTGTTGCAATGTAAATTGTCTGGGAAAGCCCAGGAAGTAGTAGCTGCTCTCTCCCTGGAAGACAGTTTACAATACAATAGAGTTAAAACTACTGTGTTGCGGGCTTATGAGTTGGTGCCTGAAGCTTATAGGCAGCGCTTCAGGAACCACAAGAAACCCTCTCACCGTACTTTTGTTGAGTTTGCTAGGGACAAATAGTCTCTGTTTAATCGCTGGTGTTCAGCCAGCAAAGCTAACACCTTTGCTGATATTCGGGAGTTGATGCTGTTGGAGGATTTTAAAAGCAACCTGCCTGATAGAATTGTAGTTCATTTAAATGAACTGAAAGTGGCGACATTGGCCCAGGCAGCAGTGTTGGCAGATGAGTATGCTCTGATACACAAGACTGTGTTTGGTGCGCCTCGTTTTGAAGGCCGAAAGATTACGTCATCAGTGCTGCATTCGGGTCATTTTTTCCCTCCGACGACCCTAAGCCTTCGCACAAAATCCGTGAATGTTTTTACTGTCACCAAAAGGGTCCCGTGATTGTGGACTGCCCGGTTTTGAAAAATAAACCGAAACAGTCCCTATAACCATTAAAAAGCGTGAGTTTAGTCCAGTTTGTGGCTCATCCGTTGGATCAACTTATTGATTTAGCATTTGGGAAACCGGATCCTATCTATGCTCTGTTTATCTCTACCGGTTGTGTTTCCTTAACTGTAGAACAAGCTGATCAAAAGCCCATACAAATCTTATGAGACACTGGGGCGGCGCAGTCGGTAATCGTTACTGATGCTTTACCCTGGTTTCCTGAAACGTATTGTGGCTCGCATGTCATATTACAGGGTATAGAGACAAAAACCGTACCTGTACCATTACACTGGGTCCACTTAGTGTCAGACTTGGTGTCAGAACGTTTCCGTGTTGGTGTAGTGTCTACAAGCCCAGTAAAAGGAGTCACATTGCTACTAAGGAACGATATCGCTGGTGGTAATGTGACTCCTGTGTTAGAAGTAGTAGACAACCCAGAAATCAAAACTGCAGATGATAAATTGGTTCAATCATTTCCCCATGTTTTTCCTGCTTGTGTGTTAACGAGGGCACAATCTCGCATGCTGGGAGATGTGGTGGATTTGTCTAGTTCCATTTTTGAGAATATTGAGGTAGAAGACAATGCACCGAGTAGTCCTTCTGCAAGGCCGACGGTTTCTACCTTCCCTGCACCTACGATCACATACTTTTTTTCACTCCACAGGGAGTTGAGATGTAGCGGGGTGTTGTGTTCCCTCCACCAAGAGGCGTACATAACAATGAGAAACAAGATTCTCTGGTCTGATGAAACCAAGATTGAACTCTTTGGCCTGAATGCCAAGCGTCACGTCTGGAGGAAACCGGAACCATCCCTACGGTGAAGAATGGTGGTGGCGGCATCATGCTGTAGGGATGTTTTTCAGCGGCAGAGACTGGGAGACTAGTCAGGATCGAGGGAAAGATGAACAGAGCAAAGTACAGAGAGATCCTTGATGAAAACCTGCTCCTGAGCGCTCAGGACCTCAGACTGGGAAGAAGGTTCACCTTCCAACAGGACAATGACACTAAGCACACAGCCAATAGAACAAAGAAGTGGCTTCGGGACAAGTCTCTGAATGTCCTTGAGTGTTCCAGCCAGAGCCCGGACTTGAAACACATCGAATATCTCTGGAGAGACCTGAAAATGGCTGTGCAGCGACCCTCACCATCCAACCTGACAGAGCTTGATAGGCTCTGCAGAGAAGAACGGGAGAAACTCCCTAAATACAGGTGTGCCAAGCTTGTAGCATCATACCAAAGAAGACTTGAGGCTGTAATCACTGCCAAAGGTGCTTCAATAAAGTACTGAGTAAAGGGTCTGAATACTTATGATTACATTTTTATTTTTAATGTCAACATTTCTAAAAAACAGTTTTTGCTTTGTCATTATGGGTTATTGTGTTCCGATTAATGAGGGGGAAAACAACTATTTAATCCATTTTAGAAAAAGGCTGTAACATAACAAAATGTGGAAAAAGTCAAAGGGTCTGAATACTTTCCGAATGCACAGTATATAGACATGGAATCACTGGCCACTTTAATAATGAAATACAAGTCACTTTAATAATGTTTACATACTGCTTTACTTATTTCTAATGTATATACTGTATTCTATTCTACTGTATTTTAGTCTAATATTTCTATAATTCTTAATTCCATTCTTTTACATTTAGATTTGTGTGTATCGTTGTGAATTGTTAGATAATACTGCTGTCGTGTCTTTGGCTATGCCGGATCAAATGATATGACATGTTATTCTATAAAATCGTTTCTCTGTAATTTATATTACCTGATTGAGCTAATCATGTAAATGTAATTAACTAGAGAGTCGGGGCACCACGAAATAATATTTATAGAGCTGTTATCTTCCGAATAAACTCTTAAAGACCTAGTAATATTTTACATAAATAGCAGTCAATATTAATCGTCACCTTAATTCAGTCTCATCTGAAAGTTGTAAATTCTTGGTTATCTTCACGAACCCTGGCTAACAAGTTGAATCAGCAATACAAAATTGGGTTTAATTATTTATTTACTAAATACCTAACTAATCACACAAAATTACATATACACAGAATGAATCATACCTTGATTACAAATTAGGTCATAAAGGAAAATGTCCCTAGCGGATGGAACAGCTATGACAGCTGGTTACACAAAAGAAAAGGGGGCTGGGTTTTAGTGAAAGAGCGGGAAGGCTTGAGGAACAAAGGGAGAAAAGCCATGCTATCGTAAATACAGTATCTTATGCATTCTAAATTACCGCCCATTTGGAAAAGGAAAATGCAATAAATATTTACTCTGAGCTGCGCTTCGGTAGGTTGGTGGTAGATGGAAGGCCGTGTTGCCCAACCTATTCCTTTGTCCTTTGAATAATGTCTCTGCTGGTAAATTAGATACATTGTAGTAACGTCGTTGTGTGGTAGACGGAATACTCTGTCTGTTCTTTCCTAGCCCACGTTTGCAGCTGCTGTTGCTAACTCAACGGCTAGGAGGTATCACTTCTGTAGTGAATAAGAGTTCAAAGTTCATACCATTCGCAACCAAACGCTGAGGTTGGCTTAGTTCTATAGTTGACATGTTAGTCCTTTTAACGCAGAGGCTGCAGACCTCACGTACTTGGAACAGGTTATATTGTCGTCAAGGCTTTATATAGGAAGGGAGAGGAGGGTGTGTTTGAAAAGTTTTATAACCCGTGTTTCTTCACAGGGGCGGGCCACTGATTGAGCAGAGCCCTAACCTTATGAAAACCCAAATCTCTCATTTGGAAGCTAAAATTTCTTCACCAATAATTTTATATTCAAACATTTAAATTGAACAACAATTCCATGTGACTCCGATAACTACAATGTGCAGACTTTCCACTGTAGAGTATATGCTATTCTATCATTGATCAGAATGTCTCAGATGACAACCAAACTGACATCATATTCATTAAGTACCACCACATATGATCAATTGGTCGGATTACCAGAATATAGTTAATTTCCCCCCACCTTCTGATGTTCCCAGAATCTCTATGTTAACCAAAGGATTTTCAAATGTCACATCAGTAGGGTAGAGAGAGGAAAAAGGGGGGGAGAGTTATTTATGACTGTCATAAACCTACCCCCAGGCCAATGTCATGACACTGCACTGTTGGAGCTAGGAACACAAGCATTTCGCTACACCCGCAATAACATCTGCTAAATATGTGTACGTGACCAATAACATTTGATTTGACTTACAGTGTCCCCTTGGCTTGTCATTACAGTGCAATTGTATCAGGCTGCCATATGACTCTCCTACTGGAATCCAATTGGACCACACACACGCATACACAAAATGGTGTGAAAGCCTGGCCAGCCCTTTAAAGTGATAGCTGGTGTTTGACCACCGTCACTCCGTTAGCTGAACACACAAACCAGCTCTACATAGCTCAGATGGATTCACAGTGGCCTTGATGTGGTCAAACTCTCATGGGAGGCCAGGTAAATGAGCAATTTTGTAATTGAGTGTGTGTAATTGTGTGAGTGTGTATGAGGGGTAATGGGTGGGACAAAGGTGTGTATGCATCCTCTATGCGTCATGGAACATCGCCAAGATGATGAAAACATCTGTGATGTGTTGTTTGCTGTAGGGCAGAGGTGTCAAACTCATTCCATGGAGGTCCTGTTGTCTGCTGTTTTTTGGTTTTTCCTTTCAATTAAAACAACCAGGTGAGGGGAGGGGAGTTCCTTACTAACTAGTGACCTTAATTCATCAATCACGTACAAGGGAGGAGCGAAACCCTGCAGACACTCGACCCTCCGTCTAATGAGTTTGACACGTGTGATGTAGAAAATTCATCCTCAGTCACAGGTCATGTGATACCTTCAGGGGATTCATCCTCAGTCACAGGTCATGTGACACCTTCAGGGGATTCATCCTCAGTCACAGGTCACGTGACACCTTCAGGAGATTCATCCTCAGTCACAGGTCATGTGACACCTTCAGGGGATTCATCCTCAGTCACATGTCACGTGACACCTTCAGGGGATTCATCCTCAGTCACAGGTCATGTGACACCTTCGGGGATTTCTCAGTCACAGGTCATGTGACACCTTCGGGGATTTCTCAGTCACAGGTCATGTGACACCATCGGGGATTTCTCAGTCACAGGTCATGTGACACCTTCAGGGGATTCTAAAACGGTTGTATTAACACATGATCTTAACCTTTCTTTCCTTCATCCTACTCTCTTTCTCCCACTCCCTCTGTGTCTCTCTCTTTCTCCCACTCCCTCTGTGTCTCTCTCTTTCTCCCACTCCCTCTGTGTCTCTCTCTTTCTCCCACTCCCTCTGTGTCTCTCTCTTTCTCCCACTCCCTCTGTGTCTCTCTCTTTCTCCCACTCCCTCTGTGTCTCTCTCTTTCTCCCACTCCCTCTGTGTCTCTCTTTCTCCCACTCCCTCTGTGTCTCTCTCTTTCTCCCACTCCCTTCGTGTCTCTCTCTTTCTCCCACTCCCTCTGTGTCTCTCTCTTTCTCCCACTCCCTCTGTGTCTCTCTCTTTCTCCCACTCCCTCTGTGTCTCTCTCTTTCTCCCACTCCCTTCGTGTCTCTCTCTTTCTCCCACTCCCTCTGTGTCTCTCTCTTTCTCCCACTCCCTCTGTGTCTCTCTCTTTCTCCCACTCCCTGTGTCTCTCTCTTTCTCCCACTCCCTCTGTGTCTCTCTCTTTCTCCCACTCCCTCTGTGTCTCTCTTTCTCCCACTCCCTCTGTGTCTCTCTCTTTCTCCCACTCCCTTCGTGTCTCTCTCTTTCTCCCACTCCCTCTGTGTCTCTCTCTTTCTCCCACTCCCTCTGTGTCTCTCTCTTTCTCCCACTCCCTCTGTGTCTCTCTCTTTCTCCCACTCCCTCTGTGTCTCTCTCTTTCTCCCACTCCCTTCGTGTCTCTCTCTTTCTCCCACTCCCTCTGTGTCTCTCTCTTTCTCCCACTCCCTCTGTGTCTCTCTCTTTCTCCCACTCCCTCTGTGTCTCTCTCTTTCTCCCACTCCCTCTGTGTCTCTCTCTTTCTCCCACTCCCTCTGTGTCTCTCTCTTTCTCCCACTCCCTCCTCTGTCTCTCTCTCTCTCTTACTTGATGATTTGTTTGGGGATGGACGAGCGGCGCCGGGTGACCAGTTTGGGGACACAGGAGCTCCTGCCGAGTACAGAAACCAGTCGGGGGCCCCTCTGGCCCTTATGAGGGACCGTGTTGACCCGCTTGAAATGCACCCTCTTCCCACTACACACACCAGACGGGGGGAAGACGGGGAGGTAGGTAGGCAGAGAAGGAGAGAAATGGAAAACATACAGAGAAAGGAGAGAGAGTGGGAAGTAAAAGAGAGGAAAAATTTCAATAAAAATAGTATAAAGTTCAGATCAGCTGGAAGAAGAGTCAGTCAGTAAAAGTTAGGGTTTAGAAAAGATATTCAGGGCATGCAGAAATCATAGTAGTGAGCAGTTAAGCAAGGATAGTGGATGGTGTGGTGTGTGATGCAAGCACGTGTGTGTGGTCTCACCTCTTGATGGTCTCTGTGATAGAGGGCTGGCGCTGCAGAGGGGGTCGGAGATAATTGCTGGGGTCAAAGGTTGCGATGCCTGGTTGTGTGATCTCACAGGGCATGCTCACACTGTGCAGGAACCTCTGCCTCTTCACTGGCTGCAACACACATCAGACAACAAAAAGTTATTTCTCCTCAATAGCTCAGTGGATTTACTGTAGCTGGTTGTCACTGTAATGCATCTATTGAAACTGTTTGTAGGCCAGATTACAGTACCTGTATGTAGGCCAGATTACACTACCTCTACCTGTATGTAGGCCAGATTACAGTACCTGTATGTAGGCCAGATTACAGTACCTGTATGTAGGCCAGATTACACTACCTCTACCTGTATGTAGGCCAGATTACAGTACCTGTATGTAGGCCAGATTACAGTACCTGTATGTAGGCCAGATTACAGTACCTGTATGTAGGCCAGATTACACTACCTCTACCTGTATGTAGGCCAGATTACAGTACCTGTATGTAGGCCAGATTACAGTACCTGTATGTAGGCCAGATTACAGTACATGTATGTAGGCCAGATTACACTACCTCTACCTGTATGTAGGCCAGATTACAGTACCTGTATGTAGGCCAGATTACACTACCTCTACCTGTATGTAGGCCAGATTACAGTACCTGTATGTAAGCCAGATTACAGTACCTGTATGTAGGCCAGATTACACTACCTCTACCTGTATGTAGGCCAGATTACAGTACCTGTATGTAGGCCTGATTACAGTACCTGTATACAGGCCAGATTATAGTAACTGTATCTATGAATGTGTGTGCTGTACCTGTATAAGTGTGTTTTCGGTCTATCGATTTGCATTGTATCTGGAACATAAGGTGTGAGTGAGTGAGTGTCCAGAAAACCTTCTATAACAAAGCCATCACCTACAGTGAAATTAACCAGGAGAAGAGCCCCCTAAACAAGCTGGTCCTACGGTTCTGTTCACAAACACAAACAGACCCCACAGAGCCCCAGGACAGCAACACAATTAGACCCAACCAAATCATGAGAAAACAAAAAGATAATTACCTGACACATTGAAAATAATTTGCAAAAACACTGAGCAAACTAGAATACTATTTGGCACTAAACAGAGAGTACACAGTGGTAGAATACCTGACCACCGTGACTGACCCAAATTTAAGGAAATCTTTGACTATGTACAGACTCAGTGAGCATAGCCTTGCTATTGAGAAAGGCTGACGTAGGCAGACCTGGCTCTCAAGAGAACAGGCTATGTGCACACTGCCCACAAAATGAGGTGGAAACTGAGCTGCACTTCCTAACCTCCTGCCCAATGTATGACCATATTAGAGACACATATTTCCCTCAGATTACACAGACCCACAAAGAATTCAAAAACAAATCCAATTTTAATACACTCCTGTATCTATTGGGTGAAATAACACAGTGTGCAATCACAGCAGCAAGATTTGTGACCTGTTACCACAAGATAAGGGAAACCAGTTTGCACACACTGTATACAGATTTTTCTATTGTGTTATTGACTGTACGTTTGTTTATCCCATGTATAACTCTGTGTTGTTGTTTTTGTCGCATTGCTTTGCTTTATCTTGGCCAGGTCGCAGTTGTAAATGAGAACTTGTTCTCAACTGGCCTAATTGGTTAAATAAAGGTGAAATAAAAATAAATAAATAAAAAACTATTTGCACATCATTACAACACTGTATTTAGACATAACATGATATTTGAAATGTCTTTATTCTATTGTAACTTATGTGAGTGTAATGTTTACTGTTCATTTTTTTTTGTTAATTTCACTTTTGTTTATTATCTACTTTACTTGCTTTGGCAATTTAAACATGTTTCCCATGCCAATAAAGCGCCTTAAATTGAATTGAGAGAGAGAGAGAGGTGTTTCATCACACCTGTAGTAATGTTAAGGGCTCATCCAGGGACAGCTGTGGGGGGATGTCCACTTTGAGCCATGGAGGTTTCTTCCTCTGCAGACTGCTGCTCTCCTGTGGCTGGCTGGGCTCAGCCATGCTCTCTACCGCCCCCTACCGCGCTACACCTGCCAGCTGGAGACACAGGGAGAGGAAGGAGAGATGTGAGACAGAAGTTCAGAACACACACACACCCACACCCAGTAGCCGTACTACAGACAAACCCAGCGATCTGACTCAGAGTGGAGCGCATTGAGCAGATTTATTGAGTACTTTTCATGATTGGGTAATTCCATAATCCTAATGCTGCTAGCGCAGCCCATCACAAACAGACAGACTGCCCTCTAGACTGGACATACCCTGCCCTGTGTCCACTGTCTGTCTGCCCATCTGGACACAGCCTCAGATTTAGGCTTTAGAGCAGTCTGCTCTGGGCTGTCTTTATGTACATTCACGGCCTTTCTTCCATTCTGTGTAGTCATATGTCTTTGTGTCGGGTGTGCTATCACTGTGCCACTGCATGACCAAGGCAGACCTATGATTTCCATGGACTGTTTATCAAGTCTTTGTACTACTATAAACTCCCACAAGGGGGCAGTGATTGCCTCTAAATCTTCTCCCCAATAAATGTTGTATTTACTGTTAGTCTTTGAACTCAGCCACCTCTGCGTGGGGGGTGGCTGAGGATGTTTATACACACACACACACACACACACACACACACACACACACACACACACACACACACACACACACACACACACACACACACACACACACACACACACACACACACACACACACCCTTTATACAGTAAACCTCTAACAAGCTGCTAATCAAGGCCAACCCCTGGAAGCAGCCATCTGCACCGGAACCGCTGCATCAAAGGACCAGCCTGACTCAAGTATAATGAGGGGTTCAACTCCACACATATAGTACTGAGGAATCCTGTGGACAGAACCACAGAGAGGGATTGATTGGGATACTGTACACATACAATTCAAACCTAAACCCACACCGTCTACAGACTGGCAGGGGGTTTCTCACTAAGGAGTTGACTAATATATTGCTTGTCATGTGTCAAGAGCTAGGATATGATCTTTGATGTAAGCCTTAGGCAAACTTGTATTGATATAATCATTCATTCATTCAGCAGGTTGGTCTTGTAATTGATTGTTGAGGCTGAATATTCAGTCAAGTCCAACAAGCTGTGTGCTATTCAATAGCAGCAGAGACTCACTAGCCAGCCAGGCAGTGAGAGAGGCTGTTTCCAAACACAAGATAATGGAGTTTTACAGAAAGAATTCAGAAAAAAGCAGCACATAAGAATGTGCAGTTTTTCCTCACCTGGCTGTGTTCTGTGTGTTCTGTGTGTTCAGTGTGTTCTGTGTTTTATGTTCTGTGTTCAGTGTGTTCTGGTGTTCTGTGTTCTCTCTGCTCTTTGTTCTGTGTGCTCTTTGTTCTGTGTCTTTTGTGTGCTCTGTGTTCTGTGTGTTTTGTATTCTGTGTTCTGTGCATTCTGTGTGTTCTGTGTTTTGTGTGCTCTTTGTTCTGTGTGTTGTGTGTTCTGTGTGTCCTGTGTTCTGTGTGTTGTGTGTTCTGTGTATTCGGTGTCCTGTGTGTTCTGTGTGCTCTTTGTTCTGTGTGTTGTGTGTTCTGTGTGTTCTGTGTGTCCTGTGTTCTGTGTTCTGTGTATTCGGTGTCCTGTGTGTTCTGTGTGCTCTTTGTTCTGTGTGTTGTGTGTTCTGTGTGTCCTGTGTTCTGTGTGTTGTGTGTTCTGTGTATTCGGTGTCCTGTGTGTTCTGTGTGCTCTTTGTTCTGTGTGTTGTGTGTTCTGTGTGTCCTGTGTTCTGTGTGTTCTGTGTATTCGGTGTCCTGTGTGTTCTGTGTGCTCTTTGTTCTGTGTGTTGTGTGTTCTGTGTGTCCTGTGTTCTGTGTGTTGTGTGTTCTGTGTATTCGGTGTCCTGTGTGTTCGGTGTGTTCTGACAGTCATTCTGTGGTTGGTTCTAGAACCCTGTGTGCTCCTGCATTCACGGTAAACGCTGCATATGTAGGCTAAATCGTAAATGACCTTTACATTTCTATTGCGCAATCTGTAACAGTTCAGTGATCCAGACTGATTAGAGCTCCTACAAATAGCACCATAACAATACGACCACATCCTAAAACAAAACAATAAAAACGAAAGCACTGCCTCTCTCACCCCCCTTTTGACACAAAATACATTGTTTGTTATTTCATGATCCCTCTATCGCTCTATTCCTCTTTCACCCAGTCAGTTTTCTACATCTGTGTGTGTGTGTCGTATGACAAGCAGATTAAGGCTTTACCCTCCTCCTGTACGTCAGCCTAGCAGATTTGGGCCACTCCAGTCCTCGGGGCCTGATTGGTGTCACACTTTTTCCCCAGTCCCATCTAACACCCCTGACTCCAACAATCAACTAATCATGATCTTCAGTTTAGAATGCAATTTGATTAATCAGCGGTGTTTGCTAGGGATGGAGAAAAAGTGTGACACCAATCAGGCCCTGGAGGAGTTGCCCACCCCTGGAGGGAGATCAGGACAGGAACTGGATGGGTGATATCATAAACATCAAGAATCTCCAGGAATTCACCTGCACCAGGAGTCAAATGGAACTGAATGGAAGTGAGTTTTCATTGAATGGAACATAATTAATGGGTTTGCTCTTGTGTCATGAACCTTGGTGTTGCTTTCACTACAGTACATGGATGGATTGGTGGGCAACTCCAGAGATCCACTCCAGAGATGGATCTTCTCTAACAGTTGCGTAACTACAGTAAGTACTTGGGCCTGTTTTACATCCATGGACAGTTCCTCCAGACACATCTTATTGAAATTCAACAAAATGTCACTTTGCATATAATAGCTGTCAAAACATTGTCTTCTCCTACCCTGTTTGCTGTACTCATGGTAAGAGCTTTGACCTGTATGGTACTGGGGTTGAATGGACCACAATGGACCTCATTGTGTCTATATCAATAGCCTTGCACTTTCCAAACCAATGGCTCTCTCTCTTTCTCGCACTCTATCTCTCGCTCCCTTTCTCCTACTCTCTCTCTCCTCCTTCTCTCCATCTCTACTTCTCCCTCTCTCATTTCAACCTTTCTTCCTCGAGAAAAGAAATGCCAAGCTGCATTTTTATGACATTATAACTGGCACAAGGTCAGTGTAACCTTACAGAGCCTGATCCCATCTCTTCTCATTTCAGCATAACAGAGCATTGTAGAGGAGCTCTGCTTTCTTTATGCTTTATGGACAAACCAATAAGCCTGATAGCATCTCAGTCCAAACAGTGACATTTCCCCACTTGTGTCATGCCAATGGACTTCTGTGTTATGCATCTTTGGCTGGAATCAATATTTGATGTGTTAGAAAAAATCTGATCCTGTATCTAATATTTGACGTGTTTCTGTTATTTATTTTTAATTAAATAAATTAAATATCTCAGTTCTAATTAACCAAATGCAACTTTACCCATCATCTAGGCATGACTCCCCCTCCCCCTATGTGACATTCGAGGTCTGTGTAGTGGGTTTTGATTTGTGCCAGATGTTAGTCATATCTGTGTGTGTGTGTGTGTGTGTGTGTGTGTGTGTGTGTGTGTGTGTGTGTGTGTGTGTGTGTGTGTGTGTGTGTGTGTGTGTGTGTGTGTGTGTGTGTGTGTGTGTGTGTGTGTGTGTGTGTGGTGTGTGTGTGTGTGTGTGTTGTGTCCCTCTTCTGGGGCCTTCCCTCGTTTTGTGTGATTACAACAGCTCACACCTGCTGCAAAAAACACAGAGATAATAAAACATCAGCCTGACAACAGTGAGAATCATAGAGTAGACAACATTGAGTATCATAGAGAAGACAACAGTGAGAATCATAGAGAAGACAACAGTGAGAATCATAGAGAAGACAACAGTGAGAATCATAGAGAAGACAACAGAGAGTATCATAGAGAAGACAACCGTGAGAATCATAGAGAAGACAACAGTGAGAATCATAGAGAAGACAACAGTGAGAATCATAGACAAGACAACAGTGAGAATCATAGAGAAGACAACAGAGAGTATCATAGAGAAGACAACAGAGAGTATCATAGAGAAGACAACAGAGAGTATCATAGAGAAGACAACAGTGAGAATCATAGAGAAGACAATAGTGAGTATCATAGAGAAGACAACAGAGAGTATCATAGAGAAGACAATAGAGTATCATAGAGAAGACAACAGAGAGTATCATAGAGAAGACAACAGTGAGAATCATAGAGAAGACAACAGTGAGAATCATAGAGAAGGCAACAGTGAGAATCATAAAGACAATAGTATCATAGAGAAGACAATAGTGAGTATCATAGAGAAGACAACAGTGAGAATCATAGAGAAGACAACAGTGAGAATCATAGAGAAGACAACAGAGAGTATCATAGAGAAGACAACCGTGAGAATTATAGAGAAGACAACAGTGAGAATCATAGAGAAGACAACCGTGAGAATCATAGAGAAGACAACAGTGAGAATCATAGAGAAGACAACAGAGAGTATCATAGAGAAGACAATAGTGAGTATCATAGAGAAGAAAACAGAGAGTATCATAGAGAAGACAACAGTGAGAATCATAGAGAAGGCAATAGTGAGTATCATAGAGAAGACAACAGAGAGTATCATAGAGAAGACAATAGAGTATCATAGAGAAGACAACAGAGAGTATCATAGAGAAGACAACAGTGAGAATCATAGAGAAGGCAACAGTGAGAATCATAAAGACAATAGTATCATAGAGAAGACAACAGTGAGAATCATAGAGAAGACAATAGTGAGTATCATAGAGAAGACAATAGAGTATCATAGAGAGACAACAGTGAGAATCATAGAGTAGACAACAGTGAGAATCATAGTGAAGGAAACAGTGAGAATCATAGAGAAGACAACAGTGAGAATCATAGAGAAGACAACATTGAGTATCATAGAGAAGACAACAGTGAGAATCATAGAGAAGACAACAGTGAGAATCATTGAGAAGACAACAGTGAGAATCATAGAGAAGACAACAGTGAGAATCATAGAGAAGACAACAGTGAGAATCATAGAAAAGACAACAGAGAGTATCATAGAGAAGACAATAGTGAGAATCATAGAGAAGACAACAGTGAGAATCATAGAGAAGACAACAGTGAGAATCATAGAGAAGACAACAGTGAGAATCATAGAGAAGACAACAGTGAGAATCATAGAGAACACAACAGTGAGAATCATAGAGAAGACAACAGTGAGAATCATAGAGAAGACAACAGTGAGAATCATATAGAAGACAACAGTGAGAATCATAGAGAAGACAACAGTGAGAATCATAGAGAACACAACAGTGAGAATCATAGAGAAGACAACAGTGAGAATCAGAGAAGACAACAGTGAGAATCATAGAGAAGACAACAGTGAGAATCATAGAGACAATAGTATCATAGACAAGACAATAGTGAGTATCATAGAGAAGACAACAGTGAGAATCATAGAGAAGACAACAGTGAGAATCATAGAGAAAACAACAGAGAGTATCATAGAGAAGACAATAGTGAGTATCATAGAGAAGACAACAGTGAGAATCATAGAGACAATAGTAACATAGAGAAGACAACAGAGAGTATCATATAGAAGACAATAGTGAGTATCATAGAGAAGACAACAGTGAGAATCATAGAGAAGACAACAGTGAGAATCATAGAGACAATAGTATCATAGAGAAGACAATAGTGAGTATCATAGAGAAGACAACAGTGAGAATCATAGAGAAGACACCAGTGAGAATCATAGAGAAGACAACAGTGAGAATAATAGAGCAGACAACAGTGAGAATCATAGAGAAGACAACAGTGAGTATCATAGAGAAGACAACAGTGAGAATCATAGAGAAGACAACAGTGAGAATCATAGAGAAGACAACAGTAAGAATCATAGAGAAGACAACAGAGAGTATCATAGAGAAGACAACAGTGAGAATCATAGAGAAGACAACAGAGAGTATCATAGAGAAGACAATAGTGAGTATCATAGAGAAGACAACAGAGAGTATCATAGAGAAGACAACAGTGAGAATCATAGAGAAGACAATAGTGAGTATCATAGAGAAGACAACAGAGAGTATCATAGAGAAGACAATAGAGTATCATAGAGAAGACAACAGAGAGTATCATAGAGAAGACAACAGTGAGAATCATAGAGAAGACAACAGTGAGAATAATAGAGAAGGCAACAGTGAGAATCATAAAGACAATAGTATCATAGAGAAGACAATAGTGAGTATCATAGAGAAGACAACAGTGAGAATCATAGAGAAGACAACAGTGAAAATCATAGAGAAGACAACAGAGAGTATCATAGAGAAGAAACCGTGAGAATTATAGAGAAGACAACAGTGAGAATCATAGAGAAGACAACCGTGAGAATCATAGAGAAGACAACAGTGAGAATCATAGAGAAGACAACAGAGAGTATCATAGAGAAGACAATAGTGAGTATCATAGAGAAGAAAACAGAGAGTATCATAGAGAAGACAACAGTGAGAATCATAGAGAAGACAATAGTGAGTATCATAGAGAAGACAACAGAGAGTATCATAGAGAAGACAATAGAGTATCATAGAGAAGACAACAGAGAGTATCATAGAGAAGACAACAGTGAGAATCATAGAGAAGACAACAGTGAGAATCATAGAGAAGACAACAGTGAGAATCATAGAGAAGACAACAGAGAGTATCATAGAGAAGACAACCGTGAGAATCATAGAGAAGACAACAGTGAGAATCATAGAGAAGACAACAGTGAGAATCATAGAGAAGACAACAGTGAGAATCATAGAGAAGACAACAGAGAGTATCATAGAGAAGACAACAGAGAGTATCATAGAGAAGACAACAGAGAGTATCATAGAGAAGACAACAGTGAGAATCATAGAGAAGACAATAGTGAGTATCATAGAGAAGACAACAGAGAGTATCATAGAGAAGACAATAGAGTATCATAGAGAAGACAACAGAGAGTATCATAGAGAAGACAACAGTGAGAATCATAGAGAAGACAACAGTGAGAATCATAGAGAAGGCAACAGTGAGAATCATAAAGACAATAGTATCATAGAGAAGACAATAGTGAGTATCATAGAGAAGACAACAGTGAGAATCATAGAGAAGACAACAGTGAGAATCATAGAGAAGACAACAGAGAGTATCATAGAGAAGACAACCGTGAGAATTATAGAGAAGACAACAGTGAGAATCATAGAGAAGACAACCGTGAGAATCATAGAGAAGACAACAGTGAGAATCATAGAGAAGACAACAGAGAGTATCATAGAGAAGACAATAGTGAGTATCATAGAGAAGAAAACAGAGAGTATCATAGAGAAGACAACAGTGAGAATCATAGAGAAGGCAATAGTGAGTATCATAGAGAAGACAACAGAGAGTATCATAGAGAAGACAATAGAGTATCATAGAGAAGACAACAGAGAGTATCATAGAGAAGACAACAGTGAGAATCATAGAGAAGGCAACAGTGAGAATCATAAAGACAATAGTATCATAGAGAAGACAACAGTGAGAATCATAGAGAAGACAATAGTGAGTATCATAGAGAAGACAATAGAGTATCATAGAGAGACAACAGTGAGAATCATAGAGTAGACAACAGTGAGAATCATAGTGAAGGAAACAGTGAGAATCATAGAGAAGACAACAGTGAGAATCATAGAGAAGACAACATTGAGTATCATAGAGAAGACAACAGTGAGAATCATAGAGAAGACAACAGTGAGAATCATTGAGAAGACAACAGTGAGAATCATAGAGAAGACAACAGTGAGAATCATAGAGAAGACAACAGTGAGAATCATAGAAAAGACAACAGAGAGTATCATAGAGAAGACAATAGTGAGAATCATAGAGAAGACAACAGTGAGAATCATAGAGAAGACAACAGTGAGAATCATAGAGAAGACAACAGTGAGAATCATAGAGAAGACAACAGTGAGAATCATAGAGAACACAACAGTGAGAATCATAGAGAAGACAACAGTGAGAATCATAGAGAAGACAACAGTGAGAATCATATAGAAGACAACAGTGAGAATCATAGAGAAGACAACAGTGAGAATCATAGAGAACACAACAGTGAGAATCATAGAGAAGACAACAGTGAGAATCAGAGAAGACAACAGTGAGAATCATAGAGAAGACAACAGTGAGAATCATAGAGACAATAGTATCATAGACAAGACAATAGTGAGTATCATAGAGAAGACAACAGTGAGAATCATAGAGAAGACAACAGTGAGAATCATAGAGAAAACAACAGAGAGTATCATAGAGAAGACAATAGTGAGTATCATAGAGAAGACAACAGTGAGAATCATAGAGACAATAGTAACATAGAGAAGACAACAGAGAGTATCATATAGAAGACAATAGTGAGTATCATAGAGAAGACAACAGTGAGAATCATAGAGAAGACAACAGTGAGAATCATAGAGACAATAGTATCATAGAGAAGACAATAGTGAGTATCATAGAGAAGACAACAGTGAGAATCATAGAGAAGACACCAGTGAGAATCATAGAGAAGACAACAGTGAGAATAATAGAGCAGACAACAGTGAGAATCATAGAGAAGACAACAGTGAGTATCATAGAGAAGACAACAGTGAGAATCATAGAGAAGACAACAGTGAGAATCATAGAGAAGACAACAGTAAGAATCATAGAGAAGACAACAGAGAGTATCATAGAGAAGACAACAGTGAGAATCATAGAGAAGACAACAGAGAGTATCATAGAGAAGACAATAGTGAGTATCATAGAGAAGACAACAGAGAGTATCATAGAGAAGACAACAGTGAGAATCATAGAGAAGACAATAGTGAGTATCATAGAGAAGACAACAGAGAGTATCATAGAGAAGACAATAGAGTATCATAGAGAAGACAACAGAGAGTATCATAGAGAAGACAACAGTGAGAATCATAGAGAAGACAACAGTGAGAATAATAGAGAAGGCAACAGTGAGAATCATAAAGACAATAGTATCATAGAGAAGACAATAGTGAGTATCATAGAGAAGACAACAGTGAGAATCATAGAGAAGACAACAGTGAAAATCATAGAGAAGACAACAGAGAGTATCATAGAGAAGAAAACCGTGAGAATTATAGAGAAGACAACAGTGAGAATCATAGAGAAGACAACCGTGAGAATCATAGAGAAGACAACAGTGAGAATCATAGAGAAGACAACAGAGAGTATCATAGAGAAGACAATAGTGATTATCATAGAGAAGAAAACAGAGAGTATCATAGAGAAGACAACAGTGAGAATCATAGAGAAGACAATAGTGAGTATCATAGAGAAGACAACAGAGAGTATCATAGAGAAGACAATAGAGTATCATAGAGAAGACAACAGAGAGTATCATAGAGAAGACAACAGTGAGAATCATAGAGAAGACAACAGTAAGAATCATAGAGAAGACAACAGAGAGTATCATAGAGAAGACAACAGTGAGAATCATAGAGAAGACAACAGAGAGTATCATAGAGAAGACAATAGTGAGTATCATAGAGAAGACAACAGAGAGTATCATAGAGAAGACAACAGTGAGAATCATAGAGAAGACAATAGTGAGTATCATAGAGAAGACAACAGAGAGTATCATAGAGAAGACAATAGAGTATCATAGAGAAGACAACAGAGAGTATCATAGAGAAGACAACAGTGAGAATCATAGAGAAGACAACAGTGAGAATAATAGAGAAGGCAACAGTGAGAATCATAAAGACAATAGTATCATAGAGAAGACAATAGTGAGTATCATAGAGAAGACAACAGTGAGAATCATAGAGAAGACAACAGTGAAAATCATAGAGAAGACAACAGAGAGTATCATAGAGAAGAAAACCGTGAGAATTATAGAGAAGACAACAGTGAGAATCATAGAGAAGACAACCGTGAGAATCATAGAGAAGACAACAGTGAGAATCATAGAGAAGACAACAGAGAGTATCATAGAGAAGACAATAGTGAGTATCATAGAGAAGAAAACAGAGAGTATCATAGAGAAGACAACAGTGAGAATCATAGAGAAGACAATAGTGAGTATCATAGAGAAGACAACAGAGAGTATCATAGAGAAGACAATAGAGTATCATAGAGAAGACAACAGAGAGTATCATAGAGAAGACAACAGTGAGAATCATAGAGAAGACAACAGTGAGAATCATAGAGAAGGCAACAGTGAGAATCATAAAGACAATAGTATCATAGAGAAGACAACAGTGAGAATCATAGAGAAGACAATAGTGAGTATCATAGAGAAGACAATAGAGTATCATAGAGAAGACAACAGTGAGAATCATAGAGTAGACAACAGTGAGAATCATAGAGAAGAAAACAGTGAGAATCATAGAGAAGACAACAGTGAGAATCATAGAGAAGACAACATTGAGTATCATAGAGAAGACAACAGTGAGAATCATAGAGAAGACAACAGTGAGAATCATTGAGAAGACAACAGTGAGAATCATAGAGAAGACAACAGTGAGAATCATAGAGAAGACAACAGTGAGAATCATAGAGAAGACAACAGAGAGTATCATAGAGAAGACAATAGTGAGAATCATAGAGAAGACAACAGTCAGAATCATAGAGAAGACAACAGTGAGAATCATAGAGAAGACAACAGTGAGAATCATAGAGAAGACAACAGTGAGAATCATAGAGAAGACAACAGTGAGAATCATAGAGAAGACAACAGTGAGAATCATAGAGAAGACAACAGTGAGAATCATAGAGAAGACAACAGTGAGAATCATAGAGAACACAACAGTGAGAATCATAGAGAAGACAACAGTGAGAATCATAGAGAAGACAACAGTGAGAATCATAGAGAAGACAACAGTGAGAATCATAGAGACAATAGTATCATAGACAAGACAATAGTGAGTATCATAGAGAAGACAACAGTGAGAATCAGAGAGAAGACAACAGTGAGAATCATAGAGAAAACAACAGAGAGTATCATAGAGAAGACAATAGTGAGTATCATAGAGAAGACAACAGTGAGAATCATAGAAACAATAGTAACATAGAGAAGACAACAGAGAGTATCATATAGAAGACAATAGTGAGTATCATAGAGAAGACAACAGTGAGAATCATAGAGAAGACAACAGTGAGAATCATAGAGACAATAGTATCATAGAGAAGACAATAGTGAGTATCATAGAGAAGACAACAGTGAGAATCATAGAGAAGACACCAGTGAGAATCATAGAGAAGACAACAGTGAGAATAATAGAGCAGACAACAGTGAGAATCATAGAGAAGACAACAGTGAGAATCATAGAGAAGACAACAGTGAGTATCATAGAGAAGACAACAGTGAGAATCATAGAGAAGACAACAGTGAGAATCATAGAGAAGACAACAGTGAGAATCATAGAGAAGACAACAGTGAGAATCATAGAGAAGACAACAGTGAGAATCATAGAGAAGACAACAGTGAGAATCATAGAGAAGACAACAGTGAGAATGATAGAGAAGACACCAGTGAGAATCATAGAGAAGACAACAGTGAGAATAATAGAGAAGACAACAGAGAGTATCATAGAGAAGACAACAGTGAGAATCATAGAGAAGACAATAGTGAGTATCATAGAGAAGACAACAGAGAGTATCATAGAGAAGACAATAGAGTATCATAGAGAAGACAACAGAGAGTATCATAGAGAAGACAACAGTGAGAATCATAGAGAAGACAACAGTGAGAATCATAGAGAAGACAACAGTGAGAATCATAAAGAGAATAGTATCATAGAGAAGACAACAGTGAGAATCATAGAGAAGACAATAGTGAGTATCATAGAGAAGACAATAGAGTATCATAGAGAAGACAACAGTGAGAATCATAGAGAAGACAACAGTGAGAATCATAGAGAAGACAACAGTGAGAATCATAGAGAAGACAACAGTGAGAATCATAGAGAAGACAACAGAGAGTATCATAGAGAAGACAATAGTGAGTATCATAGAGAAGACAACAGAGAGTATCATAGAGAAGACAACAATTAGAATCATAGAGAAGACAACAGAGAGTATCATAGAGAAGACAATAGTGAGTATCATAGAGAAGACAACAGAGAGTATCATAGAGAAGACAACAGTGAGAATCATAGAGAAGACAATAGTGAGTATCATAGAGAAGACAACAGAGAGTATCATAGAGAAGACAATAGAGTATCATAGAGAAGACAACAGAGAGTATCATAGAGAAGACAACAGTGAGAATCATAGAGAAGACAACAGTGAGAATCATAGAGAAGGCAACAGTGAGAATCATAAAGACAATAGTATCATAGAGAAGACAATAGTGAGTATCATAGAGAAGACAACAGTGAGAATCATAGAGAAGACAACAGTGAGAATCATAGAGAAGACAACAGAGAGTATCATAGAGAAGACAACCGTGAGAATTATAGAGAAGACAACAGTGAGAATCATAGAGAAGACAACCGTGAGAATCATAGAGAAGACAACAGTGAGAATCATAGAGAAGACAACAGAGAGTATCATAGAGAAGACAATAGTGAGTATCATAGAGAAGAAAACAGAGAGTATCATAGAGAAGACAACAGTGAGAATCATAGAGAAGACAATAGTGAGTATCATTGAGAAGACAACAGAGAGTATCATAGAGAAGACAACAGTGAGAATCATAGAGAAGACAACAGTGAGAATCATAGAGAAGGCAACAGTGAGAATCATAAAGACAATAGTATCATAGAGAAGACAACAGTGAGAATCATAGAGAAGACAATAGTGAGTATCATAGAGAAGACAATAGAGTATCATAGAGAAGACAACAGTGAGAATCATAGAGTAGACAACAGTGAGAATCATAGAGAAGAAAACAGTGAGAATCATAGAGAAGACAACAGTGAGAATCATAGAGAAGACAACATTGAGTATCATAGAGAAGACAACAGTGAGAATCATAGAGAAGACAACAGTGAGAATCATTGAGAAGACAACAGTGAGAATCATAGAGAAGACAACAGTGAGAATCATAGAGAAGACAACAGAGAGTATCATAGAGAAGACAATAGTGAGAATCATAGAGAAGACATCAGTGAGAATCATAGAGAAGTTAACAGTGAGAATCAAAGAGAAGACAACAGTGAGAATCATAGAGAAGACAACAGTGAGAATCATAGAGAAGACAACAGTGAGAATCATAGAGAAGACAACAGTGAGAATCATAGAGAAGACAACAGTGAGAATCATAGAGAAGACAACAGTGAGAATCATAGAGAACACAACAGTGAGAATCATAGAGAAGACAACAGTGAGAATCATAGAGAAGACAACAGTGAGAATCATAGAGAAGACAACAGTGAGAATCATAGAGAAGACAACAGTGAGAATCATAGAGAAAACAACAGAGAGTATCATAGAGAAGACAATAGTGAGTATCATAGAGAAGACAACAGTGAGAATCATAGAGACAATAGTAACATAGAGAAGACAACAGAGAGTATCATATAGAAGACAATAGTGAGTATCATAGAGAAGATAACAGTGAGAACCATAGAGAAGACAACAGTGAGAATCATAGAGACAATAGTATCATAGAGAAGACAATAGTGAGTATCATAGAGAAGACAACAGTGAGAATCATAGAGAAGACACCAGTGAGAATCATAGAGAAGACAACAGTGAGAATAATAGAGCAGACAACAGTGAGAATCATAGAGAAGACAACAGTGAGAATCATAGAGAAGACAACAGTGAGTATCATAGAGAAGACAACAGTGAGAATCATAGAGAAGACAACAGTGAGAATCATAGAGAAGACAACAGTAAGAATCATAGAGAAGACAACAGTGAGAATCATAGAGAAGACAACAGTGAGAATCATAGAGAAGACAACAGTGAGAATCATAGAGAAGACAACAGTGAGAATCATAAAGACAACAGTGAGAATGATAGAGAAGACACCAGTGAGAATCATAGAGAAGACAACAGTGAGAATAATAGAGAAGACAACAGAGAGTATCATAGAGAAGACAACAGTGAGAATCATAGAGAAGACAATAGTGAGTATCATAGAGAAGACAACAGAGAGTATCATAGAGAAGACAATAGAGTATCATAGAGAAGACAACAGAGAGTATCATAGAGAAGACAACAGTGAGAATCATAGAGAAGACAACAGTGAGAATCATAGAGAAGACAACAGTGAGAATCATAAAGAGAATAGTATCATAGAGAAGACAACAGTGAGAATCATAGAGAAGACAATAGTGAGTATCATAGAGAAGACAATAGAGTATCATAGAGAAGACAACAGTGAGAATCATAGAGAAGACAACAGTGAGAATCATCGAGAAGAAAACAGTGAGAATCATAGAGAAGACAACAGTGAGAATCATAGAGAAGACAACATTGAGTATCATAGAGAAGACAACAGTGAGAATCATAGAGACAATAGTATCATAGACAAGACAATAGTGAGTATCATAGAGAAGACAACAGTGAGAATCATAGAGAAGACAACAGTGGGAATCATAGAGAAAACAACAGAGTATCATAGAGAAGACAATAGTGAGTATCATAGAGAAGACAACAGTGAGAATCATAGAGAAGACAACAGTGAGAATCATAGAGACAATAGTATCATAGAGAAGACAATAGTGAGTATCATAGAGAAGACAACAGTGAGAATCATAGAGAAGACAACAGTAAGAATCATAGAGAAGACAACAGTGAGAATCATAGAGAAGACAACAGTGAGAATCATATAGAAGACAACATTGAGTATCATAGAGAAGACAACAGTGAGAATCATAGAGACAATAGTATCATAGACAAGACAATAGTGAGTATCATAGAGAAGACAACAGTGAGAATCATAGAGAAGACAACAGTGGGAATCATAGAGAAAACAACAGAGAGTATCATAGAGAAGACAATAGTGAGTATCATAGAGAAGACAACAGTGAGAATCATAGAGAAGACAACAGTGAGAATCATAGAGACAATAGTATCATAGAGAAGACAATAGTGAGTATCATAGAGAAGACAACAGTGAGAATCATAGAGAAGACAACAGTAAGAATCATAGAGAAGACAACAGTGAGAATCATAGAGAAGACAACAGTGAGAATCATAGAGAAGACAACAGAGAGTATCATAGAGAAGACAACAGTGAGAATCATAAAGACAATAGTATCATAGAGAAGACAACAGTGAGAATCATAGAGAAGACAACAGAGAGTATCATAGAGAAGACAACAGAGAGTATCATAGAGAAGACAATAGAGTATCATAGAGAAGACAACAGTGAGAATCATAGAGAAGACAACAGTGAGAATCATAGAGAAGACAACAGTGAGAATCATAAAGACAATAGTATCATAGAGAAGACAACAGTGAGAATCATAGCGAAGACAATAGTGAGTATCATAGAGAAGACAATAGAGTATCATAGAGAAGACAACAGTGAGAATCATAGAGAAGACAACAGAGAGTATCATAGAGAAGACAATAGTGAGAATCATAGAGAAGACAACAGAGAGTATCATAGAGAAGACAATAGTGAGTATCATAGAGAAGAAAACAGAGAGTATCATAGAGAAGACAACAGTGAGAATCATAGAGAAGACAATAGTGAGTATCATTGAGAAGACAACAGAGAGTATCATAGAGAAGACAACAGTGAGAATCATAGAGAAGACAACAGTGAGAATCATAGAGAAGGCAACAGTGAGAATCATAAAGACAATAGTATCATAGAGAAGACAACAGTGAGAATCATAGAGAAGACAATAGTGAGTATCATAGAGAAGACAATAGAGTATCATAGAGAAGACAACAGTGAGAATCATAGAGTAGACAACAGTGAGAATCATAGAGAAGAAAACAGTGAGAATCATAGAGAAGACAACAGTGAGAATCATAGAGAAGACAACATTGAGTATCATAGAGAAGACAACAGTGAGAATCATAGAGAAGACAACAGTGAGAATCATTGAGAAGACAACAGTGAGAATCATAGAGAAGACAACAGTGAGAATCATAGAGAAGACAACAGTGAGAATCATAGAGAAGACAACAGAGAGTATCATAGAGAAGACAATAGTGAGAATCATAGAGAAGACAACAGTGAGAATCATAGAGAAGACAACAGTGAGAATCATAGAGAAGACAACAGTGAGAATCATAGAGAAGACAACAGTGAGAATCATAGAGAAGACAACAGTGAGAATCATAGAGAAGACAACAGTGAGAATCATAGAGAAGACAACAGTGAGAATCATAGAGAAGACAACAGTGAGAATCATAGAGAACACAACAGTGAGAATCATAGAGAAGACAACAGTGAGAATCATAGAGAAGACAACAGTGAGAATCATAGAGAAGACAACAGTGAGAATCATAGAGAAGACAACAGTGAGAATCATAGAGAAAACAACAGAGAGTATCATAGAGAAGACAATAGTGAGTATCATAGAGAAGACAACAGTGAGAATCATAGAGACAATAGTAACATAGAGAAGACAACAGAGAGTATCATATAGAAGACAATAGTGAGTATCATAGAGAAGATAACAGTGAGAACCATAGAGAAGACAACAGTGAGAATCATAGAGACAATAGTATCATAGAGAAGACAATAGTGAGTATCATAGAGAAGACAACAGTGAGAATCATAGAGAAGACACCAGTGAGAATCATAGAGAAGACAACAGTGAGAATAATAGAGCAGACAACAGTGAGAATCATAGAGAAGACAACAGTGAGAATCATAGAGAAGACAACAGTGAGTATCATAGAGAAGACAACAGTGAGAATCATAGAGAAGACAACAGTGAGAATCATAGAGAAGACAACAGTAAGAATCATAGAGAAGACAACAGTGAGAATCATAGAGAAGACAACAGTGAGAATCATAGAGAAGACAACAGTGAGAATCATAGAGAAGACAACAGTGAGAATCATAAAGACAACAGTGAGAATGATAGAGAAGACACCAGTGAGAATCATAGAGAAGACAACAGTGAGAATAATAGAGAAGACAACAGAGAGTATCATAGAGAAGACAACAGTGAGAATCATAGAGAAGACAATAGTGAGTATCATAGAGAAGACAACAGAGAGTATCATAGAGAAGACAATAGAGTATCATAGAGAAGACAACAGAGAGTATCATAGAGAAGACAACAGTGAGAATCATAGAGAAGACAACAGTGAGAATCATAGAGAAGACAACAGTGAGAATCATAAAGAGAATAGTATCATAGAGAAGACAACAGTGAGAATCATAGAGAAGACAATAGTGAGTATCATAGAGAAGACAATAGAGTATCATAGAGAAGACAACAGTGAGAATCATAGAGAAGACAACAGTGAGAATCATCGAGAAGAAAACAGTGAGAATCATAGAGAAGACAACAGTGAGAATCATAGAGAAGACAACATTGAGTATCATAGAGAAGACAACAGTGAGAATCATAGAGACAATAGTATCATAGACAAGACAATAGTGAGTATCATAGAGAAGACAACAGTGAGAATCATAGAGAAGACAACAGTGGGAATCATAGAGAAAACAACAGAGAGTATCATAGAGAAGACAATAGTGAGTATCATAGAGAAGACAACAGTGAGAATCATAGAGAAGACAACAGTGAGAATCATAGAGACAATAGTATCATAGAGAAGACAATAGTGAGTATCATAGAGAAGACAACAGTGAGAATCATAGAGAAGACAACAGTAAGAATCATAGAGAAGACAACAGTGAGAATCATAGAGAAGACAACAGTGAGAATCATATAGAAGACAACATTGAGTATCATAGAGAAGACAACAGTGAGAATCATAGAGACAATAGTATCATAGACAAGACAATAGTGAGTATCATAGAGAAGACAACAGTGAGAATCATAGAGAAGACAACAGTGGGAATCATAGAGAAAACAACAGAGAGTATCATAGAGAAGACAATAGTGAGTATCATAGAGAAGACAACAGTGAGAATCATAGAGAAGACAACAGTGAGAATCATAGAGACAATAGTATCATAGAGAAGACAATAGTGAGTATCATAGAGAAGACAACAGTGAGAATCATAGAGAAGACAACAGTAAGAATCATAGAGAAGACAACAGTGAGAATCATAGAGAAGACAACAGTGAGAATCATAGAGAAGACAACAGAGAGTATCATAGAGAAGACAACAGTGAGAATCATAAAGACAATAGTATCATAGAGAAGACAACAGTGAGAATCATAGAGAAGACAACAGAGAGTATCATAGAGAAGACAACAGAGAGTATCATAGAGAAGACAATAGAGTATCATAGAGAAGACAACAGTGAGAATCATAGAGAAGACAACAGTGAGAATCATAGAGAAGACAACAGTGAGAATCATAAAGACAATAGTATCATAGAGAAGACAACAGTGAGAATCATAGCGAAGACAATAGTGAGTATCATAGAGAAGACAATAGAGTATCATAGAGAAGACAACAGTGAGAATCATAGAGAAGACAACAGAGAGTATCATAGAGAAGACAATAGTGAGTATCATAGAGAAGACAACAGAGAGTATCATAGAGAAGACAACAGTGAGAATCATAGAGAAGACAACAGAGAGTATCATAGAGAAGACAATAGTGAGTATCATAGAGAAGACAACAGAGAGTATCATAGAGAAGACAACAGTGAGAATCATAGAGAAGACAATAGTGAGTATCATAGAGAAGACAACAGAGAGTATCATAGAGAAGACAATAGAGTATCATAGAGAAGACAACAGAGAGTATCATAGAGAAGACAACAGTGAGAATCATAGAGAAGACTACAGTGAGAATCATAGAGAAGGCAACAGTGAGAATCATAAAGACAATAGTATCATAGAGAAGACAATAGTGAGTATCATAGAGAAGACAACAGTGAGAATCATAGAGAAGACAACAGTGAGAATCATAGAGAAGACAACAGAGAGTATCATAGAGAAGACAACCGTGAGAATTATAGAGAAGACAACAGTGAGAATCATAGAGAAGACAACCGTGAGAATCATAGAGAAGACAACAGTGAGAATCATAGAGAAGACAACAGAGAGTATCATAGAGAAGACAATAGTGAGTATCATAGAGAAGAAAACAGAGAGTATCATAGAGAAGACAACAGTGAGAATCATAGAGAAGACAATAGTGAGTATCATAGAGAAGACAACAGAGAGTATCATAGAGAAGACAATAGAGTATCATAGAGAAGACAACAGAGAGTATCATAGAGAAGACAACAGTGAGAATCATAGAGAAGACAACAGTGAGAATCATAGAGAAGGCAACAGTGAGAATCATAAAGACAATAGTATCATAGAGAAGACAACAGTGAGAATCATAGAGAAGACAATAGTGAGTATCATAGAGAAGACAATAGAGTATCATAGAGAAGACAACAGTGAGAATCATAGAGTAGACAACAGTGAGAATCATAGAGAAGAAAACAGTGAGAATCATAGAGAAGACAACAGTGAGAATCATAGAGAAGACAACATTGAGTATCATAGAGAAGACAACAGTGAGAATCATAGAGAAGACAACAGTGAGAATCATTGAGAAGACAACAGTGAGAATCATAGAGAAGACAACAGTGAGAATCATAGAGAAGACAACAGTGAGAATCATAGAGAAGACAACAGAGAGTATCATAGAGAAGACAATAGTGAGAATCATAGAGAAGACAACAGTGAGAATCATAGAGAAGACAACAGTGAGAATCATAGAGAAGACAACAGTGAGAATCATAGAGAACACAACAGTGAGAATCATAGAGAAGACAACAGTGAGAATCATAGAGAAGACAACAGTGAGAATCATAGAGAAGACAACAGTGAGAATCATAGAGAAAACAACAGAGAGTATCATAGAGAAGACAATAGTGAGTATCATAGAGAAGACAACAGTGAGAATCATAGAGACAATAGTAACATAGAGAAGACAACAGAGAGTATCATATAGAAGACAATAGTGAGTATCATAGAGAAGATAACAGTGAGAACCATAGAGAAGACAACAGTGAGAATCATAGAGACAATAGTATCATAGAGAAGACAATAGTGAGTATCATAGAGAAGACAACAGTGAGAATCATAGAGAAGACACCAGTGAGAATCATAGAGAAGACAACAGTGAGAATAATAGAGCAGACAACAGTGAGAATCATAGAGAAGACAACAGTGAGAATCATAGAGAAGACAACAGTGAGTATCATAGAGAAGACAACAGTGAGAATCATAGAGAAGACAACAGTGAGAATCATAGAGAAGACAACAGTAAGAATCATAGAGAAGACAACAGTGAGAATCATAGAGAAGACAACAGTGAGAATCATAGAGAAGACAACAGTGAGAATCATAGAGAAGACAACAGTGAGAATCATAAAGACAACAGTGAGAATGATAGAGAAGACACCAGTGAGAATCATAGAGAAGACAACAGTGAGAATAATAGAGAAGACAACAAAGAGTATCATAGAGAAGACAACAGTGAGAATCATAGAGAAGACAATAGTGAGTATCATAGAGAAGACAACAGAGAGTGTCATAGAGAAGACAATAGAGTATCATAGAGAAGACAACAGAGAGTATCATAGAGAAGACAACAGTGAGAATCATAGAGAAGACAACAGTGAGAATCATAGAGAAGACAACAGTGAGAATCATAAAGAGAATAGTATCATAGAGAAGACAACAGTGAGAATCATTGAGAAGACAATAGTGAGTATCATAGAGAAGACAATAGAGTATCATAGAGAAGACAACAGTGAGAATCATAGAGAAGACAACAGTGAGAATCATCGAGAAGAAAACAGTGAGAATCATAGAGAAGACAACAGTGAGAATCATAGAGAAGACAACATTGAGTATCATAGAGAAGACAACAGTGAGAATCATAGAGACAATAGTATCATAGACAAGACAATAGTGAGTATCATAGAGAAGACAACAGTGAGAATCATAGAGAAGACAACAGTGGGAATCATAGAGAAAACAACAGAGAGTATCATAGAGAAGACAATAGTGAGTATCATAGAGAAGACAACAGTGAGAATCATAGAGAAGACAACAGTGAGAATCATAGAGACAATAGTATCATAGAGAAGACAATAGTGAGTATCATAGAGAAGACAACAGTGAGAATCATAGAGAAGACAACAGTAAGAATCATAGAGAAGACAACAGTGAGAATCATAGAGAAGACAACAGTGAGAATCATAGAGAAGACAACAGAGAGTATCATAGAGAAGACAACAGTGAGAATCATAAAGACAATAGTATCATAGAGAAGACAACAGTGAGAATCATAGAGAAGACAACAGAGAGTATCATAGAGAAGACAACAGTGAGAATCATAGAGAAGACAATAGTGAGTCTCATAGAGAAGACAACAGAGAGTATCATAGAGAAGACAATAGAGTATCATAGAGAAGACAACAGTGAGAATCATAGAGAAGACAACAGTGAGAATCATAGAGAAGACAACAGTGAGAATCATAAAGACAATAGTATCATAGAGAAGACAACAGTGAGAATCATAGCGAAGACAATAGTGAGTATCATAGAGAAGACAATAGAGTATCATAGAGAAGACAACAGTGAGAATCATAGAGAAGACAACAGTGAGAATCATAGAGAAGAAAACAGTGAGAATCATAGAGAAGAAAACAGTGAGAATCATAGAGAAGACAACAGAGAGTATCATAGAGAAGACAATAGTGAGAATCATAGAGAAGACAACAGTGAAAATCATAGAGAAGACAACAGTGAGAATCATAGAGAACACAACAGTGAGAATCATAGAGAAGACAACAGTGAGAATCATAGAGAAGTCAACAGTGAGAATCATAGAGAAGACAACAGTGAGAATAATAGAGAACACAACAGTGAGAATCATAGAGAAGACAACAGTGAGAATCATAGAGAAGACAACAGTGAGAATCATAGAGAAGACAACAGTGAGAATCATAGAGACAATAGTATCATAGACAAGACAATAGTGAGTATCATAGAGAAGACAACAGTGAGAATCATAGAGAAGACAACAGTGAGAATCATAGAGAAGACAATATTGAGTATCATAAAGAAGACAACAGAGAGTATCATAGAGAAGACAACAGTGAGAATCATAGAGAAGACAACAGTGAGAATCATAGAGAAGGCAACAGTGAGAATCATAAAGACAATAGTATCATAGAGAAGACAATAGTGAGTATCATAGAGAAGACAACAGTGAGAATCATAGAGAAAACAACAGTGAGAATCATAGAGAAGACAACAGAGAGTATCATAGAGAAGACAACAGTGAGAATCATAAAGACAATAGTATCATAGAGAAGACAATAGTGAGTATCATAGAGAAGACAACAGTGAGAATCATAGAGAAGACAACAGTAAGAATCATAGAGAAGACAACAGTGAGAATCATAGAGAAGACAACAGTGAGAATCATAGAGAAGACAACAGAGAGTATCATAGAGAAAACAACAGTGAGAATCATAAAGACAATAGTATCATAGAGAAGACAACAGTGAGAATCATAGAGAAGACAACAGAGAGTATCATAGAGTAGACAACAGTGAGAATCATAAAGACAATAGTATCATAGAGAAGACAACAGTGAGAATCATAGAGAAGACAATAGTGAGTATCATAGAGAAGACAACAGTGAGAATCATAAAGACAATAGGGAGAATCATAGAGAAGACAACAGTGAGAATCATAGAGAAGACAACAGTGAGAATCATAAAGACAATAGTGAGAATCATAGAGAAGACAACAGTGAGAATCATAGAGAAGACAACAGTGAGAATCATAAAGACAATAGTATCATAGAGAAGACAACAGTGAGAATCATAGAGAAGACAATAGTGAGTATCATAGAGAAGACAACAGAGAGTATCATAGAGAAGACAACAGAGAGTATCATAGAGAAGACAACAGTGAGAATCATAGAGAAGACAATAGTGAGAATCATAGAGACGACAACAGAGAGTATCATAGAGAAGACAACAGAGAGAATCATAGAGAAGACAACAGTGAGAATCATAGAGAGGACAACAGTGAGAATCATAGAGAAGACAACAGAGAGTATCATAGAGAAGACAACAGTGAGAATCATAGAGACAATAGTATCATAGACAAGACAATAGTGAGTATCATAGAGAAGACAACAGTGAGAATCATAGAGAAGACAACAGTGGGAATCATAGAGAAAACAACAGAGAGTATCATAGAGAAGAAAATAGTGAGTATCATAGAGAAGACAACAGTGAGAATCATAGAGAAGACAACAGTGAGAATCATAGAGACAATAGTATCATAGAGAAGACAATAGTGAGTATCATAGAGAAGACAACAGTGAGAATCATAGAGAAGACAACAGTAAGAATCATAGAGAAGACAACAGTGAGAATCATAGAGAAGACAACAGTGAGAATCATAGAGAAGACAACAGAGAGTATCATAGAGAAGACAACAGTGAGAATCATAAAGACAATAGTATCATAGAGAAGACAACAGTGAGAATCATAGAGAAGACAACAGAGAGTATCATAGAGAAGACAACAGAGAGTATCATAGAGAAGACAATAGAGTATCATAGAGAAGACAACAGTGAGAATCATAGAGAAGACAACAGTGAGAATCATAGAGAAGACAACAGTGAGAATCATAAAGACAATAGTATCATAGAGAAGACAACAGTGAGAATCATAGCGAAGACAATAGTGAGTATCATAGAGAAGACAATAGAGTATCATAGAGAAGACAACAGTGAGAATCATAGAGAAGACAACAGAGAGTATCATAGAGAAGACAATAGTGAGTATCATAGAGAAGACAACAGAGAGTATCATAGAGAAGACAACAGTGAGAATCATAGAGAAGACAACAGAGAGTATCATAGAGAAGACAATAGTGAGTATCATAGAGAAGACAACAGAGAGTATCATAGAGAAGACAACAGTGAGAATCATAGAGAAGACAATAGTGAGTATCATAGAGAAGACAACAGAGAGTATCATAGAGAAGACAATAGAGTATCATAGAGAAGACAACAGAGAGTATCATAGAGAAGACAACAGTGAGAATCATAGAGAAGACTACAGTGAGAATCATAGAGAAGGCAACAGTGAGAATCATAAAGACAATAGTATCATAGAGAAGACAATAGTGAGTATCATAGAGAAGACAACAGTGAGAATCATAGAGAAGACAACAGTGAGAATCATAGAGAAGACAACAGAGAGTATCATAGAGAAGACAACCGTGAGAATTATAGAGAAGACAACAGTGAGAATCATAGAGAAGACAACCGTGAGAATCATAGAGAAGACAACAGTGAGAATCATAGAGAAGACAACAGAGAGTATCATAGAGAAGACAATAGTGAGTATCATAGAGAAGAAAACAGAGAGTATCATAGAGAAGACAACAGTGAGAATCATAGAGAAGACAATAGTGAGTATCATAGAGAAGACAACAGAGAGTATCATAGAGAAGACAATAGAGTATCATAGAGAAGACAACAGAGAGTATCATAGAGAAGACAACAGTGAGAATCATAGAGAAGACAACAGTGAGAATCATAGAGAAGGCAACAGTGAGAATCATAAAGACAATAGTATCATAGAGAAGACAACAGTGAGAATCATAGAGAAGACAATAGTGAGTATCATAGAGAAGACAATAGAGTATCATAGAGAAGACAACAGTGAGAATCATAGAGTAGACAACAGTGAGAATCATAGAGAAGAAAACAGTGAGAATCATAGAGAAGACAACAGTGAGAATCATAGAGAAGACAACATTGAGTATCATAGAGAAGACAACAGTGAGAATCATAGAGAAGACAACAGTGAGAATCATTGAGAAGACAACAGTGAGAATCATAGAGAAGACAACAGTGAGAATCATAGAGAAGACAACAGTGAGAATCATAGAGAAGACAACAGAGAGTATCATAGAGAAGACAATAGTGAGAATCATAGAGAAGACAACAGTGAGAATCATAGAGAAGACAACAGTGAGAATCATAGAGAAGACAACAGTGAGAATCATAGAGAACACAACAGTGAGAATCATAGAGAAGACAACAGTGAGAATCATAGAGAAGACAACAGTGAGAATCATAGAGAAGACAACAGTGAGAATCATAGAGAAGACAACAGTGAGAATCATAGAGAAAACAACAGAGAGTATCATAGAGAAGACAATAGTGAGTATCATAGAGAAGACAACAGTGAGAATCATAGAGACAATAGTAACATAGAGAAGACAACAGAGAGTATCATATAGAAGACAATAGTGAGTATCATAGAGAAGATAACAGTGAGAACCATAGAGAAGACAACAGTGAGAATCATAGAGACAATAGTATCATAGAGAAGACAATAGTGAGTATCATAGAGAAGACAACAGTGAGAATCATAGAGAAGACACCAGTGAGAATCATAGAGAAGACAACAGTGAGAATAATAGAGCAGACAACCGTGAGAATCATAGAGAAGACAACAGTGAGAATCATAGAGAAGACAACAGTGAGTATCATAGAGAAGACAACAGTGAGAATCATAGAGAAGACAACAGTGAGAATCATAGAGAAGACAACAGTAAGAATCATAGAGAAGACAACAGTGAGAATCATAGAGAAGACAACAGTGAGAATCATAGAGAAGACAACAGTGAGAATCATAGAGAAGACAACAGTGAGAATCATAAAGACAACAGTGAGAATGATAGAGAAGACACCAGTGAGAATCATAGAGAAGACAACAGTGAGAATAATAGAGAAGACAACAAAGAGTATCATAGAGAAGACAACAGTGAGAATCATAGAGAAGACAATAGTGAGTATCATAGAGAAGACAACAGAGAGTATCATAGAGAAGACAATAGAGTATCATAGAGAAGACAACAGAGAGTATCATAGAGAAGACAACAGTGAGAATCATAGAGAAGACAACAGTGAGAATCATAGAGAAGACAACAGTGAGAATCATAAAGAGAATAGTATCATAGAGAAGACAACAGTGAGAATCATAGAGAAGACAATAGTGAGTATCATAGAGAAGACAATAGAGTATCATAGAGAAGACAACAGTGAGAATCATAGAGAAGACAACAGTGAGAATCATCGAGAAGAAAACAGTGAGAATCATAGAGAAGACAACAGTGAGAATCATAGAGAAGACAACATTGAGTATCATAGAGAAGACAACAGTGAGAATCATAGAGACAATAGTATCATAGACAAGACAATAGTGAGTATCATAGAGAAGACAACAGTGAGAATCATAGAGAAGACAACAGTGGGAATCATAGAGAAAACAACAGAGAGTATCATAGAGAAGACAATAGTGAGTATCATAGAGAAGACAACAGTGAGAATCATAGAGAAGACAACAGTGAGAATCATAGAGACAATAGTATCATAGAGAAGACAATAGTGAGTATCATAGAGAAGACAACAGTGAGAATCATAGAGAAGACAACAGTAAGAATCATAGAGAAGACAACAGTGAGAATCATAGAGAAGACAACAGTGAGAATCATAGAGAAGACAACAGAGAGTATCATAGAGAAGACAACAGTGAGAATCATAAAGACAATAGTATCATAGAGAAGACAACAGTGAGAATCATAGAGAAGACAACAGAGAGTATCATAGAGAAGACAACAGTGAGAATCATAGAGAAGACAATAGTGAGTCTCATAGAGAAGACAACAGAGAGTATCATAGAGAAGACAATAGAGTATCATAGAGAAGACAACAGTGAGAATCATAGAGAAGACAACAGTGAGAATCATAGAGAAGACAACAGTGAGAATCATAAAGACAATAGTATCATAGAGAAGACAACAGTGAGAATCATAGCGAAGACAATAGTGAGTATCATAGAGAAGACAATAGAGTATCATAGAGAAGACAACAGTGAGAATCATAGAGAAGACAACAGTGAGAATCATAGAGAAGACAACAGAGAGTATCATAGAGAAGACAATAGTGAGAATCATAGAGAAGACAACAGTGAAAATCATAGAGAAGACAACAGTGAGAATCATAGAGAACACAACAGTGAGAATCATAGAGAAGACAACAGTGAGAATCATAGAGAAGTCAACAGTGAGAATCATAGAGAAGACAACAGTGAGAATAATAGAGAACACAACAGTGAGAATCATAGAGAAGACAACAGTGAGAATCATAGAGAAGACAACAGTGAGAATCATAGAGAAGACAACAGTGAGAATCATAGAGACAATAGTATCATAGACAAGACAATAGTGAGTATCATAGAGAAGACAACAGTGAGAATCATAGAGAAGACAACAGTGAGAATCATAGAGAAAACAACAGAGAGTATCATAGAGAAGACAATATTGAGTATCATAAAGAAGACAACAGAGAGTATCATAGAGAAGACAACAGTGAGAATCATAGAGAAGACAACAGTGAGAATCATAGAGAAGGCAACAGTGAGAATCATAAAGACAATAGTATCATAGAGAAGACAATAGTGAGTATCATAGAGAAGACAACAGTGAGAATCATAGAGAAGACAACAGTGAGAATCATAGAGAAGACAACAGAGAGTATCATAGAGAAGACAACAGTGAGAATCATAAAGACAATAGTATCATAGAGAAGACAATAGTGAGTATCATAGAGAAGACAACAGTGAGAATCATAGAGAAGACAACAGTAAGAATCATAGAGAAGACAACAGTGAGAATCATAGAGAAGACAACAGTGAGAATCATAGAGAAGACAACAGAGAGTATCATAGAGAAAACAACAGTGAGAATCATAAAGACAATAGTATCATAGAGAAGACAACAGTGAGAATCATAGAGAAGACAACAGAGAGTATCATAGAGTAGACAACAGTGAGAATCATAAAGACAATAGTATCATAGAGAAGACAACAGTGAGAATCATAGAGAAGACAATAGTGAGTATCATAGAGAAGACAACAGTGAGAATCATAAAGACAATAGGGAGAATCATAGAGAAGACAACAGTGAGAATCATAGAGAAGACAACAGTGAGAATCATAAAGACAATAGTGAGAATCATAGAGAAGACAACAGTGAGAATCATAGAGAAGACAACAGTGAGAATCATAAAGACAATAGTATCATAGAGAAGACAACAGTGAGAATCATAGAGAAGACAATAGTGAGTATCATAGAGAAGACAACAGAGAGTATCATAGAGAAGACAACAGAGAGTATCATAGAGAAGACAACAGTGAGAATCATAGAGAAGACAATAGTGAGAATCATAGAGACGACAACAGAGAGTATCATAGAGAAGACAACAGAGAGAATCATAGAGAAGACAACAGTGAGAATCATAGAGAGGACAACAGTGAGAATCATAGAGAAGACAACAGAGAGTATCATAGAAAAGACAACAGAGAGAATCATAGAGAAGACAACAGTGAAAATCATAGAGAAGACAACAGTGAGAATCATAGAGAACACAACAGTGAGAATCATAGAGAAGACAACAGTGAGAATCATAGAGAAGACAACAGTGAGAATCATAGAGAAGACAACAGTGAGAATAATAGAGAACACAACAGTGAGAATCATAGAGAAGACAACAGTGAGAATCATAGAGAAGACAACAGTGAGAATCATAGAGAAGACAACAGTGAGAATCATAGAGAAAACAACAGAGAGTATCATAGAGAAGACAATATTGAGTATCATAGAGAAGACAACAGAGAGTATCATAGAGAAGACAACAGTGAGAATCATAGAGAAGACAACAGTGAGAATCATAGAGAAGGCAACAGTGAGAATCATAAAGACAATAGTATCATAGAGAAGACAATAGTGAGTATCATAGAGAAGGCAACAGTGAGAATCATAGAGAAGACAACAGTGAGAATCATAGAGAAGACAACAGAGAGTATCATAGAGAAGACAACAGTGAGAATCATAAAGACAATAGTATCATAGAGAAGACAATAGTGAGTATCATAGAGAAGACAACAGTGAGAATCATAGAGAAGACAACAGTAAGAATCATAGAGAAGACAACAGTGAGAATCATAGAGAAGACAACAGTGAGAATCATAGAGAAGACAACAGAGAGTATCATAGAGAAGACAACAGTGAGAATCATAAAGACAATAGTATCATAGAGAAGACAACAGTGAGAATCATAGAGAAGACAACAGAGAGTATCATAGAGAAGACAACAGTGAGAATCATAAAGACAATAGTATCATAGAGAAGACAACAGTGAGAATCATAGAGAAGACAATAGTGAGTATCATAGAGAAGACAACAGTGAGAATCATAAAGACAATAGTGAGAATCATAGAGAAGACAACAGTGAGAATCATAGAGAAGACAACAGTGAGAATCATAAAGACAATAGTGAGAATCATAGAGAAGACAACAGTGAGAATCATAGAGAAGACAACAGTGAGAATCATAAAGACAATAGTATCATAGAGAAGACAACAGTGAGAATCATAGAGAAGACAATAGTGAGTATCATAGAGAAGACAACAGAGAGTATCATAGAGAAGACAACAGAGAGCATCATAGAGAAGACAACAGTGAGAATCATAGAGAAGACAATAGTGAGAATCATAGAGACGACAACAGAGAGTATCATAGAGAAGACAACAGAGAGTATCATAGAGAAGACAACAGTGAGAATCATAGAGAGGACAACAGTGAGAATCATAGAGAAGACAACAGAGAGTATCATAGAAAAGACAACAGAGAGAATCATAGAGAAGACAACAGTGAAAATCATAGAGAAGACAACAGTGAGAATCATAGAGAACACAACAGTGAGAATCATAGAGAAGACAACAGTGAGAATCATAGAGAAGACACAGTGAAAATCATAGAGAAGACAACAGTGAGAATAATAGAGAACACAACAGTGAGAATCATAGAGAAGACAACAGTGAGAATCATAGAGAAGACAACAGTGAGAATCATAGAGAAGACAACAGTGAGAATCATAGAGAAAACAACAGAGAGTATCATAGAGAAGACAATATTGAGTATCATAGAGAAGACAACAGTGAGAATCATAGAGAAGACAACAGTGAGAATCATAGAGAAAACAACAGAGAGTATCATAGAGAAGACAATATTGAGTATCATAGAGAAGACAACAGAGAGAATCATAGAGAAGACAACAGAGAGTATCATAGAGAAGACAACAGTGAGAATCATAAAGACAAAAGTATCATAGAGAAGACAACAGTGAGAATCATAGAGAAGACAACAGAGAGTATCATAGAGAAGACAACAGTGAGAATCATAAAGACAATAGTATCATAGAGAAGACAACAGTGAGAATCATAGAGAAGACAATAGTGAGTATCATAGAGAAGACAACAGTGAGAATCATAAAGACAATAGTGAGAATCATAGAGAAGACAACAGTGAGAATCATAGAGAAGACAAATTTGAGAATCATAAAGACAATAGTGAGAATCATAGAGAAGACAACAGTGAGAATCATAGAGAAGACAACAGTGAGAATCATAAAGACAATAGTATCATAGAGAAGACAACAGTGAGAATCATAGAGAAGACAATAGTGAGTATCATAGAGAAGACAACAGAGAGTATCATAGAGAAGACAACAGAAAGTATCATAGAGAAGACAACAGTGAGAATCATAGAGAAGACAATAGTGAGAATCATAGAGACGACAACAGAGAGTATCATAGAGAAGACAACAGTGAGAATCATAGAGAGGACAACAGTGAGAATCATAGAGAAGACAACAGAGAGTATCATAGAAAAGACAACAGAGAGTATCATAGAGAAGACAATAGTGAGTATCATAGAGAAGACAATAGAGTATCATAGAGAAGACAACAGTGAGTATCGTAGAGAAGACAACAGAGTATCATAGAGAAGACAACAGTGAGTATCGTAGAGAAGACAACAGAGAGAATCATAGAGAAGACAACAGAGAGTATCATAGAGAAGACAATGGTGGGAATCATAGAGAAGACAATAGTGGGAATCATAGAGAAGACAATAGTGGGAATCATAGAGAAGACAATAGTGGGAATCATAGAGAAGACAACAGTGAGAATCATAGAGAAGACAACAGTGAGAATCATAAAGACAATAGTATAATAGAGAAGACAACAGTGAGAATCATAGAGAAGACAATAGTGAGTATCATAGAGAAGACAACAGAGAGTATCATAGAGAAGACAAAAGAGAGAATCATAGAGAAGACAACAGAGAGTATCATAGAGAAGACAACAGAGAGTATCATAGAGAAGACAACAGTGAGAATCATAGAGAAGACAACAGTGAGAATCATAAAGACAATAGTATCATAGAGAAGACAACAGTGACAATCATAGAGAAGACAATAGTGAGTATCATAGAGAAGACAACAGAGAGTATCATAGAGAAGACAACATTGAGTATCATAGAGAAGACAACAGAGAGTATCATAGAGAAGACAACAGTGAGAATCACAGAGAAGACAACAGTGAGAATCATAGAGAAGACAACAGAGAGATCATAGAGAAGACAACAGTGAGAATCATAGAGACAATAGTATCATAGAGAAGACAACAGTGAGAATCATAGAGAAGACAATAGTGAGTATCATAGAGAAGACAACAGAGAGTATCATAGAGAAGACAACAGAGAGTATCATAGAGAAGACAACAGAGGATATCGTAGAGAAGACAATGTTCCAACCAGCCACCCCGCACCATTCACCCAAAATGTTCCAACCAGCCACCCCAACACCATTCACCCAAAATGTTCCAACCAGCCACCCCGCACCATTCACCCAAAATGTTCCAACCAGTCACCCCAACACCATTCACCCAAAATGTTCCAACCAGTCACCCCAACATCATTCACCCAAAATGTTCCAACCAGCCACCCCAACACCATTCACCCAAAATGTTCCATAAACCAGCCACATTGTGATAAACCAGCAGCAAGATGGACCAAAGTATGATCTGAGAAAATACAGTAATCTTCTTTGTATTCCAACTCATTTTACTATTGACATATGTCACCAAGTTTAATCTGGTATTACAGGTCCATTCTATTTACCTCAACCCTCAGGCCTAGTGGTCAACCAGGAAACAGGGGGAGCGATAAGCTTTTGACTAAAGATTTGCTCACTTCAAATCCATGTACCATGTGTAACCTCAAATTGACCCAAATCTCCCATGAACATCAAAACAATATTTATGAGAGAACCTGTTCTGTGCGTTCCTCAAGTGAAGATCCAGTCCATAATGCATGATGTCTAACTAGGGAAGTAGAGGCAGCGTTCTGTATCCCACAAGCCACCACCAAGATACCACAGACCATTCTCAACCTTTATCTAACCAGGGTAAGTTAACCATACCAGAAGCCCTGACAACAGTTGCCGTGTCCGAATATGTATACTTGCGTCCTAAATAGTAGGATGTTTGTTTGTGGGAGAAAAAAAAAATGGTCATATTATCTGACATTTCGAAAATCGAGTATACTTTAAATGCCGGATGTCATTCTCTTAAAGGCTTTGACAACAGCTGATCCATTAGATATGGGGATGTGCTACCGAAATCAACGAATAACGGGAAACAACGTAATCGCGGATGATGCATTCTCAGTATGCGAAAATCAAGTATGATTTAAATGCCAGGATGTTATACTCATTTTGGCTCTTCATCTAGTAGAATTTAATACACATTTTTCCACAATGTATTGGAAGAGGTGGGCTGCGAGTGATAGGTCCTACTTCTCTTCAAGTAGCCAAACAACAAATCTAGGCTACTTAATTGGGAACATGATGAATAGCGAAGCTTCTGCAGTGGTGTTCAAATGTAGGCTAAGTGTTTCTTGTTCTCTTGGCCTTCATCAGAGCTTTTAAACGAAATACTAGACCATCTAGATCCACCAAAGAGATACAGTGGGGGAAAGTGAAATAGAGGAGTTCTATGTGGATGCTCTATATGATAGATACAGTGGGTGAAAGTGAACTAGAGGAGTTCTATGTGGATGCTCTATATGATAGATACAGTGGGGGAAAGTGAACTAGAGGAGTTCTATGTGGATGCTCTATATGATAGATACAGTGGGGGAAAGTGAACTAGAGGAGTTCTATGTGGATGCTCTATATGATAGATACAGTGGGTGAAAGTGAACTAGAGGAGTTCTATGTGGATGCTCTTTATGATAGATACAGTGGGGGAAAGTGAACTAGAGGAGTTCTATGTGGATGCTCTATATGATAGATACAGTGGGGGAAAGTGAACTAGAGGAGTTCTATATGGATGCTCTATATGCTAGATACAGTGGGAGAAAGTGAACTAGAGGAGTTCTATATGGATGCTCTATATGATAGATACAGTGGGTGAAAGTGAACTAGATGAGTTCTATATGGATGCTCTATATGATAGATACAGTGGGTGAAAGTGAACTAGAGGAGTTCTATGTGGATGCTCTATATGATAGATACAGTGGGGGAAAGTGAACTAGAGGAGTTCTATATGGATGCTCTATATGATAGATGCAGTGGGTGAAAGTGAACTAGATGAGTTCTATATGGATGCTCTATATGATAGATACAGTGGGTGAAAGTGAACTAGAGGAGTTCTATGTGGATGCTCTATATGATAGATACAGTGGGGGAAAGTGAACTAGAGGAGTTCTATATGGATGCTCTATATGATAGATACAGTGGGTGAAAGTGAACTAGATGAGTTCTATATGGATGCTCTATATGATAGATACAGTGGGTGAAAGTGAACTAGAGGAGTTCTATGTGGATGCTCTATATGATAGATACAGTGGGTGAAAGGGAACTAGAGGAGTTCTATGTGGATGCTCTATATGATAGATACAGTGGGTGAAAGTGAACTAGAGGAGTTCTATGTGGATGCTCTATATGATAGATACAGTGGGGGAAAGTGAACTAGATGAGTTCTATGTGGATGCTCTATATGATAGATACAGTGGGTGAAAGTGAACTAGAGGAGTTCTATGTGGATGCTCTATATGATAGATACAGTGGGTGAAATTGAACTAGAGGAGTTCTATGTGGATGCTCTATATGATAGATACAGTGGGTGAAAGTGAACTAGAGGAGTTCTATGTGGATGCTCTTTCTAGAAAACAGAAGGATTGGATTCTTTCTTTACAGGTGAATGACAGTATTATTCAATTTAAACTGGATACAGGTGCACAGGTGAATGTGATATCAGAGACTGAGTTTAAGAGTATAAGGCCAAGATGAAACTGCATGAAGCTGAAGTTAAAGTGACAGGTTATGCAGGTGCTGAGATTACAGTTAAAGGGAAGTGCATTGCCAAAGTGTCATACAAGAACACTGCACACATTGTCATTCATCGTAGTACCCAAGGATATGCAGGCTATACTAGGCCCGTGACAGACTGAACCTAGTGAAAATAGTTTTTGTGGTGGAAAGACAGACAAAGACAGACTATGATGAACTGATGAAGGAGAATAATGACTTATTCCAAGGACTCAGATATGTGCCAGGTGAACACACTATCTGGATACACCAACAAATACCTCCAGTTATTCATCCATCTAGAAAAGTGCCATTCGCTCCAAGTCCAGCTAAAAGAAGAGTTGGACAGAATGGAGAAACTGACTGTGGTACAGAAGATAGATTATCTCATCATTGTGGCCAAAAATAATGGAAAACTGAGAGTCTGCCTGGATCAAATGGATCTGAACCCAGCAATAAAAAGAACACTTCACATGTGAGGGATTCATGGTACAGTTTGCAAACGCAAAATACTTCAGCAAGTTAGATGCATCTTCAGGATTTTGGCAGTTAAAGTTAGACGAGGCCAGCTCTAAACAATGTACCTTCAACACCCCTTATGGCAGATACAGGTTCCTGAGATTACCGTTTGGCATTGCCTCAGCACCTGAAGTTGATCACAAAACCATACATCTGATTTATGAACACATTGAGGGCGTGGACACATCGATTGGTGACACTATTGTATGGGGAAAGCAGAGCACGATGTAAGACTACTTTCATTGTTGCTTCCAGTACTTTTTTCAAACTTGAAACTGAACAGAAAGAAATGCCAACTTAGTGTGACAGAGTTGACTGTCGTTGGAAACATCATCAGCAGTGGAGGCATCAGACCTGACCTGAGAAAAATATCTGCTGTGAATAACAAGCTAAAACTAGAGAGTAAAAAGGATGCCCAGAGGTTTAATGGCATGGTCAACTATTTGGGAAAATTCATACACAGCCTCTCAGAGAAGATCGCTCTGCTGAGAAGACTGACGTAAAATAATATAGAATGGGAATGGAATCATGAAAATGAGACTGCAAGGAACAACTTGAAAAAAACAGCTGGCAGAGGAACCAGTCTTTAGGTTTTACGGCCCAGCGAGACCCATCAAGATATCATTGGATGCATCACAGTGTTCAGTTGCAGAAATATGACAACAACTGGCAAACAGTGGCATATGCATCTCGTTCAATGACCCGTTATTCTCGAATTGAAAAGGAGTTGCTCAGCATAACATATGCTTGTGAGAGATTCCATTGGTTTGTGTCAGGACAAGTGATCAGCGTTGAAACAGATCACAAACCACTGATTCTGCTGTTTCAAAAGCCATTGAATGACTGTCCGCTGAGAGTCCAAAGAATGTCTAAAAATGGCACCAGAGGAGAAGGCAGACGTTTTAAGTGTTCCCAACCGATTGTGTTTTTCCCCCGTTTTATTAGCGTTTTTGTAACTTCTTTTTTTACTTCTTTTGTACATATTGTTGCCGATACCGTCTCTTATGACCGAAAATAACTTCTGGACATCAGGACTGCGATTACTTACCATGGACTGGCAGAATACTTTTTTTCCTTTAACGAGTCTGACACTATCAACATACAGCCAGCTGGTTATACACTGTACCGGCAGGATAGAACTGAGGCGTCTGGTAAGACAAGGGGTGGCAGGCTATGTATTTTTGTAACATTTTTGTAAACAGCTGGTGCAAGGAAGTCTCAAGCTATTGCTCGCCTGAGGTAGAATATCTCACGATAAGCTGTAGACCACACTATCTACCTAGAGTGTTTTCATCTGCATTTTTCATAACTGTTTACATACCAACACAGTCAGAGGCCGGCACTAAGACAGCATTGAATGAGCTGTAATTCGCCATAAGCAAACAGGAAAACGCTCACCCAGAGGCGGCACTCCTAGTAGCCGGAGACTTTAATGCAGAAAAACTTAAATCTGTTTTAACAAATTTCTATCAGCATGTTAAATGTGCAACCAGAGAAAAAAAAAACTCTGGACCACCTTTACTCCACACACAAAGCTCTCCATCACCCTCCATTTGGCAAATCTGATCATAGTTCTATCCTCCTGATTACTGCTTACAAGCACAAATGAAAGCAGGAAGCACCAGTGACTAGATCAATAAAAAAGGGGTCAGATGAAGCAGATGCTGAGCTACAGGACTGTTTTTCTAGCACAGACTGGAATATGTTCCGGGATTCCTCCGATGGCATTGAGGAGTACTCCACATCAGTCATTGGCTTTATCAATTAATGCATCGATGACGTTGTCCCCACAGTGACCGTACGTACAAAACACAACTAGAAGCCATGGATTACAGGAAACATCCACACTGAGCTAAAGGCTAGAGCTGCCACTTTCAAGGTGCGGGACTCTAACCCGGAAGCTTATAAGATATCTCGCTATGCCCTCCGATGAAGCATCAAACAGGCAAAGCGTCAACACATGACTAAGATCAAATTGTACTACACCAGCTCTGATGCTCGTCGGATATGGCAGGGCTTGCAAACCATCACAGACTACAAAGGGAAGCACAGCTGAGAGCTGCCCAGCGACACGAGCCTACCAGACGAGCTAAACTACTTCTATGCTTGCTTCAGGGCAAATGGCACTGACACATGCATGAGAGCACCAGCTGTTCCGGAAGACTGTGTGATCACTCTCTCTGCAGCCAATGTGAGTAAGACCTTTAAACAGGTCAACATTCACAAGGCCGCAGGGCCAGATGGATTACCAGGACGTGTACTGCGAGCATGTGCTGACCAACTGGCAAGTGTCTTCACTGACATTTTCAACCTCTCCCTGTCTGAGTCTGTAATAACAACATGTTTCAAGCAGACCACCATAGTCCCTGTGCCCAAGAACACTAAGGTAACGTGCCTAAATGACTACCGACCCGTAGCACTCACGTCTGTAGCCATGAAGTGCTTTGAAAGGCTGGTCATGGCTCATATCAACACCATTATCCCAGAAACCCTAGACCCACTCGAATTTGCATACAGCCCCAACAGATCCACAGATGATACCTGGACAAAAGGAACACCTACGTGAGAATACTATTCATTGACTACAGCTCAGTGTTCAACACCATAGTGTCCTCAAAGCTTATCAATAAGCTAAGGACCCTGGGACTAAACACCTCCCTCTGCAACTGGATCCCCAGACTTCCTAACGGGCCACGCCCAGGTGGTAAGGGTAGGTAACAACATATCCGCCATGCTAATCCTCAACACAGGGGCCCCTCAGGGGTGCGTGCTCAGTCCCCTCCTGTACTCCCTGTTCACTCTTGACTGCCAGGCAGGACTCCAACACCATCATTAAGTTTGCCAGTGACACAATAGTGGTTTTCCTGATCACCAACAACAACGAGACAGCCTATAGGGAGGAGGTCAGAGACCTGGCCGTGTGGTGCCGGGACAACAACCTCTCCCTCAACGTGATCAGGACAAAGGAGATGATTGTGGACTACAGGAATAAGAGGACTGAGCACGCCCCCATTCTCATCGACGGGGCTGCAGTGGAGCAGGTTGAGAGCTTCAAGTTTCTTGGTGTCCACATCACCAACAAACTAACATGGTCCAAGCACACCAAGACAGTCGTGAAGAGGGCGCGACAAAACCTATTCCCCCTCAGGAAACTGAAAAGATTTGGCATGGGTCCTCAGATTGTCAAAAGGTTCTACAGCTGCACCATCGAGAGCATCCTGACTGGTTGCATCACTGCCTGGTATGGCAACTGCTCGGCCTCCGACCGCAAGGCACTACAGAGGGTAGTGCAAGCTTCCTGCCATTCAGGACCTCTATACAAGGCTGTGTCAGAGGAAGGCCCTAAAAATTGTCAAAGACTCCAGCCACTCTGGTCATAGACTGTTCTCTATGCTACTGCACGGCAAGTGGTACCGGACCGCCAAGTCTAGGTCCAAGAGGCTTCTAGAAGAAAAAGAAATGCACACCTATTTCGGCAAGGTGCTGGCTAGCGGAATGGAAAACTTGAAAATAAAGGAGAGCCGCACACTCTAAGAGATCAGGCCGAGGACAAAGTCTACTTCTGGAGAAACCCTTACAAGGGAGGTCCTGCTCCTCCTCTCCATGGCAGACGCAGGAGGGATGCCGCTTACTTTGATCCACCTCCGTCTGATCAACACTCTACAACCAGCGCCTCATCGGCTTCCAGGGGCAGTTTTTTATTCAACGAGAGACTGGACTGACGGAAGGGCGGAGGTGGCCACAGGCACGCGCACCGATGAGATGCCGCACCCGATGGGGTAAGAAGAAATGACTACCAGAGTCAGAGGGGACCATTCACACAGTCCCAGGACCCACGGGACTGAGTGTCTTTAATTTATCAAGCAAGATATTGAGCCCTGCCCATGTCTCCTTTCTTAATAAAGGGTTATCTTTTGTGCCTACAACTCAGTGCAACGATTTTGATGTTAAGGTAAACATGTTTAAGTTTTTAGAAACTCCCCTAATCCTGATATTTCTATTGAACCAGTAGGTTACTCACCTGCACATACTCCAACTCCTTTTAGAAGCAAGAGTTATTTTATAACTCCAGCCAATCGCAATCACTCTAACGAGACATGTTGCAGACTTGTTGAAAAAGATGTTGCCCATCTCCTTAAGAACAAACAGGAGTCCAAATCTTTCCATAATATACCTAAGGATGAAAAAAAAGCTTTGCTTGATTTACAATCCGATATGTCAGTCCTTACCCGCCCTGCTGATAAGGGTGAGTCGGTTGTACTCATGGATAGGACAGCTTATGTAAATGGTGTCATAGACAACTGCTTGACAACTCCTTTTACAAGAAACTCCGAAGTGACCCCACTTCCCAATTTCAGAACACTATCTTTATTGTCCTAGATGGGTATTTAAATTCTGGTCAGCTAATCAAAAAAGAACACGACTTTTTGGCTATTCAACACCCTAAAATTGCCCCTTTCTATACTTTGCCGAAATTACATAAGAATGTTACAAAACCTCCAGGGTGCCCTGTTGTAGCGGGAATTGATGCAGTAACGGCCCCTATTGTAGCGGGCATTGATGCAGTAACAGCCCCTATTGTAGCGGGCATTGATGCAGTAACGGCCCCTATTGTAGCGGGCATTGATGCAGTAACGGCCCCTCTATCTACTTGTTGACTTTTTTATTAGACCACTCGCAGAACAGCTCCCCTCCTTTGTAAAGGACACCAGCAGTATGATCTCTATTATTGAATCTCTTGATCCTCTTCCTGAGAATACCTTGTTAGTTACTTTTGATGTTGAGTGATTATACACAAATATTCCGCACGAGGGCGGTATTGAAGCTATGGAACATTTTCTTCTGCAACGTGACCCTAATGAACTGCCTTCCAGTGCCTGCATTATAACCTTGGCTGAAATAGTACTCACACATAACTACTTCATGTTTCTAAAATGATTTCTTTATTCAGACGAAGGGTACTGCTATGGGATCCCCCATGGCTCCTAACTTTGCTAATTTGTATGTGGGTTACATGGAGAAACAGTCTATTTTCAATCCTCTCCAAAATGTTTTCTTGCCTAACATCATTATTTGGAAACGGTATATTGATGATATTTTTGTTCTATAGAGGGGTGATGCAAAACAGCTCCAGGCGTTTTATGCTTTTCTTAACTCCTGTTCTGAACATTTGAGATTTACTATGCAATCTGATACACGTCATATCAGCTTTCTTGATCTTCTGATCTTGTGTGAAAATAATGTTCTATACACTGATCTTTACAGGAAACCTACTGATCGTAACAGTTTGTTGAGGGATGACAGTTGTCACCCACTTCCCTTGAAAAATTGTTTTACAGCCAATTCTGTCGAATCAAAAGAATTTGCAAAAAACAATCAGATTTCGACAGGAATATGGCTGAGACCCAAAGAAAAGTCAAGGAGAGGGGGTACAAAAATTATCAGATTAATACTGCCATTGAGAAAATTCTAAACAAAACATGACCTTTTTCAAGGTCAGTCTCGTAAAAATAAGCATTTTTGCGTTCTAACTATCCGCTATTCAAAGTGCTCTGAACAAATTATGGGAGTCGTTCACAAACTTTGGCACATTCTTAAATCCGATGATAGTCTCGGTAATGTGTTTTCGGACCTTCCATTGGTCGTATTCTCGCGGGGCAGAAATCTCCGAGACCAATTGGCCCCAAGATATCCCTGAACAACGTCTATTTGCGCCCCTACTGGATGGAAATTACAAGTGTAATGGCTGTGTTCAATGCAATGGCACTTATAAATGTAGATCCTTCAAACACCTCCAAACAGGGAAACAGATCCCAATCAAAGGTGTTATTACGTGCTCCACTAAGGCAGTTATTTACATTTACATTTAAGAGACGCTCTTATCCAGAGCAACTTACAAATTGGAAAGTTCATACATATTCACCCTGGTCCCCCCGTGGGAATTGAACCATGGTCCCCCCATGGGAATTGAACCCACAACCCTGGCGTTGCAAGCGCCATGCTCTACCAATTGAGCCACACGGGACCAGTGGTAGAAATTATGTGGGTAAAACAAAGCGCAAATTAAAAGTACGTATCTCGGAGCATCGTAGCACCATTAGGTACAAAAACTCGCCTTACCCAGTTGCGGCCCACTTTTTGGAAGCAAACCACTCGATTTCGTCTCTGCGTTATATTGGCATCGAACATGTCACCCTCCCTAGGAGAGGGGGTGACCTCGATAATTTATTGTTAAAACGAGAGGCTGCCTGGATCCTTAATTTGAAGACCCTTGCTCCCTTCGGTCTCAACATAGACTTTGATCTGAAGCCATTCTTGTGATTATTGTGACTTTGCCATTGTAATTGTTTGTAAGCTTATGTAGTCTAAATCGAATCTATGATCGTATGCTATCCATTTGTTTTTTGTATGTTGTTCTTTGTATGTCATTTTAATATTTGAGAATTAACCAATGATATTAGGCCATACTTGGCCATGATTAAAGACACCTGTGTGTGTCTTTTGACACTATATAAACAAGTCACCCAGCAGTGTTTGTGATTATACCCTGATGAAGACAGCTTGCCTGTCAAAACGTTGGACATTACATTTTTGCATCTGAGCTCTTAGAGTGTGCGGCTCTCCTTTATTTCCAAGAGGCGTCTAAACAGCTTCTACCCCCAAGCCATAAGACTCCGGAACACCTAATCAAATGGCCCAGACTATTTGCATTGCCCCCCGCCCCTCCCCCTCTTTTACACCGCTTCTACTCTCTGTTGTTATCATCTATGCATAGTCACTTTAATAACTCTACCTACATGTACATATTACGTCAACTAACCGGTGCCCCCGCACATTGATCCTGTACCGGTACCCCCCCTGTACATAGTCTCACTATTGTTATTTTACTGCTGCTCTTTAATTACTTGTTACTTTCATTTCTTATTCTTATCCGTATTTTTTACAACTGAGTTGTTGGTTAGGGGCTCATAAGTAAGCATTTCACTGTAAGGTCTACACCTGTTGTATTCGGCGGATGTGACTAACAACATTTGTTTTGATGATGATCAAACTACAACGCTCTGAATGTAGAACACACACCAAGAAAGATGTGCACAGCAGAAACTCTTTCTAGACCTGATGACCCGAAGGCGCTAGCGAGCACCAAAGCAGATGAACAAGTGAGACCATACGTGGACATGATCACAACAGCATTGCCAGTCGTAGATGCAGATGGAAATCATACAGACTGAGACAGAAAAAGACACAACACTCACAAACCTGAAGAAAACAATCATCAATGGATGACCTAACATGAAACAAGACTGTTCATAAGACATAACTGAATACTGTAATTGCAGAGCTAAGCTGATAGCAATTGGAAACATTGTCTACAAGGGAAGTAAAATACTAATTCCGAAAAGTCTGAGAAAGGAAATGCTAAATAAGATGAATGAAGGCCACATATGAACCGAGAAGTGCACCCTGCTGAGCCATTAAAGCCCTATCCTGCACCTGAGAGACTGAGAGACCATACCAAAAGGTAGGAGCTGACCTTTTCACATGTAATTGAATGGATTAGCTTGTTGTCACAGAGTCCTTCTCCCTGTATCCAGAGGTTTGTAGGCTGAACACTACCAACAAAGATGCTGTGATAACCTGTTTGATATCTCCTGACTCCTGAGATAATGGTCCGCAATTCTCCAATGCAAAATTCAAACAATTCAGCAAGGACTGGGACTTCGTCCACACTACATCAAGTCCACTCTTCCCACAATCAAATGGAATGGTGGAGAAATCTGTTCAGACAGTGAAGAGATTGATGTACAAAGTAAAAGACAGTGGAACTGCCTTCTACAGGAACCTGCTTGTATACCGCACAACAACACTTGAGACCAGCACAGCTCCTCATGGGACCCAGACTGAGGACCAACTGACCCATCAAGGAGAACCTCCTAAAAATGAAAGAGAGAGAAAAAGTGAGGAAGTTCAAGGAACAACAAAAAACTAAGTAAAAGTTCTCCTATGACAGAGGAACAAGAAACCTCCATGAACTCCAACCTGGGGACAATGTGAGGGACAAGAAACCTCCATGAACTCCAACCTTGGGACAATGTGAGGAACAAGAAACCTCCATGAACTCCAACCTGGGGACAATGTGAGGGACAAGAAACCTCCATGAACTCCAACCTGGGGACAATGTGAGGGACAAGAAACCTCCATGAACTCCAACCTGGGGACAATGTGAGGGACAAGAAACCTGCCTGAACTCCAACCTGGGGACAATGTGAGGGACAAGAAACCTCCATGAACTACAACCTGGGGACAATGTGAGGGACAAGAAACCTGCCTGAACTACAACCTGGGGACAATGTGAGGGACAATAAACCTCCATGAAGTCCAACCTGGGGACAATGTGAGGGACAAGAAACCTCCATGAACTCCAACCTGGGGACAATGTGAGGAACAATAAACCTCCATGAACTCCAATCTGGGGACAATGTGAGGGACAAGAAACCTGCCTGAACTACAACCTGGGGACAATGTGAGGAACAAGAAACCTCCATGAACTACAACCTGGGGACAATGTGAGGGACAAGAAACCTGCCTGAACAACAACCTGGGGACAATGTGAGGAACAAAAACCTCCATGAACTCCAACCTGGGGACAATGTGAGGGACAAGAAACCTCCATGAACTCCAACCTGGTGACAATGTGAGGGACAAGAAACCTCCATGAACTCCAACCTGGTGACAATGTGAGGGACAAGAAACCTCCATGAACTCCAACCTGGTGACAATGTGAGGGACAAGAAACCTCCATGAACTCCAATCTGGGGACAATGTGAGGGACAAGAAACCTGCCTGAACTACAACCTGGGGACAATGTGAGGAACAAGAAACCTCCATGAACTACAACCTGGGGACAATGTGAGGGACAAGAAACCTGCCTGAACTCCAACCTGGGGACAATGTGAGGAACAAAAACCTCCATGAACTCCAACCTGGGGACAATGTGAGGGACAAGAAACCTCCATGAACTCCAACCTGGTGACAATGTGAGGGACAAGAAACCTCCATGAACTCCAACCTGGTGACAATGTGAGGGACGAGAAACCTCCATGAACTCCAACCTGGGGACAATGTGAGGAACAAGAAACCTCCATGAACTCCAACCTGGGGACAATGTGAGGGACAAGAAACCTGCCTGAACTACAACCTGGGGACAACGTAAGGGACAAAGACAAAACAAACACATGGAGACAGAAAGGAACAGTAATCACTGAAGTACAGCCAAGGTCACACAACATACAAACAGAAGATAGAGCTATTTTACGGAGAAATGGTTGCGATCTTCTAAGGGGCCATCAACAGACGATCATGACACAGACACTGATGAAGAGGCTGAAAGCACAGCTTTGACAGCAGTGGGGCGTGAAGAACAAACCATCATGACACAGACACTGTTTTTTCCAAGATGGCGTAGCAGTGCGGATGTGTTTGTTGTTGTCCCGTGTAAATTTGATGTTTTTTTCATATTTTTTGTTTATTTCAATCTCTTTTTCCATTTTTAAATTAAATATACCTTCCGGCAACCCGCCTCACCCAATGTGATACGGATCTGATATTTTTAGGCCTTATAGCTAGAACCTCTATCAGAAGCTAGCCATCAGACGCTAACCAGCTAATTAGCTACTAGCTATTTAGTCATTGTTAGCCACTGCTAACGGCCTTTACCTTTAGCTCAGACACCAGCCACTTTTAGCCTGGATAATACCTGCCAGTCTGCACAGCGCGATATAAACCCTGAGCATACCGGACTGCTTTTCTCCACGACATCACCGGATTCCTGCCGTAAGCTCTGGACCATTACACCGGATCATCGCAGCTAGCTAGCTGCTACCGATTGGCCCATCTCCCGGCCTGCTCAGTGGACCCTATGATCACTCAGCTACACAGCTGATGCCTCCTGGACTCTTCACTAACACGACTAGAAGCCACTACATCACCGGATTCCTGCCGTAAGCTCTGGACCACTGGATCATCGCAGCTAGCTAACTGCTACCGAGTGGCTATAGTGGCTAACGCCCTTGTCCCGAAGCTAGCACCAGTTAACCTCGAGCCAAGCGCATCTCCCGGCTAGCAAACACAATTACTCCAGCTACAATATCTCTTTTGCCAATTGGCATGGACCCTTTGTCGACACGGAGCCCAACCGATCCATCACGACTGGTCTGCCGACGTAATTCCGTCCGATGTGCCCTAAACCGGCCTTTGCCGGACGTCGGTGACACCCTTGTCCCGAAGCTAGCACCAGTTAGCCTCGAGCCAGGCGCATCTCCCGGCTAGCGTAGTAACGACTACCAAACGGCTTCCCTGTTTCACCTATTGCTGTTCACTGGACCCTATGATCACTTGGCTACATAGCTGATGCCTGCTGGAGTGTTCATTAATCACGGTACTCCATTTTGTTTATCTGTCGGCCCCAGCCTTGAACTCAGGCCCTGTGTGTAATTAACTGACCCTCTCTGCCCATTCATCTCCATTTTACCTGTTGTTGTTCTTAGCTGATGTTGTCTTACCCGTTGTTGTCTTAGCTAGCTCTCCCAATCAACACCTGTGATTGCTTTATGCCTCGCTTTATGTCTCTCTCTAATGTCAATATGCCTGGTATACTGTTGTTTAGGGTAGTTATCCTTGTTTTATTTTACTGCAGAGCCCCTAGTCCCACTCAACATGCCTCAGAGAGCTCTTTTGTCCCACCTCCCACACATACGGTGACCTCACCTAGCATAACTAGTGCCTCCAGAGATGCAACCTCTCTTATCATCACTCAATGCCTAGGTTTACCTCCACTGTACCCGCATCCTACCATACCCCTGTCTGTACGTTATGCCCTGAATCTATCCTACCACACCCAGAAATCTGCTCCTTTTATTCTCTGTTCCCAACGCACTAGAGGACCCGTTCTGATAGCCTTTAGCCGTACCCTCATCCTACTACTTGTCACGCCCTGACCTTAGAGAGCCTTTTTATGTCTATTTGGTTTGGTCAGGGTGTGATTTGGGGTAGGCATTCTATGTTTTGTTTTTCTATGATTTTGTATTTCTATGTTTTGGCCGGGTATGGTTCTCAATCAGGGACAGCTGTCTATCGTTGTCTCTGATTGGGAACCATACTTAGGTAGCCCTTTTCCCTCCTTTCTTTGTGGGAAGTTAACTTTGTTTGTGGCACATAGCCCTTAAGCTTCACGGTTGTTTTGTATTGTTTATTGTTTTTGTCGGCATCATCCTAATAAAAAGGAATATGTACGCTCACCACGCTGCGCTTTGGTCTACTTCGTTCGACGGCCGTGACACTCCTCCTCTGTTCCTCGGGTGATGTAGAGGTGTGTCCACAGGCGCTCTCGTGTTGACTTCTGTAACCGTAAAAGCCTTGGGTTCATGCATGTTAACATCAGAAGCCCACTCCCTAAGTTTGCTTTATTCACTGGTTTAACAAACTCCGCCAACCCTGATGTCCTTGCCATGTCTGAATCCTGGCTTAGAAAGGCCACCATCAAGATTGCAACTCCTCCCTCTTTGGTAGTTCTATCTACTGCAGAGATAGCCTGCAAAGTTCTGCCATACTTTCCAGGTCTATGCCCAAACAGTTCGAGCTTCTAATTTTAAAAATGAATCTCCAGAAATAAGTCTCTCTGTTGCCGCCTGTTATAGACCCCCCTCAGCTCCCAGCTGTGCCTTGGACACCATATGTGAATTGATTGCCCCCCATCTATCTTCAGAGTTCGTTCTTTTAGGTGACCTAAACTGGGATATGCTTAACACCCCGACAGTCCTACAATCTAAGCTAGATGCCTTCAATCTCACACAAATTATCAAGGAACCCACCAACTACAACCCTAAATCCGTAAACATGGTCACCTTCATAGATATCATCCTAACCAACCTGCCCTCTAAATACACCTCTGCTGTTTTCAATCAGGATCTCAGCGATCACTGCCTCAATGCCTGCATCCGCTATGGGTCCGCGGTCAAACGGCCACCCCTCATCAGTGTCAAACGCTCCCTAAACACTTCTGCGAGCAGGCCTTTCTAATCGACCTGTCCCAGCTATCCTGGAAAGATTTTGACCTCATCCCGTCAGTAGAGGATGCCTGGTTGTTCTTTAAAAGTAATTTACTCACCATCTTAAATTAGCATGCCCCTTTCAAAAAATGTAGAACTAAGAACAGATATAGCACTTGGTTCACTCTAGAACCTGACTGCCCTCAACCAGCACAAAAACATCCTGTGGCATACTGCACTAGCATCGAAAAGTCCCTGCGATAAGCAAATTTCAGGGAAATCAGGAACCAATACACACAGTCAATTAGGAAACAAAGGCTAGCTTTTTCAAACAGAAATTTGCATCCTGTAGCACAAACTTCAAAAAGTTCTGGGACACTAAAGTCCATAGAGAATAAGAGCACCACCTCCCAGCTGCCCACTGCACTGAGGCTAGGAAACACTGTCACCACCGATAAGTCCACGATAATCGAGAATTTCAATAATCATTTCTCTACGGCTGGACATGCTTTCCTCCTGGCTACCCCAACCCCGGCCAACAGCTCCGCACCCCCTGCAGCTACTTGCCCAAGCCTCCCCCAGCTTCTCCTTCACCAAAAACCAGATAGCTGATGTTCTGAAAGAGCTGCAAAACCTGGACCCATACAAATCAGCTGGGCTAGACAATCTGGACCCTCTCTTTCTAAAATTATGCGCCGCCATTGTTGCAACCCCTATTAATAGTCTGTTCAACCTCTCTCTCATATTGTCCGAGATTCCCAAAGATTGGAAAGCTGCCGCGGTCATCCCCCTCTTGAAAGGGGGTGATACTCTAGACCCAAACTGTTACAGACCTATATCCATCCTGCCCTGCCTTTCTAAAGTCTTTGAAAGCCAAGTTAACAAACAGATCACTGACCATTTTGAATCCCACCGAACCTTCTCCGCTGTGCAATCCCGTTTCCGAGCTGGTAAAGGGTGCACCTCAGCCACGCTCAAGGTACTAAACGACATCATAACCGCCATCAATAACAGACAGTACTGTGCAGCCGTCTTCATCAACCTGGCCAAGGTTTTCGACTTTGTCAATCACCGTATTCTAATCGGCAGACTCAACAGCCTTGGTGTCTCAAATGACTGCCTCGCCTGGTTCACCAACTACTTCTCAGATAGAGTTCAGTGTGTCAAATCGGAGGGTCTGTTGTCCGGACATCTGGCAGTCTCTATGGGGGTGCCACAGGGTTAAATTCTTGGGCCGACTCTTTTCTCTGTATATATCAACAATGTCGCTCTTGCTGCGGGTGATTCTCTGATCCACCTCTACACAGACGACACCATTCTGTATACTTCTGGCCTTTCTTTGGACACTGTGTTAGCAAACCTCCAAACTAGCTTCAATGCCGTTCAACACACCTTCTGAGGCCTCCAACTGCTCTTAAATGCTAGTAAAACTAAATGCATGCTTCCCGCACCCGCCCGCCTGACTAACATCACTACTCTGGACGGTTCTGACTTAGAATATGTGGACAACTACAAATACCTAGGTGTCTGGCCAGACTGTAAACTCTCCTTCCAGACTCATATTAAGCACCCCCAATTCAAAATTAAATCTAGAATCAGCTTCCTATTTCGCAACAAAGCCTGTCACGGCCGTTAAAGGAAGAGGACCAAGGTGAGCGTAAATTTTCTTTTATTAATAAAAATGACGCTGAACAAAAACAACAAACACCACGAAAACAAACCGTGAAGCTAAAGGCTATGTGCCCTAAACAAAGTCAACTTCCCACAAATACAGGTGGGAAAAAGGGCAGCCTAAGTATGGTTCTCAATCAGAGACAACGATAGACAGCTGTCCCTGATTGAGAACCCTACACGGCCAAAACATAGAACTACAAAACATAGAACATAGAATACTCACCCCAACTCACACCCTGACCAAACCAAAATAGAGACATAAAAAGGATCTCTAAGGTCAGGGCGTGACAAAGCCTCCTTCACTCACGCTGCCAAACATACCCTCGTAAAACTGACTATTCTACCGATCTTCAACTTCGGCGATGTCATTTACAAAATAGCCTCCAACACTCTACTCAGCAAACTGGATGTAATCTATCACAGTGCCATCCATTTTGTCACCAAAGCCCCATATACTACCCACCACTGTGACCTGTATGCTCTTGTCGGCTGGCCCTTGCTACATATTCGTCGCCAAACCCACTGGCTCCACCAAGTCTTTGCTAGGTAAAGCTCCGCCTTATCTCAGCTCACTGGTCACCATAGCAACACCCACGTAGCACGCGCTCCAGCAGGTATATCTCACTGGTCATCCCCAAAGCCAACACCTACTTTGGCTGCCTTTACTTCCAGTTCTCTGCTGACAATGACTGGAACGAATTGCAAAAATCGCTGAAGTTGGAGACTTATATCTCCCTCACTAACTTTAAGCATCAGCTATCTGAGCAGCTTACCGATCGCTGCAGCTGTACACAGCCCATCTGTAAATAGCCCATCCAACTACCTACCTCATCCCATATTGTTTTTATTTACTTTTTTTTCTCTTTGCACACCAGTTTTTCTACTTGCATATCATAATCTGCACATCTATCATTCCAGTGTTCATTTGCTAAATTGTAATTACTTCGCTAATATGACCTATGTATTGTGTTACCTCCTTACTCCATTTGCACACACTGTATATAGATTTTTCTATTGTGTTATTGACTGTACATTTGTTTATCCCATGTGTAGCTCTGTGTTGTTTTTGTCGCACTGCTTTGCTTTATCTTGGCCAGGTCGCAGTTGTAAATGAGAACTTGTTCTCAACTGGCCTAATTGGTTAAAAATAAAACAAAGGTGGCAGCAGCCCAGCGTGAAGAACAGACCATCATGACACAGACACTGTTGAAAAGGCTGAAAGCACATCTCTGGCAGCAGCCCAGCGTGAAGAACAGACCATCATGACACAGACACTGTTGAAAAGGCTGAAAGCACATCTCTGGCAGCAGCCCAGCGTGAAGAACAGACCATCATGACACAGACACTGTTGAAAAGACTAAAAGCACATCTCTGGCAGCAGCCCAGCGTGAAGAACACCATCAGAAGATTCACACATCAGTTATAGTACCAGAAAGACTTACTGAGTTGTTAGGGACTCTAAGGACAATTAAAACAGTTGAGAGTATATTACTACTGTAGTATTTTAACTAGTGGTCCTACTAAGCATATAGTTAATAGCATTTTGTTGACAACATTGAAATGCTGTTTACAATTCATTTTGTTATTACACTTCGAGTACAGAAAGAAATGGTTCATTTTGAAAAGTAAAATACTTTAATTTAAAGAAAGGCGAGATGTAATGATATAAGCAAACAGTGTTTGCTAGATTGATTACAATACCTGAACGGATAACGCATGCACAGGAGAGCTACTCTTTGGCAGTTGAACATGACAGAGTTGTATGAATATGTGCCTACCGTCAAGATGTAAACACTATATTCTTTCAGTAAACATAAATTATGTTTCATTACGTTATATTCATTAAACCCTAATAGCACAACACCAACAACCGGCCTGAGAGGCCTAGAACTCCATCCATATTCTATTCAGAGTTTAGAGAAATTAATCTAATTAGAAATTAGCTTTCATCAGGCTGGTTAATGCCATGCATGTCTGTTGAATTTGGAGAAATCCACGTGCACTCTGCCCCGTCCCACCTATTCAGTCAGTCAGGGGCCGCTACTGCGTAGTCAGGGGCCACTACTGCGTAGTCAGGGGCCGCTACTGCGTAGCTACTGCGTAGCTACTGCGTAGCGGCCGTGGCATACTGCTTGCTTTTTACTAAACAGTACGTGCTAAATTGTATGTGACGATGAGTACATAGTATGCAGTTTAAGTATTCAAACACGTACAGTTTCACCTAGAGTGAGTTCACCAGGTCCCACTCAATTATCTATCTCCACTAATCTTCTTCAGATCTGGTATCAGTATAGAGTTTTCTCTAATTGAGGCAGCTGCTTGATAGTCATGGCATTTACCACAAAGCATTGAACCTGGTTGGCTCGATGCTTCGTGGTAAATACCTCACATTCCTCCTGAGAGACCAGGCCGTTCCTCCCCATTTCATCCCACTCAGTTCTGCTTCTGGTGGCGTGAACCGTGATGGTGTGGAATGGATGTACAGCCGCAGAACCAAAACCACTCTGCCAGCCTGATTCAGCTACGAGGCTTTTGGGAAACTAACCCCCTAGGCTTCAGTCATAGGCATGAGAATGCAGGCATAGCAGAGATACCATCTTATTTCTAAGTTCTCATCAATCCAATGGAGATGAATTACTTACACACAAATTAAGCCTCAAACATCAACAGTTGTAGTCATTCTTTATCCTTGGCTAGTTCAATACTGTATATAATAATCACATACATGTAAAGGCTTGCTATGCTGAACTTGGAACAGGGTTGAATCTATCAATACCATTTCCAGGAATTTCTAAGCAGTAGTAAAGACTTTCTATTCAGTATTGCAGGATTCCACCCCAGCTGGAGCTCTGAGTGTCAGACTGACAGCATGTGTAAGAGGATGGTTATCAGCCAAGCTCTCAGTCCCTCAGGAGATTACCAAGCAGTGAAAATTAAGGAGAGGAGAGAGAGAGAACACAAAAAGGAAGAGAAGAAGAAAAACCCATGGCATGTTGAAGAAGAAAAGAGACAGAAGAAAGAGAGGGAGGAGAGAGAGAGAGAAGAAAGAGAGAGAGAGAGAAGCGCTGTGGTAATTCTACTGGGACCCTAGGGCTGATGACCCTAAGCTAGCAAGCTGTGATCAACTCAGTTTGTTTCTGAGCTAAAGTGTCACGCCTTGACCTTAGTTATCTATGTTTTCTTTATTTATTTGGTTAGGTCAGGGTGTGACAAGGGTGGAATGGGTGTTTTGTCTTGTCTAGGGGTTTTTGTATATCTATGGGATTTGGTATTGTCTAGGTAATGTAGGTCTATGGTGGCCTAAATTGGTTCCCAATTAGAGACAGCTGTTTATCGTTGTCTCTGATTGGGGATCTTATTTAGGTTGCCATTTTCCATTTTGGTTTTGTGGGTTATTGTTTATGGTTAGTTGCCTGTGTCTGCACTTGTTTATATATATATATATAGTGTCACGTTTGTTTTGTATAGTTTGTTAGTGTTCTTCGTGTTTAATCGTCTTCTATTAAAAATATGTATTCACATCACGCTGCGCTTTGGTCTCCTCACTACGACGAACGTGACATAAAGGTCCTATGTTCACAAGGATAATAAAGCAGGAAATGTCTATACAAGGTATAGTATACTGTTCCTATGCCTTTTACTGAAGGTCTGCTTCTAGATACAGGTAACTACCAAAATAATGGAAACATTTGAGTAACTTAGGGATACAAAGTATATTGAAAGCAGGTGCTTCCACACAGGTGTGATTCCTGAGTTAATTGAGCAATTAACATCCCATCAGGTTAATTTAAACAAATATATATATATATTTCACCTTTATTTAACAAGGTAGGCTAGTAGAGAACAAGTTCTCATTTAAAACTGCGACCTGGCCAAGATAAAGCAAAGCAGTTCGACACATACAACAACACAGAGTTACACATGGAAAAAACAAACATATGGTCAATAATACAGTAGAAAAAGTCTATATACAGTGTGAGCAAATGAGGTAAGATAAGGAAGGTAAGGCAATAAATAGGCCATGGTGGCAAAGTAATTACAATATAGCAATTAAACACTGGAATTGTAGATGTGCAGATGATGAATGTGCAAGTAGAGATACTTGGGTGCAAAGGAGAATAAATAAATAAATAAATAAATACATTATGGGGATGAGGTAGTTGGATGGGCTGTTTACAGATGGGCTATGTACAGGTGCAGTGATCTGTGAGCTGCTCTGACAGCTGGTGCTTAAAGCTAGTGAGGGAGATATGTGTCTCCAGCTTCAGTGATTTTTTTTCATTTCTTTCCAGTCATTGGCTGCAGAGAACTGGAGGTAAAGGCGGCCAAAGGAGGATTTGGATTTGGAGGTGACCAGTGAGATATACCTGCTGGAGCGCGTGCTACGGGTGGGTGCTGCTATGGTGACCAGTGAGCTGAGATTAGGTGGGGCTTTACCTAGCAAAGACTTGTAGATGACCTGGAGCCAGTGGGTTTGGCGACGAGTATGAAGCGAGGGCCAGCCAACGAGAGCGTACAGGTTGCAGTGGTGGGTAGTATATGGGGCTTGGTGAAAAAAATGGATGGCACTGTGATAAACTGCATCCAATTTGTTGAGTGGAGTGTTGGAGGCTATTTTGTAAATGACATTGCCGAAGTCGAGGATCGGTAGGATGGTCAGTTTTACGAGGGTCTGTTGAGCAGCATGAGTGAAGGATGCTTTGTTGCGAAATAGGAAGCTGAATCTAGATTTAATTTAGGATTGGAGATGCTTAATGTGAGTCTGGAAGGAGAGTTTACAGTCTAACCAGACACCTAGGTATTTGTAGTTGTCCACATATTCTAAGTTAGAACCGTCCAGAGTAGTGATGCTGGACAGGCGGGCAGGTGCGGGCAGCGATCGGTTGATTTAGTTTTACTAGCATTTAAGAGCAGTTGGAGGCCATGGAAGGAGAGTTGTATGGCATTGAAGCTCATCTGGAGGTTAGTTAACACAGTGTCCAAAGAAAGGCCAGAAGTATACAGAGTGGTGTTGTCTGCGTAGAGGTGGATCACAGAATCACCAGCAGCAAGAGCGACATCATTGATGTATACAGAGAAGAAAGTCGGCCCAAGAATTGAACCCTGTGGCACGCCCTGCCAATAAGAATGTGGTGGTTGACAAAGTCGAAAGCCTTGACCAGGTCGATGAATACGCCTGCACAGTATTGTCTCTTATCGATGGCGGTTATGATATTGTTTAGGACCTTGACCGTGGCTCAAGGGTGCACCCATGACCAGCTCTGAAACCAGATTGCACAGCGGAGAACGGTGGGATTCGATATGGTTGGTAATCTGTTTGTTAACTTGGCTTTCAAAGACCTTAGAAAGGCAGGGTAGTATAGATATAGGTCTGTAGCAGTTTGGGTCTAGAGTGTTTCCCCCTTTGAAGAGGGGGATGAACACGGCTGCTTTCCAATCTTTGGGAATCTCAGAAGATATGAAAGACTGGTTGAACAGGCTAGTAATAGGGGTTGCAACAATTTCGGCAGATCATTTTAGAAAGAGAGGGTCCAGATTGTCTAGCCCGACTGATTTGTAGGGGTCCAGATTTTGCAGCTCTTTCAGAACATCAGCTATCTGGATTTGGATGAAGGAGAAATGGGGGAGGCTTGGGCGAGCTGCTGTGGGGGGTGCAGGGCTGTTGACTGGGGTAGGGGTAGCCAGGTGGAAAGCATGGCCAGCCGTAGAAAAATGCTTATTGAAATTCTCAATTATAGTGGATTTATCGGTGGTGACAGTGTTTCTTAGCCTCAGTGCAGTGGGCAGCTGGGAGGAGGTGCTCTTATTCTCCGTGGACTTTACAGTGTCCCAGAACTTTTGAGTTTGTGCTACAGGATGCAAATTTCTGCTTGAAAAAGCTAGCCTTAGCTTTCCTAACTGCCTGTGTATATTGGTTCCTAACTTCCCTGAAAAGTTGCTTATCACGGGGGCTGTTTGATGCTACTGCAGTACGCCACAGGATGTTTTGTGCTGGTCAAGGGCAGTCAGGTCTGGAGAGAACCAAGGGCTATATCTGTTCTTGGTTCAAAATTGTTTGAATGCTTATGCTTATTTAATATGGTGAGGAAAGCACTTTTGAAGAATAACTAGGCATCCTCTACTGACGGGATGAGGTCCATATCCTTCCAGGATACCTGGGCCAGGTCGATTAGAAAGGCCTGCTCGCTGAAGTGTTTTAGAGAGCGTTTGACAGTGATGAGGGGTGGTCATTTGACCGCAGACCCATTACGGACACAGGCAATGAGGCAGTGAACGCTGAGATCTTGGTAGAAAACAGCAGAGGTGTATTTGGAGGGCAAGTTGGTTAGGATGATATCAATGAGGGTGCCCGTGTTTACGGCTTTGGGGTTGTACCTGGTAGGTTCATTGATAATTTGTGTGAGATTGAGGGTATCAAGCTTAGATTGTAGGATGGCCGGGGTGTTAAGCATATCCCATTTTAGGTCACCTAGCAGCACGAGCTCTGAAGATAGATGGGGGCAATCAGTTCACATATGGTGTCCAGAGCACAGCTGGGGGCAGAGGGAGGTCTATAGCAAGTGGCAACAGTGAGAGACTTGTTTCTGGAAAGCTGGATTTTTAAAAGTAGAAGCTAGAATTGTTTGGGTACAGACCTGGATTGTATGACAGAACTCTGCAGGCTATCTCTGCAGTAGATTGCAACACCGCCCCCTTGGCAGTTCTATCTCAATTTTTTTTACCCCTTTTTCGTGGTATCCAATTGTCCCATCGTTGCAACTCCCGTACGGACTCGGGAGAGGCGAAGGTCAAGAGCCGTGTGTCCTCCAAAATACAACACAGCCAAGCCACACTGGTTCTTGACAGAACACCCACTTAACTCGGAAACCAGCCGCAACAATGTATCGGAGGAAACACCGTACACCTGGCAACTGTGTCAGCATGCATTGCACCTAGCATGCCACAGGAGTCACTAGTGCACAACGGGACAACAACATCCCTGCCCTAACCCGGGTGACACCGGGCCAATTGTGCGCCACTCCGTGGGTCTCCCAGTCGCGGTCGACTGGGACATAGCCTGGACATGAACCAGGATCTCGTTCAAATATTTTTATTGAACACACACAGGAATGGTGTATAGGTATGAAAGGCAGGTATACAATTTTTAACTAAACATAAAAGAGCAGACAGAAATAAAAAGATCCAGAGTTCTGGGTACAAAACAATTATTACAAAACAAGACATACAAAACAAGAACAGGTAGAAAGAAAGAGGGTGGGTGTCACCCCCCCCCCCCTTATTCCCCCCCTTTATCCCTCCCCCCCTTTATCCCTTCCCCTTATACCCCTCCCCGCTGCTCGGGTGGCGGTGCCAGCACGTGCGGCCCAGAGGTGGATTAAAATATTACAATGGAGAGTGCGTTAAAAAGTACAAATTCACAGCGCCGAATGGTCCAAGTAAGAGAGGAAAGGCTGCCAGATCTGATCAAATGTTAATAATTTATTGTTCAGAATATATCTAATCCTTTCTAAGTGTACAGTGTTTGCCAATTCGCTGAGCCATAATTTGGTAGTGGGCGCTTCCCTCTTTTTCCAGAACAACAAGATTAGTTTTTTTGCCGAAATGAGACTGTAAGAGATGAGTTGTTTTTGGGGGTTGGTTAGTCCGATTAGGGAATCAGACACTCCCAGGATTATCAGAAGCGGGTCTGGGTCAATTGAAGTCTCCAGAACTTCAGAGAGGATCCTAAAAATTCCACACCAGTAACCATGCAAGCTAGAGCATAGGGCAAAGCAGTGGAGAAGTGTACCCTGTGCAGCCTGACATTTATCACACAAAGGGGATGTATCAGGAAATATCCTATGCAGTTTGGTTTTGGAATAGTGTAATCTGTGTAATACCTTGAATTGTATGAGCCGATGTCTGGAGTTAATGGAGCAGGTGTGGATATACTCCAAGCTATCTTCCCAGTCTGCCATCGAAATGTCAGTCCCTAGTTCTTCCTCCCATTTTGCCTTAATGGCCTCTGTAGAGGGTGTGCTAACTGATTGAAAAGAGTCATATAAACGAGATATCAGTTTGTCTGAGGTGGGGGATGTTTTTATGCATCCGTCAAACATGGAAGGCTTAGCGTTCCCAAATGTTGGGAGGTGTTTCCTAACATAGTCTCTGATTTGTAGGTATCTGAAAAAGTTATTTCTGGGAAGATTATAAGTTTCCCTCAGCAACTCAAAGGAAGCAAAGGTCCCTTCTATATATAAATCCCCTATGGTACTTATCCCCAACTCTCCCCATTGCTCAAAGGTGTTATCAAGGTTGGAGGGGGCAAAGGAGGGGTTCCTGGCAACAGGGAGCATGAATGACATTGGTCTAAGCTCAAAGTGGGTTTTAATTTGCCTCCAGATTCGGACTGTGCTATGTATAATAGGATTGTTACGATAAAGTGACCTCTCCAGATTGACAGGCGACAAAATCACAGCACCAATAGAGAAGGGGTGACACTCCTCACGCTCCATACTAAGCCAGGTGGGTGACGGACGTGCGTCATCCAGCAAAAACGTAACCGCACGGAGGTTAGCGGCCCAATAATAAAATATAAAATTTGGGAGAGACAATCCTCCTTCCATCTTGGATTTGCAGAGGTGTTTTTTACCTATCCTGTGTGTTTTATAATCCCAGATGAAAGGATTGATAATTGAGTCCAGTTGTTTATGAAAGGATTTAGGTATGAATACTGGGATGTTCTGGTATAGGTAGAGCAGTTGTGGGAGGAAGACCATTTTAATGGCATTAATTCTTCCGAGCAGAGAAATTGGGAGAGTTCTCCAAAATTGTATGTTTGTTTTTAGTTTTTGCATCAGCGAGGGGAAATTCTCTTTAAATAGTAAGGAGTATTGTTTGGTAACTACAATTCCTAGATAGGTAAATTTTTCTGAAGATAACTTAAGTGGAAGATGTTCTAGCCAGGAGGTGTTTTGTAACCGTATGGGCATTAATTCACTCTTGTTCCAATTTATTCTGTATCCCGAGAAGGTACCAAACAAATTAATCACATCAAGAATAGCTGGAATACTAGCTTGGGGTTCTGTTACATAGAGGAGAATGTCATCTGCGTATAGGGAAATCTTATTTAGAGTATCTTTAGTATTATAGCCGTGTATTGCTGCATCAGATCTAATCGTCTGAGCGAGAGGTTCAATGATTAGGGCGAAGAGCATAGGCGACAGCGCACAACCCTGCCTTGTCCCTCTGTAGAGGTTAAATCGGGGCGACAATGATTGGTTAGTGAGTATTCTCGCACAGGGGTTCCTATATAAAAGCTGGATCCAATTTATGAACCCATCTCCAATATTAAATTTATGTAGGACTTTGAATAGATAGGACCACTCAACTTGGTCAAAAGCCTTCTCGGCGTCAAGAGATATAACGGCAAGGTCCATGTTTGGTAACCTCTGAGAATACATAATGTTGAAGAGGCGCCTGAGATTGAAGAATGAGTTTCTGTTCGGGATAAAGCCGGTCTGGTCCGAATGGACCAGTTTGCCAATTAAAGTGCTAAGCCTGTTAGCCAGGGTTTTTGCTATGAACCAGGATCTCTAGTGGCAAAGCTAGAACTGCGGTGAAGTGCCTTAGACCATTGCACCACTCAGGAGATTATGGAATTTATTGCGGAAGAATGGTGTCGCATCCCTCCAATAGAGTTCCAGAAATTGGAGAATCCATGGCAAGGTGCATTGAAACTGTTCTGGCTCGTGGTGGCCCATTGCCCAATTAAGACAGTTGGTGTTTCATTTATTTTTGCAGTTACCTGTATCTTATAGATGTAGTATTCTCTCAATTTGCAAGCTAAGCTTATATCTCATAAATTATGTAAATGAAAAATTATATTCAAAATGGATTGGAAAAATCCTATATGGAAAACCCACTGAAGTTTCAACAGTGGATTGTGGCATATTTGACTGCCAGGAAACCCTGAAAAAAATATATATATCATGCCAGGTGAGTTCAAAAGCCTGGGCAGAAGGCAGATCTTCCTGTCTGTCAGTTTGTCATTTTTAAAAAGTGAGTTGATGACAGAGACCCAGAATGAGAGGGAAAGAGAGAGAGAGGCAGGGGGAAATGGACAGACCTTCCACAAAGCTCTCTCATTGGAGAAGAGAGAGGCAGGGGGGAAATGGACAGACCTGCCACAAAGCTCTCTCATTGGAGAAGAGAGAGGCAGGGGGGAAATGGACAGACCTGCCACAAGGCTCTCTCATTGGAGAAGAGAGAGGCAGGGGGGAAATGGACAGACCTGCCACAAGGCTCTCTCATTGGAGAAGAGAGAGGCAGGGGGGAAATGGACAGACCTGCCACAAAGCTCTCTCATTGGAGAAGAGAGAGGCAGGGGGGAAATGGACAGACCTGCCACAAGGCTCTCTCATTGGAGAAGAGAGAGGCAGGGGGGAAATGGACAGACCTGCCACTAAGCTCTCTCATTGGAGAAGAGAGAGGCAGGGGGGAAATGGACAGACCTGCCACAAAGCTCTCTCATTGGAGAAGAGAGAGGCAGGGGTGAAATGGACAGACCTGCCACAAGGCTCTCTCATTGGAGAAGAGAGAGGCAGGGGGGAAATGGACAGACCTGCCACAAAGCTCTCTCATTGGAGAAGAGAGAGGCAGGGGGGAAATGGACAGACCTGCCACAAGGCTCTCTCATTGGAGAAGAGAGAGGCAGGGGGGAAATGGACAGACCTGCCACAAAGCTCTCTCATTGGAGAAGAGAGAGGCAGGGGGGAAATGGACAGACCTGCCACAAGGCTCTCTCATTGGAGAAGAGAGAGGCAGGGGGGAAATGGACAGACCTGCCACAAAGCTCTCTCATTGGAGAAGAGAGAGGCAGGGGGGAAATGGACAGACCTGCCACAAGGCTCTCTCATTGGAGAAGAGAGAGGCAGGGGGGAAATGGACAGACCTGCCACAAGGCTCTCTCATTGGAGAAGAGAGAGGCAGGGGGGAAATGGACAGACCTGCCATAAAGCACTCCCAGGGGAGATTAGAGAGGCAGAAGTCTGAGTGTCTCCTCTCCAACTGGCACAAACTGCCTGGGAACATTAACACTATTACACTGTCACAACTACCCACTGCAGTCAGTCTGCAGATTAAGGTCTCAAATGCATGGCACCCTTTTCCATATAGTGCACTACTGTGATGTGGATTCACATATCACAGTCTCAAGCCAACCGTCCCATCACCTGGCAACAACATTGCATCCAAATTCCATAAAGACAGTGTGGAACCAGCTCTGAATAGAATGTGAGCTGATATTCCAATTCTGTTTCATTCCATTCTGGAATGGACCTCAGAGAGCTATTTGCATATCAGAATGACACTGGTAATATGAATAGAGTCAGAGCAAGTAACAGCCCATAGTACCCATTAGCAAAGAGGGAATTATGAGGCATTAGTTACAGCTTCGTAGGGGTACACATCCCCTGAAAGCACTGCCTCTAAGCTGCTATACGCTTCATGGAGCCCACTGACTAATGAAGGTGTGAATCAATTATAATCTTACATTACTTTGGTTCTCTATGATGCAGCAGGAAGGATCCAACTTTAACTCACACCCAAGCCTGCCAGAGACACAACTCCACAGACCTGTTACCCTGTATAATATGCCATGGTTGAAATTAACTCCGACTGCTGCCTGGTCTGTCTACTGCACTCACGTTACACTGTAGATGACAGTTATAATGGCAGTAAATCTGCTCCCGTTCACAGCGTTGGTTTTGATACTGATACCCAGTGGATAGTGCTTGACTAATATGCAGAGACTGGAGGAAACTTGGCCAGAACAAATCAGTTGGACGGGCATTTGATTTCTATAGGGGGGCACGTTTTTTTCATGGGACTTCGTATGTGTTTTTTAAATGGGTTTTATAGTAAAGACATGTAATTTAACTGTAAAAATGTGTAACCTTTTAATGTGGCATGAAAACAACCAGTCATCATGTTTTTATCTGATTGTCAAACAAATCCCTTCAAAAAGTAGGTTACCTTCGTACTTTGTCCACAATAATCCAAGCATCCGAACAGTGCACTGTGCACTCGCCAAATGTCCTTCAATTCCAGTGGAGTAGTGCTCTTCTTTAGGTGAGGAAGTGCAAAAAGAACATGTATGACGTCATCATTTCTCAATCAAAGTTTGTACCGACAGATGCAGCCTATTGAATATCATTGTAGAATATGCCTATGCATAAAATGCATCCTCCAATCACAACGTCTGCCTATGCCCACACGTACTGTCTCAAGAACATGTTCTATTTTTAATACCCTCAAACACCAAGTTAGGCATACCTCATTTCAAAATAGGCCATCATCACTGTCAATTGTTAATGATAATTCTTCACATTTTACCTGTGAAATAAATGTCCCAAACTGCATCTTGCCAATCATTTAATGTCAGTTTCATGGGAATACGCATTTAGATCTTCTTGAATGACTGTTTCGTGAGCGAATTAAAACAGACAGTGTTAACAAACTATTAACCTTTCTTCTATGCATACTTTCCATCAAAGCATATATCCTGCCTAGTGGCATGCACTATATTGAGTTTTGGCCGCATGAGGAAATAAATGTGACTATTCAGCCAGATGAGGAAGATGTGTTTTTGGTGTAACATATTGTAGGCCTACTATGCTGCAGTATATGGTACCATATTCAGTTCTGTTATGTAAAATACTAATGAATCATTATGTGGTCTTGCGAGATATTTGATTCAGCTTTGATCCAACTTTACTAAACAAGCACCTTTGTTGAGTAAACAAGCACCTTTCTATTTGTAATAATAATAATAATGTGATGAGTAGGATTATTAGGAGTAGGCAACAGAACTTGATGAGGGTTATTTTAAGCAATTTGAGCGCCCTTTGAATCATGGTGCTGAAAGGACAGCAGCGTAACCAAGTGGAGACGTGTCGTTCTGGGTTCCACTGCAAAAGAGGGGGTCCGTGGAGTTATGAACATCAAGCCAGACACGCGGTGAATTTGGATCCCAGATCTCGTTGGTGTGATGAGGTTCATAAGGTGGATCTGTTTATTTGTATATGCTATAAAGGTGGTATGTTTCTGTAAGCTAAGCACTCGGAAAGTAGGGTGAGTTCAAATGTGTCGTACATGAGCCCCAAGTCCATAACAAACTGTTTTGAGGACATCTGTTTTAACCATCCCTGGCAGAGTTTTCTGTCTGTGGCTGTTCTTGTTCGGTGGGATTTGGCCCGCTCCAAGTGGTCAAGCCTTTGACCGACCGGCCTCTGCAGACAAGCCTACAGTTGTTCATAATTCGCGCCACCGCCAGAGATAGAGAGAGAAGACAGGTAAAAAAAAAACATAATTTACCCAGCTATAGGCTGCTATAGCCTACATATTTATTTCATTTGTCATTCTAATGTTTTAATAAAAAATGTTTGGCAATTAACTACTGTTATCTGGCCGGAGAAAGCATCTGAGCGAGCGAAACGGCGCCCGCTATCTTTCTATATGTAGCCCATGTACCATGGCATATATAATCTTTGTCCAGACAGCATCAGATACATGGGCTACACATATCAATTAATAAACTAAAAAAAAACACCACAGACAATCAAAAGGCCATCCCAATGTCACTTTATGTTTTGCTGGAAAATGTAACGTGCCCCATGTGCTATGGATATTTAGCCTGTACACTGTCATTGTGTCAAAGGCACCAATGGCTTTCTGAAGTCTGCTGGGAATGGGACAGATGACAGATATTTAGATGACACAGTCCCATAGCTATTAACAAAGGCCAAAAGCGAGAAGGACAGACAAAATGGTTTGATGAAGAATGCAAAAACCTAAGAAAGAAATTGAGAAATCTATCCAACCAAAAACAGAGACCCAGAAAACCTGAGTCTACACCTTCACTATGGTGAATCACTAAAACAAAACAGAAATACAATGTGGAAAAAGAAAGGAACAGCACGTCAGAAATCAGCTCAATGTAATTGAAGAATCCATAGACTAACCACTTCTGGGAAAATTGGGAAACACTAAACAAACAACAAGAAAATGTATCTATCCAAAATGGAGATAGATAAACCACTTCTCCAATCTTTTTGGCTCTATGACAAAGAACAAACTGCAAAAACATATATGATCAAATACAAATCTTAGAATCAACTATTAAGGACTACCACAACCCACTGGATTCTCCAATTACATTGAATGAACTACAGGACAAAATACAAACCCTCCAACCCAAAAGGCATGTGGGTGTCACGCCCTGATGTGGGGTGTGCATTCTATTTGTGTATTTCTTTGTGTTTGGCCGAGTGTGGTTCCCAATCAGAGGCAGCTGTCTATCGTTGTCTCTGATTGGGAATCATACTTAGGTAGCCTGTTTTCCCACCTATGTTGTGGGATCTTGTTTTTTGTTAGCTCTGTGAAGCCTGCAGAACGTTTCGTTCTTTATTCCGTTTGTTGTTTTTGTTTGGTGTTCTGAATATTAAAGATCATGAACACTTACCACGCTGCACCTTGGTCTATTTCTTCAGACGAGTGTTACAGTGGGGTTGATGTTATCCTAAATGAAATGATAAAATATACAGACCACAAATTCTAATTGGCTAAACTTAAACTCTATCATCCTCAGCTCTGGCATCTTCCCCAATATTTGGAACCAAGAACTGATCATCCCAATCCACAACAGTGGAGACAAATTTGACCCCAATAACTACCATGAGACAGCAACCTTGGGAAAATCCTCTGCATTATCATTAACAACAGACTCGTATATTTCCTCAGCGAAAAGAATGTACTGAGCAAATGTCAAATAGCCTTTTCACCAAATTACCGTACGACAGACCACGTATTCACCCTGCACGCCCTAATTGATAAACAAACAAACTAAAACAAAGGCAAAGTCTTCTCATGCTTTGTTGATTTCAAAAAAGCTTTTGACTCAAATTGGCATGAGGGTCTGCTATACAAATTGATGGAAAGTGGTGTTGGGGGAAAAACATACGACATAATAAAAATCCATGTACACAAACAAGTGTGTGGTAAAATTGGCAAAAACACACACATTTCTTTCCACATGGCCGTGGGGTGAGACAGGGATGCAGCTTAAACCCCACCCTCTTCAACATATATCAACGAATTAGCGAGGGCACTAGAACAGTCCGCAGCACCCGGCCCCACTCTACTAGAATCTGAAGTCAAATGTCTACTGTTTGCTGATGATCTGGTGCTTCTGTCCCCAACCAAGGAGGGCCTACAGCAGCACCTAGATCTTCTTCACAGATTCTGTCAGACCTGGGCCCTGACAGTGAATCTCAGTAAGACAAAAATAATGGTGTTCAAAAAAGGTCCAGATGCCAGGACCACAAATACACATTCCATCTAGACACCGTTGCCCTAGAGCACACAAAAAACGATACATACCTCGAACTAAACATCGGCTCCAGAGGTAACTTCAACAAAGCTGTGAACGAGCTGAGAGACAAGGAAAGAAGGGCTAAAAATACTTCAATTAGTTATAGAACCCATTGCCCTTTATGGTTGTGATGTTGTGGGTCCGCTCACCAACCAAGAATTCACCAAATGGGACAAACACCAAATTGAGACTCTGCATGCAGAATTCTGCAAAAATGTCCTCCGTGTACAACATAAAACACCAAATTATGCATACAGAGCAGAATTAGGCCGATACCCACTAATTATCAAAATCCAGAAAAGAGCCGTTAAATTCTACATCACCTAAAAGGAAGCGATTCCCAAACCTTCCATAACAAAGCCATCACCTACAGAGAGATGAACCTGTAGAAGAGTCCCCTAAGCAAGCTGGTCCTGGGGCTCTATTCACAAACACAAACAGATGCCACAGAGCCCCAGGACAGCAACACAATTAGACACAACCAAATCATAAGAAAACAAAAAGATAATTACTTGACACATTGGAAAGAATTCACAAAAATCAGAGCAAACTAGAATGCTATTTGGCCCTAAAAAGAGAGTACATAGTGGCAGAATACCTGACCACTGTGACTGACCCAAAATTAAGGATATCTTTGAGTATGTACAGACTCAGTGAGCATAGCCTTGTTATTATGAAAGGCCAATGAAGGCAGACCTGGCTTTCAAGAGAACAGGCTATGTGCACACTACTCACAAAATGAGGTGGAAACTGAGCTGCACTTCCTTAACCTCCTGCCAAATGTATGACCATATTAGAGACACATATTTCCCTCAGATTACACAGACCCACAAAGAATTTGAAAACAAATCCAATTTTGATCAACTCCTATATCTATTGAGTGAAATACCATAGTGTGCAATCACAGCAGCAAGATTTGTGATGTGTTGCCACAAGAAAAGGGCAACCAGTAAAGAACAAACACCATTGTAAATACAACCTATATTTATTGATTTTACTTTTTGTACTTTAAGTATTTGTACATCATTACAACACTGGATATAGACATAATATTATTTTACTTTTGTGAGTGTAATGTTTGCTGTTCATTTTTTGTATATTTCACTTTTGTTTATTATCTATTTAATATGCTTTGGCAATGTAACCATGTTTCCCATGCCAATAAAGCCACTTAAATTGAAAACTGAATTGAAATGGAGAGAGACAGAGAGAGAGAGACAGACACAGACAGAGAAACACAGCGAGAGAGAGACAGAGACACAGAGAGAGAGACAGAGACACACAGAGAGAGACACACAGAGAGAGAGAGAGAGAGACACACATAGAGAGAACGCGAGACACACAGAGAGAGAGCGCGAGACACAGACAGAGAGCGAGAGACAGACAGAGAGCGAGAGACAGACAGAGAGCGAGAGACAGACAGAGAGCGAGAGATAGACAGAGAGCGAGAGACAGAGAGACAGAGAGACACACAGAGAGAGAGCGAGAGACACACAGAGAGAGAGCGAGAGACACACAGAGAGAGAGCGCGAGACACAAAGAGAGAGACAGAGAGACACACAGAGAGAGAGCGCGAGACACAGACAGAGAGCGCGAGACACAGACAGAGAGCGAGAGACAGACAGAGAGCGAGAGACAGACAGAGAGCGAGAGACAGACAGAGAGCGAGAGACAGACAGAGAGCGAGAGACAGACAGGGAGAGCAAGAGACAGACAGGGAGAGCAAGAGACAGACAGAGAGCGAGAGAGAGTCAATCTCTTTTTTGAAGACTCGTTTGTCACAGCTAGCTGGTGGAAGTGAAGACCATTGTCACAGTCAGTCAATGTGGGAGGCTTTAGTCTGCTCTGATGAATAGAGCTCCTTATGGACAATCCACATGCTGTGACTTAGACATAACAGCTTCCTCTGTTGGCTCGCACTGGATAAAAAACCCTAATGGTAATTGCACACAGATGCTGCATTGGAAAAAAGAGGGAGGAGAGGGAGAAAAGTGACACTGAAAATACTATTTAGAGAGAAGAATGAAGAATGTCATAATTGTGGCTGCTTTGAAATGGAGCACTCAGTCTGGAGTCCCCATGGAGAACTCTGGCCGTTGTGACAGCACTGACATCATCCATGTTAATTTACATTAATGAAAGATGGGACTAGACTTTGGTAAAGGATTTTCCATTCATCCACTCATGTTTGGAGAGACTTATGGGGATTCTAGCATCCATTCCACACCTACATTTACATATTGTCTCTCTGCAAAATCTACATCTTAGCCAAAATATTCCCTCTCCTCAAACAACCGCAATCTCCCTAAATATCCACTCTGGCTCTCCCACTGTTGTTGCCCCTAGCAACACAGAAACCCAGCCTCCATTACTAGATCACATCCCAGATCATCATCATCAGAGGATCATCTGAGATCATATCCCGGATCACCTCAGATCACATCCCGGATCACCGTTGTCATGACATTGGCCTGTTGGGGGAGGTTTATGACCCCCATAAATACCTTTCCGCTTTTCTCTCTTTCTACTTTATAGAGGTGACTCTTGTAAAGCCTTTGTAACAGAGAGTCTGGTAACATCAAAAGGTGGGAGACGGAACCATATTTCGGTAATCCAACCAGTTGAAAATATGCGTTGGTACTTAATGAATATGATCTCAGATCAGTTGTTGTCTGAGACATTACTACTAATGATAGTATGACATAAACTGTATCTTGGAAAATCTACACATTCTAGTTATCAGATTCACACGGAATTGTTGTGCAAATAAAATGTTTAAATATGAAACTATTTATGAAATGTAATTTTAGCTTCTTAATGAGAGAACGGTTTGTCATAGAGTAAACTCCGCTCACTCAGAGGCCCCGCCCAAGTGAACAGACATTGGTTGTAAACTATGAAACATGCCCTTCTCTTCACCACGATATAAGCCTGTTGAAGAAAATCCAACTTTCTGTTCCAAGGACGTGAGGACTTGCGGTCCCTGCGTTAACTTCTCTAGGATAGGGGGCAGCATTCGGAATTTTGGATGGAATTCATGCCCAAATTAAACTGCCTGCTTCTCGGGCCCAGAAGACATGATATGCATATAACTGGTAGATTTGCATAGTAAACACTCTAAAGTTTCCAAAACTGTTAAAATAGTGTCTGTGAGTATAACAGAACTGATTTGGCAGGCGAAAACCTGAGAAAAATCCATTCCGGAAGTTGTTTTTTGTGTTGGTTTTGTAGTTTTCTATTCAATGCCATTACAGTATCCATTGATTTAGGACTCAAATTGCAGTTTCTATGCCTTCCACTAGATGTCAACAGTCTTCAGAAATTGTTTCAGGCTTGTATTCTGAAAAATGAGGAAGTAAGAGCAGTCTGAATGAGTGGGCCCTAAAGTGTCACCTTTTAAATTGACGACATTATTGTCCGGTTGAAATATTATCGATTATTTAGGCTAAAATCAACCAGAGGATGGAATATAAACATCGTTTGACATGTTTCTATGAACTTTACGGATACAATTTGGATTTTTTTTGTCTTCCTGTTTTGACTGCGTTTGAGCCTGTGAATTACTGAAGAAAACGTGCGAACAAAACTGAGATTTTTGGATACAAAGAGACTTTATCAAACAAAAGGAACATTTATTGAGTAAATTCATATCTGCTGAGTGCAACAATATGAAGATCATCAAAGGTAAGGGATTAATTTTATCTCTATTTCTGATTTGTGTAACTGTTCTACTTGGCTGGTTACTGTTTGTAATGATTTGTCTAGTGGGCTATGTTCTCAAATAATCGTATGGTATGCTTTCGCCGTAAAGCAGTTTTTTAATCTGACACCGTGGATGGATTCACAAGAAGTTCATCTTTAAACCTATGTAAAATATGTTTTGTTTTCTGAATTTTTATAATGAGTATTTCTGTATTTGAATTTGTTGCCCAGCAGTTACACTGGCTGTTGAAGCGGTGGGACGCTAATGTCTCACATACCCAAGAGAGGTCAAAAGGACAAGATCACCTACAGAACTAAGCCAACCTCAGCGTGAGCTCTGGTTGAACGAAAAGAACCTAACGAAATTAGCATCGAATTTCAATGTGAAGATGACGATCAACACGCCGAAAGGATGAATTTCGACTATACCAGCCAGAATATAGCATGAGCTTAAAGTATGGCAACTTGGTATGAACTTTGAACTCTTATTCACTAAAGAAGTGATACCTCCTAGCCGATTGAGTCAGCCGCAGCAACTGTAAACGTGGGCTAGGAGAGGAGGGACAAAAGATCCATTCTACCATGCTCCAGTTCACCACTAGACATTCTTCAGAGGACAAGAGATCCATGCTGGACAACCCGGCCTTCTATCTATGACCAATCTACCGAAGCGCAGCTCAGAGTAAATATTTATCGCATTTTCCTTTTCCAAATGGGCGGCTATTTAGAATGCATAAGATACTGTATTTACGATAGCATAGCTGCCTACGGCCCGATAGAGACACAAAACCTTTTTGTTCCTCAGTCTTCCCGCTCCTTCACTCAAACCCAACCCCCTCTCTTTGTGTAATCAGCTGTCATATCATTTCCGTCCCCTAGGGATATTTTCCTTTATGACATCATTTGTAATCAATGTATGATCCATTCTGTGTAGATGTAATTCTGTGTGATTATTTAGTAAATAAATAATTAAACCACATTTTGTATTGCTGATTCAACTTGTTAGCCAGGGTTCGTGAAGATAACCAAGAATTTACAACTTTCAGATGAGTCTGAATAAGGTGATGATTAAATATTGACTGCTATTGAGGTAAAAGATTACCAGGTCTTTAAGACTTTATTCGGAAGATAACAGCTCTATAAACATTATTTCGTGGTGCCCCTACTTTCTAGTTAATTACATTTACATGATTAGCTTAATCAGGTCACATTAATTACAGAGAAATTATTTTATAGAATAGCATGTCATATCACTTAATCCGGCATAGCCAAAGACACGACACCATCATGTATGATCATCTCAGATCACATCCCAGATCACCACCCTGGAGGATCATCTCAGATCACATCCCAGGTTATCACCATGGAGGATCATCTCAGATCACATCCTGGATCACCATCATGGAGGATCATCTCAGATCACATCCCAGGTCATCACCCTGGAGGATCATCTCAGATCACATCCCAGATCATCACCATGGAGGATCATCTCAGATCACATCCCAGATCACCATCATGGAGGATCATCTCAGATCACATCCCAGATCACCACCCTGGAGGATCCTCTCAGATCACATCCCAGATCATCACCATGGAGGATCCTCTCAGATCACATCCCAGATCATCATCATAGAGGATCATCTCAGATCACATCCCAAATCATCTCAGATCACATCCCAGATAACCATCATGGAGGATCATCTCAGATCACATCCCAGACACCGCCCTGGAGGATCATCTCAGATCACATCCTGGATCACCATCATGGAGGATCATCTCAGATCACATCCCAGATCACCACCCTGGAGGATCCTCTCAGATCACATCCCAGGTCATCACCATGGAGGATCAGCTCAGATCACATCTCAAATCATCATCATAGAGGATAATCTTAGATCACACCCCAGATCATCTCAGATCACATCCCAGATCACCATCATGGAGGATCATCTCAGATCACATCCCAGACACCGCCATGGAGGATCCTCTCAGATCACATCCCAGATCATCAACATGGAGAATAATTTCAGATCAAATCCCTGTGGGGGAAGCCATTCAAATTAATGGCTTTACAGCAACAATCACAGTAAACAACAGTGCTGTCATGATCAAATCAAATTTTACTTGTCACATGCGCCAAATACAACAGGTATACAAACTTACAGTGAAATGCTTACTTACAAGCCCTTAACCAACAATGCTTTAAGAAGTTGTCACATTGTATAATGATAGGAGACAGGCGCAGGAATACAAAAATCTTTTTATTTTATTTCCCTAACTAAAATGGAATACGTCATGAAAATGACGGTGACGAAGCCCAAAACAAACATGTGTGTATATATATATATACACTGCGATGTTACCCAAACGAAAGAGCGAGTTGTAAACCTCTAATAAATACACAGGACGAGACCCGTGATAACAATACACGGGACGAGACCCGTAATAACAAGTGCACACTAACACGAAAGCCGATTATAACAGGACCAACGGATTATAACAAGACCAACGGACATGGAACAATAATCAGCAAGGACAATGGGGAACAGAGGACACAATTATACACATACTAATCAGGGGGAATAGGAACCAGGTGTGCGTAATGAGACAAGACAGTCCGGGGTTGGTGGTGATGATCCAGTTCAGTGACGCCTAGAAGGCCGGTGACGTAGACCCCTGGAGCTGGTGATCGGAATGAGCAGCAGTACCGGGGGGATCCGTGACAAGTTTTAAGAAAAAATAAGTGTTAAGTAAAAAATAGATAAGTAAAAATGTGAAAATAAAAGTAACAAATAATTCAACAGCAGCAGTAAAATAACAATAGCGAGGCTAAATACAGGGGGTACAGAGTGAATGTGCAGGGGCAACGGTTAGTAGAGGTAATTGAGGTAATATGTACATGTAGGTAGAGGTAAAGTGACTATGCACAGATAATAAACAGAGAGTAGCAGCAGTGTAAAAGAGGGGTCTGGGTAGCCACTTGATTAGCTGTTCAGGAGTCTTATGGCTTGGGGGTAGAAGCTGTTAAGAAGCCTCTTGGGCCTTGACTTGGTGCTCCAGTACCACTTGCCATGCAGTAGCAAAGAGAACAGTCTATAACTAGGGTCACTGGAGTCTTTCACAATTTTTAGGGCCTTTTGACACCGCTTGGTATAGAGGTCCTGAATGGCAGGAAGCTTGGCCCCAGTGATGTACTGGGCTGTACGCACTACCCTCTGTAGTGCATTGCGGTCAGAGGCCGAGCAGTTGCCATCCCAGGCAGTGATGCAACCAGTCAGGATGCCCTCGATGGTGCAGCTGTAGAACTTTTTGAGGATCTGAGGACACATGCCAAATCTTTTCAATCTCCTGAGGGGGAATGGGTTTTGATGTGCTCTTCACAACTGTCTTAGTGTGTTTGGACCATGATAGTTTGTTAGTTCTACACCTATCATCTGAGGGAGGAGGAGAGAGTGAACGTGGCCCCTGTTCTTATTTGTACTGATCCCTCATGATGGAAAGCCCATCTCCCTTCACACAGGGATGAGTGTATGCAGTTCGGACCTCTCAGTGTAATGGTTAAGGTGTTTGACTGACAGTTGCAGAGAGTTGCAAAGTCCCGGCCGGGTTACCCCTGAATTCAGTGAAATATCCTACCAAACACTTTCCTTGAACCCTCTAATATAACAGATTGTGATGGCGGGCTCAACACAGTCTTACCAGGAGAGATGGGGTCGATTATATTTTAACTCAGTCAAATTCAATTTCTAAATAGAAAAATCCCCTTTAAAATGGGTGCTTTTTCATTATCCTGAATTGACAGGATTCAAATCGAACTGAACCTAACCAGATCTAACCAGATCTAACCAGATACTCACATGGAACCAGGTGATAATACACAGTAGACTGACACTGGCCTACCACTACTAGCTAGGGGGTGGCAGATAGCTTCCAGGTAAGTGCGTTGTGTCAGTAACCGACAGGTCACAGGTTCAAATCCTGTCGCAGTGCCCTTTAGCAAAGCACTTAACCACAATTGCTCCGGTTGGACAATAGAGAGCAATAGTAAGGGTGTCTTTCTGTAGGTGAATTTTGAAGCATGTATGTCACAAAAAAGCCCATTAAGCACATAACCTTTATGGATTATAAAGCCATTATGTTAACTGACTGCTATTATCTCAGAGAACAACATGTATAAGATCTCTGTAGCCTGTGTTAACCTCAGATATTTTTGGAGGCATTTATCCCAAAACCCTATTCTTTCCCAATTTATTTTCCCCATAAGAATGGCTGAACAAGCATTGCTAGCACAGACTGGAATATGTCCGGGATTCCTCCGATGGCATTGAGGAGTACACTACATCAGTCATTGGCTTCATCAATAAGTGCATTGATGACGTCGTCCCCACAGTGACCGTACGTACATACCACAACTAGAAGCCATGGATTACAGGCAACATCCGCACTGAGCTAAAGGATAGAGCTGCCACTTTCAAGGAGCGGGAGTCTAACCCGGAAGCTTATAAGAAATCCTGCTATGTCCTCCGACGAACCATCAAACAGGCAAAGTGTTAACACAGGACTAAGATCGAATCATACTCCACCGGCTCTGACGCTCGTCGGATGTGGCAGGGCTTGCAAACTATTACAGACTAAAAAGGGAAGCACAGCCGAGAGCTGCCCAGTGACACGAGCCTACCAGACAAACTAAACTACTTCCATGCTCGCTTCGAGGATAATAATACTGAAACATGCATGAGAGCACCAGGACGTGTACTGCGAGCATGCGCTGACCAACTGGCAAGTGTCTTCACTGACATTTTCAACCTCTCCCTGTCCGAGTCTGTAATACTAACATGTTTTAAGCAGACCACCATAGTGCCTGTGCCCAGAACACTAAGGTAACCTGCCTAATTGACTACCGACCTGTAGCACTCACATCTGTAGCCATGAAGTGCTTTGAAAGGCTGGTCATGGCTCACATCAACACCATTATCCCAGAAACTCTAGAACCACTCAATTTGCATACTGCCCCAAAAGATCCACAGATGATGCAACCTCTATTGCACTCCACATTACCCTTTCCCACCTGGACAAAAGGAACACCTACGTGAGAATACTATTCATTGACTACAGCTCAGCGTTCAACACCATAGTGTCCTCAAAGCTCATCAATAAGCTAAGGACCCTGGGACTAAACACCTCCCTCTGCAACTGGATCCTGGACTTCCTGACGGGCCACGCCCAGGTGGTAAGGGTAGATAACAACATATCCGCCATGCTGATCCTCAACACAGGGGCCCCTCAGGGATGCGTGCTCAGTCCCCTCCTGTACTCCCTGTTCACTCATGACTGCACAGCCAGGCACGACTCCAACACCATCATTAAGTTTGCCAATGACACAACAATGGTAGGCCTGATCACCGACAACGACGAGACAGCCTATAAGGAGGTCAGAGAACAACAACCTCTCCCTCAACGTGATCAGGACAAAGGAGATGATTGTGGACTACAGGAATAAGAGGACCGAGCACGCCCCCATTCTCATCGACGGGGCCGCAGTGGAGCAGGATGAGAGCTTCAAGTTTCTCACCATCGAGAGCATCCTGACTGGCTGCATCACTGCCTGGTACGGCAACTGCTCGGCCTCCGACCGCAAGGTACTACAGAGCGTAGTGCGACTGGCCCAGTACATCACTGGGGCCAAGCTTCCTACCATCCAGGAGCTCTACACCAGAGGAAGGCCCTAAAAATTGTCAAAGACTCCAGCCACCCTGGTCATAGACTGTTCTCTCTGCTACTGCACGGCATGGCACCCAGACTATTTGCATTGCCCCCCCCCCCCCCCCTCGCCTTTACACCGCTGCTACTCTCTGTTGTTATCATCTATGTATAGTCACTTTAATAACCCTACCTAGGTATTGACATGTTGAATGCACCGAGCTACACCGAGCTGTCTGTCTAAACCACTGGCACACAGCTCGGACACCCATGCATACCCCACACGGCATGCCACAAGAGGTCTCTTCACAGTCCCCAAGTCCAGAACAGACTATGGGAGGCACACAGTACTACATAGAGCCATGACTACATGGAACTCACATCAAGTAACTCATGCCAGCAGTAAAATTAGATTTAAAAAACAGATAAAAAAATGCCTTATGGAACAGCGGGGACTGTGAAGCAACACAAACATTGGCACAGACAAATGTATACACACTCACACACACACACACACACACACGAGAACATAGGCACTATACATACACATGGATTTAGTACTGGGGCCTGAGGGCACATAGTATGTTGTGAAATATGTGAATGTATTGCAATGTTTTTAAAATTGTATAAACTGCCTTAATTTTGCTGGACCCAAGGAAGAATAGCTGCTGCAATGGGGATCCATAATAAATACAAATACATGTACATATTACCTCAAATAACCGTTGCCCCCGCACATTGACTCTGTACCGGTACCCCCCTGTATATAGTCTCACTATTGTTATTTTACTACTGCTCTTTAATTACTTGTTACTTTTTTTTTTATCCATATTTTTTTTAACTGCATTGTTGGTTAGGGGCTCGTAAGTAAGCATTTCCCTGTAAGGTCTACACCTGATGTATTCAGCGCATGTGACTAATACAATACAATTTGATTTGAACGAACCAGAGGTAACTCATTTGGCAAGCTCTATGGTGAACCTGGCCAAGACCACACTCCCTGCGGTTGTCTAAGGGGGAGTTGGAATATATTAGAAATACATTTCCATTACGTGTGTATAACAGGACAAATATAAGCAACCCCAAAATGATTGCTGCTGCTGCACGACGACGACTACTACTTCCGATTGATTGATTTATCTTATTTCCGTGTCGTACACCAATTGGTGCCCAGACAGTATGGGCTTATAAGACACGATATCAAGTTTGTGTGCTGTCCACAAAAACCAAAATAAATTAAATGCATAATTAGCACTCATAACAAATTACAGCAGCAGCTTTGCAAGTGACGGGTCAGGATAGCACAACAGCACTAGCCTTGATATAAACCTGACAAATAAGATTCCTGCTGATTTGATTCACTACTTACTGTGCCGTGCACAAAGTATGCCCAGACACTCCCTAGAGCGTTCGATGGCTGCCAGGTGTGTGTGTGTGTGTGTGTAGGAGGACTGAAGTTGACAATGGAGGGAAAAAAGGGGACACACACTACTAAGTTTTAAACAGAGCCAGGAAATGGTTAGGTAGATGTCTGGATATCTACTCTCCTTTATTTCTTTCTCTCTCTCTCTCTCTTTCTTTCTTTCTTTCTTTCTTTCTTTCTATGTCTCTCTCTCTCTCTCTCTTTCTTTCTTTCTTTCTTTCTTTCTATGTCTCTCTCTCTCTCTTTGTAGGATAATGAACAACATGCTTTAACACTGCATAACTCTGATTCCAAACGACTCCCATATCAGAGTAACACGATATCATCCACTGACTGTTGCTAAACACCTGACCAACACTTTGCTGCTGTAGAAAGGAATTCGGGAAGCTGTCATTCACTGGAATTGCCCTCTAGGAAACCATTGGATATCATACCCTTCAATCTGTTGGTGTATGGAGGATAGGCCTTAGACCAGTGTGCTGTGTTGTTCTCCCATCTGTTCTCAACGAATCACGGTCAATGCAGACATTCTCTATACTGAAACAGCATGGCTTTGGGATGTCTCAAACCCCCAGCATTGAGTTTATATAGAGGAACATCATTGTTATAAGCAATGTATCCATATTGTAAAACCCTCTGTAACACCATAGTGTGATACACCATGAATGCTAGTTAGCGTGTGGGACCAAATGATCCAGATGGTTCAGTCTGATTCAGAACCATAACAACATCTACTATTAACATTACTTCTACAGAGAAGCCTTCAGTCAACAGAAGTAACTTCTACTCAGACAGGAAACCAAACAAACACTCAAGGCTATGGGTCAGTGAAGAACAAACACCATGTAACTACAACCCATATTTATGCGTATTTATTTTCCCTTTTGTACTTGAAATATTTGCACATCGTTATAACACTGTATGTAGCCATAATATGACATTTGAAATGTCTCTATTCCTTTGAAACTTTTGTGAGTGTAATGTTTACTGTACACGTTTTATTGTTTCTTTTGTTTATTATCTATTTCACTTCCTTTGGAAATGTAAACATATGTTTCGCATGCCAATAAAGCCCTTTGAATTTAATTTAATTGAGAAAAAGAGAGTGAGAGACGATTGGCTCCCACAGTGCCAGAATGCAGTAACAGGAAATGTGAATTAATATATAGATTATAATTAATGGACATTTTTGTAAGTGTTGATACATTTTTCATTAGGGCAAATCAAGTCTGAAATTACAAACTTCAGAAGCATTTTTAAGACTCAAATACACTACAAGTTTGCATTTCCTGCTGTGTGCAGGAAAATACTCAGCAAGTGGTCGAATTATGATCCTACATCTGTAGAGTTGGCATGATACAGTCTGAAATGCAATGAGCAGATTATGTTTGTCTGGTGTTGTTGATCTCATAAATCCACACACAACCACACACAGCGACTGTGATCTAATCTCAATTAATGAGGTAAAAAAATGTAGATTCCGAAATGGTATTGGTGGTGTTTCCCAAATCATAATCCAAATATCTCTATGTCCAAAACTCTACACCAGACATTTAGTAATCTTGAATAGAGATGTGACAGTACTGGTAAAGGATATGGAAATCACTTTGCCCTTTCCCACCTCACAAGACTCAAAACAAATACATGAGATCATACTTGACTTCCCTCAGACAAGTGTTGAGATCCCACCCTGTGTGTGTGTGTGTGTGTGTGTGTGTGTGTGTGTGTGTGTGTGTGTGTGTGTGTGTGTGTGTGTGTGTGTGTGTGTGTGTGTGTGTGTGTGTGTGTGTGTGTGTGTGTGTGTGTGTGTGTGTGTGTGTGTGTGTGTGTGTGTGTGTGTGTGTGTGTGTGCGCGCGCAGTAGACATAAACCTGTCCCGATGTCATGCGTGTTGACAAGCCGGAGTAAATGTCATGCATGTGCTTTGAAATAGAAACCAAAATGCCTAGGCTACAGCATCCTGGATGTAATTACTATCGGTTTGTCACCGTGGGCTATACAGTCGAAATCATGTTTTGAAAGATTGGAAAATTAAGTGATTTGATTTAAGGCCAAATGCAATCCTCTCTCAATCTTCAAAACTTATTTTATATCGAATAGCCTACAATGTGCATAGATAATATAGATTTGGTATCTTTAGTTTTAAGAAACTCGAATGTTGTCAACTGGCCAAAAACTGCTTGAATCAACGTTATATCCACGTCAATTCAACCAAAAATTATACGTGATGACGTTAATTCAACGTGGAAAACTGATTGGATTTGAAAAAGATATATAAATGTAAGTGATTGTCTCATTTTTTCCACCCAACTTTTAACCTAAATCCAATGACATTGTGACATAGTTTGTTGATTTCCCGTTGAATTCACGTTAGTGTGCCCAGTAGATAATGTGTTTGTTTAATTCTATGTTTTATTTTTTCCGCAATATTTTACAGTAGACTATCAAAGCATGGTCTCATAATTACCAGTTGCCTTTAGGGGTAAATTGCCAGAACACCTTACCTTACTGAAAATGCTCCGGTCCTCAACAGCTCGATCCACCCTCTTGGTGGCACTCCGATGACCAATATACCGTGGTAGTCAAATCACTTCATAACTCAGTCATGCAACAGACAGATGACATAAATAAAAAATCACTTCTAAAACTGCATCCGAAAGTGGGGACTCTGAGGATCTCACTCACAACATCGCGAAAAGATGTTGAAACTGCGGGAAACAGTGTTATCTTCTTGCCTCCCGTTCTAGAGACACTCTCCCACCGCTGTCTGTTCCAGTCTCGTTTCGGCTCGTTCCGCAGCGAGCTTCAGTCCGTCTGTATTTCAGTTTCGTTGCTGGGTAGCGGGAACGCCCACGCCAGGTTGACTGTGCTGTGCTGGAGAGGGCAGAGAAAACAGAGAGTTGTCAAACGTCACCGCCGACCGGTGTGCACCGCGCGCGGGCGTCTGCTTTATGATGAAGTATGAAAACATAAACACAGTGTTAGGCTATCTATCTATGTATGTTCTACCAGAGAGAGCCACATGGTTCCTGTAGTTGTGAGAGCATGCTTTATTCTACCTGTATTCTACCTCACCATAAAACCCTTATACTGGTTGGTTCTTTTCTCCCTCCTACAGAGCCTGCGGTCTGGGTGTCCATATGTGTCCTGTTCTGTCTATAGGTCCTGTTTCTGTCTATTTGAACCACACCACAGAAGAATAACACCACACCATAGAACACCTCCTTTGTCTCTGGGTTTCTATTTCTGTCTAATAACACCTGAGAGCAGAAGACCCCTTTTGATCTATTCACCTGATCACTGTTACTCACCGGTCACTGTGTCTCACTCAACAGGAGAAGTGTGGCAAAGAATGTCAGCCTGGACAGGGATACATCTGTAAACTGAAGAATGTCAGCCTGGACAGGGATACATCTGTAAACTGAAGAATGTCAGCCTGGACAGGGATACATCTGTAAACTGAAGAATGTCAGCCTGGACAGGGATACATCTGTAAACTGAAGAATGTCAGCCTGGACAGGGATACATCTGTAAACTGAAGAATGTCAGCCTGGACAGGGATACATCTGTAAACTGAAGAATGTCAGCCTGGACAGGGATACATCTGTAAACTGAAGAATGTCAGCCTGGACAGGGATACATCTGTAAACTGAAGAATGTCAGCCTGGACAGGGATACATCTGTAAACTGAAGAATGTCAGCCTGGAAAGGGATACATCTGTAAACTGAAGCTTCTTCTTCTGTGCCTTAAGTTTTTGTGTAAAGAGAGAGCCAGGTGGCCTTAGGAAGAGGAGGAGAGAGAGAGTGTCTACTAGCAAATGTGTGGTGTGTGGTTGGAATATATGATAGAGTTACTGAACAATCAAAATAAATGATGGTATTGGCCACCGATGCAGCTCATTGTCTGAGCTTTAAACGATCCCTGAAACTTTGTTTTAACAACATTTGTATCATTCAAATGACAACAGTTATCACCCCAACTCATGTTGATGAGGCCATACTAGGTATAGGCAACAACCAACAAGTGGGTCTAGCTTCAACACATGCATTGTAACCCTGGCAACAACAGATGTGGGATCAGTACCCTGCATCAACAATGAAGTAAGAGTGGGACGATGGTATACTGTAAATCTAGAGTTCCAGGAAGAAATACGTTTTTTTTTTCTGGCATTATGTCACACGCATTAATAAGTTACTTCCTTATTAATGGATAGAATGGATGAAAGAAAGAAAGAAAGAAGGTAATAAGGAAAGAAAGGAACAGAGGCAAATCAGGGACTTGATCCAATTCAACAAAATCTGTTTGAGTCATCGGGAAAACAAACATCTGCTTGTTTAGAATAACATGTGTTTTAATATGGCTCTACAGGCCTGTCCTCATTGGTGCATGACAGCTTCTGGAGCAGGTGTCAGAGAATGTTTCTGAGAGAGAAAACATGGACATGGCATAAAGAGAGAAAACATGGACATGTCATAAAGAGAGGAAACATGGACATGGCATAAAGAGAGGAAACATGGACATGTCATAAAGAGAGGAAACATGGACATGGCATAAAGAGAGAAAACATGGACATGGCATAAAGAGAGAAAACATGGACATGGCATAAAGAGAGGAAACATAAATAACATCAGCCAGAGATTATCTCAGAATTCTCTGTAGCATGACACTATCCTGCCTGCACTGTAACATAGAGATTGTATCTTAAACAGTGGCTGTGTCCAAATACCCATACCTGCATTCTAAATACTAGGCTTTTTGGGCATGCGAAAAAAGAACGTTTAAAGTATGTGAAATTTCAAAAGAATTGTACGCTTTATGTGCCAGGATGTCAAACACATTTTGGCTTTTCATCAAGTACACTGTTAAAAAGAAATCCTGTTGTTTTTACGGTAACTTACTGGCAGTCAACCTGTAAATTACTGTAAAAAAGGTATAGTATGTTAACGTAAATTCCAAAGAAACTATGGTTTAACAGTACATTACTATTACACTATTGAAGAAGAGAATTGTCTTTTCACACTCTGATTGACAACAGTTGATAATCAGAATATGGGACGAGCTCTACAAAAATGAACAAATGGCGGGTAACAAGCGCATTAGATAACGCCGTGTAGCATGTTCATATTTTTTGCTTACTGCATAAATGTTTACTAAACAGTAGACTACATTCTAAACAGCCCCTAAAACCATCACAAACGAATAAATGCACCATTGAGAGCATCCTGCCAGGATGTATCATCGCCTGGTACAGCAATTGCACCGTCCGCAAACGCAGGGCTCTCCAGAGGGTGGTGTGGTCAGCCCAACACACCATCGGGGGCACACTGCCTGCCCTCCAGGACATCTACAGCACCCGGTGTCAGAAGAAGGCCAAGAAGATCATCAAGAACCTCTGCCACCTGAGCCATGGCCTGTTCACCCCACTACCATCTAGAAGGCGGAGACAGTACAGGTGCATCAAAGTTGGGACCGAGAGACAGAAACACAGCTTCCATCTTCAGGCCATCAGACTGTTAAACAGTCACCGCTAGCTGGTCTCCACCCAGTACCCTGCCCTAAACCTTAGTCACTGCTACTAGCTGGCTACCCACTGGTACTCTACCCTGCACCGTAGAGACTGCTGCCTGCTGTACAGAGTCATTGAACACAGGCCAATTTAGTAATGTTTACATACTGTTTTACCCACTTCATATGTACAGTTGAAGTTGGAAGTTTACATACACCTTAGCCAAATGCATTTAAACTCAGTTTTTCACAATTCCTGACATTTAATCCTAGTAAAATTCCCCGTTTTACGTCAGTTAGGATCACCACTTTATTTTAAGAATGTGAAATGTCAGAATAATTGTAGAGAGAATCATTTATTTCACTTTAATTTCTTTCATCACATTCCCAGTGGGTCAGAAGTTTACATTCACTCAATTAGTATTTGGTAGAATTGCCTTTAAATTGCTTAACTTGGATCAAATGTTTCGGGTAGCCTTCCACCAGCTTCCCACAATAAGTTGGGTGAATTTTGGCCCATTCCTCCTGACAGAGCTGGTGTAACTGAGTTAGGTTTGTAGGCCTCCTTGATCGCACACACTTTTTCAGTTCTGCCCACAAATTTTCTATAGGATTGAGGTCAGGGCTTTGATGTCCGTAAGCCATTTTGCCACAACTTTGGAAGAATGCTTGGGGTCATTGTCCATTTGGAAGACCCATTTGCGACCAAGCTTTAACTTCCTGATGGATGTCTTGAGATGTTGCTTCAATATATCAATATATCAATATATCCACATAATTTTACTGCTTCATGATGCCATCTATTTTGTGCAGCAAAGCACCCCCACAACATGATGCTGCCACCCCCGTGCTTCACGGTTGGGTTGGTGTTCTTCGGCTTGCAAGCCCCCCCCTTTTTCCTCCAAACATAATGATGGTCATTATGGCCAAACAGTTCTATTTTTGTTTCATCAGACCAGATGACATTTCTCCAAAAAGTCCGATCTTTGTCCCCATGTGCAGTTGCAAACCCTATTCTGGCTTTTTTATGGCAGTTTTGGAGCAGTGGCTTCCTCCTTGCTGAGAGGCCTTTCAGGTTATGTCGATATAGGACTCGTTTTACTGTGGATACAGATACTTTTGTACCTGTTTCCTTCAGCATCTTCACAAGGTCCTTTGCTGTTGTTCTGGGATTGATTTGCACTTTTCGCACCAAAGTACGTTCATCTCTAGGAGACAGAACGCGTCTCCTTCCTGAGCGGTATGACGGCTGCGTGGTCCAATGGTGTTTATACTTGCGTACTATTGTTTGTACAGATGAACGTGGTACCTTCAGGCATTTGGAAATTGCTCCCAAGGATGAACCAGACTTGTGGAGATCTACCATTTTTTTTCTGAGATCTTGGCTGATTTCTTTTGATTTTCCCATGATGTCAAACAAACAGGCACTGAGTTTGAAGGTAGGCCTTGAAATACATCCACAGGTACACCTCCAATTGACTCAAATTATGTCAATTAGCCTATCAGAGTTTTCTAAAGCCATGACATCATTTTATGGAATTTTCCAAGCTGTTTAAAGGCACAGTCAACTCAGTGTATGTAAACTTCTGACCCACTGGAATTATGATACAGTGAATTATAAGTGAAATAATCTGTCTGTAAACAATTGTTGGGAAAATGACTTGGGTCATGCACAAAGTAGATGTCCTAACCGACTTGCCAAAACTATAGTTTGTTATTAACAAGAAATTTGTGGAGTGGTTGAAAAACTAATTTTAATGACTCCAACCTAAGTGTATGTAAACTTCCGACTTAAACTGTATATACTGTGTGTGTGTGTGTGTGTGTGTGTGTGTGTGTGTGTGTGTGTGTGTGTGTGTGTGTGTGTGTGTGTGTGTGTGTGTGTGTGTGTGTGTGTGTGTGTGTGTGTGTGTGTGTGTGTGTGTGTGTGTGTACCCATGCTGCAGCAGCCCCAGTTGCCCAGCTCTCTGCTGCCAGAGCTGCTTCCTGCTCAGAGCTGCTGCTCAGGCAGGAGGAAGCGCGTTTAAAATTAGTTTTATTGACTCCAACCTAAGTGTATGTAAACTTCCGACTTCAACTGTAACTACTGCTGTACACACCTTTTCTATTCATATAACTGTCCATATTGTCTATACACACCATCATATACATATATATTTATATTCTGGACTCTGACATTGCTCATCCTGATATGTTTTATTTATTTTGGGGATTTGTGTGTATTGTTGTGTATTGCTAGATATTACTGCACTGTTGGAGCTGGAAACATTATAATTTCGCTACATCTGATAAATATGTGTATGAGACCAATTACATTTGATTTGATTTAGTACTATTAGTACACTGTATGTTGTTTCAGTAGGCCAGACAGATATCGGACATGGCCTGTGTGTGTGTGTGCGGTTGTGTGTGTATATGTGTATGTGTCCGTGCGGTTGTGTGTGTGCATTTGTGTTTTCCCACCTCCTTCCTGAAATTCATTAGCATTCCTCCTGCAGGATGGACAAACTTCCGGATGGGAATATCAGGAAGGGAGGCTGACTTCACCATTTCCTCCTTTAATAACACAGGTTAGAAAATCCTCCTTGAACACAGGCAGAAAATCCTCCTTGAACACAGAGAGAAAATCCTCCTTTAACACAGAGAGAAAATCCTCCTTGAACTAGGTCTACGTCTGCAACATTAGAGCAGAGAAGTGGAGTCAACAGTTAGTAACATTCAGAGCAGCAGATCATCTGACAGAGAGCACTGGTTGACTTTAAAGCGGCAATCAGCAATTGAAACAGTAACAAAGTGTTCCACCCTCCCCAGTTTTGGTGAAAAGCTGAGGGATGGTGCTGGAAAAATGTAACCACTCAAATTCATAGGCAAAGAAATGGATGCAAGGACTGACCATCCATGGTATCACAATAAGTCATAGTGAATACAGAGCAGAACCCATTTTTTGAGGAAACTAAATCACATTGATCTCACAACAGGTTGTTGTAGTATTACCCTATGAAGACAGGCCCAACAAATCCTGTCGTCAGGTTGACCTTGTGAACGCTCTGTCAGAACCTAAATATAAACGACCAGGGAGACTTTCAACATTTGATTTAAAAATCCCTACATCCTAGAATCTTTACCCACAGGACCGCAGTGCGTGTGTGTGTGTGTGTGTGTGCGTCTGCGTGTGTGTGTGTGTGTGTGTGTGTGTGTGTGTGTGTGTGTGTGTGTGTGTGTGTGTGTGTGTGTGTGTGTGTGTGTGTGTGTGTGTGTGTGTGTGTGTGTGTGTGTGTGTGTGTGTGTGTGTGTGTGAGAAAACCCTCCTTGAACACAGGGAGAAAACCCTCCTTGAACACAGGCAGAAAACCCTCCTTGAACACAGGCAGAAAATCCCCCTTTAACACAGGGAGAAAACCCCCACACACACACAGTTGAAGTCGGAAATTTACATACACTTAGGTTGGACTCATTAAAATTTGTTTTTCAACCACTCCACAAATTTCTTGTTAACAAACTATAGTTTTGGCAAGTCGGTTAGGACATCTGCTTTGTGCATGACACAAGTCATTTTTCCAACCATTGTTTACAGACAGATTATTTCACTGTATCACAATTCCAGTGGGTCAGAAGTTTACATACACTAAGTTGACAGTGCCTTGAAACAGCTTGGAAAATTCCAGAAAATTATGTGATGGCTTTAGAAGCTTCTTTGTGGGTAGTTGTTTCCTGTTTTGTGTTGTGTCACCTTGCAGGACTGTTTCCATTTTCGTTGTTTCACTTTGTTATTTTGTATTCTGTGTTCAGTTATAACAAATTTTAACATGGACACGTACCACACTGCATTTTGGTCCGATCCTTCCTATTCCTCATCCGAAGAAGACAACGACTGTTACAGGAAGTTAAAGCTTGGTCGCAAAGGGCTCTTCCAAATGGACAATGACCCCAAGCATACTTCCAAAGTTGTGGCAAAATGGCTTAAGGACAACAAAGTCAAGGTATTGGAGTGGCCATCACAAAGCCCTGACCTCAATCCTATAGAACATATTGTGGACAGAACTGAAAAAGCTAGTGCGAGCAAGGAGACCTACAAACCTGACTCAGTTACACCAGCTCTGTCAGGAGGAATGGGCCAAAATTCACCCAACTTTTTGTGGGAAGATTGTGGAAGCCTACCCGAAACGTTTGACCCAAGTTAAACAATTTAAAGGTAATGCCACCAAATACTAATTGAGTGCATGTAAACTTCTGACCCACTGGGAATGTGATGAAATAAATAAATGCTGAAATAAATCATTCTCTCCTATTATTCTGACATTTCACATTCTTAACATAAAGTGGTGATCCTTAATGACCTAAAACAGGGAACTTTTACCAGGATTAAATGTCAGGAATTGTGAAAAACTGAGTTTAAATGTATTTGGCTAAGGTGTATGTAAACCTCCGACTTCAACTGTTGAACCAGAATGTATACACAAACACTGAAATACCATAACTAACCCTCCGCTGTCTGTATGGTACGTCCTGTAGATTTACAGAGACACAGCTTAGATAATCAGCCAGAACAGAGAGAAATCTCAGTTTCTAATGCTTTATGGCTCTCTGGTCGTTGGAGGCCCATATCTGTGATGTACGGGACAGAGCCGCTGGTACCTTTTGAACAGGTCAGTCAGCCCCAGTGGAGCAGAGCTGAAACTAGAGGAATAAAGACTCCCAGACTCCCAGAGGTCAGAGGTCAAAGAGCAGGAGCAGAGGGGAGTGCTGGATTTGTCATGCTTTACCCGGTTTCTCAGCCACACACACACACACACACACACACACACACACACACACACACACACACACACACACACACACACACATACACACACACACACATACACACACACACACACATACACACACACACACACACACACAGTAATCAGGGTTTTTGGCTCTGGTCTGTTGAGTAGTGTATGGTCATGGCCTAACTGCCTACGGCCAGATCCATAAAATACCGGGGGCCAGTGATGGCAGAAGGGACGAGATGAAATCATCCAGAAGTGCAAGGGACTACCGTATAGTATTCTATTACACAACCACATCCATGTATTATTAGATGATGTGATTGTCTCACCTAGCTATCTGAAGATGAATGAACTAACTGTGATAAGTGGTTGTCTCACCTAGCTATCTGAAGATGAATGAACTAACTGTGATATGGGGTTGTCTCACCTAGCTATCTGAAGATGAATGAACTAACTGTGATAAGTGGTTGTCTCACCTAGCTATCTGAAGATGAATGAACTAACTGTGATATGCGGTTGTCTCACCTAGCTATCTGAAGATGAATGAACTAACTATGATATGTGGTTGTCTCACCTAGCTACCTGAAGATGAATGCACTAAGTGACTCCTCTGCGTACAACGTAAAACACCAAATAATGCATGCAGAGCAGAATTAGGCCGATACCCGCTAATTGTCAAAATCCAGAAAAGAGCAGTTAAATTCCACAACCACCGAAAAGGAAGCGATTCCCAAACCTTCCATAACAAAGCCATCACCTACAGAGAGATGAACATGGAGAAGATTCCCCTAAGCAAGCTGGTCTTGGGGCTCTGTTCACAAACACGAACAGTCTCCACAGAGCCCCAGGACAGCAACACAAATCATGTGAAAAATATATATATTACTTGACACACTGGAAATAATTAACAAGAAAACAGAGCAAATGAGAATGTTATTTAGCCCCAAACAGAGAGTACAGAGTGGCAGAATACCTGACCACTGTGACAGACCCAAAATGAAGGAAAGCTTTGACGATGTATAGACTCAGTGTCATGGCTGTTTAAAGAAGAGGACCAAGGTGCAGCGTGGTGAGCGTACATTTTATTTTTAATAATAAAAATGACGCCGAACAAAACAATAAACACTACAAAAACAAACTGTGAACCTAAAGGCTATGTGCCATAAACAAAGTCAACTTCCCACAAAGACAGGTGGAAAAAGGGCTACCTAAGTATGGTTCTCAATCAGAGACAACGATAGACAGCTGCCTCTAAATGAGAACCACACCCGGAAAACTACTTCAGTCCTTCAAAGTAGTTCCTAGCTAAGACATTTTCTCCAGGATTGAAAGCTCTGTCCTTTGCGCTCAGTTCGCAACGTTTGACTTGACTCTCCTGTTGACTTCTCCTTTGCTTTCTGAGGCTTGAGTAGGTTGAATCTTGTGCATAGGTCTCTCTTTATGAGTAGCGATGCAGGCGAAGCTTTGGTGGTTGCATGAGGCGTGTTCCTGTACGATACCAGGAAGCTGTTCAAGCATTGGTGCACTGTCCCTCGACACAAGATGCTTTTAAGGTATGTTTCATGGTCTGTACGAACATCTCTGCCAGCCCATTGGTTGATGGGTTGATGGGAACAGATTACACAGACCCACAATTTTTTTTTAAACAAATCCAATTTTGATCAACTTCTATATCTATTGGGTGAAATACCACAGTGTGCAATCACAGCAGCAAAATGTGTGACCTGTTGCCACGAGAAAAGGGCAACCAGTGAAGAACAAACACCATAGTAAATACAACCCATATATTTTTTAATTACTTTATTTAAAAAACTTGAACTATTTGCACATTGTTACAACACCGTATATAGCCATAAAATGACATTTGAAATGTCTCTATTCCTTTGTGAGTGTAATAGGAGGTTAATGTTTACTGTACATTTTTTATTGTTTATTTCCCTTTTGTTTAGTGTCTAGTCCACTTGATTTGGCAATGTAAACATATGTTTACCATGCAAATAAAGCCCTTTGAGTTGAATTGAATTGAGAGAGAGAGAGAGAGAGAGAGAGAGAGAGAGAGAGAGAGAGAGAGAGAGAGAGAGAGAGAGAGAGAGAGAGAGAGAGAGAGAGAGAAAGAGAGAGAGAGAGAGAGAGAGAGAGAGGTTACAATTAGTCATCAAAGTACACGTTCTAATCTACAGAGTGGTTGGCTCTTGCTACCTCCCTGCTCAGCTTGTTCTATAGTAAACAGGATTTCCTGCAACACGCACACATGCACATGCAGCGCATGCACCCAAGCACACTAACACACTCATTGAAAAGCTACCTTAACCGTGTAATAGCTTTTACAAGGCAGGCAGGCTTTTCCCTCCTTTATAATTGTTTTGTAGCCTGTGTAAGCCCTAAACTATGTACAGGAAATTCAAAAAGCCACTTCCCATTTGAATAGGCTGATGAAAATGCACAGACAGAACAAATGAGCTTTCAGTCCCATCTGTGTTGGTCAAAATGGCGGGAAGGTTTACACGATATAGTGGAGGACAACACATTGAGATCTTTTTGTTGTTGCAAATGAGATATAATTCTTCCATTCTAAGAGTTACTGTACAAAGAAAAGTTTGCTATAGCTTTCTAGACCCTTCTCCTTAGTGTTCCTATGCAGTATAACAACCTGAAACTAAAGGGTTAATCCAAAAAGAAAGCGGTGGACCCAACCACCAAGTATGAGCCACCAATTATAGGTAATGGAACATGTGGTTCAACAATGTTACTAACACCTGAGAGAGCTCTAAATACATCTCTTTAAAGGACATAGCTCCAGGCTAAATTCTTGTTATTTGTTTTTGGGTCCCACCTTCCTTAATGTTCAAAGTCTATTTTTAGCTTTCAAAGTGGGTTGTGTGGGTTTGTGTTTTTGATGAATGACTAACACATGTAGACGCAAATAGGCGGACCATGAGATGAGTCATCACCTTAGAGATACTGAGGTCACCAGGTGACACAGAAAACTAGGTCCCGCCTCACCTCACCTCTCACTATGAGAGACCAGGCAGAGGACACAGTTACAGAGAGTTGGAGAGAGAGTGAGGGAGAGAGCGAGAGAGCGAGAGAGCAAGAGAACAAATAACAACACAAAGAGTTATCTATCCAAAACGGAGGGTTATTGGTAAACCACTTCTCCAATCTTTTTGGTGGCCTTATACCAAAGAATAAACTGCAAAAACATATACATGATCAAATACAAATACAGTACATGTTAGAATCAACTGTTAAAGAATACCAGAACCCACTGGATTCTCCAATTACATTGAATGAACTGCAGGACAAAATACAAACCCTCCAACCCAAAAAGGCCTGTGGTGTTGATGGTATCCTACATGAAATGATAAAACATACAGACCAACATTCCAATTGGCTATAACATCATCCTTGGCTCTGGCATCTTCCCCAATATCTGGAAACAAGGACTGATCACCCCAATCCACAAAAGTGGAGACAAATTTGACCCCAATAACTACAGAGGGATTTGCGTCAACAGCAACCTTGGGAAAATCCTCTGCATTATCATTAACAGCAGACTCATACATTTCATCAGTGAAAACAATGTACTGAACACCTGTCAAATTGGCTTTTTACCAAATTACTGTACGACAGACCACATATTCACCCTGCACACCATAATTGACAAACAAACAAACCAAAATAAAGGCAAAGTCTTCTCAGAGCTGAAAATGCCGCCGACAGAGAGGGCTGACATGCTTCTAGCTCTTAGGAAACTTTGCAGCATTTAGTTTTTTTATGTATTATTTTTACATTGTCAGCCCAGAAATTATTTTGAGTTACTACATACTGGTGGGAAAAACTATTGGATATCAGAGCGGCGGTAACTCACCAGCAATACTAGCATTACGACCAGGAATATTACTTTCCCAAAGCAGATCCTTTGTTCGTACCCCCCAGGGCAATTGAACTGATTCCAGAGCCCGACCCAAAACAACGGCGGCGGAGGAGAGGTACTTGGAGTGGTCTTCTAGTCTGAATTAGGAGGCGTGCACACCCCCCACCGCTTCCGAGTATCTTACTCGCTAATGTTCAGTCTCTGGATAATAAAGTTGACGAGCTCAGGGCGAGGGTTTCTTTCCAGAGAGACATCAGGAATTGTAACATACTCTGTTTCACATAAACATGGCTGTCTCGGGATATACTGTCTGTTGGTCCAGCCAGTTGGGTTCTCAGTTCATCGTTCAGACAGGAATATATATCTCTCCTGGAAAAAGAAGGGCAGGGGTGTATGTTTCATGATTAACGACTCATGGTGTAATTGTGATAACATACAGGAACTCAAGTCCTTTTGTTCACCTGACCTAAAATACCTCACAATCAAATGCCGACCATATTATCTCCCAAGATAATTTTCCTTGGTTATAGTCACGGCCGTGTATATCCCCCCTCAAACCGATAACATGACGGCCCTCAAAGCCCGTCACTGGACTTTATGCAAACTGGAAACCACATATCTGAAAATGGCGCCGACAGAGAGGGCTGCCTCGCTTCTAGCTCTTAGGAAACTTTGCAGTATTTTGTTTTTGGGCGGCAGGTAGCCTTGTGGTTAGAGAGTTGGGCCAGTAAAGTTTGCAGACGACACAATAGTAGTAGGCTTGATTACCAACAATGACGAGACAGCCTACAGTTAGGAGGAGAGGGCTCTGAGAGTGTGAAAAACAAAGGAGATGATTGTGGACTTCAGGAAACAGCAGAGGGAGCACCCCCCTTATTCACATTGACGGAACATGGAAAGCTTCAAGTTCCTGGGTGTACACATCACTGACAAACTGAAATGTTCCACCCACACAGACAGTGAGGTGAAGAAGGCACAACAGCACCTCTTCAACTTAAGGATGCTGAAGAAATTTGGCTTGGCACCTAAAACCTGACAAACTTTTACAGATGCACAATTGAGAGCATCCTGTCGGGTTGTATCACCACTTGGTATGGCAACTGCACCGCCCGCAAACACAGGGCTCTCCAGAGGGTTGTGCGATCTGCCCAATGCATCACCGGGGGCAAACTACCTGCCCTTCAGGACACCTACAGCACCCGATGTCACAGGAACGCCAAAAAGATCATCAAGCACAACAACTTCCTGAGCCACTGCCTGTTCACCCTGGTATCATCCAGAAGGCGAGGTCAGTACAGGTGCATCAAAGATGGGACCTAGAGACTGAAAAACAGCTTCTATCTCAAGGCCATCAGACTGTTAAATAGCCATCACTATAGCCATCACTAGCTGCTGCCTATATACAGAGAGTTGAAATCCCTGGCCACTTTAATAAATAGAACACTAGTCACTTTAATAATGTTTACTTATCTTGCATTACTCACCTCATATGTATATACTGTATTCTATACTATTCTACTGTATCTTAGTCTTTTGGCTCCCGAGTGGCGCAGCGGTCTAAGGCACTGCATCTCAGTGCTAGAGATGCCACTACAGACCCTGGTTCAATTCCAGGCTGTATCACAACCGGCTATGATTGGGAGTCCCATAGGACGGCGCGCAATTGGCCCAGCGTCGGCCGGGGTAGGCCCGTTATTGTAAAATAAGAATTTGTTCTTAACTGAATTGCCTAGTTAAATAAAGGTTAAAAAAGAAAATTGCTGCTCTGACATTGCTCGTCCATACATTCTTAATTCCATTACTTTACTTTTTTGAGTGTTGGATGTTGTGAAATATGTTGTGAAATTGTTAGACATTACTTGTTATATATTACTGCACTGCCGGAGCTAGAAGCACAAGCATTTCGCTACACCCGCAGTAACATCTGCTAAACACTTGTATGTGACCAATAAAATGTGATTTGATTTGATTTTATGCTTTTATAAATTCAAAAAAGCTTTTGACTCAATTTGTTATGAGGGTCTGCTATACAAATTGATGGAAAGTGGTGTTGGGGGAAAAACATACGACATTATGAAATCCATGTACACAAACAACAAGTGCGCTGTTAAAATTGGCAAAAAAACAACACATTTCTTTCCACAGGGCCGTGGGGTGAGACAGGGATGCAGCTTGAGCCCCACCCTCTTCAACATATATATCAACGAATTGGCGAGGGCACTAGAACAGTCTGCAGCACCAGGCCTCACCCTACTAGAATCTGAAGTCAAATGTCTACTGTTTGCTGATGATCTGGTGCTTCTGTCCCCAACCAAGGAAGGCCTACAGTAGCACCTAGATCTTCTGCACAGATTCTGCCAGACCTGGGCCCTGACAGTAAATCACAGTAAGACAAAAATAATGGTGTTCCAAAAAAACAAATACAAATTCTATCTAGATACTGTTGCCCTAGAGCACACAAAAAACTATACATACCTCAACCTAAACATCAGTGCCACAGGTAACTTTCACAAAGTTGTGAACGAGCTGAGAGACAAGGCAAGAAGGGCATTCTATGCCATCAAAAGGAACATAAAATTCGACATACCAATTAGGATCTGGCTAAAAATACTTGAATCAGTTTTAGAATCCATTTCCCTTTATGGTTGTGAGGTCCGGGGTCCGCTCACCAACCAAGAATTCACAAAATGGGACAAACACCAAATTGAGACTCTGCATGCAGAATTCTGCAAGAATGGCTTCAGTGTACAACGTAAAACACCAAATAGTGCATGCAGAGCATACAGAGCAGAATTAAGCCGATACCCACTAATTATCAAAATCCAGAAAAAGAGACGTTCATTTCTACAACCACCTAAAAGGAAGCGATTCCCAAATCTTCCATAACAAAGCCATCACCTACAGAGAGATGAACCTGGAGAAGAGTCTCCTAAACAAACTGGTCCTGGGGCTCTGTTCACAAACACAAACACACCCCACAGAGCCCCAGGACAGCAACACAATTAGACCCAACCAAATCATGAGAAAACAAAAAGAGATAATTGGGTGAAATACCTTAGTGTGCCATCACAGCAGCAATATTTGTGATCTGTTACCACAAGAAAAGGGCAACCAGTGAATAACAAACACCATTGTAAATACAACCCATATTTATGGTTATTTATTTTCCCTTTTGTACTTTAACTATTTGCACATAATATGACATTTGTAATGTCTTTATTCTTTTGGATCTTTTTAATGTTTACTGTTAATTTGTACTGTTTATTTCACTTTTGTTTATTATCTAGTTCACTTGCTTTGGCAATGTTAACATATGTTTCCCATGCCAATAAAGCCCCTTGAATTGACATTGAATTTAATTGAGTTGAGAGAAAGAAAGAGAGAGAGAGAGAAACAGAGACAGATGTTTATTGTTTATTTCAATTGCTTTGGCAATGTAAACATACAATTTATTTCTTATGCAAATAAAGCCCCTTTGAAATGAACTGACGTTTCGTGAGAGGGTGGTGAGGAGAGCAGAGAGACAGAGAGAGAGAGAGAGAGAGAGAGATAATCATCTTGATTAGAGGAAAGCTGGCTGTTGTTCAGTCCTCATCCTCTCTGCCTCTTCCTTCACAATCCCTCTATGGTGCAGGAACACTCACAGGAAGAGTGACAGGAAGAACTAAGAGTATGCACGGCACGCTCTCACCACTGATTGTGTGTGTGTGTGTGTGTTTACACACTGAATGTTCTATGTCCCACTGCATGACAGAGGTCAGGGTTCATCTCCTATGGATCAGTCACCAATATCCTTCCTTTCTGTCTGTGCATGTCAGGCAGGGCCGTTCACAGACTTTGGATGGGCAGGTGCTCAAAGTGAACCCCGCAACACACACACACACACAACAACAACAACAACAATTTTACCCAAAATCCTTACTTTCTTAATTCTCTACTGCTCATAGACACATTTCAAAAAATATTATTTGAGCATTTTTCTTTTCAGCAAAAACATTCTTTAAGCAAGCTACCTAGTCTACTACTCACAGAAAGGGGATATAGGGGAGTAGCAGCTGATCATAGCAAATGTAGATGATGTAAATCAGTTCACTAGATAGCTAGCTAACTGTTATGTTGTAACAATGTAGCTATTCTTTACCTGTGATTGGAGTTTGTTCTGCTGTTGTAACAATGTAGCTATTCTTTACCTGTGATTGGAGTTTGTTCTGCTGCTAACATCTGTGTTGTAGGCCTCCTGAAAACAGTCAAACTGAACCCTTCCCTGTCCCTGACCCTGTACCTGACCCTGTCCCTGTCCCTGTCCCTGTCCCTGTCCCTGACCCTGACCTTTTCCCTGACCCTGTCCCTGACCGTGAGAGACGACGTGCAACTCAAAAAGTAGCCAGTATGCCACTACTCATACTACCGCTAGGCGCCCGTAACTTCTGCTTGTGCAGCAGGAGGAGGAGGATGTTGGGGCAGAGGAGCGGGGAGGGGCAATTTTCTAAAATTCCAAAATAAGATATTATCTAGTTTGATGGGTAATTCTTTGACATTCCACTTGTAGTTTGTGTTTGATATAGCCCCTTAGGATAGGTAGAGGAAAATACCTCTCTGTCACATCCTGCAACATTAATTGGTTTACCCTCACTGTACAACCAGTCACCAGGCTGATGCTCTGCATTTTGATAACACTGTGGATGAATCAAGTTATTGATCATACTTCCTCTGTGTCCACATCACTAAGGGCCTATCATGGTCCAAACACACCAACACAGTCATGAAGAGGGCACGACAACACCGCTTCCCCCTCAGGAGACTGAAAAGATTTGGCATGGGTCCTGAGATCCTCAAACAGTTCTACAGCTGCAACATTGAGAGCATCTTGACTGGCTGCATAACTGCTTGGTATGGCAACTGCTTGGCACCCGACCGTAAGGCGCTACCGAGGGTAGTGCGTACAGCCCAGTACATCACTGAGGACTAAGCTTCCTGCCATTCAGGACCTCTACACTAGGCGGTGTCAGAGGAAGGCCCTAAAAATTGCCAAAGACTCGAGCCATAGACACAGTCATAGACTGTTCTCTATACTACCTCATGGCAAGTGGTACCGCATCTCCAAGTATGGGACCAAAAGGCTCCTGAACAGCTTCTACCCCGAAGCCGTAAGACTGCTGAACAAATGGCTAGCCGGACTATTTGCATTAGACTCCCAGACTCCCTTTTTTTGTTGCATTGACTCTCTTGCACTGGCTCTATGCACACTAACTGAACTCTACCCACACACTCATACTACACTGACACTCCAACACACTCATATACGTATGCACACACACACGCACACATACATTTAACATTTACATTTAAGTCGTTTAGCAGACGCTCTTATCCAGAGCGACTTACAAATTGGTGCATTCACCTTATGATATCCAGTGGAACAACCACTTTACAATAGTGCATCTAAATCTTTTAAGAGGGGGGGGGGGGGGGGGGGTTAGAAGGATTACTTTATCCTATCCTAGTGTAACGGATGTGAAATGGCTAGCTAGTTAGCGGGTACGCGCTAATAGCGTTTCAATCAGTTACGTCACTTGCTCTGAAACCTAGATGTAGGGTTTCCCCTTGCTCTGCAAGGGCCGCGGCTTTTGTGGAGCGATGGGTAACGACGCTTCGTGGGTGACTGTTGTTGATGTGTGCAGAGGGTCCCTGGTTCGCGCCCGTGTCGGGGCGAGGGGACGGTTTAAAGTTATACTGTTACATTGATGCTGTTGACCCGGATCACTGGTTGCTGCGGAAAAGGAGGAGGTTGAAAGGGGGGTGAGTGTAACGGATGTGAAATGGCTAGCTAGTTAGCGGGTACGCGCTAGTAGCGTTTCAATCAGTTACGTCACTTGCTCTGAAACCTAGATGTAGGGTTTCCCCTTGCTCTGCAAGGGTCGCGGCTTTTGTGGAGCGATGGGTAACGACGCTTCGTGGGTGACTGTTGTTGATGTGTGCAGAGGGTCCCTGGTTCGCGCCCGTGTCGGGGCGAGGGGACGGTTTAAAGTTATACTGTTACATTGATGCTGTTGACCCGGATCACTGGTTGCTGCGGAAAAGGAGGAGGTTGAAAGGGGGGTGAGTGTAACGGATGTGAAATGGCTAGCTAGTTAGCGGGTACGCGCTAGTAGCGTTTCAATCAGTTACGTCACTTGCTCTGAAACCTAGATGTAGGGTTTCCCCTTGCTCTGCAAGGGTCGCGGCTTTTGTGGAGCGATGGGTAACGACGCTTCGTGGGTGTCAGTTGTTGATGTGTACAGAGGGTCCCTGGTTCGCGCCCGTGTCGGGGCGAGGGGACGTACTAAAGTTATACTGTTACACTAGGTATTCCTTAAAGAGGTGGGGTTTTAGGTGTCTCCGGAAGGTGGTGATTGACTCCGCTGACCTGACGTCGTTAGGGAGTTTGTTCCACCATTGGGGTGCCAGAGCAGCGAACAGTTTTGACAGGGCTGAGCGGGAACTGTACTTCCTCAGAGGTAGGGAGGCGAGCAGGCCAGAGGTGGATGAACGCAGTGCCCTTGTTTGGGTGTAGGGCCTGATCAGAGCCTGAAGGTACGGAGGTGCCGTTCCCTTCACAGCTCCGTAGGCAAGCACCATGGTCTTGTAGCGGATGCGAGCTTCAACTGGAAGCCAGTGGAGAGAGCGGAGGAGCGGGGTGATGTGAGAGAACTTGGGGAGGTTGAACACCAGACGGGCTGCGGCGTTCTGGATGAGTTGTAGGGGTTTAATAGCACAGGCAGGGAGCCCAGCCAACAGCGAATTGCAGTAATCCAGACGGGAGATGACAAGTGCCTGCACACGCACACACACACACACACACACACACACACACACACACACACACACACACACACACACACACACACACACACACACACACACACACACACACACACACACACACACACACACACACACACACACACACACACACACACACACACACACACACACACTAGTCTAAGCGTCTGAGTCATTGGAACAGGCAAGGTGACAAGCAGAAACAAAACAACACTCTTTCACACTCTTTTCATACGCTGCTGCTACTCTGTTTATTATCTGTTCTGAGTGCCTAGCTACTTTTACCCCTACCTACATATTACCTCAATGACTTCAACTACCTCATACCCCTGCACATTGACTCGCTAGCGGTGCTCCTTGTATATAGTCCTGTGTCGCTCAGTTGGTAGAGCATGGTGCTTGCAATGGGTTTGATTCCCACTGGGGACAAGTAAGAAAAGTACAAACATATATGCACTCACTACAGTAAGTCACATCTGCTAAACAACTCAAATGTAAAACATATTGTTTGTCCCGTGTAGCTCAGTGGGTAGAGCATGGCAACACTGTGGGTTTGATTCCCTTGGGGGACCAGTATAAAAATTTATGCACTCACTACTTTTTCAAATAACTTTTTTTACTTGCGAATGGGCTCGAAAGTAAGCATTTCACAGTAAAGTCTACATCTGTTATATTCGGCGCATGTGACAAATACTCATTTATTTGCTTTTGATTTTATATTGTGGTTGTTTGTATGACAGAGAGCAGTCTTCATTCTTGTAATAAGTCTTGTTCACTTGCAATTCTTATAACTCAATTACAGATAGAGTTACAGTATGTAGACAGAGCAGAGTACTACTCTCGTTTACCAGCCAAAAGCCGAGCCTAGAGGTCTGAGTCAAGGTCTTGGAAGTCTTAACACAATGATGTCACCTGCTGGACACTCATTGTAACTGCACTTTGTTTTGAATCCCAAATGGCACCCTATTCCATATCAAGTGCAATACTTTTAAGGCCCTTAAAAAAAGCAACAAAGTTAGACCTTGACCTGAAAGGTACTACAGAAACCACCATCAGCAATTAAATAAAGTGAGATGCATTTTCCTCATGAAAGTCTTGTTTTTTAACAACAGTATCATGTTGCAGGACTCGCACCTCATGACTGTCATCTTTCTCCATACAGGTTGATGAGTCCAGTGGGCTCAATTTTGTACCCATCCTGGTAGCTTTACGAGCCGTGTGCAGGGCAGGCAATGCTAGATTAGAAACAACCCAATTTGGGTTATTTGGTAACCCAGTTCTGGGTAAATATTGGACAGAACACACGCTGGGTTATTTTGACCCAGCCAGTTGGGCTGTGTGAATAACCCAACATATTGGGTTGTTGGGATTACCCAGACATGGGATTACCCAGATTACCCAGACATGGGGTTGACCCAGCATGTGGATCCTTTTTATGAAATCCATAGGTTATTTTGAGGAGGCGTGGCCTATTAGGGCCATGGCTTTCAGATAATTATTTTTGGCCACCTGTAAGAGTAAATGTAATTCCTGTTGATGATGTTGACAAACTTAAGTTTGTACATGGCAAAGTTCAATTTTCCTCTAATATTTTCACACATTTAATATTCTGATATAAAATTTGTATCCAAACATTTAGTTACTGTAACGAGGAGGATTAGTAAGGATTGGAGGACCAATGCGCAGCGTGGTACGTGTTCATGCTCTTTATTAAAACAATCGAACACTGAAACAAAACAATAAACGACACGTGAAATAACCAACCGAAACAGTTCCGTGTGGAACACACAGACACAGAAAATAAACACCTACGAAACACAGGTGGAAAAAGGCTACCTAAGTATGATTCTCAATCAGAGACAACTAACGACACCTGCCTCTGATTGAGAATCATACCAGGCCAAAACGCAAAAACCAACATAGAAAAACGAACATAGATAACCCACCCAACTCACGCCCTGACCATACTAAAACAAAGAAATAATAAAAAAACTAAGGTCAGAACGTGACAGTTACATTTGGATATGCATAGGCTAAGCCATGCCTCCAGTCTTCTGATCTGTCCCGCTGGGTTATATCTTAATAAACCATCTACAATAACGCAGCACCCAGCATCAATAACCCAGCAGTTTTTAAAGAAAACAATGAGGCCAATGAGAGGTTTTGAAATCACCAGTCGGCCATATTGGCAGTCCTCCATAGGAATGAATTAATGGAATTCTACAGTATTTCAATGAAATGTTTCAAGGACAAAATTATGTGTATATTTAAAAAAAAATATGTATTGGAAATTTAGCTCACCATAAAATAATGTAAAAGTATGCATCAAGGTGTCTGTAATACAATGCATGTGGCAAAAACAGATTAATATATCGAAATTAATAAATGCATTTTTACAGCTTCCAAAATATTTTTTACAATAAGGGGTACTAAAATGGAGCGGTGGCTTTATAACAGCGCCCCCTGTAAGTCATCTAGTGTATATATAAATCATTGGTTATAACTGAATAACTTTTATGAGGTCTAAAACCATGGGTGAATTAGAACAATTGAAGCATGCATTTTGAAGCATTCGTTTTGAAATATCTAGAAGCTATGCATCAGTCTTTCTGTGTTTCCCAGAGTTAGTTTTGACAGTCTCTGTTCAGTAGCTTGAGGTGTGATAATCTGTATCTGTGTGATGGACAACTTCCTCAGGGATCTGTCTGAATTACCTTCCACCACCTGTGATCCCTGAAAATGTCCTCGGTTGAGGAGTCTGTTTCTTAGCTTCAATAAGCATTTTTCTACGGCTGGCCATGCTTTCCACCTTGCTACCCCTACCCCGGCCAACAACTCAGCGACCCCTGCAGCAACAGCCCACGTAGCACGCGCTCCAGCAGGTATATTTCACTGGTCATCCCCAAAGCCAACTTTGGCCTCTTTTCCTTCCAGTTCTCTGCTGACAATGACTGGAACGGATTGCAAAAATCACTGAAGCTGGAGACTTATACCCCCCTCTCTAATTTATGCATCAGCTGTCAGAGCAGCTTACCGATCACTGTACCTGTACACAGCCGATCTGTAAATAGCACACCCAACTACCTCCTCCCCATATTGTTATTTATCTTCTTGCTCTTTTGCACCCCAGTATCTCTACTTGCACATCATCATCTGCACATCTATCACTCCAGTGTTAATGCTAAATTTTAATTATTTTGCCTTTATGGCCTATTTATTGCCTTACCTCCCTAATCTTTTACAATTGCACACTCTGTACATATATTTTTCTATTGTGTTATTGACTGTACGTTTGTTTATGTGAAACTCTGTGTTGTTGTTTTTGTCACACTGCTTTGCTTAATCTTGGCCAGGTCGCAGTTGTAAATGAGAACTTGTTCTCAACTGGCCTACCTGGTGAAATAAAGGTGAAATATTTGTATTTAAAAAAGATCTTGATCCTCCAGCTGTTTGAAACCTCTCTCTGTCACACTCTCTGTGTATCAGTGTCTCTGTGTCTCTCCCCCTCTCTCCCTTGTGGTCCTCACCGCCTACAACTACAAGGGCACAAGGCGAGACCCAGATGCAGACACGGGAGGCAGATGGTTTGAGTCTGATAGTTATTAATCAATCCAAATGGGGTAAGCAAGAGAATGGTCGTGGACAGGCAAAAGGTCAAAACCAGTTTGGAGTCCAGGAGTTACAGAGTGGCAGGCAGGCTCGAGGTCAGGGCAGGCAGAATGGTCAAAGTCAAGTGGGTGCAAAGTCAAGAAAACAGGCAAGGGTCAAAACCTGGAGGACTAGCAAAAAAATAATAAAAGCAGGAGAACGGAAAACACGCTGGTTGACTTGAAAGACATACAAGACGAACTGGCACAGGGAGACAGTAAACACAGGGATAAATACACCAGGGAAAATAAGCGACACCTGGAGGGAGTGGAGACAATCACAAGGACAGGTGAAACAGATCTGCTGACTACTTGGTGGGTGGAGGAGTGTGTACGTGTGTGAGAGCATTACAGATATTGATTTTGGTCTAGTAAACTGCAATGCTCTCTCTCTCTCACACTATCTCTCAATGCAATTTAAGGGCTTTATTGGCATGGGAAAAAAATATTTTACATTGCCAAAGCAAGTGAAATAGATAATAAACAAAAGTGGCATAAACAAAAATAAATCTACAGTAAACATTACACTTAATAAAGTTCCAAAATAATAAAGACATTTCAAATGTCATATTATCTACTGTATATACGTATATACAGTGTTGTAATGATGTGCAAATAGTTAAAGTACAAAAGGGAAAATAAATATAGGTTGTATTTATAATGGGAATGGTTCTTCACTGGTTGCCCTTTTCTTGTGGCAACAAGTTATAAATCTTGCTGCTGTGATTGCACACTGTGGTATTTCACCCAAAATATATGGGAGTTGATCCAAATTGGATTTGTTTTCGAATTCTTTATAGGTCTGTGTAATCTGAGGGAAATATGTGTCTCTAATATAGTCATACTATGACGTTTGAAGGTAAGACACAGGTGCAGACAGTGTCGAAGTAACAAAAGTTGATTAAATTGAACACGGGCAGGAAAAGGTACAATACGGCAGACAGGCTCAGGGTCAGGGCAGTCAGAGGTCGGTAATCCAGAGTAGTGGGGCAAGGGTACAGGACGGTAGGCAGGCTCAGGGTCAGGGCAGGCAGAAACGTAAAAAACGTGAAAAATAGAAAAACAGGCACTATAGACAAGACAAGAGCAAGGGGGAAAATGCTGGTAGGTTTGATGAACAAAACAAACTGGCAACAGACAAACAGAGAACACAGGTATAAATACACAGGGGATAATGGGGAAGATGGGCGACACCTGGAGGGGGTGGAGACAATCACAAGGACAGGTGAAACAGATCAGGGTGTGACAGTACCCCACCTCTAGGGGTGCCACCTGGCGTCCTACCTGGGCGCAAACCTGGTTGACGGGGTGTCAGCGTTGGAAATCTGCGAGGAGGCCTGGGTCCAGGATGTCTCTGGCGGGGACCTAGCGCCGGTTTCTGGAGGCGATCCGCTTGTCGCCGATACCTGGAGGTGGTCTTTAAGAGAGCTGACCGGGCTCTCCTCCAGGTACGATGACAGCTGCGGACAAACATCTGGGCAGAAGGTATGCTGACCTCTTATTCCTGCTCAGGGAAAAGCGGGGGCTGATACCCCAGGGAACACTCAAAGGGAGATAGGCCCGTGGCAGAGCAGGGAAAGGTGTTGCGGGCGTATTCGACCCACACCAGCTGCTGGTTCCAGGTAGTAGGATTGGCAGAGACCAGGCAGTGAAGAGCAGTCTCTAGGTCCTGGTTGGCTCGCTCCGACTGGCCGTTGGACTGGGGGTGGAACCCGCAGGAAAGGCTGGCCAACGACCAAATGAGGGTGCAGAATGCCTTCCAGAACCCGGACGAGAACTAAGGGCCATGTCGACTGGTAGTCCATTGATCCGGAAGACGTGCTGCACCATGAGCTGGGCTGTCTCTTTGGCAGAGGGTAATTTGGGGAGATGAATGAAGTGGGCGGCTTTGGAAAACTGATCCACCATAGTCAGGATGGCAGTGTTTCCATCAGATGGGGGAAGAAAGTCCAGGGAGATGTGGGACCAGGGACGGTGAGGGACAGGCAGAGGTTGGAGGAGACCAGCCGGAGCTTGTCGAGGAGTCTTGTTTTGTGCACAAACCGTGCAAGCGGTGGCAAATGCGGAGACGTCAGGGACCATGGTAGTCCACCAAAAGCGTTGTTGCACAAACGCCAGTGTCCGGCGGGAGCCCAGGTGGCAGGCCAGTCTGGAGGAGTGGGCCCACACCAGGACCGCGGAGCGGACCGGGTCAGGCACGAACATTCGGTTATCTGGGCCCCCCCGGGGTTCGGCTGGTAATGCTGCGCCTCCCGGACCTGCTTCCCTATACCCCAGCTGAGTGCCGTCGCCAGGCTTGATGTGGGGATGATGGTCTCGGGCTCCGGGGTAATAGCCGAGGGGCTATAATGGCAAGACAGTGCATCCGACTTGACATTCTTGGTCCCCGGCCGATATGAGAGGGAGAAGTTGAACAGTGTGAACAGCAGGGCCCATCTAGCTTGCCTGGAGTTGAGACGTTTGGCGGTGCGGAGGTACTCCAGATTTTTGTGGTCGGTCCATACGATGAACGGATGTTTACACATCTTCCAGCCGGTGCCTCCATTCCTCCAACGGCATCTTCACTGCGAGAAGCTCACGATTCCACACATCGCAGTTTTTCTCCATGGCAATGGGAGAAGAAGGCGCAGGGATGTAGCTTCAGGTCCAGGGCAGAACGCTGGGACAGGACCGCCCCCACTCCTACATCAGAAGCATCGGCCTCCACCACGAACTGACGGGAAGGGTCAGGATGAACCAAGATGGGAGCAGTGGTGAAGTGGTGTTTGAGGTTCCGGAACGCCCGGTCAGCAGCAGGGTACCACGTGAACGGAACCTTGGGAGAGGTAAATGTTGACAGAGGGGAAGCCAGGGTGCTGTAACCCCAGATAAAGCGATGATAAAAGTTTGTGAACCCCAGGAAACATTGCAGCTGCACCCTGGACGTGGGCTGGGGCCAATCCACCACCGCTCTCACCTTCCCGGAATCCATGTGGACACTCCCAGTTGAGATGGTGTACCCCAGAAAGGGGATGGTGGAGCGATGGAACTCACACTTCTCTGCCTTAACAAACAGCTGATTCTCCAGGAGGCGTTGAAGAACCTGTAGATCATGGAGCACATGTTCTTGGGGGGAGCGGGAAAAGATGAGGATGTCATCAATGTAGACGAAGACGAACTGGTTCAACATATCGCAGAGAACATAATTTACCAGAGTCTGGAACACAGCAGGGGCATTGGTGAGACCAAATGGTATGACCAAATACTTGTAGTGGCCGCTGACCGTATTGAAGGCGGACTTCCACTCATCCCCCTCCCGTATCCGCACCAGATGGTAGGTGTTCTGTAGATCCAGCTTGGAAAACATGGTGGCCTCCTGGAGCGGCACAAAGGCCGAGGAGATGAGTGGTAGCGGGTAGCGGTTCGTCACCATTATGTCATTGAGTCCCCGGTAGTTGATACACGGGCACAGGGTCTTGTCCTTGCGCCGGTGGGAGAGGATGAAGGACGTATCAATCCTGCAGCTAGGGAGTCCCCAATGTAGGTTTCCCTTGCCTTGGTCTCTGGTCCCGACAGCGAGTACAATCGTCCTCGGGGTCAGAGTGGTGCTAAGGAGAAGGTCAATCCCACAGTCATAAGGTCGGTGCGGTGTAAACGAAGTGGCACAGGCCTTGTTGAACACCTCCCGAAGGTGCTGGTACTCCGCGGGAATGGCGGAGAGGTTTGGGGCACCTTCCGAGCACCCAGGAAGACGTCCCGGGGCAGGTTGTGCTGACTTCAGACAATGGGCGTGGCAGAATGGACTCCAGCCCATGATGGAACCAGTAGACCAGTTGATGGGGGATTTTGTCGCTGGAGCCAGGAGATTCACATATTTACAGGAATCTGAGCAAACTTGATGAGCAGAAATTAAATAGCTTTGCCACGATTCCCTGACACCCATAGGTTGTTGAGAGTGGTATTATGAGTGACCCGGCCTATAGAGCGCCCGTCCAGCGCTCTAACATCCATGGGAATGGAGAGGGGCTCTTGGCAACGGGACCGTCGGGAACTTCCGGGATGACTCAGAGGCAAGGTGGAATCCCTGGACATGCGAGCGAAGTCGAATTTTCCTCTCCCTCCGTTTTTCCCGTAGTCGCCCATCGATTCGGATGGTCAAAGCGAAGAGGGAATCACGATCCGTAGGTAACTCCCGCTCTGCAAGCTCATCCTTGATCTCCCCCGAGACACCATGCAGGAACATATCAAACAGTGCTTCCTGGTTCCAAGCACTCTCCGCTGCCACCGTGCGGTAATCCACCACTTAGTCTTACACATTGCGGGATTTCTGCCCGAAGTTGGATTAGCTTCCGGGCAGCTTCTCTCCCGGAGAACGGGGAATCAAAAACCTTCTTCACCTCTCCCACGAACCCCTCCAGACTAACACATATGGCCAACTGTTGTTCCCATACCACAGTAGCCCAGGTGAGAGCCCTCCCGGACATCAGCGTGATGTGGTAGGCTATCTTGGAGACATCCGAGTGGAAGGAGGAGGGCTGAAGCTCAAAAATGAGGGCATATTGAGCTAGAATCGGGGGGTGTAAGCAGGGCTCCCTAGAAGGTGGAGTGACCAATGAGATGGCACTGCTACCTGCTGAGTTACTGCGGGGCTGTGGGGTTACCACCGTGGTAGGCTGCCTCCCAGACAATCCACCGAATTGCTCCAGCACAAAATGTCCAATGCCTGGTCATGGCGTTTAGCCAACATTTGGAACCCCTCCATCAGGCCACAAAGCAATTCCTCATGCCTACCGATGGTGGTTACTTGGGAGGAGATGGCATTGCGCAGCTGGCCCTGGTGGGGCAGTCATGGCCAGTTCGTACTATCACGTTTGAAGGTAAGACCCAGTTGCAGACAGTATCGAAGTAACAAAAGTTTATTAAATTGAACACGGGCAGGCAAAGGTACAGGACGGCAGGCAGGCTCAGGGTCAGGGCAGGCAGAAAGGTAAAAACTGGGAAAACTAGAAAAACAGGCACTATAGACAAGAGAAGAGCAAGGGGGAAAACACTGGTAGATTTGATGAAAAAATGAACTGGCAACAGACAAACAGAGAACATAGGTATAAATACACAGGGGAAAATGGGGAAGATGGGCGTCACCTGGAGGGGGGTGGAGACAATCACAAAGACAGGTGAAACAGATCAGGGTGTAACACATACATTTGGCAGGAGGTTAGGAAGTGCAGCACAGTTTCCACCTTATCTCACTCTCTCACTCTCTCTCACTCTCTTAATTCTCAATTTCTCAATTTAAGGGCTTTATTGGCATGGGAAACATATGTTAGCATTGCCAAAGCAAGTGAAGTAGATAATAGTCTCTCTCTCACTCTCTCTCTCTCACCCTCGCTCTCTCCCTCACATGCCCTCGCTCTCTTTCTTTCTCCCTCTCTCTCTCTCGTTCTCTCTCTCTCACTCTCTCTCTCACTCTCTCTCACTCTCTCCCTCTCTTTGTCTCTCTCTCACTCTCTCTCTCTCTTTCTCTCACTCACTCACTCTCTCTCACTCTCTCCCTGTCTCTGTGTCTCTGTCTCTCTCTGTCTCACTTTCTCTCTCTCTCTCTCTCTCTCTCTCTTTCACACACACACTCTCACATTCTTTCTCACACACTCTTCACACTTTCTCTAGTACTCTCTCTCAATTCAATTCAATTCAATTCAATTGACTTTATTGACATGGTAGGTTCGTTATTACTTACATTGTCAAAGTATACATATCGAAAAATAAAAATAAAATATATATGTATATATATACAAAATATATATATATTTATATATAAATAAATGGTGGGACCAACAGCAATAATAACAGTAGTAGTGGACATGGGATTACCATTAACAACAACTACAACAACAATATTAATCAGAACAACAATAAATTAAAGCAACAGTAGTAGACCAGTGTCAATATGACTTGAGAAGACATATGACCTGGTATGAAAGACAAAACAAAACTAAGCTAAATGGGAAATATTATCAATATTACTTTGCATTTTTCACTGGCTGTCCCTCAGGTTGTGGCAGGAGGACACATATTTGGCTGCCAAAACTGCACATTTTGGCTTTTCACCCAATAAATATTTGATTTTTTCTTCATCTTTTATAGTTTCAAATTCTTTGTATCGAGTTATAATTTTGGGAAAGAAATATGCTCTTAGGTCTGAGTATTTGTCACAGTGTAGTAGGAAATGCACCTCTGTCTCTACCTCTCCTCTGGAGCAGAGTGAGCACAGCCTGTCCTCTCTGGGCAGCCAGGTTTGTCTGTGACGACCGGTCTCTATAGCCAGACGGTGCTCACTGAGTCTGTACCTAGTCAATGTTTTCCTCAGTTTTCTATCAGTCACAGTGGTCAGATAGTCTGCCACCATGTACTGTCTGTTTAGAGCCAAATAGCATTGAAGTTTACTTTGATTTTTTGTGGTGTCTTTCCAATAGGTTATATATTTTTCTTTTTGTTTTGTGATGATTTGGTTGGGCCAGATTTTCTGAGGGCTGTCCCGAGGCTCTATGGGGTTGGTTTGGGTTGGTGAACTGAGCCTCAGAACCAGCTGGCTGAGGGGACTCTTCTCTGGTTTCATCTCTTTACATTGTAGAGCTGTGTGATGGAATGTTTTAGGGTCACTTGTTTTTAGATGGTTGTAAAATTTGATGGCTCTTTTTTCTATTCGAATGAGGAGGGGGTATTGGCCCAATTCTGCCCTACATGCGTTATTTGGAGTTTTTCTTTGTACTTGCAATACAGTCTTGCAAAACTCTGCATGCAATATTTCAGTTGGATGTTTGTCCCATTTAGTGAATTCATTATTAGAGAGTGGACCCCATACTTCACTGCCATATAGAGCAATTGGTTCTATAACTGATTGAAACATTTTGAGCCAGATTCTAATTGGAATTTCAATTTTGATGTTCCTTTTAATGGCATAGAATGCTCTTCTTGCTTTGTCTCTCAGCTCATTCACAGCCATGTGAAAGCTACCTGTGTTGCTCATATTTAGTCCTAGATATGTGTAGTTTTTGGTGTGTTCTAATAGAACTGTGTCCAAATAGAATTTATATTTGTCATCCTTATTTCCCGACCTTTTTTGGAATATCATTATATTTGTTTTTTTTAGGTTAACGGTCAGAGCCCAGGTCTGACAGAACCTGTGAAGACGATCTAGGTGCTGCTGTAACCCCTCATTAGTGGGAGACAGCAGCACCAGGTCATCTGCGTACAGCAGACACTTGATTTCAGTGTTGTGTAGGGTGATACCAGGTGCTGCCGATTCTTCTAATGTTTTTGCCAATTCATTAATGTAGATGTTAAATAATGTTGGACTTATTGGGCAGCCCTGTTTCACTCCCCGCCCCTGAGAGAAGAAGTCTGTTTGCTTGTTGCCAATTTTAACCGCACATTTGTTTTTAGTGTACATTGATTTAATAAAATCATATGTTTTCCCTCCAATACCACTTTCTATTAGTTTATAAAAAAGACCTTCGTGCCAAATTGAATCAAATGCTTTCTTGAAATCTACAAAACACGAGTAGATTTTGCCTTTGTTTTGGTTATCAATTAGAGTGTGGAGGGTGTAAATGTGGTCTGTTGTACGATAATTTTTCAGAAATCCAATCTGGCTTCTGCTCAGGACGTTGTGTTCGTCAAGGAAATGATGTAGTCTGCTATTTATAATAATGCAGAGAATTTTCCCCAAGTTGCTGTTAACGCAAATTCCTCTGTAATTATTTGGGTCAAATTTGTCTCCATTTTTATAGATTGGTGTGATCAATCCCTGGTTCCAAATATCGGGGAAAATACCTGCAGTGAGGATAATGTTGAAGAGTTTGAGTATAGCCAATTTGAATTTGTGGTCTGTATATTTGATCATTTCATTTAAAATACCATCAGCACCACAGGCCTTTTTGGGTTGGAGATTGCATAGTTTTTCCAATAATTCTTCTTCTGTAATTGGGGTATCTACAGGATTCTGATAGTCTTTGACTGCTAATTCAAGGATTTGTAATTTTTCTTGTATATCTTTTTGTTCTGGGCTCTTTGTTATATTGCTGTAGAGGTTTGCAAAGTGATTTCTCCACATATCCCCATTTTGGATAGCCAATTCCTCATGATGAGGTTTGTTTAATTTATTCCAATTCTCCCAGAAGTGGTTTGATTCTATGGATTCCTCAATTCCATCCAGCTGATTTCTAATGTGCTGTTCCTTTTTTGTTCTTAGGGTGCGTTTGTATTGCTTCAGTGTTTCCCCATATTGAAGGCGTATATTTTTGTTGTCTGGTTCTCTGTGTTTTTGATTAGATATATTTCTCAATGACTTTCTTAGATTTTTGCAATCATTATCAAACCATTTTTCATTATCTGTTATTTTTGGTTTGCTCTTATGCTTCTTTAGATTAGCCAAGGAGGCTAATTTGTCAAATATAAAGTTTATGTTTCTAACGGCCAAATTTACACCTTCATTGCTGAAGGAGAATGTTAAGGCTAAAAAGTTGTCCAGGAGAGATTGCATTTTTTGGCTACTAATTGCTTTTTGGTAGATGTCTGTACTGTTTGCACTCCATCTATAGGCTTGTTTAGTACCATGTAATTTATTGGGCCGTGATGCTTCATGGTTGGGTTCTGCTCTTCTCAGATACACTGTGATTTTACTGTGGTCTGAGAGAGGTGTTAGTGGGCTGACTGTGAAGGCTCTGAGAGACTCTGGGTTTAGGTAGGTGAGGAAGTAGTCTACAGTGCTGCTGCCAAGGGATGAGCTGTAGGTGTACCTACCAAAAGAGTCTCCTCTCAGCCTGCCATTGACTATGTACAGACCCAGTGTTCGACAGAGCCTCAGGAGCTGTACTCCGTTTTTGTTTTTCACTTTGTCATAGTTGTTTCTGTGGGGGTATGTGGGGAGGGAAAGGTTATTGCTTCCTGGTAGGTGTTTATCCCCATGACTGTTAATAGTGTCTTGTTCTTCTGCTGTTCTAGCATTCAGGTCTCCACAGACCAGTACGTTGCCTTGGGCCTGAAAGTGACTAATCTCTCCCTCTAGAATAGAGAAGCTCTCTTCATTGAAGTAGGGTGACTCTGAGGAGGGAATGTATGTGGCACAGAGGAAGACGTTTTTATCTGTCAAGATAGCCTCCTTGTTGATTTTTAACCAGATAAAGAATTCTCCTGTTTTGATCAATTCGATTGAATTAATTAGTTCAGATTTATACCATATTAACATTCCCCCTGAGTCTCTGCCCTGTTTGATTCCTTTTAATTTAGTGGATGGTATGATTATCTCCCTATAACCTAGTGGACAGCCAGTGGAAACATCACCTCTGCACCATGTTTCCTGTAGTACTACAATATCAACATCATCAATTTCTTTCAGGAAGTCTGGGTTTCTGCTCTTTAGCCCAAAAGCAGAGGACTTCAAACCTTGTAAATTCCAACATGCAACGTAAAAAGACTTCATAACTTTTTTTTTTCTCTTTCTTTTCTTTACCTTTCAAAATGAGACAAACATTCACATCCAAGAAGAACCATTAACAGGATTTTTCAATTAAAGTAAACTATTATTTTGCAAATGTGATTTGTTTATCATTTAAGATGATGACACAAGAATTTGTGTCATGCCACTTGGGTGGATGTAGTGTGAGGATGGTGGTGTTCTTGTGCTCATCTTACCATGACCCTCGGCCTATCACATGTGAGCATAGTAGATTCAGCATTTGTTTAATGTCACTCAATTGGTTGGTGGGGGCTAGGCCAGTTGCTCCTCTCACAGCCTGTGCGTAGCTCTGCCTGCTGGGCTGTGGCTCCTCCAGGTGTGGGTCTGCGGGGGGGAGGAGGGGGGTGGTAGGCCTCATCTGGGTGGCTCTGAAGCTGGGCTGGGGTGGTCTGTGCTGCGCTGGCTGTGGTGGGCATTGAGGTTGGTGGTGCTGTGGTCGTGGCTGGGGGGTCCAGGGTGCTGGTCCGGGGTGTTGTGTCGGTGATCTCGGAGGGGTGGAAATTGCTCCGCTGTTCCTGGGTGGACAGGTCGGGCTGCGGTTTAAAGCGACGTCCTTGAGAGTCTTGGCAAAGATGGGGACTGTCTCCCTGTACAGGTGAACATGGTCATAGAGACAGTCCAGATCGAGGGTGGGATGGTGGGCCAGGTGTACATTGGGTCGCAGGGCACAGTCCCGGGATAGGCTGGCGTTTATTCTTTGGATTGTGGCAGGGTGGAAGTCCCTCCTCTGTAGAAGGGTTGCCACTATGATTCTTGAGTTGGGGAAGATTGCGGAGGCCTTCTCAATCACTCCCCGTAGTGAAGTCGCCACCCTCTCCTGCTGAGCACGCAGGTCGTTGCTTCCGATATGTATAATTATGTGGCTTGGCAACCCGAGATGGGCCTTATCAAGCAGCTCCATGGCACTTTGCGTTGTTGGGCACCACACCTTTCTCGTTTTGTGTCTAGGGAAAAGTTTCTTCTCCTGGACATACCTCCCATTTGAGTCCATTAACAGGACGATGCCAGCCAGTGTTTCTTCTGGACTGGGGGGGGCAGAGTGGGGGCTGGTGGATGTTGGAGCTGGGGTGTGGCTGGCCTGTGTCGGTGCCACTGTTAGTGGGAGGCTGTTCTGTGGGTTGGGGAGGAGGGGTGCAGCAGGCAGGGCTGGGGAAGTCTGGCTGGTTGAGCTGGGCTCCTCTCCTGTGTGAGGGCAGGTCATAGGGTGGTGATCTATCTGCTCCTGCAGCCTGTCCTCTGCTCTCTTTCTCTCCTGCAGCTCCTCTCTTAGTGTGGTCAGCTCCTTATTGCTGCTCTGCCTGTCTTTTTGGAGCTCTCTCACCTCCTGTGTTAGATCAGCCAGCTCTCTCTTGAGCCCGTCTCTCTCTTGCTGAACCTCTTTCAGCTGTGTTGCAAGGCTGCTGTCCTGCTCTGTCCTCACCTTGGTTAGGAGCTCCTCTAAGGTGTGGTTGTCTGGTTGCTGCTTGCTCACGCTCTCCCTGAGCAGGACCACCTCCCCCTCCAGTTTGGTGAACTCATCCCTCATGGCAGCCATAGTGGTGAGGAGGGCCTGAGCCTGCTCTGCACTGAGGGGGTCGCTCTCCTCCTGGGGCGTGTCCTCCACTATGGTGGGAAGAGAGTTGCTGGATGTGCCTTTTTGGGTGGGGAGGGTAGGGGTGAGGGTGGTGCTGGTGGAGTTTGTCTTGTGGGAGGGCATGTCACTGGTGGTGTTCTTCTCTCTCTCCGCTCTCTCCTTAATGGTCTGAAAGTCTGTTTCAAACAGCCTGATGTTACCTTGCACCATGACAGTCCCAGTCTTGTAGAGGTTGATTGTTATCATGGTGCTGTCAGGGTCGTCTGTCTCTTTGATTTTCAGCTTCCACCCATTACAGATTCCCTCTTTCTTTATGCATGGGTAGTGAGAGCAGACTGCTGAGCGCCATGCATTTGGCTGGTCAGTGAGGAAGATGAGATTACTCACGTCACCGTTTTTGTAGAGGTCTGCAAAAAGGGTTTCTGGCCTCTCCTCTAGTAGTTTCTGTTTGAAAGCTTTCCTCATTGTGTCATTTTTGGCCTTTTTTGGGTAGAGAATGGATTCTGCGCTGAGGGGGAGTGGGGAAATGGTGTCTGTGCGCTCTGCTACTCCCGCTGCTGCTGCGCTGTTCTGCTGCCCCTTTGCCATGGCAACCGATTTGTTCGTCTGCTGTTCGCGCTACTTTAGAAAAAAACAGCAAAAAGAGTGAAAAATCCTCACACAAAAAAATGAAGATATTGTAATGACCCGGCTGGGTCATAAAGGGAAAAGAGACGGACTCTAGGTGTGCAGGTCAGAACACAGGTTTATTCATAAACTGGGCTATTGTTCCGGCCACAACCCACGCCGCTAAATGCCGAACGTACACAATGTTACCCTGTCGGGTCAAGAGTCACTCTCATAGGAACAGATCAAGGCACGAACAGAAGAGAGAGAACAATGAGACAGTAATCCCTATTTATGCATTTCCAAATCCCGCGGTATTACCCATCATACCCCCCCAACCTTTCCATCTGTCCTGACATATTTAACCCCTGCTAGTAGCCATGAGAACCATAACACACCCACAAACACAGAACACAATACCGGGTCGTTACAATATGTTTACCGTTAGTCCGTGCTGCTTTTTGGGTTTCTCACTCAGTTTGGTCGTTTGATGTAGTTGTATTAACTGCCCTTGCTAGGTTTGTTATAGCTCGTTTCTTCTGGCTAGCTTGTTATTCTGCTGGCTAGGTCTTTGTTGTGTAGCTAGCTAGCTAGACTCCAAACGTCTTAACTTGAGGCGCAAAGTTACTTTTTTTTTCTATTCTGAATGAATAGAGTTGTTGTTCATCACTTCTTGTCTGGAATTCTTCTTCGATTAGAGTGTTTATCTCATTCTAAAAACCAAAAAAAATCAAATATATCAGGAGCTCATGTTGAGCATGACTCTCTCTCTCTCTCCCTCTCTCTTTATTCTCTCCCTCTCTCTTTACAGTAGATGGCGCTGTGCCATAATATCATAAATTCCACCATAATCCACTTCACAGAACATAATAAATGATCAGGCCCAAAATAAAGAAATAAAAAAGACACTGTGAATTTAGGTTTGACATGAAGTCTGGGGTTGACTTTCAGTGCATGGAAAGTACTCTGGAGAGTGGAGTGTTAGTGGGTGGGCTTTTGGGTCTGATTAAATGCAGACAGGGCCATGCTCAGCTGGGCATTGATTGGCATGATGACAGCCAGCTAGTGCAGAGGAGTTAGAGCAGTAGTGTGCAGTAGTTTAATGGAAGACTCATTGGGGACTTGAATACAACACTAAAGAGAAAACTAGTGTAACAGTATAACTTTACGTCGTCCCCTCGCCCCGACACGGGCGCGAACCAGGGACCCTCTGCACACATCAACAACGGTTGCCCACGAAGCATCGTTACCCATCGCTCCACAAAGGCCGCAGCCCTTGCAGAGCAAGGGGCAACCCTACTTAATGTCTCAGAGCAAGTGACGTAACTGATTGAAATGCTACTAGCGCGCACCCGCTAACTAGCTAGCCATTTCACATCCGTTACACTAGCTTAGAATGGAATTCTCCTTTTGACCAGGAACAGCTGCTCATGTGACTTGTAAGGGATTTCTTTGCTCAATGTTACAGCAAAAACATGATTTTTGTCAAGCGATTTGGTCACTACGTTCAGGGATATAGATACTGTGGTTCCAGTCTGAGGAAACATTTAAACAGATGACAAACCAGAGACATCTACATAGTCTGTCTGACAGCATTGGATATTTTGTTATTATTTTGTTATCTAGTCATGATTATGTCATTATTTTGTAATTACCTTTTAATTTTGAGTGTATATTGAGTAAATGAAACATAACATTATATCATTGATTCATCAGGCTCATCCTATGCTCTGTAATTAGGTTTGCAGAGAGATCCATCTTTCTGGTGAATCATGCTTCTGCCTCTAAACACAGTATGTAGAAGCTGCCCTAACCATAGGTCCAGAGTCAGCTATGTTTTAAACTCCCTAATGGGTAGGGTTAAACTTGGAGTTAGGGGTAATCTTATCCTGGATCTGTGGTTAGGGACTTATACCTTCTACTTCTACACAGTGTGTCATAGTGCCCTGGCCCCCGTCCTGCCTTGCCCCCGCGGCCCTGCCCCCGCGGCCCTGACCCGAGTCCCATTCTGGTGCCGCTGATAGGGGCAGCTGGATGCCTTTATCAGCCCCCTCCCTCCCTTTCTGAGAAACCTGGTCTGACCTCTCCTCTTCCAGACCTGGGCCATGACCACTGGAGTTCCAACCATAGATATACAGACAAATGGAAATTGGGCACATCTGGTTTTAACAAAAATTGTGTGGTTCTACAGTAAATAAAAAGCAATAAATACCAACAGATGTATCTCAGAGCATGTTGTTGTTTTTTCCATTTATGTCAGTGTAAGATCTAACCCTACTGTTGTACGCATATGTATGAATATGTATTACCTATGTTTTGCCTACTGTACACTACTGTAGGAGAAAGACTATGATCCCACAAGATGTTGCAAGCTCTCTTGGATTTCGGTTTTATTGTAATATGTTTGTTGGGACCATTGAATATACTGGAGGACGTGTGAGTAGTAGTTATGTCTATCTGACATATGTTGGTGTCTATCTGACATCTTGTATGCAGATGCTATATTTCAAAGATTTTGTGGAAACTAGAAACATGGGCAGGGCAACCACTAGTGCACTGTTCCAGGTGAAAAGCAAACCTTCACTGCAACCTGGCTTGGGTTGAAGACCTACATAGAGGCATCTAGTATGGCTCATAAATGGGTCATTGTAGAGAAGTGGTGCAAATATGGGGTTGGAAAACAATTCAAATTAGTATCCTATTTCTCCCAAACTTTTATCACACATGTCTTCCAACATATGTCAGATAGACATAACTACTACTCACACGTCTTCCAACATATGTCAGATAGACATAACTACTACTCACACGTCTTCCAAACATATGTCAGATAGACATAACTACTACTCACACGTCTTCCAACATATGTCAGATAGACATAACTACTACTCACACGTCCTCCAGTATATGTCAGATAGACATAACTACTACTCACACGTCTTCCAACATATATCACATAGACATAACTACTACTCACACGTCTTCCAACATATGTCAGATAGACATAACTACTGCTCACACGTCCTACAGTATATGTCAGATAGACATAACTACTACTCACACGTCTTCCAGCATATGTCAGATAGACATAACTACTACTCACACGTCCTCCAGTATATGTCAGATAGACATAACTACTACTCACACGTCTTCCAACATATGTCAGATAGACATAACTACTACTCACACGTCTTCCAACATATGTCAGATAGACATAACTACTACTCACACGTCTTCCAACATATGTTAGAAAGACATAACTACTACTCACACGTCTTCCAACATATGTCAGATAGACATAACTACTACTCACACGTCTTCCAGCATATGTCAGATAGACATAACTACTACTCACACGTCTTCCAACATATGTCAGATAGACATAACTACTACTCACACGTCTTTCAGCATATGTCAGATAGACATAACTACTACTCACACGTCTTCCAACATATGTCAGATAGACATAACTACTACTCACACGTCTTCCAACATATGTCAGATAGACATAACTACTACTCACACGTCTTCCAACATATGTCAGATAGACATAACTACTACTCACACACTTTGTTTATATTGCATATTTGAAATATTGTCCTGAATTCCTGACCACTCCCACTAAAATTGTCACTACTGAAATATAGTGGAAAAGTTGCAGTAATGGGAGAACCAGGCACAGTAATGCTAATTTTGATTAACCTTCTATTAAAGATACATTTTACAAAACAATATGAAACATTTACAAATATAATCTCTATTTATCTTTGTAAAATTTTCTATTTGGTTTTATGAATCTGACACGTATTGATTGATTGAAGTACTTATGCATCTAATTAATTATGTTGTTATATGTTTAAATAGTCACTTTCCCTATTTTTTGTGGCAAAATATCAGTTGTTTCAGTAGTGACGTCATTGTTTTGGATGTTACCTGGAGTATACAGTGGGTATAGAAAGTCACCACCCCCTTTCAAAATGTTCACCTTTTGTTGCTTTACAGCCTGAAATGAAAACACATAAAATCAGACTTTTTCCGGCTTTATTTATACACAGTTGTCACACCCTAATCTGTTTCACCTGTCCTCGTTATTGTCTCCACCCCCTCCAGGTGTCGCTTGCTTTCCCCAGTGTATTTATCTCTGTGTTTCCTGTCTCTGTACCAGCTTGTCTTGTATGTTCCAAGTTAACCAGGATTGTTTTCCTGTTCTCCTGTTTTTTGCTATTCTCCTTTTTCTAGTCCTCCCGGTTTTGACCCTTGCCTGTTTCTGGACTCTGTACCCGCCTGCCTGACCATTCTGCCTGCCTTGACCACGAGCCTGTCTGTCACTGTACCTTGTGGACTCTGATCTGGTTTTGACCTTTTGCCTGTCCATGACCATTCTGTTGCCTACTCCTTTTGGATTATTACACATCTAAGACTCCAACCATCTGCCTCCTGTGTCTGCATCTGTGTCTCACCTTGTGCCTTGATACACAGTAACCCACAATATCCAAGTACATTTTTTTCTCTAAAAACCTCTGAAAATGTATTAACTTTAAGCAGTAAAATATCCTATTTGGATAAGTAATCACCCTCCTGAGTGAATACTTTGGTGGAAACACCTTTTGCTTGAATTACAGCCATGAGTCTCTTTGAATACTTCTCTACTAACTTTGCACACCTAGGCTGTGCAATATTTGCCCATTGCTCCTTGCAAAATTGTTCGAGCTCAGTCAAATTGCATGGTGACTGCACTCTTCAAGTCATTTTCCAGATTCTCGATGGGATTTAGGTTGTGGCTCTGACTAGGCCACTCAAGGACATTCACCTTGTCCTTCATCCACTGTATGATTGCTTTGGCGGTGTGCTTTGGGTCATTGTCATGTTGAAACGTGAACCATCTTCGCATTTTCAACTTCCTGGCAGAGGGCTGCAGGTTCTCCTCAAGAATCTGTCTCTATTTTACACTGTCCATGTTCCCTTCTATCCTGACAGGTGCTCCAGTCCCTGCTTAAGAGAAACACCCTCTCAAAAGGATACTGCCACCGCCGTGCTTTACTGTAGGCATGGTGTTCTTTACTGTAGGCATGGTGTTCTTTACTGTAGGCATGGTGTTCTTTACTGTAGCCATGGTGTTCTTTACTGTAGCCATGGTGTTCTTTACTGTAGCCATGGTGTTCTTTACTGTAGCCGTGGTGTTCTTTACTGTAGACATGGTGTTCTTTACTGTAGACATGGTGTTCTTTACTGTAGCCATGGTGTTCTTTACTGTAGCCATGGTGTTCTTTACTGTAGCCATGGTGTTCTTTTGGGTGGAAAGATGTATTGGGTTTTCGCCAGACATATCTTTTTGCGTTCAGGCCAAAAAGTTATATTTTGGTCTCATCTGAACACTGCACCTTTTGCCATTTTCAACTTCCTGGCAGAGGGCTGCAGGTTCTCCTCAAGAATCTGTCTCTATTTTACACTGTCCATGTTCCCTTCTATCCTGACAGGTGCTCCAGTCCCTGCTTAAGAGAAACACTCTCTCAAAAGGATACTGCCACCGCCGTGCTTTACTGTAGGCATGGTGTTCTTTACTGTAGGCATGGTGTTCTTTACTGTAGGCATGGTGTTCTTTACTTTTCTTTTCTTTGCAGTGGATTAACAATTGTGCCAATCATAGAGATATAACCCGTTTTACTTTGGACATTGCAATTGATGGATTCCATTTTAAAGGGGTATAGTTCAGTACAGTCAAGTAGAGTAGGTTATAGTTCAGTACAGTAGAGTAGGGTGCAGTACAGTACAGTGTCGTGTCTTTGCTATCGTTAAATTGAAGACTTATAGTTTTTATCATAGATTCCTGTAATTAGGGATTACGCTATCACTTGAGTAATAACGTAACTAATTAACTATGAATTCGAGGGCACCAGGGAAAGTTATTAGATTACAAAGTTATAATTTCCCAATATAACCTTTCAGATATTTTCATATCTGATCAATAGTCTTCTAATTAATGATTTATTTACTCTACCTCGTCAGTCTCATTCCAAACGTCGTAAATCGTTGATTATCTGCACGAACCCAGTCTTCACTATGAGTCATCCATACATCAATTGTCTTAAATCATTTATTTATTACTAACTAATTAATTCACAGAAATGCATAAACAAACACAACAAACTTAAAATAGTTACATGAAATGATGGGAGCAATATGCCCTAGTGGGCTGAACCGGCATGGCGGCTTGTTAGACAAAAGGGATGGATGGGGGGTCGATTCAGAAGTCACTACAGAGTATACTCTTTATAACAATTGACATGCTAATCCTTACACATGAACGCTCACTCATTCGGGAACAATTGCAATCAATATATATATATTTACGCTTATTGTTTGTGTCGTCTTGATCGTCGGAGAGAAGTTAGTTTTGTTGGAGCTCCTTCTGTCGTAGTTATTGTGGATTGTTCAGAGTGACATTCGTTATAGAACACTTGTTTCGGCGGTTGTCTTTCTTCGCGTTCAATGATACCGAATTCCTAGCTGCAGACTAGTAGTCAATATCAAAGACTTGTTCTCATTCGTATAAGAGTTTTAACAACGTGGTATGGTTAAAACTTCAGCAATGTTACATTCAACCTTCGTTCTCCCCATTGAGGATAAACATGGTCTAAATGGTAATTTCTTAAAGTGGGCTTTTATTCAGATAGCAGAGAGGGGTGGTTCCATGGTCTCTGACCCAACTGACTCAGGGGCGGTCCTTGGATTTAGTTCAAGTACAACAGGGAGTTGTATTTTTCTTCATTAAACAGTTCAAAATCACATTACACAATTATACAAACAGTATCATACTCACTCATTCATTTTATACAACACACAGATGTAAACCTCATATCTGAGGTTATTATATAAACAGCGGTATGGTAATGTAGTCCCACAGTCTCACATGAGTTTCCCACATGGGGACAAATGGACATGTCAATAGCTAGGATCTTCACCGATCTTTCCTACTTTGGCAGGAACATGAAATATGTTCGTACCTCAAGTTTTGTGAGGTGGAAGAGAATTCCTTTGTTCTGAAAGTTTACCCTCTCTCTTAATACTATTGGCCATGAGGAGATTCTCAGGAATTTACGACATCTCTCTGTGATCACCGCATGGGTTGTGGTAGGAAAGGGAGAGGCAGAGAGAGGGGGATGGGGTTTGAAGTACCCAAGCAGGCAACATCATGACAACAGTACAATGATTGATAGACCTCTATGTTTGGGCTCTTGGAGGGTTGAAGCCCCCTGCTGGCTATGCATCTCAATACACTTTTTAATTGAAGTGTGCACTTGTCAACTACCTACATGGTGGTCCTCTGTAGCTCAGTTGTTAGAGCATGGTGCTTGCGACTTTCAAATGGAGATAGCTCCATGCCATCACAGGCACTATAATGGCACAGATTCAAAGATGATACCTCTATATGTCTATGGTGTACATTTTTTCTGTTGTGGCTGTTTTAGACTTTCATGTATTCTCATAGCATTCTCATTCTCATATGGCTCACTAGCTTTCATTTGGACAGATGAACATCCCAGCAAACATATATTTTAGTCCCAAAACCATACTTTACATATAATTCTTGCAATATTAGATGTTCGGTAATGACACTTCTTAAACATACATGATTAACCAACTTGCTCACTCATCTTCTGCAAAATGTTTGCAGACAGACATGCAGCCATGCTGGAAAGGGGTGATATATGTAGGGGTGTGGCTTAAGGCAAAATCATTCTACAGTCTTTTAAATTGTGTGTTAGCGAGGTCGGGCACTGATGTTGGGAGATAAGGCATGGCTCGTAATCGGCGTTCAAATTCATCCCAAAGTTGTTTGATGGGGTTGACATCAGGGCTCTGTGCAGGCCACTCAAGTTCTTCCACACTGATCTCGACAAACCATTTCTGTATGGACCTTGCCTTGTGCACAGGGGCATTGTCATGCTGAAACAGGAAAGGGCCTTCCCCAAACTGTTGCCACAACGTTGGGAGCACAGAATCGTCTACAATATAATTGTATGCTGTAGCGTTAAGATTTCCCTTCACTGGAACTAAAGGGCCTTTCCCGAATCATGAAAAACAGCCGCAGACAGGTTCTACGGTTCTAGAAACATAAATCCCTCTACTTTCAAATCACATTCAAATAATTTCATAAATGCAAAATAAATACTTATTGTACACTGTTTTAACAGGTTTTAAGAGAGTTGCAGCTGACAGTATTTTTCACTGACGACATGTTTGTGGCATCTGTCTTCCTTTTACACACAGGTGTTAAGAGATGCCGATAGCTAATAAGCCCGGATAGTTGACTTTTTCCCCTTCTGTTTTCCTAAACATGCTGTGAGAGCCAGAAATCTTGCTTGTTTGTTATTGACCAAATACTTATTTTCCACCATAATTTGCAAATAAATTCATTAAAAATCCTACAATGTGATTTTCTGGATTTTTTTTCTCATTTTGTCTGTCATAGTTGAAGTGTACCTATGATGAAAATTACAGGCCTCTCTCATCTTTTTAAGTGGGAGAACTTGCACAATTGTTGGCTGACTAAATACTTTTTTGCCCCACTGTACTTTTGTACCCGTTTCCTCCAGCATCTTCACAAGGTCCTTTGCTGTTGTTCTGGGATTGATTTGCACTTTTCGCACCAAAGTCTGTTCATCTCCAGGAGACAGAACGCGTCTCCTTTCTGAGCGGTATGGTGGCTGCGTGGTCCCATGGCGATATACTTGCGTACTATTATTTGTACAGATAAACGTGGTACCTTCAGGCATTTGGAAATTGCTCCCACGGATGAACCAGACTTGTGGAGGTCTACAATTTTTTTTCTGAGGTCTTGGCTGATTTATTTTGATTTTCCCATGATGTCAAGCAAAGAGGCACTGGGTTTGAAGGTAGGCCTTGAAATACATCCACAGGTACACCTCCAATTGACTCAAATGATGTCAATTAGCCTATCACAACCTTATAAAGCCATCACTTAATTTTCTGGAATTTTCCAATCTGTTTAAAGGCACAGTCAACTTAGTGTATGTAAACTTCTGACCCACTGGAATTATATATAGTGATTTATAAGTGAAATAATCTGTCTGTAAACAATTGTTGGAAAAATTACTTGTGTCATGCACAAAGTAGATGTCCTAACTGACTTGCCAAAATTATAGATTGTTAACAAGAAATTTGTGGAGTGGTTGAAAAACAAGTTTTAATGACTCCAACCTAAGTGTATGTAACCTTCCGACTTCAACTGTTTGGTTAACCTGTTCCAATAATTTTGCAATTCAAATGGTTTCATGATCTATTTACCCAAACTTGGTGGGAATGAAGCTGACATCAGAGGTCTCTCTTGGACCTGCTGCACAATTCATAGATTTTTTATCGAAATTGCAATTATGACATGTGAAATATATCCATAGGCTATATCTCAATATGCTGCAATTTTTTTAAACGCCATATACACTGCTCAAAAAAATAAAGGGAACACTTAAACAACACAATGTAACTCCAAGTCAATCACACTTCTGTGAAATCAAACTGTCCACTTAGGAAGCAACACTGATTGACAATAGATTTCACATGCTGTTGTGCAAATGGAATAGACAAAAGGTGGAAATTATAGGCAATTAGTAAGACACCCCCAATAAAGGAATGGTTCTGCAGGTGGTGACCACAGACCACTTCTCAGTTCCTATGCTTCCTGGCTGATGTTTTGGTCACTTTTGAATGCTGGTGGTGCTCTCACTCTAGTGGTAGCATGAGACGGAGTCTACAACCCACACAAGTGGCTCAGGTAGTGCAGTTCATCCAGGATGGCACATCAATGCGAGCTGTGGCAAAAAGGTTTGCTGTGTCTGTCAGCGTAGTGTCCAGAGCATGGAGGCGCTACCAGGAGACAGGCCAGTACATCAGGAGACGTGGAGGAGGCCGTAGGAGGGCAACAACCCAGCAGCAGGACCGCTACCTCCGCCTTTGTGCAAGGAGGTGCACTGCCAGAGCCCTGCAAAATGACCTCCAGCAGAGTTTGTGAGTTCAAATTCCAGTACGGGTCATATTGAAAACTTCAGGACTAATTGATCATGTCAAATGTAATCATATTGTTATTGATTCAACATTTGTACACTATTTGAGCTGAACAGCATACCACTTACCTTAAAACCAACATACATACAATTTCAGTACTTCCCTTACAAAAAAATAACTGTTTTCACATGTTGAGCCAAAATGTTAATACGCAGCCCATAGCTCCTCCTCCTTCTTATAGCTCAATCACAGGCCTACATCATGCCGTTGGTTATTTGTTCCTTTGTGTTTTGTTATTTTTCGCACAGCTTCTTTGTCACTGTATTTTCGTGACTTTGGCGGCTCACATGGGTGATGAGTTCAGTCCTGTCGCGCACGTGTAACAGTATAACTTTAGTACGTCCCCTCGCCCCGACACGGGCGCGAACCAGGGACCCTCTGCACACATCAACAACTGACACCCACGAAGCGTCGTTACCCATCGCTCCACAAAAGCCGCGGCCCTTGCAGAGCAAGGGGCAACACTACATCTAGGTTTCAGAGCAAGTGACGTAACTGATTGAAACGCTACTAGCGCGTACCCGCTAACTAGCTAGCCATTTCACATCCGTTACACTCACCCCCCTTTCAACCTCCTCCTTTTTCCGCAGCAACCAGGAACCCTCTGCACACATCAACAACGGTCGCCCACGAAGCATCTTTACCCATCGCTCCACAAAGGCCACGGCCCTTGCAGAGCAAGGGGCAACACTACATCTAGGTTTCAGAGCAAGTGACGTAACTGATTGAAACGCTACTAGCGCGTACCCGCTAACTAGCTAGCCATTTCACATCCGTTACACATGCAGCCATGGACAAGTACCTCTTGGCCTTTGCAGCCGTCCTAGCAGAGAAATACAGATAAGGAGATTAATAGAAACCAAATGTTGCTGTTTCATTCATTTAGTATACATATTTTATTTGTGTGTTTTTAACTTGTAATAAAACATGACAAAAACCCTCATGATTTCTCTTGTGTGATTAACACTATAATGTGGAGGAAATCGTTACTTGTTCAGCTGTATTATGTTCTGTCGTTCAGTAGTGACAGAGTTGCCAACAATACTGATTTGATATAAACCAAACCGTCTGCTGGACCATACATTTCTAATTGACAACAGATGGATATCATTTTTTGTTGGCAAAATTAAGTATAAAGTGTATTAAAATGTATTTTAATTTGTTTTTTACTAAACAAGTCATTATTGACATCATTGTGGCACATGGGCACTCAATGCCCCAGGTAGAAAGTCAAATGGCACAGTGCGTAATGGCGACGTTTCAAAGTGGACTATCATTGCGTAATGTTTTGATTATCCTGCAGCTGCATACATTTGCTCTTTAATATATTTTAGCACCCTTGCACTTTACAATGTAGTGCAATGGACCATAATGTTCTGGGTGAATGGCTATTTTTACCCTATATGCCCCTGCAATTTACCACAGTGGAGAATTTATACAGTAAAGGAGAATCACCTAGTCCAGGCCATTTTTTTACTTGAAGTGAAAATCTCAATGGCAACTATTTTTTGTTGTTGTCCTGTGCTGTTGGAAATCAAACAAATACATACGTGAACACCAAAGTTTTTTCAACGTCAACTTATTTGAAAATAAATAGTGAATCGTGCAAGGGTGCCAATATATTATAGCGCAACTAGGCCTACGTGAGGCACATCGGGCCTATGTGAGGCCCATTACGTATGTAAACATATACCATCTGAAGCTGTAAATAACTATGTTATCATTTGTGTCTCCTTTTGGCAAATGTTTTATTCATCACTGATTTAAATTTAGATTATTGCCACATTTATTAAATTAATTTCCTTTCAGTTTAAAAAATGAACACGTAGGCATGTTTATCATGGCAAGAATGAAGTTCGAGAGTTCTTCTTTTTGAGCTTCATTTGGAGTCAATAATGGGTGGAGGTCTTACTGTTGGAGATAACACATATGCGTGTTTTTTTGCAGATAAAGGGATCTACAAAGAATACGCAAACGGAGCGAGAGAGCATATAGCGCAGTGTCACAATGTCATTTTTTTTCACAAAATGTTCTGCTCCTGTAGTGCGCTTCGAAATTCGACTTTTCCCGTGTCACATGAAAATTGTAAACTGTATCTTACCTTCCGTAGCGGTGGGGGCAGTGTTGTGCAGGCAATGAAGCTTGCTTTGTTCCTTGATCTGATCTATACGCTGTGCATCAAAGTCGCCTATTTTGCATTGATAAGCAAATATAATCTCAGCGAATGTTCAAACAATAAACCAAACAGCATTGTAGCCTTATTAGAATCCCTTCCGCAATGTAATTTGTTTATAAGTAATAATTAGTGATTCCAGGCTACTGGTAAAAACAGCTGCGAAATACAGTGCCTTGCAGAGGTATTCAGACCGCTTGGATTTTTTCACATTTTATTGTGTTACAAAGTGGGGTTAAACTTGATTTAATTTATACATTTTTGTCAACAATCTACACAAAATAATGTCAAAGTGTAATAAAAAAAACTATATGAAAAAATTATTCAAATGACATAACGAAAATATAGTCATTGCATAAATTCTCAGCTCCCTGAGTCAATACATGTTAGAAACACTTTTTGAATCGATTACAGCAGTGAGTTATCTTGGGTAAGTCTATAAGAGCTTTCCATACCTGGATTGTGCAATATTTACCCATTATTCGTTTCAACTCTGTCAAGATGTTGGGGATCATGACTAGACAGCGATTTTCAAGTCTTGCCATAGATTTTCAAGCAGATTTAAATCAAAGCCATAGATTTTCAAGCAGATTCAAATCAAAACTGTAACTTGGCCACTCGGGAAAATTAACTGTCTTAGTAAACAACTCCAGTGTAAATTTGGCCTTGTGTTTTAGGTTATTGTCCTTCTGAAATACCTTTCCCAGTCTCTGGTGGAAAACAGACAGAAGCAGGTTTTCCTCTGGGCTTTTGCCTGTGCAAATCCCATATATTTTTATACTGATAAACTCCCCAGTATTTGCCGGTGTCAAGCATAGCATACATACCATGATGCAGCCACCACCATGTTTAAAAATAAGGAAGCAGTTACTCAGTGGTGTTTTGTTGGATTTGCCCCAAACATAAGGCTTTGCATTAAGCCCAAAAAGTGTATTCCTTTGCTTTTTTTTGTTGCAGTATTACTTTACTGTCTTGTTGCATACAAGATGCAAGTTTTGGAGTATTTGTATTCTGTAAATGTGTATTCTTCTTTTCACTCTGTCGTTTAGGTCATTATTGTGTAGTCACTACAATGTTGTTGATCCATCCTTAGTGTTCTACCATCACAGACATTGAACTCTGTAGCTGTTTGAAAATCACCAATGGCCTCATGGTATGAGAAGTTTTATTCCTGTCCTGCACCTCAGTTCAGAAGGACAACTATATCTTTGATGTGTCTGGGTGGTTTAATATATAATCAACAGCATAATTATTAACTTGACCATGCTTAGTGAGATATTCAATGTCTGATTTGTTATTGTTACCCATCTCTGCCATTCTTTTTTATAAATTAAAAATGTAACTAAGCAAGTCAATTAAGAACAAACTCTTATTTACAGTGACGGCCTACCGGGGAACAGTGGGTTGTCAGCTCGGGGATTCAATCCATCAACCTCTAGGCCACCTGCCGCCCCACTAGGCTACCTGAAGCTTTCGAAAAAATCCCTGGTCTTTGTAGTTGAATCTGTGCTTGAAATTCAATACTTGACTGGGGGACCTTACAAATGTTATGTATGGGTGACAGAGGAAGGGTTAGTCATTCAAAAATCATGTCAATCCCTATATTTCACACTGAGTGAGTCCATGTAATTTATTATTGTCACGCCCTGGCCTTAGTATTCTTTGTTTTCTTTATGTTTTTTCGTTAGGTCAGGGTGTGACATGGGGAAGGTATGTGTGTTGTAATGTCTAGGGGTGTTGTATGTGGGCAGAGTTAGAGTAGTGATGTCTAGTTATGTCTATGGCTGCCTGGATTGGTTCTCAATCAGAGACAGCTGTCATTCATTGTCTCTGATTGGGAGCCATATTTAAGGCAGTCATAGGCAGTAGGCTTTTGTGGGGTGTTGTCTATGTTGAACGTTTGTTGCTTGTCTGTGCACTTACGTTATTTAGCTTCACGGTCGTTTGTTGTTTTGTTAGTTTGTGTATAGTGTTAGTTTTTGTGTTTTTCTCTCTTCCAAAATAAAGAGATGTATTTTGCACACGCTGCGCCTTGGTCCTCTCTCTCTCACGAAGACGATCGTGACAATTATGAGATTTGTTAAGCCAAATTGTACTCCTGAAATAATTTGGGCTTGCCTAAACAAAGGAGCTGAATACTTACGCAACGACTATATTTTAGTTATAAATAATTAAAAAATATATACTATTAAATAAATGTTAATCCCACTTTGTAACACAATAAAATGTGAAGAAATGTAAGTGGTCTGAATACTTTTGCAAGTTACTGTATATGCTTTCTCTCCATGACCAAAACAAAGATGACATTCTATTTTTAGCGAATATGGGAGCAATACATTGACGCAACATAACAAACTGGGATAGGTTGTTGTAGGTTACACCGGTAAGTATAAGAATATTTGCCAGGGCATATTATTTAATTATACATCTGATTATTTCACATGGTATGTGGGAAGCTAATCAACTTCACAAAATCAATTCAACATCCAAATTGCTGTCTTGGTTTAGCATGGCATTAAATAAGCAGCCTATATTGCATTAATAAACAAATCTAATCTCGGGGGCTGTTCTAACAATAAACCAAGCAACATTGTAGCCTTATAGAATCCCCCCCAAAATAATTTTGTTTAGAAGTGATAATGTTGTTATAGGCTAAAACAGATAGCCATGTGCTTTTTTTTCTCCCTGACTAAAATTATGACATTCTATTTTTAGCTGATATGGGAGCATTACATTGAAGCAGCATTTCAAATTATGATAATGTTGTAGGTTACACTAGGATAATGTTGTAGGATACACTAGGATAATGTTGTAGGTTATATTAGGATAATGTTGTAGGTTACACTGGCAAATATAAGAATATTTGCCAGGGCATATTATTTAAAAAAATAAATCTGATTATTTAATGTGAAAATGTCAGAAGCTAAAAGGCTAGCTTGCAGTGTTTAGCCAACTTGTTAGCAAGCGAAGACAAGACACCACTCTTCTTTTGCTTTCACAACAAATGAGAAGGCAACAACAAAACCCAAGAATCCACCCAAAAAGCTATTTTTTTTTTAGAGGTAATAACTAGTGATTGTAGGCTATAGTGAAATGGTAGCTGTAGCCAACTAGCTAGACATGTGCTTTCTTCTCCATGACGTTCTATTTTGAGCTGATATGGAAATGAATACACAAGCAGCATATCAAACTGGGATAATGTTTTAGGTTACGCCGGCAAGGAGAAGAATATTTGCCGGCTGATTATTTCACATGGAGGTTTGGGAAGCTAAAAAGGCTAGCTATAGCTTGCTATGTTTTTAGTCAGGCTACCAGCTAGCTACTACTACCAAGGGAAGGCGACTCTTCCTTGTTAACACAAAATGAAAATACAAAAATAAAAAAACTTTTGTTTAAGCTCCCTGTGAATGGGAGTGGGGCTGCCAGGATATTGTGTTACCAAAAGATGTCTGCTACTCCAAAAATCCCACTCCGCCTATGTGCACGCACGCACATAGATCAACGGAGTGGCGGTTGTAGTAACACTGTTCCATTAATTTATTATACATACAGTATTTTATTAATGTGCTTTTATTTTGTAATAAAACATGACAAAACCCTTAATGAGTTATCTTGTGTCATTAACACTATAATGTGGAGGAAATCGTTACTTGTTCAGCTGTATTAGCTGTAGTTCAGCTGTATTAGCTGTTGTTCTGTCGGACAGTAGTGACAGAACTGATAGAAACTAAACCGTCTGCCGTGGACCATACATTTCTAATTGGCAACTGATGGATATCATTTGTTGAAGCCACAATTAAGTATAAAGTGTATTAAAAATGTTTTTCAATTAGGTTTTTACTAAACAAGTCTGTCACTACTGACACGTCAGAGGATGGGAAACTTGGTCCCAATTTGAGGATTGTAACTAAAGGTTTGTTTGTAAATCTTTCAATAAATCTCAAACGATGGCATCAAATTGATCTGAAAGTACAGCCCATGCCCTTGACTAGATCAGTATACCAGATTAGCAACGCAAAATCATTCAAATGCAATTAAACATATTACATTATTCACAACCCCAAAATGATGGCGAAAGGAATGAAAAGTACATGAATAAATAGGCTATTGCGTATGGATATTTCGGAAAGAGGTGAAAATGTAGGCTTTAACCTCAGGGTTAACTCCTGGCAGAGAGCAATTGGCACTGTGCCTAAAGTAGGCGTTTTCAAGTTAACTATCATTGGTGGAGTGACGTTTTGATTTTCCTGCAATAGTAAGTCTATTTTTATGGGCTACTAAAGTATAAATAAACTTGTTATAATTTTGTGTCTCCAGCAAATATTTTCATTAACCAATGATTTAATATTGATGTAAATTTCATTTAAATTTGGATAAGACATTAATTGATTTAATGTCATCAATTTGGGGGGTAAATTAACACGCACGCATGTTTATCATGGCACGAATGACGATTGTTAATTATTTAACCACATACAGTGTATTTATGAAGAGGTCATCATTTCATGGAGTCTGAGTGTGTTGTGGTTCCAGGAGAACAAGCTCTCCCTCAAGGTGAGCAAGACAAAGGAGCTGATCGTGGACTACATGTAAAGGACGGCCGAACAAGCCCCCATTCACATCGAGTTTCAAGTTCCTTGGTGTACACATCACCAACAAACTATCATTGTCCAAACACACCAAGACAGTCGTGGATGGCACGACAATACTTTTTCCCCCTCAGGAGACTGAAAATATTTGGCATGGGTCCCCAGATCCTCAGAAGGTTCTACAGCTGCACCATCGAGAGCACCCTGACCGGTTGCATCAACGCCTGGTATGGCAACTGCTTGGCATCCGACAGTAAGGCGCTACAGAGTGTAATGCGTCCGGCCCAGTTCATCACTGGGGCCAAGCTTCATGCCATCCAGGAACTATATACTAGGCGGTGTCAGAGGAAGGCCCAAAAAATGGTCAAAGACTCCAGTCACCCAAATCATAGACTGGCAAGCGGTACCGAAGTGCCAAGTCTAGGTCCACAAGACTCTTTAACAGCTTCTACCCCCAAGCCATAAGATTGCTGAACAATGAATCAAATGGTCACCCGGACTATTTACATTGACAACCTGCTGCTACTCGCTGTTTATTGTCTAAGCACAGTCACTTTACCCCTACCTACATGTACCCCACACATTGACTCGGACCCGTTAGCTTGCCATTGGCTCAATCTTTGGCTCAACTTACCCCATGGCCATTGACTCAATTTACCCCAAGGCAAACATTTCAACTATATAGGGTCCCCTGTGGCTCAATTGGTAGAGCATGGTGCTTGCAACACCAGGGTTGTGAGTTTTATTCCAATGGGGGACCAGTACAGATAGAAAGTATGGAAATAGATATACTGACTTCTGTAACTCTCTCTGGATAACAGTGTCTATTAAAATGTTTCGTAGCCCACACAGCTACAAGGATGCACTATCATGCTAGGTTTAAGACCTCATGTTGAAGTTTATAGAGACCCCAATTGATATATAGAAAAATATTTACATTATCTAATTTGGTTTCGATACAAGCATCATGAAACCTCTAACACAATAAATGAATTGGACTTGTGCGAAAATAATTTTTTGGGACCTAACTTGCTTACCACTTTTTCGATGTGGTTTCTTCCTTCAAATCCAATTCAATTTCATTTGTCACATGCGCCGAATGCAACATCTGTAGACTTTACCGTGAAATGCTTACTTACAAGCCCTTATAGTTAATAAAACGTTTGCTAAATATACTGAAGTAAAACATGTAAATAAAAGTAAGACAATAAAAGAACAATAACGAGGCTATATATACAAGCTAAGCAAATGTAAGTGTTTTCTTCCAAGGCATAATGCAATACATGTTAAAAGCGGTTACAAAGTGTTTGTTAGGTGTTAAGCCTGTGTTAAAATATGCTTTAAATGATTCAAAGACAACAAAAAAGCTATTTTGATTGTCTTTGGAAAATAAAGATTTTTTAAAAGTTATTGGTAACATTTCATTCAGTACAGAAATTTGAAGGTGGCTTTATTAATCCTGTCCTATACCCGGGGTAAATTATGCCAATAAACCACTTTTTTGGACAAGCTATGTTTTAAAAACTGTAATGTTTACATGAATGCTGATTATTTCTAGGGATACACAACATGCTGAAAAATACGTAGATGTCTTTGTTAGTAATAAAACTATATTTCCCTTGATGGAGTGACGCTGATTGTGAAAAATGTCCCAATTTACCCCACTCCACCCTAAAGGAGCTTAATGCGGAGTCACTAATGGGTGGAGGGTCTTGCTGTAGGAGATTACACAGACGCGTGTTTGTTGCAGATAACATGTCAGAAGACGGGAAAACTTGGTTCCGATTTTTGGATTGTCACAAACATTTTATTTGTAACTCTTTTCATTTCATTAAAATGTTTACATTGTAGTAATTTAGTAGACGCTTTATCCAGAGCGACTTACGTTTTTATCCAGAGCGACTTAATTATAGCCCATGTCCTTGCTATTTATCAACTATGGAACAAGTGCACTATCAGGAGGCAGGGTTGCAATGAAACCAATGCCATGCCAATGTCATACATAATTTATTTTGCAATCATGAGAGACATCGTGACTTATTAATGATTATCAATGCGAACTCAATCAAATCCAATGACAATTATTCAAAATCCCCAAATTATGGCGAAATAGACTAATGGAGAGTAGTCCTGAATTACTAAATACGCTACTGCATATGTAAACCTTCAAAATTTTGATCTATTTTTGGTTTCCGAAATGTTTCGTTTTTTTGCAGTTTCACGGAAAACCACTTGATAGTAGGCCTATAGTCCTAAAGGAGAGCCCAGTGTTCAACGATGTCTAATCTAAAACATGGGTTATCTCCAACCAATCACATTCACTTCTTCGTCTTGGGGGCGGAGCGCAAAAATTCCATAAAAATAATGATTTTTCCAAATTTGTTCGCAATTCTGATTCTCACTAGAACCTAAGCTAAATCATCACGTGCAAACATGGTTGTGTGGACAGATGAAGAGCGCGCAGCCATCTCCGACATATTCTCCAAGCTAGACTATGACGTCGTTGGCCCAAAGTGCCTGTCAAGGTAAGACAATAAACTTAACTTGACTTTAATTTGGAGTGTTAGTCCCCTAAATCTTCATCTTCTTCGTCATGTTATGTTGTTGTTCAGCCTCACACTGTTCTCTCCGCTCCCCTCAGGTGTCTGATCGTTTACCCCTGGACCCAGAGGTACTTCGGGGCCTTCGGCAACCTATACAACGCAGAGGCCATCATGAACAACCCTCTGATCGCTAAGCACGGCACCACCGTGCTGCGCGGTCTGGAAAGAGCTCTGAAGAACATGGACGACATAAAGAACACCTACGCCGAGCTGAGCATTCTGCACTCCGAGAAACTGCGCGTGGATCCCGACAACTTCAAGGTAATATACAAAAGAACATTGAAGTGCACTTTTTATGTGCGTGCAAGGTATAGCATATTATGTCATTACACCACTCGATCAAGCTACCCCCAAAGACATTCAAAACGTGTCACTTCTGCTTTGGTTTGTTCTCTTTTACAGCTGTTGTCTGACTGTCTGACCATCGTCATCGCTGCGAAGATGGGTACCGCCTTCACCCCCGAGTATCAGGCCTCCTTCCAGAAGTTCTTGTCCGTGGTGGTGTCCGCTCTGGGCAGGCAGTACCACTAGAGTCAGTCCTCCATACCTGACAGAGGAGACATGTGTTTCACTCCTCAATTAAAAAATAAAAGAAGCATAGAAGCATCTGTTTGTTGATTTTGTATGTGTATTTTACTCGTGCGTGATTGTATCCATATGGGCCTAGACAAATTGCACTTTAATTAAGCATGGATAATAGACAACTTTAAAAGTGTCAATGTTTTCAATGGTTATTTCATATATAGATGTTAGATCTGCACATTATAAATAATACATTAGCCAAGATGAACAAGTTGGCGAATGGATGGATGCACATTGCCTACAAGTTTACAGATTTGGCCCGGCTGAATTGTATACTGTTGCTGGCTGTAAAACACGTGACAAACATGAATGTGTTTATTAACATATAAAAGGTACAAAAACAAAACTATGAAGTGACCACTGTATTTTTTTGAACTAATAAGAAAACGTGGACCATAAAACGAACACCAACGCATCATGGATGGAATGCGCAATTTCATTTTTTTTTTCACAATACTTTTTTTTCTTCATTATTGACTGTGCTGTAGCTGCTGTCATATTGATATCCGTCATGTAAAGCATAATTCCATAAATGCTTAATCCCCTTTTAAGATTGTTTCCCGTTTTGTTTGATACAATTGACCTACACTTGTACATAGAGAAAAAGCGAGTTTGTTTGGTGCAGCAAACTGCCCCATATTCATAAAAAAAGTTGGACATATTGGTCCCATTGTTTTATTATAAAGGGATGAGATTCAAGTTTCCTGTACCAGATCCCTACATGAGCTATATGATTGCGGTAGCCTACATGACACACAGCAACCTAGTCCATGCAGGCCCCTGCAGCAGCTGCCTTCAGCATAATACATCATTCAAGTCCTAGTCGGTACTAGGAAAATTACATTTCTGACTTGCTAACTGATTGAACGCGTTAAAGTAGCCTAAGTATATAACATGATTGACATGACCGTAATAATCATAACGGAAAGGCATTGGAAGTGCCATAAGTGTAAGCCAACATAATTCATTCTTTTACAATAACCTGTTTAACGTAATACATCCGTTATGAAGAAAATCGTGCACTGTTGCCTACACGAAAAAAAGAGCCTTTCTGATTACAAGTGCACCAGTATCCCAAAGTATTAAGCGAAATCAAGCATAGAAAACAGCATTGACATTAATAAAACAATTGTTCCCACGAATTAAGTCGCACGTAAATGTGTTTTTTTTTCTCACAAATTATGTTCAGCAAGTTTAAAACACGATATATTAGCATACAACTACACATTTTAAAACAGGGTTGAATAAAGACACAATTTCTGTATATTCATAACGTTGAATTAGCCATAAAGAAGAACAAAAATGAAATATAGGCTATCGTGTCTATGGTTGTTGCAAAGGCTTGTGTGTAGCCTACTGGTTAAATTTGTGTATTTCGCACGAATTAAGTAGCACATAAATTCGTGTCTTTTCTCACGAATGAAGCCGCACAAAAACGCACGAAATTTGCTGAAATGCATTATGTACATAATGCACGAATTGAATGTGAGATTGTGTTGGCAACACATAATCCAAAACACAACCAAAACAAACTGCAAATGTATCCAACACGTTTGTTTGTCACATTGGAATGTGGGAATATAGGAATATGGGACCAAACACTAAACTTTTGACTACTCTAAAATGTATGGCATTGGCATGGCATTAGTTTCATTCCAAAACTGTGCCGTAGTTGATGGGCTGTCATTTCAGATCAATTTGATGCCATCGTTTGAGATTTCCTTAGGCTTAATTCAAAGCGTGAGAAATAAACCTTTAGTTACAATCATAAAAATCGGGACCATGTTTTCCCACCCTCTGACGTGTTATCTGCAACAAACACGCATCTTTGTAATCTCCTACAAGACCCTCCACCCATTACTGACTCCACATGAAGCTCCTTTATATCTGGAAACTTCGTCATTCGTCATTCGTGTGGTGATAAACATGCCTGCGTGTTAATTTCTTTAATTGATACGACATTAATTCATTGAATGTGCCAAGAATCAACATTTAAATCAGTGGTGAATAAAAAATGAAATAAAACAAGGTGACACGAAAGGATTATAGGGTTATTGTCACGTTCTGACCATAGTTATTTTGTGTTTTCTTTGTTTTAGTGTTGGTCAGGACGTGAGCTGAGTGGGCATTCTATGTTGTGTGTCTAGTTTTCCTATTTCTATGTTTGGCCTGATATGGTTCTCAATCAGAGGCAGGTGTTAGTATTTGTCTCTGATTGGGAACCATATTTAGGTAGCCTGTTTTGTGTTGGGTTTTGTGGGTGGTTGTCTTCTGTCTTTGTGTCTATCCACCAGATAGGACTGTTTCGGTTTTTCACATTTTGCTGTTTTTGTATTTTGTAGTGTTTACGTTTTTTGTCATTATTAAACATAATGAACACTAATCACGCTGCGCTTTGGTCCGATCCCTGCTACACCTCCTCTTCAGCGGAAGAGGAAGAAAGCTGCCGTTACAGTTATTTATACATTTGTAGCCTGTATTACATGCCTGTCCAAAACAGTAATAATAATAATTTAGATTTTTCACTTCGAGGTAAAAAAATTATTCAAATTATTCAGAATTTGGTTGAAGGCTGTCACGATCGTCTTGTTGAGAGAGAGTGGACCAAGGCGCAGCGTGTGCAAAACACATTCTCTTTTATTTTAGAGAAAGGAAAAAACACGCAACGAACACTTTAACAAACTGAAACAAAACAACTGTGAAGCTATAGACGTAAGTGCACACACAAGCTACAAACGTATAACATAGACAATTACCCACATTAACCTAGTGCCTATGGCTGTCTTAAATTTGGCTCCCAATCAGAGACAATTAATGACATCTGTCTCTGATTGAGAACCATTCAGGCAACCATAGACACAGCTAGACACCAACACTAAACACAAACCCATCTACTCTACTTAACCCCCTAAACCATACAACCACCCTAGACAATACAAAAACACATACCTTCCCCATGTCACACCCTGACCTAACTAAAATAATAAAGGAAACAAAGAATACTAAGGCCAGGGCGTGACAAAGGCAGGTGATTCTTTTTTACTGTGTAATTTGGCTGTCACGGCCTGGCCATAGAGAGGATTTTATTCTCTATTTTGGTTAGGCCAGGGTGTGACTAGGGTGGGCATTCTAGTTTCTTTATTTCTATGTTTTCTGTTTCTATGTTTTGTCGGGTATGGTTCTCACTCAGGGACAGCTGTCTATCGTTGTCTCTGATTGGGGATCATACTTAGGCAGGCTGTTTTTCCACCTTAGTTGTGGGTAGTTGTCTGTGTTAGTGGCCTGTATAGCCCTAGTCAGCGTCACGTTCTTTTTTGTTGTTTGTTGATTTTGTTGGCGACATTGAAAATAAAAAGAAATGTACGCTTACGACGCTGCACCTTGGTGCGGTCATTTCCACCCTGATGACGATCGTGACATTGGCTCACGTGGGTAATTCTTGAATTGTGGTGGTAATGCTGTCCCTGGACTTTGGCACCATGTAAAACACTTAAAGTACAAAATAATATAGTGGCGAGAATGGGTTCATAGGATGACAGAAAGGACACAAGATCAGTTAGATAACAAAGCAAGCGTTCTATCATGTAGGAACTACACTATATATACAAAAGTATGTGGACTCCCCTTCAAATATGTGGATTTGTCTATTTCAGCCGCACCCGTTGTAGTCAATGAACAGCATTCTAACATACTGTAGGTGTTCCTTTTGTCAATGTGGGAAAGGGCAGAGGAGTGCGATTGAGATTGTGTCATCTGTGGATCTGTTAGGGCGGTAATGCGAATTGGAGTGGGCCTAGGGTTTCCGGGATGATGGTGTTGATGTGAGCCATGACCAGCCTTTTAAAGCACTTCATGGCTACCGATGTGAGTACTACGGGGCAGTGGACATTTAGGCAGGTTACCTTTGCTTTCTTGGGCACAGGGATTATGGTGGTCTGCTTGAAACATGTAGGTATTACAGACCCGGTCAGGGAAAGTTTGTAAATGTCAATGAAGACACTTGCCAGTGGGTCCGCGCATGTTCTTGGTACACGTCAATCCGTCTGGCCCCGCAGCCTTGTGAATGTTGACCTGTTTTAACCTCTTTGGGCTGCAGGGGCAGTATTGAGTAGCCTGGATAAAAGGTGCCCATTTCAAACGGCCTCGTACTCAATTCTTGCTCGTACAATATGCATATTATTATTACTATTGGATAGAAAACACTCTCTAGTTTCTAAAACCGTTTGAATTATATCTGTGAGTAAAACAGAACTCATTTTGCAGCAAACTTCCTGACAGGAAGTGGAAAATCTGAAATCGATGCTCTGTTCTAGGGCCTGCCTATAAATGTGCTTGATATGTATTAGTATACATGCACTTCATACGCCTTCCACTAGATGTCAACAGGCAGTGAGAGAAGAAATTGAGTGTATAACATGATCTGAGGTCGAATAAAAGCTCTTGGCATGACGTGACCCCAATTTCCTGTTTTCTGGAACGCGCGAGAAGGGAGAAGGGACCTGGTATTGCCTTCTGTAAAGCTGTCGTTATAGACGACTAATATCTCCGGCTTTGATTTTATTTGATAAATGTGACAATATCATCGTAAAGTATGTTTTTTCAATATAGTTTTATTAGATTATTGAACATTTTTCGGGACGTTAGGCGTGTTGCTTTGTCTGCGTTTGTTCACGAAGGAGAGCTTCGCGTCACTTTGCTAGCTTTCCGTGCTAATTGACTGGAGAAGAGGACATTCTAAAACCAAACAACGATTGTTCCCGACAAAGGACCCCTTGTACAACATTCTGATGGAAGATCATCAAAAGTAGGACCCATTTTATGATGCTATTTCATATATCTGTCGAACATGTGTACTAGTAGTTTGCGCCCAGATTTTGGGCACTCTCTCGCTATAACTAAGCTGGATGTCGTAATGAAGTAATTTTTTAGAATTCTAACACGGCGATTGCATTAAGAACTAGTGTATCTATCATTTCCTATACAACATGTATTTTTTAGTAACGTTTATGAATAGTTATTTGGTCAGAATAGTTGAGTGCCATAAAAATATCCGCACATTCTGGGAAAAAGATGCTACGTTAGCACAATGTATAACCACTGATTTCAGCTCTAAATATGCAAATTTTCGAACAAAACATAAGTGTATGTATAACCTGATGTTATAGGACTGTCATCTGATGAAGCTTATCAAGGTTAGTCAAAAATTATATATCTTTTGCTGGTTTGTTACGATCGCTAACTTTTGCTGCTGGTAAATGGCTTGTGTTTCTGTCTATTGTGGTAAGATAATATAATGCTATATTGTGTTTTTGCTGTAAAACACTTAAGAAATCGGAAATATTGGCTGGAATCACAAGATGCTTGTCTTTCATTTGCTGTACACCATGTATTTTTCAGAAATGTTTTATGATAGCCTCCCGGGTGGCGCAGTGGTCTAGGGCACTGCATCGCAGTGCTAACTGCGCCACCAGAGTCTCTGGGTTCGCGCCCAGGCTCTGTCGCAGCCGGCCGCGACCGGGAGGTCCGTGGGGCGACGCACTATTGGCATAGCGTCGTCCGGGGTAGGGAGGGTTTGGCCGGTAGGGATATCCTTGTCTCATCGCGCTCCAGCGACTCCTGTGGCGGGCCGGGCGCAGTGCGCGCCAGCCAAGGGGGGCCAGGTACACGGTGTTTCCTCCGACACATTGGTGCGGCTGGCTTCCGGGTTGGAGGCGCGCTGTGTTAAAGAAGCAGTACGGCTGGTTGGGTTGTGCTTCGGAGGACGCATGGCTTTCAACCTTCGTCTCTCCCGAGCCCGTACGGGAGTTGTAGCGATGAGACAAGGTAGTAATTACTAGCGATTGGATACCACGAAGATGGGATAAAATTTTAAAAAAAAAATGTTTTATGATGAGTATTTAGGTATTTCACGTTGGTTTCTAAAAAATATCTTTTGAATTTCGCGCCCTGCACTTGAAGTGGCTGTTGTCATATTGTGCCCGGCTTCGGGCTTGCAGCCCAAAGAAGTTAACACAGTGTCCAAAGAAGGGCCAGAAGTATACAGAATGGTGTCTTCTGCGTAGAGGTGGATCAGAGAATCACCAGCAGCAAGAACGACATCATTGATGTATACAGAGAAAAGAGTCGGCCCGAGGATTGAACCCTCTGGCACCCCCATGGAGACTGTCAGAGGTCCGGACAACAGGCCCTCCGATTTGACACACTGAACTCCATCAGAGAAGTAGTTGGTGAACCAGGCGAGGCAGTCATTTGAGAAACCAAGGCTGTTGAGTCTGCCCGATAAAAATGTGGTGATTAACCTGTTGGGGATGGGGGCGCTGTTTAGACTATTTATGCTAATGTGGCTAATTTTTTAAACGGCTTCCCACAAAATCCTTGATCGTACAATATGCATATTATTATTATTATTGGATAGAAAACAGTCTATAGTTTCTATAGGAGTTGAAATTTTGTCTCTAAGTGGAACAGAGCCCATTCTACAGCAATTTCCCTGACATGGAGTCAGATTTGAGAAACGTTGGCCACTTTTCTGAAGTCATTTAAACGGGCACTGTCGTTGCTATGACTATACGGACACTTCTTACGTCTTCCCCTGGATGCCTTTACGTGATGACGATTCCAACGGGCTCGATTGCTCGTTCACAGGCCCTACAAATGAAAAAAACCTTTAGCTAGCAAGTCTTTTCTTGCTGCGTAACGCGCGTGGAAGACACCGACCCTCTCCTGTTCCAAGCGTTAGTTTAGCCTGTTATATTTCTCCGGTCATCTTTTCACTCGTTATAGGAGTTACAAACATCACAAAGTAGTTAATTTAAAGCGTTTTATAGCAATTTATATCCGTTTAGTGCGATTTTGGGACATTTATTTTTGCAACGATGTGAAAAGTTGGTCACGCTTTTCAGTTCATCCCGAACGTAGTTGACATTTCCACATGGCAAGAGGACAGCTTTCCACCAAAAGACGATTTCTCCCAAGAAAGGATCCTTTGCCCAAGATACTGATGGAAGAACAGCTCAAGGTAGGACATTTTTATTATGATAAATCGTGTTTCTGTCGAAACATTTTAGTGGCTTAGGACGCCATGTTTTTTGACGTAGCTTCGCTTGGCGCAAACTGTATTGAAAAGTAAGGATAAATTAAAAAATGTAATAACGCAATTGTATTAAGAATTAAATTGTCTATCAATCCCTGTCCACCCTATATTTTTTAGTCACGTTTATGAGTATTTATGTATAAGAGTAGATCACTGTCTAAGTGGCGCAAGGACGTTTTCTTTACCAGCTTGTCTACATTTCACATTGTCTAACCATGATTTTGGTGGCTAAATATAAACATTTTCGATCAAACTGTATATGCATGTTGTAATGTGATGTTACAGGAGTGTCATCGGAAGAATTCTGAGAAGGTTAGTGAAAAAATTAATATCTTTTGGCGATGTTGACTTTTATCGCTCACTTTGGCTAGAATCAATGCTGGGCTGCTAATTGCTATGTGCTAAGCTAATATAACGATTTATTGTGTTTTCGCTGTAAGACACTTAGAAAATCTGAAATATTGTCTGTATTCACAGGATCTGTGTCTTTCGATTCGTGTATGCTGTGTATTTTTACGAAATGTTTGATGATTAGTAGTTAGGTAAACACGTTGCTCATTGTAATTATTCTAGTCCATTTGTGATGGTGGGTGCAATTGTAAACTATGCCATATACCTGAAATATGCACTTTTTTCTAACAAAACCTATCCCATACCATAAATATGTTATCAGACTGTCATCTAATGAGTTTTTTTGTTGGTTAGGGGCTATAAATATCTTAGTTTAGCCGAATTGGTGATGGCTACTGGTGTTGGTGGACAAATAAAAGATGGTGGAATATGCTAATGTGTTTTTTAGGTAATAGATGTACATCTTTACATATTGTGTCTTCCCTGTAAAACATTTTAAAAATCGGAAATGTTGACTGGATTCATAAGATCTGTGTCTTTCATTAGCTGTATTGGACTTTAATGTGTGAAAGTTAAATATTTTAAAAAAATATTTTTTTTGAATTTCGCGGCACTGGTTTTTCAGTGGGGGGGGGGGGGGAGTGCCGCTAGCGCCACGCTGATCCTAGACAGGTTAACAGAGTCGAAAGCCTTGGCCAGGTCGATGAATACAGTTGCACAGTATTGTCTTTTATCAATGGCGGTTATGATGTCGTTTAGGATCTTGAGCGTGGCTGAGGTGCACCCATGACCAGCTCGGAAACCAGATTGCATAGCGAATAAGGTACGGTGGGTGTCACGCTCGTCGTGGGTGGAAGAAGAGGAGGACCAATGCGCAGCGTGGTAAGTGTCCATATTGTTTTAAGTTTGAAATGGAGGAAAACTCGCCTCCCTGCGGACCTGGCATCCTTTCACTCCCTCCTCTCTACATTTTCCTCTTCTGTCTCTGCTGCTAAAGCCACTTTCTACCACTCTAAATTCCAAGCATCTGCCTCTAACCCTAGGAAGCTCTTTGCCACCTTCTCCTCCCTCCTGAATCCTCCTCCCCCTCCCCCCCCCTCCTCCCTCTCTGCAGACGACTTCGTCAACCATTTTGAAAAGAAGGTCGACGACATCCGATCCTCGTTTGCTAAGTCAAACGACACCGCTGGTTCTGCTCACACTGCCCTACCCTGTGCTTTGACCTCTTTCTCTCCCCTCTCTCCAGATGAAATCTCGCGTCTTGTGACGGCCGGCCGCCCAACAACCTGCCCGCTTGACCCTATCCCCTCCTCTCTTCTCCAGACCATTTCCGGAGACCTTCTCCCTTACCTCACCTCGCTCATCAACTCATCCCTGACCGCTGGCTACGTCCCTTCCGTCTTCAAGAGAGCGAGAGTTGCACCCCTTCTGAAAAAACCTACACTCGATCCCTCCGATGTCAACAACTACAGACCAGTATCCCTTCTTTCTTTTCTCTCCAAAACTCTTGAACGTGCCGTCCTTGGCCAGCTCTCCTGCTATCTCTCTCAGAATGACCTTCTTGATCCAAATCAGTCAGGTTTCAAGACTAGTCACTCAACTGAGACTGCTCTTCTCTGTATCACGGAGGCGCTCCGCACTGCTAAAGCTAACTCTCTTTCCTCTGCTCTCATCCTTCTAGACCTATCGGCTGCCTTCGATACTGTGAACCATCAGATCCTCCTCTCCACCCTCTCCGAGTTGGGCATCTCCGGCGCGGCCCACGCTTGGATTGCGTCCTACCTGACAGGTCGCTCCTACCAGGTGGCGTGGCGAGAATCTGTCTCCTCACCACGCGCTCTCACCACTGGTGTCCCCCAGGGCTCTGTTCTAGGCCCTCTCCTATTCTCGCTATACACCAAGTCACTTGGCTCTGTCATAACCTCACATGGTCTCTCCTATCATTGCTATGCAGACGACACACAACTAATCTTCTCCTTTCCCCCTTCTGATGACCAGGTGGCGAATCGCATCTCTGCATGTCTGGCAGACATATCAGTGTGGATGACGGATCACCACCTCAAGCTGAACCTCGGCAAGACGGAGCTGCTCTTCCTCCCGGGGAAGGACTGCCCGTTCCATGATCTCGCCATCACGGTTGACAACTCCATTGTGTCCTCCTCCCAGAGCGCTAAGAACCTTGGCGTGATCCTGGACAACACCCTGTCGTTCTCAACTAACATCAAGGCGGTGGCCCGTTCCTGTAGGTTCATGCTCTACAACATCCGCAGAGTACGACCCTGCCTCACACAGGAAGCGGCGCAGGTCCTAATCCAGGCACTTGTCATCTCCCGTCTGGATTACTGCAACTCGCTGTTGGCTGGGCTCCCTGCCTGTGCCATCAAACCCCTACAACTCATCCAGAACGCCGCAGCCCGTCTGGTGTTCAACCTTCCCAAGTTCTCTCACGTCACCCCGCTCCTCCGCTCCCTCCACTGGCTTCCAGTTGAAGCTCGCATCCGCTACAAGACCATGGTGCTTGCCTACGGAGCTGTGAGGGGAACGGCACCTCAGTACCTTCAGGCTCTGATCAGGCCCTACACCCAAACAAGGGCACTGCGTTCATCCACCTCTGGCCTGCTCGCCTCCCTACCACTGAGGAAGTACAGTTCCCGCTCAGCCCAATCAAAACTGTTCGCTGCTCTGGCACCCCAATGGTGGAACAAACTCCCTCACGACGCCAGGACAGCGGAGTCAATCACCACCTTCCGGAGACACCTGAAACCCCACCTCTTCAAGGAATACCTAGGATAGGATAAAGCAATCCTTCTGCCCCCCCCCCCCCCCCCTTAAAAGATGTAGATGCACTATTGTAAAGTGGCTGTTCCACTGGATGTCATTAGGTGAATGCACCAATTTGTAAGTCGCTCTGGATAAGAGCGTCTGCTAAATGACTTAAATGTAAATGTAAATGTAAAGTTTGGGTTGCAAGCTGAATATTGACAAAACTGGAAAATGTGTGCACATTTTCAAACAGCCTCCTAAGAAACTTTTTATTTTCCAATATGCATATATTTACTACTGTTGGATAGATAACAGTCTATAGTTTCTAAAAAGGTTTGAATTGTTTCTCTAAGTCGAACAGAAATATTTTTACAGCCATTTTCCCAGCCGAATTGAGATTTCCAAAATGCGATGTGTCTCTTTAAGACCTTCTCTATAAAAGGCCCTTTGACTTGGGACCATAGGAACACGTCACACGCCTTCGTCAGGCTGTAATGCGGAAGTGAGAATTGAAAGGAGTCGAATATCTCGTCCATGGACTGAATAACACACCTTCTTGTGAGACCTGCGCAGTTAAAAAAAAATTCCGGGCGCGAAGCATAATTTGGTCTCGGCTTCTGGAACAAGGTAAATAACGGTGAATATGATGTCTGACTACGATATTATTTGATACATGTCACAAAATCATCCTAAAGTATGTTTTTTCAATATACTTTAATTATATTATTGCAATTTATTCTGGACTTTAGATGTGATACGACGGAAGAATTTTTTGAAGAAACGCTGTGTAGCGCCGCAATGCTATTGTGCATGCTAACCAAAGAGGGAAATAATTCGTTCTGGAACCCAACTAAAGACTCTACTGGACATTGGACCCCGTTACAACATTCTGATGGAATATCAACAAAGATAAGACCCAATTTGGGATGCTTTTTCATATATCTGTTGAGCTGTGCTGTGCTAAGTGGGCTAACTGTGCTAGGCTAGCGCTTGACCAATGCTAGTGCTGACTTATGCTAGCTTATGTTGTTAGCTAATATAACGATATATTGTGTTTTCGCTGTAAAACACTTCAAAAATCGGAAATGTTGGCTTTATTCACACGATATCTGTCTTTCATTAGCTATCCACCATATGTTTTTCTGAAATGTTTTATGAGGTGTAATTAGTAGCCGACGTTGGTGTATGTATTTTCTCTGGCTACTCCCGTCTGGATTCAGACTCTAGCTATGTGTTAGCATTTTTGGGTAGCATCAATGTAAAACTGATTTATAGCTAAAATATGCACTTTTTATGAACAAAACATAGATTTATTGTGTAACATGTTAAATGACTGTCATCTGAGGTAGTTTTTTCTGGGCTCTTTAGGTTGGTTTTAGTTTATTTCGGTTGGCTTGTGCATGCTACTTGAACAATAATTCATACTTCATAATCATATCCATACGTGTCTGTCCACTTTTGTATTTGGTGGTGAGCTAACATAAATATATGTGGTGTTTTCTCTGTAAAACATTTAAAAAATCGGACATGTTGGCTGGATTGACAAGATGTTTATCTTTCAAATGCTGTATTGGACTTGTTAATGTGTAAAAGTTAAATATTTTTAAAAAATAGATTTTGAATTTCGCGCCCTGCAGCTGTTGTCATTGTCGTACCGAATTCGGGCTTGCAGCCCAAACAGGTTATTAATAAGAAACTGAACACTGAACAAAAACAATAAAACGACAAAACGAACAGTCCTGTACGGTGAAGCAAAACACAGAACAGAAAATAATCACCCACAAAACACAATGAAAAACAGGCTGCCTAAATATGGCTCCCAATAAGAGACAACGACTGACACCTGCGTCTGATTGAGAACCATACTAGGCCAAACACATAGAAATCTAACAACAGAACAAAACATAGAAAAACAACATAAAATGCCCACCCCAACTCACGCCCTGACCAAAATAAAATAAAGACATAAAAAAGGAACTAAGGTCAGGATTCGAAATGGTCGGTGATCTGTTTGTTAACGTGGCTTTCGAAGACCTTACAAAGGCAGGGTAGGATAGATATAGTTCTGTAGCAGTTTGGGGCTAGAGCGTCTTCCCCTTTGAAGAGGGGGATGACCACGGCAGCTTTCCAATCTTTAGGGATCTCAGACGATACGAAAGAGAGGTTGAACAAGCTAGAAATAATTTTGGCAGATAATTCTAGGAAGAGAGAGTCCAGATTGTCTAGCCCTGCTGATTTGCAGGGGTCCAGATTTTGCAGCTCTTTCAGAACATCAGCTATCTGAATTTGGGCGAAGGAGAAATCGGGGAGGCTTGGGCAAGTTGCAATGAGGGGTGCAGGGCTGTTGACCTGGGTAGGGGTAGCCAGGTGGAAAGCATGGCCAGCCGTAGAAAAATGCTTATTGAAATTCTCAATTATCGCGGATTTATCGGTGGTGACAATGTTTCCTAGACTCAGTGCAGCGGGCAGCTGGGAGGAGGTGCTCTTATTCTCCATGGACTTTACAGTGTCCCAGAACTTTTTGGAGTTAGTGCTGCAGGATTCAAATTTCTGTTTGTATAAGCTAGCCTTTGCTTTCCTATCTGCCTGTGTATATTGGTTCCTAACTTCCCTGAAAAGTTTCATATTGCGGGGGCTATTCAATGCTAATGCAGAACGCCACAGGATGTTTTTGTGCTGGTCAAGGGCAGTCAGGTTTGGAGTGAACCAAGGGCTATATCTGTTTCTGGTTCAATATTTTTTGAATGGGGCATGCTTATTTAAGATGGTGAGGAAAGCAATTTTAAAGAATAACCAGGCATCCTCTACTGACAAAATGAAGTCATTATCATTCCAGGATTCCCGGGCCAGGTCGATTAGAAAGGCCTGCTCGCTGAAGTGTTTTAGGGAGCGTTTGACAGTGATGAGGGGTGGTTGTTTGACCGCAGACCCATTATGGACGCAGGCAATGAGGCAGTGATCGCTGAGATCCTGGTTGAAGACAGCAGAGGTGTATTTGGAGGGCAGGTTGGTTAGGATGATATCTATGAGGGTGCCCGTGTTAACGGATTTGGGGTTGTACCTGGTGGGTTCATTGATCATTTGTGTGAGATTGAGAGCATCAAGCTTAGATTGTAGGATGTTCAGGGTGTTAAGCGTGTCCCAGTTTAGGTCACCTAAGCATGAGTTCTGAATGAGTTCTGAAGATAGATGGGGGGCAATCAATTTGCATATGGTGTCTAGGGCACAGCATAATTGCCCTTTTTGGACATTTGCCTTTTAGCAATGCTCTTTAGCCACCAGGCTACTGGCCTTGGCCTTGGCCTTTTAGCCTTTGGTGCTATTGGCTGCTGCATTTTTACATGACCACCTGTATCCAGAAAGCTCTGTATTAAACCTTTTACGTCTCCTCATTTACCTTAACACTGTCAACTTGCTAAATTCGGTCTTCAGTATACAGTATATCAACTACACTGTAGAGGGATCTATAGATGTTTGTAATACATTTGAACTTGTTACCTTCAAAATGGAATTTGATTAAAGAAAAAAAACACTTCAGTAGACCTCCTGCAATAGGACCAGCCCAGCAAACCCAATGGTAGGTCCAGTAGTTGGCCATCACTGCTGGCCCCAGAGCCCTGGCTGGCTTCAGACAGGTCCCAGACACATCCCTTCTGCACCAGCACACAGACTGGTTAACTGCTGCACACACTAATATCTAGGATAACAGTCTACACAGAGATGCTGTTTGGTAAAGGGGACATTATCAGGCACATGATACAAACTTGACAATGGTAATGAAACGGACTATTGGTAATTTCTGAGCATGTGGTTATTGTAATAGTCTAGCTAGGGCCAGTTTCAGAGACAGGGCTTAGATTAAGCCAAGAGTAGGCCTTAATGTGTACTAGTTAAACTAGGACATTTAAGTATCTTTCATGAACGTGGCTTAAATTTGGCTTAGTTAGTTGGAGACTATGGAGTCATGGAGTAATAAGGTAAGTAAGCCTAAATGAGAACACCTAGGTTAAGCATGATTAGGTTAAGTATGAGCACATACTGTTGGTCTAATGGTGCTCATAAAAACCCGGAATGGAATAGAAAACACCATTACTGGTGTGAATCTTGAGACAACACAATGGCAGAGGCAAAAATAATTAGTTAAAAAAACTTTAGTGAGTATGAAAAAACGATACTAAAACTAATTTTGTCAATCCATCCAGTTACTGAAGGTAAAAACCATACTGCTGCTACTGAGCAGAGGAAAAGGAGTGGTTGGGCTGCAATTTGCAGTGAATTCAATGCAAATGAAAATGTAACCATCAGAAGAGTACAACAACTTCAGGTGAGATATCTTCATTATTATCAGTATTTCACATTTCTCATATTCATATTTTTGTGACATCACTTATATTGAATGATATCTGCCTTTAAATACTCTGTGGAATGACATTAAACTGGCTTTAAAAAGAGAGAATGCAGAAATCAGAAGAGAGTGATTTACTACTGGTGGTGGACCACCAAAAAAAGACAAGACTGATGAATTGAGTGACTTTCTGTCTGGAATAATAGAGCACCAGCAACCTCCATGGTATACCAGACGATGACCATTTGGACAGTTCAGATGAAGAACTGAGCACAAATGGTACATATACCAAAGAAAGTAAATTGGTTACTTCCTTTGGTAAATATATTTCACTGTCTGTGTCAATCTTTATTCTTCGTTCATTCTAAGGACCATATGGGTTTATTTGTGCTTCTAACAGTGTTCTTTCTCCAGAGGAAAGCAATGTGAACAGGTTGGAAGAGCCAGTGCACAGTGAGTGTGTACCCTCCATCTGCTATAGCATCCCTGAGAGAAGATGCTGCACCCACCTTTCAGCAGAGAACAAAAAAGATGACCATACATGAAAAGTTAGCCAGAGAATTTCATGAGCATAAAATGACATATCTGAAGGAAGAACATGAAAGGAAAATTAGGAATCTACAGGTTGAATTGGATATGAAGTTGGAAGAGAGAGGTACGATCCAAAAAAGATACAGTAATGAGACAATTGTGGTACCAGCCATGGTGAACAATATGATATGTAAAAAAAAAAAAAAAGTTTTGTCATTTGAATATTCATGAGCGAGAGTATTTTAATCACCACAAACTACATTTTAAACCAGCCTGCACACTGTTTTAATTTGGTACAGAACAAACATTATCAAAGCAAAAATAAGCCATAATGAATACATTCCATATTTAAATGCATCAGCATACCACCCTGCATACCACTGCTGGCTTGCTTCTGAAGCTAAGCAGGGTTGGTCCTGGTCAGTCCCTGGATGGGAGACCAGATGCTGCTGGAAGTGGTGTTGGAGGGCCAGTAGGAGGCACTCCTTCCTCTGGTCTAAAAAATATCCCAATGCCCCAGGGCAGTGATTGGGGACACTGCCCTGTGTAGGGTGCCGTCTTTCGGATGGGACGTTAAACGGGTGTCCTGACTCTCTGAGGTCATTAAAGATCCCATGGCACTTATCGTAGGGGTGTTAACCCCGGTGTCCTGGCTAAATTCCCAATCTGGCCCTCAAACCATCATGGTCACCTAATAATCCCCAGTTTACAATTGGCTCATTCATCCCCCTCCTCTCCCCTGTAACTACTCCCCAGATCGTTGCTGCTAATGAGAACGTGTTCTCAGTCAACTTACCTGGTAAAATAACGGTAAAATAAAAAAATAAAAAATAAAAAATCTAGTTGACATGCTGCAATGTGAAAGCAACTCTGTGTGCAAGTCCTCGTTGGTCATTGCCTGCCTCAGCTATGGGCACATCTGCTTGATCCTGATCTTCCATTGGAGGACTTCAGGTAGTTGTGCCGCACAGCTGTAGCAATGATCACCTTGCAGCATCTTCTTGGCTTGAAACAAAGTGTATTGCGTAAACACTGGAATCGATTTTTCCATACTCCAAACATATGCTTGACCATCGCTCTCGTGCAGATATGAGCTCTGTTGTATCTTTGCTGCTCAGCCTTTGTGTGATTTATTTGTGGAGTGAATAAAAGTTACTCTGACCATATCCACTGTCACCAAGGAGTGGTCCACTACGTTGTCCTCTCTGAAACTGGGCAACAATGTTTGAAACTCTAAATTAGGAGTGCATTCACCCTGAACATTGATGGAAAACCAGTTCTTACGGTTCCTGTACTCTTCCGCATCAGGAGTTGATGGACACTTGATGGGAACATGACATCCATCTATACAGCCAATCACTCCTGGGAAGTGAACATATTCATAGAATTGCACTTTATAGTTGGCTTGGCCAGCAGCATCAGGAAACTTGATGTAAAGACTCCTCAGTTCAGGAGTCTTTACCATTCTACAAACAGTTGCTTCACTGGCACCACACAAATAACCAGATTCCAGATGCCAAAAACCTCAAAGCGATCAGAACTTGGGTGAAGACCTTCCTCTTTGAGACAGAGAGGAAGGTCTAGGGTCAAGCAAAGATACAGTTGAAGTCGGAAGCTTACATACACCTTAGCCAAATACATTTAAACTCCGTTTTCACAATTCCTGACATTTAATCCATGTACAAATTCCCTTTCTTAGGTCAGTTAGGATCACCACTTAATTTTAAGAATGTGAAATGTCAGAATAATAGTGAGAAAAATATTTCTTTCAGCTTTTATTTCTTTCATCACATTCTCAGTGGGCCAGAACTTTTCATACTGTAACGTTCGTCTTGTGGTGATTGAACGGACCAAGACGCAGCGGGTGATGAAGACCTACTGAATTTATTAAACAGACGAAACACTGACAAAACACTAGAACAAACTACAAAACAAGAAACGAAGGCAACAGACCTGGACTACGAACTTACACGTAACAAAGAACGAACGAACAAGTACTGACTACAAACAAAACGAACTCACGATACAGTCCTGTATGGTGCAACAAACACTGACACAGGAAACAACCACCCACAAACAAACAGTGTGAAAACACCTACCTTAATATGACTCTCAATCAGAGGAAACGCCAAACACCTGCCTCTAATTGAGAGCCATACCAGGCAACCCATTAACCCAACATAGAAAACACATAACATAGACTACCCACCCAAACTCACGCCCTGACCAATTAAACACATACCAAACAGAAAACAGGTCAGGAACGTGACACATACACTCAATTAGTATTTGGTAGCATTGCCTTTAAACTGTTCAACTTGAGTCAAACGTTTCGGGTAGCGTTCCACAAGCTTCCCACAATAAGTTGGGTGAATTTTGGCCCATTCCTCCTGACAGAGCTGGTGTAACTGAGTCAGGTTTGTAGGCCTCCTTGCTCACACATGCTTTTTCAGTTCTGCCCACACATTCTCTATAGGATTAAGGTCAGGGATTTGTGATGGCCACTCCAATACCTTGACTTTGTTATCCTTAAGCAATTTTGCCACAACTTTGGAAGTATGCTTTGGGTCATTGTCCATTTGGAAGATCCATTTACGACCAAGCTTTAACATTCTGACTGATGACTTGAGACGTTGCTTCAATATATCCACATCAATTTGCTACCTCATGATGCTATCTATTTTGTGAAGTGCACCAAGTCCCTCCTGCAGCAAAGCACCCCCACAACATGATGCTGCCACCCCCGTGCTTCAAGGTTGCGATGGTGTTCTTCGGCTTGCAAGCCTCCCCCTTTTTCCTCCAAACATAACGATGGTCATTATGGCCAAACAGTTCTATTTTTGTTTCATCAGACAAGAGGACATTTCTCAAAAAAGTATGATCTTTGTTCCCATGTGCAGTTGCAAACTGTAGACTGGCTTTTTTATGGCGGTTTTGGAGCAGTGGTTTCTTCCTTGCTGAGCGGCCTTTCAGGTTATGTCGATATAGGACTCGTTTTACTGTGGATACAGATACTTTTGTACCTGTTTCCTCCAGCATCTTCACAAGGTCCTTTGCTGTTGTTCTGGGATTGATTTGCACTTTTTGCACCAAAGTATGTTCATCTCTAGGAGACAGAACCCGTCTCCTTCCTGAGCGGTATGACGGCTGCGTGGTCCCATGGTGTTTATACTTGCGTACTATTGTTTGTACAGATGAACGTGGTACCTTCATTTGGCATTTGGAAATTGCTCCCAAGGATGAACCGGACTTGTGGAGGTCTACAGTTTTTTTTCTGAGGTCTTGGCTGATTTATTTTGATTTCCCCATGATGTCAAGCAAAGAGGCACTGAGTTAGAAGGTAGGCCTTGAAATACATCCATAGGTACACCTCCAATTGACTCAAACACCTCACTTGCTCATATTGTATATAGACTTATTTTTCACTGTATTATTGACTGTATGTTTGTTTTACTCCATGTGTAACTATGTGTTGTTGTATGTGTCGAACTGCTTTGCTTTATCTTGGCCAGGTCGCAATTGTAAATGAGAACGTGTTCTCAATTTGCCTACCTGGTTAAATAAAGGTGAAATAAAAAATAAAATAAAAAATGATGTCAATTAGCCTATCAGAAGCTTATAAAGCCATCACATCATTTTCTGGAATTTTCCAAGCTGTTTAAAGGCACAGTCAATTTAGTATAAACTTCTGACCCACTTGAATTGTGATACAGTGAATTATAAGTGAAATAATCTGTCTGTAAACAATTGTTGGAAAAATTACTTGTGTCATGCACAAAGTAGATGTCCTAACCGACTTGCCAAAACTATAGTTTGTTAACAAGAAATTTGTGGAGTGGTTGAAAAACGAGTTTTAATGACTCCCACCTAAGTGTATGTAAACTTAGGACTTCAACTGTATTATCTCCAATGCATTTTCTTTGTACATACGAAAGCGGTCTCGAAAAGCTATTCCATCAAAGTCATTTAATGGATTACTCCTATGCTCCCTCACAAACAAATCTAAGCAGAAGTTAAACCTGCCTCTTTGAAGGATTCATTTCCTCTTCAATTTAGTCCTGGAGTAGCTCTAATCCTCCCTCTTGCAATCGGCTTTGTTTAAGCCAGAACAGGCTAAATCTACAACTACTTTACGATAAGACTGTGCAAGTCGCTTTGAGTTAAGACAGCTCAAACAAGCATTTTAGTCTGGGACTAGGCTTAAGCCTTGTCTGTGATACCAGCCCTAGATTTAATAGGGCAGATGTAAAATGTAATGTTATATTCTTAAATATTGTAAAATTAAAATATTCTCTCAGCCCACCCTGCTAGAATGTTGATGATGACAGTACAGCCTACCAGGAAAGGCACCATGGGACTTTTGCTCTTTGAGTTAACTGCCTCTAGCAACACTACCATGGAAACCAGGCACGTAATGGCAATCTCTCCAAAGATTTGCCCCCGCCAGCTGGTCCTCTGATTGGAGGATGGTAAACGCTGCTCCAGTGGCGTTGGTGTAGTTCTCCTTTGATATCATCTGAAGGACAGTATACAATGTCAACTGCTGACCTACATGTTGCAGGTGCTAAGCACAGCAGGACACCACTTCACATTAGTGACAAATCTATTCATAAAAATTGCTAGGCCTACACATATAATGAATTGATTGATTTTCTTAACTTTATAAGCATGCCTTTCCTTAACCTTGTATCCAGGCTCAAAGAGAGCCGGCTGGTGGTAGAGAATGTCCTTTCCGCTATAGAATTATAATTTGTTCTCCATTTGTACCACTGTAACTGCTCATTAGAGGTTACCGCAGGTGAACATTAATAACTCAACTGACCTTTGACATGGCAGCTCCCCGCACCCCTCCTATTAACTGGCTGATAAGGAATGGGATGACCATGAACAGTTGCATGCCGCCACACAGTTGGATGGTGAAGGGAGGGTTGAAATGGGATCCATTTCATGGAAATGTTAGGTTCTAATTCTCAGAGTAAAAAACTAAACAGACCTTATAAAAGCTTAACCTGTCACACCCTGGCCTTTGTTATATTGATTTTCTTTATTAGTTTAGTTAGGTCAGGGTGTGACATGGGGGAGGTTTGTGTGTTTTGTCTAGTTTAGGGTGTGTGTATTGTTTAGGGGGTTTTGTAGTATGTATGGGGTTGTGTTCAGTGTAGGTGTTTAGGAAAGTCTATGGTTGCCTGATTTGGTTCTCAATCAGAGACAGCTGTTTATTGTTGTCTCTGATTGGGAGCCATATTTAAGGCAGCCATAGGCTTTAGGTGTTTGTGGGTAATTATCTATGTTTAACGTTTGTAGCTTGTGTATGCACTAACATTTGTAGCTTCACGGTCGTTTGTTTTGTTTTGTAAAAGTGTTCGTTTTCGTGTTTCGTCATCTCTATTAAAAGAAGATGTACTCATATCCCGCTGCGCCTTGGTCCGCTTATTATGACGATCATGACATAACCAAGTTTGTTCTGCCCAAAGGATCAATACAGCTGCATTCAGACAAAAAGTCAACACATTCCAAGCTTCCAAGGTACACACTATATACCTTCCTCCTATAACCCTTAACTTCTAGTGTAGACCCTCTAAACCTCAGCACTCCATTGTAACGACTGTCGTCGGTGGAAGAAGGTGAGGACCAAGGTGCAGCGTGGTAAGTGTTCATGATATTTAATGATAATCAAATAACTGAACACTGAATGACAAAACAACAAAGAAAAACCGAAACAGTTCTGTCTGGTGCAGACACACAAAGACTGAAAATAACCACCCACAAAACCCAACAGAAAACAGGCTACCTAAATATGGTTCCCAATCAGGGACAACGATTGACAGCTGCCTCTGATTGAGAACCATATCAGGCCAAACACAGAAATAGAAAATCATAGAAAAACTAACATAGACAACCCACCCAGCTCACGCCCTGACCATACTAAAACAAAAGACAAAACAAAGGAACTAAGGTCAGAACGTGACATCCATCAGTGACATGAATAAGTATATTTCATACTCTCAGAACCCAACAAAAATAAAAGCCTGAGCACTGATTTAGTTATTCAAATTAAATTATATTGAATTATTTCTGTCTATAACAAACAATTATTCATACATACATTTTATCTGAAAATTTAAATTCCAAAATATATTCCAATTTATATTTTGAGTGAACCAAAAATGGTTAACTGCACACATACTGCACACATATCTGCAACAAAAGCTTCAAGTTGCAAGAAAAAGCCAGGTGAGTTAAGATCACACAGGAAAGATCAACCAGGTCAGTACAGATGAGTCCTACCTGATCTGATCCATGCATGCCACCATGACGGCAACTGCCAGGCCATGGACCAGCGCCGGCTGTACCATGCCTGCAGACTCAACGTTCTCGATTACTGACACACACACGAAGAAGACGAAGAACATGGTGCCCACCACCTCTGACAGGCAAGGCTGGATAATGCGCTCAAACATGTTGGGAGGCCGAGCCTTGGGAGACTTGGTGCTACTCATCAGTCGAGTCTCCCTCATCCAGCTCCATTTTCTCTACTCCCATCGCGTCTGTCTGGTCTGACTGGACCTCAAGAGTCTGACTGAGTGTCTGGGATACAAGTGAACAACTTATGATAGTGTCTTGAAATTTATAATCACTGGTGATTTTGTCTTATTGCCCCACTGACAATAAACCTTGGATATTTTTGCCATATTCTAGTCAGCACTTTGATGTCTTTCTGACAGAGGCTGTTCATACTAGTTCAACAAAGGACCTCTTAGCCTGAAGTCAACTTCAATTGCTAAATTGGCAAAGCTAAGGCGAACAGAGTTTAGAAGTGTATTGATCAAGGTCATTTTAGCACTATCTCACAGTTAAATGGGAGGACATTGGCAAGGTTGTCTACTCACAATGTTTTCTATTTTGACATGCACTATATCTCATTACAAAATCATGGGCATTAATGTGGAGTTGGTCCCCCATTTGCTGCTAGGCTTTCCACTAGATGTTGAAATATTTGCTGCGGGGACTTGCTTCCATTAAGCCACAAAAGCATTCGGGAGGTTGGGCACAGATGTTGGGTGATTAGGCCTGGCTCGCAGTCGGCGTTCCAATTCATCCCAAAGGTATTCGATGGGGTTGACGTCAGGGCTCTGTGAAGTTCTTCCACACCATTCTCGACAAACCATTTCTGTAAGGACCTCGCTTTGTGTACGTTGGCATTGCCATGCTGAAACAGGAAAGTGCCTTCCCCAAACTGTTGCCACAAAGCTGGAAGCACAGAATTGTCTAGAATGTCATTGTATGCTATAGCGTTATCATTTCCCTTCACTGGAACTAAGGGGCCTAGCCCAAACCATGAAAATCCCCCTTAGACCATTATTCCTCCACCAAACTTTTCCGTTGGCACTATTCATTCGCTCAGGTAGCGTTCTACTGGCATCCGCCAAACCCAGATGGTGAAGCGTGATTCATCACTCCAGAGAATGGTCCAATGGTGGCGAGCTTTACACCACTCCAGCCAACGCTTGGCATTACACATGGTGATCTTAGGCTTGTGTACGGCTGCTCGACCATGGAAACACATTTTAATGAAGCTCCCGACAAACAGTTCTTGAGGCATGCGCAATGCTTCTTCAGATGCAGTTTGGAACTTGGTAGTAAATGCTGCAACCAACAACAGACTATTTTTACACGCTACGCACTTCAGCACTCAGTGGTCCAGTTCTGTGAGCTTGTGTGGCCTACCACTTCACGGCTGAGCCAATGCTGCTCCTAGACGTTTCCACTTCACAATAACAGCACTTACAGTTGAGCAGGGCAGCTCTAGCATGGCAGAAATTTGACAAACTGACTTGTTGGAAAGGTGGCATCCAATGACATTGCCACGTTGAAAGTCACTGACCTCTTCAGTAAGGCCATTCTACTGCCAATGTTTAGTCTATGGAGATTGCATGGCTGTGTGTGTCACGACTTCCACCAAAGGTGGCTCCTCTCCATGTTCGGGCGGCGCTCGGCGGTCGTCGTCGCCGGTCTACTAGCTGCCACCGATCCCTTGTCTGTTTCGTTTGGTTTTGTCTGTCGTGTTGTTTACCTGTGTCTAGTTTAGGTTAATCAGTGGGGTATTTCATTTCGCCCTACCCTCTAGGTTTTGTGAGGGATTGTTTTTGTATCTGTCATTGGTTTGGGTTGCGTTTTGTTTGTTCTGTTGAACAGGTGTTTTCACGGGACTGTTTTCCACACGTTAGTTTAGTCAGAGGAGCGTGTTCCTCCGTGTTCGACTGGACTGCGTTCCTGTTTTTTAGTGGCTGCTGTTGTGGTCCTGTGCCTGTTCTGTTGATGGACTTGTAATAAAAAGCCCTTCTTGCAATTCTTACTCTCCTGCGCCTGACTCCACACCCACCTCTCCTAGGGAGAATATGACGGTGTGCTCGATTTTATACACCTGTCAGCAACGGGTGTGACTGACATAGCTGAATCCACTAATTTAAAAGGGTGTCCACATATACAGTACCAGTCAATTTAGACACACCTACTCATTCAACTTTTTAAAAGTAAAAAAAAAAACTATTTTCTACATTGTATAATAATAGTGAAGACATCAACACTATGAAATAACACACATGGATTCATGTAGTAACCAAAAAAGTGTTAAACAAATGTTATATTTGACATTCTTCAAAGTAGCCACCCTTTGCCTTGATGATAGCTTTGCACACTCTTGGCATTCTCTCAACCAGTTTCATTTCAATTAACAGGTGTGCCTTGTTAAAAGTGAATTTATGGAATTTCTTTCCTTCTTAATGCGTTTGAGTCAATCAGTTGAGTTGTGATAAGGTAGGGTTGGTATACAGAAGATAGCCCTATTTGGTAAAAGACCAAGTCCATATTATGTCAAGAACAGCTCAAATAAGCAAAGAGAAACAACAGTCCATCATTACTTTAAGACACGAAGGTCAGTCATCCGGAAAATGTCAAGATCCATCAAGCACTATGATGAAACTGGCTCTAATGAGGACTGCCACAGGAAAGGAAGACCCAGAGTTACCTCTGCTGCAGAGGATAAGTTCATTAGTTACCAGCATCAGAAATGGGCAATTAACTGCACCTCAGATTGCATCCTAAATAAATGGTTCACAGAGTTCAAGTAACAAACACATCTCAACATCAACTGTTCAGAGGAGACTGCTTGAATCAGGTCTTCATGGTTGAATTGCTGCAAAGAAACCACTACTATTGGACACCAATAAGAAGAAGATACTTGCTTGGGCCAAAAAACACGAGCAATGGACATTAGACCGGTGTAAATCTGTTCTTTACTCTGATTATTCCAAATTTGAGATTTTTGGTTCCAACTGCAGTGTCTTTGTGAGACGCAGAGTAGGTGGACGGATGATCTCTACATGTGTGGTTCCCACCGTGAAGCATGGAGGAGGAGGTGTGATGGTGTGGGGGTGGGGGTGGCTTTGCTGGTGACACTGTCAGTGATTTATTTAGAATTCAAGACACACTTAACCAGCATGACAATCACAGCATTCTGCAGTGATACGCCATCCCATCTGGTTTGCGCTTAGTGGGGACCATAATTTGTTTATTAACAGGACAATGACTCAAAACACACCTCCATGCTGTGTAAGGGCTATTTGACCAGAAAGAAGAGTAACAGAGTGCTGCATCAGATGACCTGGCCTCCACAATCCCCCGACCTCAACCCAATTGAGATGGTATTGGATTAGTTGGACAGCAGAGTGAAGGAAAAGCAACCAACAAGTGCTCAGCATATGTAGGAACTCCTTCAAGACGGTTGGGAAAGCATTTCAGGTGACTACCTCATGAAGCTGGTTGAGAGAATGCCAAGAGTGTGCAAAGCTGTCATCAAGGCAAAGGGTGGCTACTTTGAAGAATCTCAAATATAAAATATATTTTGATTTGTTTAACACTTTTTTGGTTAGTACATGATTCAACATGTGTTATTTTATAGTGTATGTCTTCACCATTCTTCTACAATGTATAAAATAGTCAAAATAAAGAAAAACCCTTGAATGAATAGATGTGTCCAAACTTTTGACTGGTCCTGTGTATATAGTGTATTTTATGTTTGAGACAATGTTAATGTCAGAGATGCATGGCAAATGTGAAAACATTAAAAACATTTTTAGATATTGTCAATAAATCTTGTCAATTTCTGCTCTTTTGCACACCAGTATCACAACTTGCACATCATCATCTGCACATCTATCACTCCAGTGTTAATCTGCTAAATTGTAATAACTTTGCTACTGTGGCCTATTTATTGCCTTACCTCCTCACGCCATTTGCACACACTGTATATATACTTTTTTCCCCTATTGTGTTATTGACTGTACGCTTGTTTATTTCATGTGTAACTCTGTGTTGTTGTTTGTGTCACACTGCTTTGCTTTATCTTGGCCAGGTCGCAGTTGTAAATGAGAACTTGTTCTCAACTAGCTCACCTGGTTAAAGGTGAAATATATATATATATTTTAATAGAAAATCATATATGCATGCCAGTTGAAGTATGATTTTGAATTTATTTTATCAGTCAGTGAGTTCAATGCGTCTGTTGAGTTCAAAAAGTTATTACACCACCTATAGTGTAATAAAATAGTAAAAACGATTCATGTTTTCCATTAAAGAACTTTGAACCAAACATAAACAATGATTGACGGATTGAATGGCCAGACGTGACCATAGGTTTGAATGTACTGTACTTATGCAGATTGTTTTTGTTATACAGTACAGTTCAAAACAATATGACGTGTACGACAAGATGTGAAATACAAAAGTTCTGCAAGCTATAAAGGGAAGTACAATATTTTGGAAGACAATGCCCCATGTCTCCAAGATAACACTTTTACTTCAGAACAAGCCGTGTCTTCTGGTCTCCAAACAACAACCTGTGTACAAAAATAAGAATTCAATGATAGTAAACAATATATGAATTACAATGCGATGAAGAAATACTCTCCTACTGACTGTATAGAGTATGATGTATGACAGGCTGAAACAGTATGGAAATGCAGTGCCATTTTATTGCCTCTAAAGTCACAATCTATGGTAGAAGGGTAATACTATCTATAAATAGGTGAGTAATGAAGGCTGGGTGTGCTGTATCCTACCTGACCAAGCTGCCAGTGATAAGGGCCCCTGCAACCGGTCCCACCCAGTAGATCCAGTGGTACTCCCAGTAGTTAGCCATCACTGCAGGGCCAAACGCCCGCGCTGGGTTCATACACCCTCCAGATACTGACCCGCTAAAAGACCAATGGGACAAACACATCTGGTTTCTATATTGATCGAACAATGCATTACATCAGATCAATATACGTAGTTAGTAGAATTAATCGTTATCAGACAGGCAGTGATGTCATCAGGCAGGCAGTGATGTCAATGGCAATGTTCTCTTTATTCCTGCTGTGTCATTTCTTGTTATTGTCAATAATGGCAAAGCAGGAATAGTATTGAACTTGTTCTGCCATGAACCCTTGTCATTTCAATACACCATCTACCATGACAGGTCTCCATAGATTTGCTCAGCCCTTACCCAGCCAGTATGTTAGCAGTCACAGTGAGCCCAATGCAAAGTGGGGCCAGTGGGGTACGGGTCCTGCCGTTGACGGCCCCCATACAGACCACAAGGGACAGGAAGAGGGTCATGACCATCTCTGCTACAGCGGCACTGCCGATGTTGCCGCTGGTTTTAACCACGTTGAACGCTCCCCCTGCTGCACTGTCATAGTTGATGATGGAGTAAACTGCCTGTGGAATATCACAACATCTGTACGATTAGATTGGTATTAGATTGGGTTTTTATTGTTTTTTTTATTAGGATTAGATTGTGGTTTTATTGAGATTAGATTGGGAACAGATTGGGATTCTATTGGGATTAGACTGGGGTTTAATTGAGATTATATTGGGGTTTTATTGGAATTAAATGTGGGTTTTATTGGGATTAGATTGGGATTCTATTGGGATTAGATTGGGATTCTATTGGGATTAGACTGGGGTTTAATTGAGATTATTTGGGGGTTTTATTGGAATTAAATTAGGGTTTTATTGGGATTATATTGGGGTTTTATTGGTGTTTAATTGGGATTCTATTGGTATTCTATTGGGATTCAACTGGAGTTTTATTGAGATTATATTGCGGTTTTATTGGGGTTTTATTGGGGGTTTATTGGGATTATGTTGGGATTACATTGGGATTATATTGCCATTTATTAATGTTTTTTGGGGGGATCCAAATGCTTGTGAATGTTTTTTAGACCTATTTTAATATCCAAGCTATTGACATTTTGATATTAAGAAAACGGCATATGGAGACTGGCTCTCACACAAGTTTGTTTGCTATCATTCGAATCAGTTAGATTGTTTGTTACATTGCGTTATGGTAACTTGGTCCGGTTGGTTTCATATTGCCAAACGTCAAATTAACTCAAATGCGTAGACTACGCAAAACTATGTGTGATGCAAGTGATTTGTTTAATGAACAAACATTCTCACGTTAAATACATCTATGATAATATGAAGCATCACTTGTGTGTACCTATCGTCATATTGCACTTGCTTTGCAACATGCGGTAGGAAATAGCACAATAGCCGCTCTGTAATAACTGCAAGGTGCTGTTAAAAGGGGAGACTGGGGCTGGTTCTCTCATCATGGGTTGGTTGAAGTGGGGAGACTGGGGCTGGTTCTCTCATCATGGATTGGTTGAATACGGGAGACGGGCCTGGTTCTCTCATCATGGGTTGGTTGAAATGGGGAGACTGGGGCTGGTTCTCTCATCATGGGTTGTTTGAAGTAGGGAGACTGGGGCTGCTTCTCTCATCATGGGTTGGTTGAAGTAGGGAGAATGGGGCTGGTTCTCTCATCATGGGTTGGTTGAATAGAGGAGATTGGGCCTGGTTCTCTCATCATGGGTTGGTTGAAATGGGGAGACTGGGGCTGGTTCTCTCATCATGAGTTGGTTGAATTGTGGAGACTGGGCCTGGTTCTCTCATCATGAGTTGGTTGAATTGTGGAGACTGGGGCTGGTTCTCTCATCATGGGTTGGTTGAAATGGGGAGACTGGGGCTGGTTCTCTCATCATGGGTTGGTTGAAGTAGGGAGAATGGGGCTGGTTCTCTTATCATGGGTTGGTTGAATTGTGGAGACTGGGGCTGGTTCTCTCATCATGGGTTGTTTGAAGTAGGGAGACTGGGTCTGCTTCTCTCATCATGGGTTGGTTGAAGTAGGGAGAATGGGGCTGGTTCTCTCATCATGGGTTGGTTGAAGTAGGGAGAATGGGGCTGGTTCTCTTATCATGGGTTGGTTGAATAGGGGAGATTGGGCCTGGTTCTCTCATCATGAGTTGGTTGAATTGTGGAGACTGGGCCTGGTTCTCTCATCATGAGTTGGTTGAATTGTGGAGACTGGGGCTGGTTCTCTCATCATGGGTTGTTTGAAGTAGGGAGAGTGGGGCTGCTTCTCTCATCATGGGTTGTTTGAAGTGGGGAGACTGGGGCTGCTTCTCTCATCATGGGTTGGTTGAATAGGGGAGACTGGGGCTGGTTCTCTCATCATGAGTTGGTTGAATTGTGGAGACTGGGGCTGGTTCTCTCATCATGGGTTGTTTGAAGTAGGGAGACTGGGTCTGCTTCTCTCATCATGGGTTGTTTGAAGTAGGGAGACTGGGGCTGGTTCTCTCATCATGGGTTGTTTGAAGTGGGGAGACTGGGGCTGGTTCTCTCTTCACTGTTTGGTTGAAGTTAGGAGACTGGAGCTGGTTCTTTCATCATGGGTTGGTTGTCACAGTACTTAGCCTATTTCTCCCAATCTGGAGTGTGCTGTGTAGCCTAGTAATTTTAAGGTTAATATGTGCAACTTCTTTGCAAGAGGTCATCCATCTTGCCAATTTCTAGCAACATCTCTAAACATTGATCAGCAGGGGTTGTGTGTTTTGACATTGTAAAACCACGAGGATATGAACACATAACTAAACACTTTCCTGTAGGTAAAGTCCCCCCTTATCTCAGCTCCCTGGTCACCATGGCAGCACCCACCTGTAGCACGCATTCCAGCAGGAATATCTCTCTGGTCACCCTCAAAACCAATTCTTCCTTTGGCCGCCTCTCCTTTCAGTTCTCTGCTGCCAATGATTGGAATGAACTAAAAAAATCTCTGAAACTGGAAACACTTATCTCCCTCACTAGCTTTAGGCACCAGCTGTCAGAGCAGCTCACAGGTTACTGCACCTGTACATAGCCCATCTATAATTTAGCCCAAACAACTACCTCCCCCCTACTGTATTTATTTATTTATTTTGCTCCTTTGCACCATTATTTCTATTTCTATTTTGCACATTCTTCCACTGCAAATCTACCATTCCAGTGTTTTACTTGCTATATTGTATTTACTTCGCCACCATGGCCTTTTTTCTTTTGCCTTTACCTCCCTTATCTCACCTCATTTGCTCACATTGTATATAGACTTGTTTTTCTACTGTATTATTGACTGTATGTTTGTTTTACTCCATGTGTAACTCAGTGTTGTTGTATGTGTCGAACTGCCTCACTTTATCTTGGCCAGGTCGCAATTGTAAATGAGAACCTGTTCTCAACTTGCCTACCTGGTTAAATAAAGGTAAAATAAAACACCTTGTTATTGGATTTTCAACAATGCAGAACTTTTAAAAAAAAGTTTACAATTTTAATTGACAAAATAAAGACAAATGTACCTGGTTGCACAGCCGTTGGCCAAGATAACTACGGACAAACACTTTGTGTAGCCATCAATGAACTTACTGCACCATTCTACTGGCAATTTGTCCCACTCTTCAGCAGCAAAACGCTCTAATTCTTCAATGTTTAATGGGTGCCCTCCACCAATGTCTGTTTTCAGATCTCAACATAAGTTTTGGATGTGATTCAGATCTGGAATCTTCACTGGACACTCCAGAAGAATCCAGCATTTCTTCTTGAACCATTCCTTGGGGCTCCCGCGTGGTGCAGCAGTCTAAGGCACTGCATCTCAGTGCTAGAGGTGTCACTACAGACACCCTGGTTTGAATCCAGGCTGTATCACTGGCTGTAATTGGGAGTCCCATAGGGCGGCGCACAATTGGCCCAGCGTCGTCTGGGTATTTCTGGTGTAGGCCGCCATTGTAAATAAGAATTTGTTCTTAACTGATTTGCCTAGTTAAATAAAATATTATAATAATACTTATGATATGTGTTTGGGGCCTTGTCCTGCTGGAAGACCCACAACCTTCAATGGAGACCCAGTTTTTGGACACTGGGTTGAACATTGGACTACAAAAAACCTTCATAATCTGCTGATTTCATGATGCCTTGTGCACGTTTAAGGGAATATTTTTATTCTGTATAGGCTTCCTTCTTTTCACTCTGTCATTTAGGTTAGCCACAGTTGGACTCCAAGTTGTAGTGACGTCTCAAGGATGATCAAAGGAAATTGAAAGCACCTGAGCTTAATTTGGTGTGTCATAGCAAAGGGGTGTGAATACTTATGTAAATGGTTATTTCTGAATTTCATTTTCAATAAAATTGCCAAAATGTCTAAAACATGTTTTCACTTTGTCATAATAGGATATTGTGTGAGATGGGTGAGAAAACATATATATTTAATTGATTTTGAATTCAGGCTGTAACACAACCAAATGTGGAATCAGTCAAAGGCGTATGAATACTTTCTGAAGGCACTGTAGCCATTCTCCTGGTTTGAAACTGACTGGGAAATGCTGATTATCATGTTTATTCTTGCATTATAAACATCTGTGTTTAAGATGAGAACACTTCTTGGCAAATCTAAATGCCTAATGTTTAATTTTTGAACACTGATGTTTAGGTTATAAACACGTCATGTTTCATGGTTTTACAAGGTATATGAGGTGAAGATAAAACAAGTCTGGTATTTTCATTGTTTCAATTTTAGGAGTAGGCTATCTGTGAACAATGAATTGATATTGTTGAAAAGAGGAAAGGGAGAGCTGTAGTCTATTTCAAACTGATTTCTAAATTGTTTCTTGGACAAGACATGGAAATTAGGATCATAGGTAGGGGCACAACTATGGTTAAGGGGGGCATAACCTCGTGGGGGTTCTGTGTAGGACTTTTTTTGGCCATCTAAAGCTCATTTCCTGCATTTCTACGCAATCCAAAATGTTGTGTCTATTTAGAACAAAAAGTAAGCAACAATGCCCACAGTCATCAAGCTAGGTGAGAGATCATTATTAAACATGTTTGAGTGATTGATTGTCCATACTAAGACATCCTCTGATGAGGTGTATGTATGTCTGTAATAAAGCCCTACTGTAGGGAAAACCTCATTCTGATTGGCTGTGCTTGCGTCCCCAGTGAGTGGGCCTATGCCCTCCCAGGCCCACCTATGGCTGCGCCCCTGCCCAGTCATGTGAAATCCATAGATTACGGCCTAATGTATTTATTTCAATTAACGTATTTCCCTTCATGAACTGTAACTCAGCAAAATCTTTGAAATTGTTGAGTTTCTATTTTTGTTCAGTATAATTCATGTCATAGGCCTCATAGTACTGTAGAGCTTTTTTTACTTGGACACAGTATAGCTGGATAGCTCCGTCCTGTCCCTAAGGGTCCACCGCCCTGCAGCGCCCCAACCCAACACACCCCACTCAGCTTTAGGATCTTAGTGAAACATTCATTATTGGTTTTCGGGTGTGTTAGGCCAAGGCCAGAGTGACAACCCACAGGACGGCAGACCGCAAGTGCCAGGACTGAGCAGCCCAGCAGCTAGGGATTGCTTTAATAGATATCTCCTCTGACGTGGGCATGTTATCAAAACAGATTCCTTTTGTCGTACTGTATTCCATATAAGGCCACCAGACCTTATGAAAGTTGCCCAGTATACCATTAATCTAGTAATACATCAAATCTAGTGATACATAACTTGACATTTCTGCCATCCATTGTGACATTGTGGGAGGATAACCAACCTTCCAAATAATGGCAATGCATTTCTTAGCTGCTATAAATGCTTGATTACACTGTTTCTTCTGATAACAGTCTCATGTATCAACATTTCCAAGCAAACAAAAACAGGGAGAAGGGAGAATCTGTAGACATGCTGACATAAAATAACATATTCTTTGCCAGAATTCAGCCAGCCTTCACAAGACCATAACATATACAAATATGTCCCCTTTTGTGTTTTACCCCTCCAGTAGAGAAATTACATTTCTGAGTCCATGATATTCAGTTTCACTGGCATATAGTATGTTCTATAGATGGTCTTAAACCGCAGTAATTAATGTCTGAGATTATATGAACATGACATGGCATTCAAACATATCTGTATCCATTCATCATCAATTACTTATATCAGGTCTTTCTCACATTTTTGTTTTACATGTTTTGTGTCAAACAGTTTGGAAATCAACTTTTGGACGTTTGTCAGACTGCCTTAAAATAGTTTCAATCTTTGAAGCATCTGGCTTGTCCACAATTTCTGCACAAAGAGAATAAAGTGTTGCATCTGCAAAAATTCACCTCAGCTCCGTCACAGACTGGTCTTCCCTGGCTGCCTGACCCTGCTGAGACCCCCTTCACCACTTGATACTCCTAAGATGAGTCATGACAAAGAATTACCTTAGTGTAAATGTATACGTTATATTATCCAAGAATAGAATCAATGGTTCAATAATTGAAATTACTATTATTCCCAGATCCCAGACTGTAGCTTTAAGCTTAAACTGCTGTCCTGTAGCTACTGTAGGTATACCCATCAATTCAAGATGGAACTTTGATCATTCACTGAATATACTGCAAAATTCATCTGAGCTCTGTAGACTGGTCTTACTTGGCTGTCTGACACCTGCTCGGACATCTGTCACCATCTAATCCTGCCAAGACATGATGAGAATAGTGTTGTGTACTGACTGTTCACCATGACAGTGAAGCATGTAGAGCGGTTTATTACTGTGTTTATGTGAAAAGTAGGGGATTAGCTAGGGAAACTGACAGCTCAATAACGTTACATTGCTATACTGACTAATAAAAACTCACATTGCACTGAAAAAACATCAGAATATCGGTCTTCAATCGTTTAGCTGCTGGTTTCATCATTTGATTCAGGTCTAGTGTGATTGAGGCAAAAATAATAGCTAATGTTAGCCAATATTTGGCCAGCTCTCTCTCTAACGATACATCAACTGGTGAAAGCTAGCCAAGTTAATATACTTCTGTTGAAACAGGACAAAACAAAGGCTACAAAACATTTCCATACAAACAACATCTGTTAGATAATAATAGTAACCATCTCATATCGCTATCTGCAAGATAACTAGAGTCTAGAGCTGACCTGGTTGTGGTTAGTTAGCTACTAGCTAGCTAATTAATTCACCTCAGTCGAGAGGGGATGAAACATTATCTAACGTTACATGTCAGTTACACTAGTTAATAGCTCAGCACTGGGAATAACCACTAGTTAACTTTTTTTTCTATTAGGTTAAACAGCAGTTACATCAGTCAACTAAAGAGTAGACAGTTTCTGCTCTGCTTGCTTGCACAACTTGGAGAAAAAGCGCAACACACTGACAGCAGCTGCCTCTGTTCAACTCTCCTGTGCTGGTCTAGCCAGCCTTCCAGAGGCTTTGCCTTTCACAGATCCTGTCTGCCCGCTTTATGGTGTCTGCATGGTCCTAAATCCAACTGACTGAACTCCAAACAGCCTACCTGACCGCTCTGAGGTGTCCGCATAGGTCCTAAAGAATTGCCTTATTTGGTATCACATTGCAATGACAACTGGAGGGGGGCACAAAAGTGCAATTTCAGAATGTAGGGGGGACATGACCCCCCTGTCCAAAGTGAAAGTAGCCTTTATGCTAAATTGGGAAGGATTATATAACAAATTCTACCTACAAGGTTTAAGCTGTTGAATTGTGTTATGAATATTGTTCTATCAAAATCAATATGACTATTTCTAAGACTGTAGGCTAAATGTCTTCATTTCCAACAGACAGTGTGTTTAATGGATAATAACTCCAAAAGGGTGCACATTTTAACCCCAAGACCTAGCTGACCAATCTCCACTCCATGGTGAAGGAAGTTTCTGATGGACTCCACCTTTCTTAGTTAGCTGAAATCTATACTTTTTCCAAAAATGTTAAGGAAATACCACCGACTTGTTGACATTCAATTGGCACATGCTCATTTACGCTGAGTTGCCATTGTAGAGCAACAGCAATGAGCAAACAGTCGGTGGTTGTATTTGATTATTGTTTTTAGAAAAAGTATTAATTTCAGCAAACAAAGAAACACAACTACAGAGGACAAACAGAGGTACAAGGTAAACATTTCATAAGTAATTTTAAAAAAAAGTATTGACCTAGGGCGAAACGATGTAGTAGGAGCTGAATTCCACAAAGCCTGGTCTCTGCTCCATTCCATTGGTGGAGTTCATCATAAACTTCCTTCACCATGGAGTGGAGTTTAGTCAGCTACCCAAGACCCTGCTTTCTTGTTTAATAAGGCTAGGTGGCCCTATTTTTACGTCCGGATGAAAAGTGTGCCCAAAGTAAACTGCCTGCTACTCAGGCCCAGAAGCTAGGATATGCATATAATTGGTGGATTTGGATAGAAAACACTCTAAAGTTTCTAAAACTGTTAGAATTATATATGTGAGTATAACATAACTTATTTGGCAGGCAAAACCCCGAGGACCAACCTTCCAGGAATATTTTTCTTTGAGGTCACTCTCTTTTCAATGAGTTTTCTATGTGGATCTAGATTTCTAAGGCACTTTCTTGCAGTTCCTATCGCTTCCACTAGATGTCAACAGTCTTTAGAAATTGGTTGATGTATTTCCTTTGAGAAATGAAGAAGTAGGGCTGTTCAGAACAAGGGTTGAGTCTAATGTAAAGTCGTGGCCAAAAGTTTTGAGAATGACACAAATATTAATTTTCACAAAGTCTGCTGCCTCAGATTGGATGATGGTAATTTGCATATACTCCAGAATGTTATGAAGAGTGATCAGATGAATTGCAAATAATTGCAAAGTCCCTCTTTGCCATGCACATGAACTGAATCCACAAAAAAAAATTCCACTGCATTTCTGCAGAATGCTTCAGGGTGCCCAAGAAAGTCCAGCAAGCGCCAGGACCATCTCCTAAAGTTGATTCAGCTGCGGGATTGGGTCACCACCAGTACAGAGCTTGCTCAGGAATGGCAGCAGGCAGGTGTGAGTGCATCTGCAAGCACAGTGATACGAAGACTTTTGGAGGATGGCCTGGTGTCAAGAAGGGCAGCAAAGAAGCCACTTCTCTCCAGGAAAGACATCAGGGACAGACTGATAATCTGCAAAAGGTTCAGGGATTGGACTGCTGAGGACTGGGGTAAAGTCATTTTCTCTGATGAAACCCCTTTCCGATTGTTTGGGGCGTCCGGAAAAAAGATTGTCCCGAGAAGACAAGGTGAGCGCTGCCATCAGTCCTGTGTCATGCCAACAGTAATCATCCTGAGACCATTCATGTGTGGGGTTGCTTCTCAGCCAAGGGAGTGGGCTCACTCACAATTTTTTCTGAGTACACAACCATGAATAAAGAATGGTACCAACACATCCTCCAATAACAACTTCTCCCAACCATCCAGGAACAGTTTGGTGACGAACAATGCCTTTTCCAGCATGATTGAGCACCTTGCCATAAGGCAAAAGTGATAACTAAGTGGCTCGGGGAACAAAACATCGATATTTTGGGTCCATGGCCAGGAATCTCCCCAGACCTTAATCCCATTGAGAACTTGTGGTCAATCCTCAAGAGGCGGGTGGACAAACAAAAACCCACAAATTCTGACAAACTCCAAGCATTGATTATGCAAGAATGGGCTGCCATCAGTCAGGATGTGGCCCAGAAGTTAATTGACAGCATGCCAGGGCGGATTGCAGAGGTCTTGAAAAAGAAGGGTCAACACTGCAAATATTGACTCTGTCTCAACTTCATGTAATTGTCAATAAAATCCTTTGACGTTTATGAAATGCTTGTAATTATACTTCAGTATTCCATAGTAACATCTGACAAAAATATCTAAAGACACTGAAGCAGCAAACTTTGTGGAAATTAATATTTGTGTCATTCTCAAAACTTTTGGCCACGACTGTACTGTTGTGGTTGGGGCGCACGACCTGAAAGCTCGCTCCACTTTGTTTTCGTCTGGTATTGAACACAGTTTATCCCGTCGTAAAATTGTATCGATTATTTACGTTTAAAAATACCTAAAGTTGGATTAGGAAAGTTGTTTGAAATGTTTGGATCAAGTTTACAGGTAACTATATTAGATACTTTGTAGTCATGTTGCGCGAGTTGGAACCGGTGTTTTTCTGGATCAAACGCGCCAAATAAATTGACCTTTTGGAGATAGAAGGACAGAATTTATCGAACAAAAGAACCATTTGTGATGTTTAATGGACATATTGGAGTGCCAACAGAAGAAGATCTTCAAAGGTAAGGCATGAATTATATCGTTATTTCTGACTTTTGTGTCGCGCCTGGCTGTCACGTTCATCTTCCTCCTCTTCTGAGGAGGAGTAGTTGGAAGGATCGGAGGACCAATATGCAGCGTGGTAAGTGTTCATCTTGATATTTATTTCAAAAGAGAACACTGAACGATCTATACAAAAATGACAAACAACGAACGTGAAGCTATCAAATAATAGTGCTGACACAAAACACTACACATAGACAATCACCCACAACCCATAATGACAAAACAGGCTACCTAAATTTGGCTCCCAATCAGAAACAATGACAAAAACCTGCCTCTGATTGAGAACCATATCAGGCCAAACACATAGAAATAGACAAACTAGACATACAACATAGAATGCCCACTCAGATCACACCCTGACCAAACAAAATATAGAAACATACCAAGCAAACTATGGTCAGGGCGTGACACTGGCGGGTTGAAATGTGATTTTCATGTGTTTGTTTGATGGGGTGCAGTCCTCAGATAAAAGCATGGTTTGCTTTCGCTGTAAAGCCTTTCTGAAATCTGACACTGTGGCTGGATTAACAAGAAGTTCATCTTTAAACCGATGTATAACACTTGTATGATTCATGAAATATTATTATGAGTATTTCTGTTTTTGAATTTGGCTCGCTGCTATTTCACTGGGTGTTGTCAAATCAATCCCGTTAATTGGCGCGCGAAGGGATCACTAAGAAGTTTTAAAAGAGTCTCTTATGATATAGATCTACCGTTGTTGAGAAATATACACATTAAGAAATGTGACAACCAGTCCCAGTCTTCCCTGCAGCTCCACTGGATGTGCTCATAAATGCACTGCTACTCACAAAATGTTTCAGAGCTATCAAGTTTTGACATTGCGTCAAACAAACAACACTGCGGGCCTCTGGTTATTTTCCTCTGTTTGGTCCATACTGCATTCTCACCTGCAGTGAAGCATACAAATGGAATCAGACAGACTGTACTTTTGAGCGAACCATGTTGTTTGGTGTGCACTGAGTGCATTCATATTTACACCTGTCCACATTTTTTTTTTTTTAAGGGGTAATCACTCCTGAGTAAAAAAAATCCCCTGCTCTAAACAAACTTGATGTGAAAGCCCCCTTACCTTTGCCAAGCCAGCCCCAGTCACCCCCCCCACTATCTGTGAGAGTATATACGGCCCCAGTAGGATGACGTCCAGTCCTCCACTGACGCACACACTCACAGACACAGCTGGGTTGAAGTGGCCACCACTGGATTCAGACAGAATAACATGTTTAGTACTTGCTACTGAAACTCATGCATTAGGAAAGTCACACTGATAAGAGATTAATATACTTGTTATAACTAGAGCCCTACCGCTATGATTTTTGGGGTCCGATACTGATTCCGATTTTGTGGGGGGGACAAAACTTACTAATGCCGACATACTGTTTTACAGCAAGGAAATTAAAAAGTTTAATTTTCCACACTGAATTAGCATAAATTGGCATCCAAAAGAGTAATTGTCCAATAAATATGCTTCAAATGTTGATTTCATACATTGTAACAATAATGACACATCATAAGAATGGCACATGTTCAGATCAGCATGAGATTCCCTTTTCATCCTATTTATTGAATATCGGTTGTTGGTTGAGTTATTGCTGATACTGATATTGATAAAGCAGTAAAAGGGCCAATATCAGCCGATAATACCGATATATTGGTCAGACTCTAGTCATAGTAAATCTCAAGTCATGAGAACAAAATTATATTTAAATAATTAACAAAAACATAGTAAAACTTTCTGACCTCAGAGTGAGATGTTACCAGGTGCCAGCATGTCCTTACCTGATCTCTCCCAGTACAGCGATAACAATCGCCAGCGCCAGCCCATGAGCCAGAGCAGGCTGGATGCTCCCCGGAACGCCGGCATTCTCAATAACAGACCCGCATCCCACGAAGATGAAGAGAGTGCATCCTAACACCTCAGCTAAGCACGGCTGGATATATCTCTCAAAGGTGGTGACTATTTTCCTGGAGTTGACTACCCCTGAACCTGCCCCTGAGTCCCCAGTGTCAGTCCCAGCCACGGTGAAGAGCTCCGTCTTTGACTCTATCACAGACATATTGCTGACTACTGTTGCTCTCTGTGTCACTTACACCTGCTCTGTCAACTGTTCAGCCAGAGTGTGACACATGCACTGATAAGAGTGCAGACAGGACCGTCACATTACGGTGGTCTCAGGATATGCGTGGGAGTATCACCACAACGCCACCTCTCTTTGCTATGATAGCATGTTTTGGCACACATCCCCATATGTTCATAGTATTTAGCTGTAGCGGAAGTGGCTATTGTAGTGCATGACAGACTGATGATGGAATGCCTTACCAGTCGTACGTGCTATACAATGTGTGAAATACATTTTTTGGAGCTCCCTTGTCCCTATACTCCATAGTAGTTGCCACACCAGATTACCTTGTGATCCCAGATGGCAGGGCACCTTTAGGGAGATATGGTGTGAACTCAGGAAAAGTTGGATATAAATCTTTATTTTACACATTGTATAGCACGTACCAACTGGTAAGTAGGGTTGGATGGTATCCATATTTTTAAATCGTCATACCGTATTTACTCATACCGGGATTAATAGTATTATCATCTTAGTACACAAGGGGGACGCTAAAAACGCAAAAAGCCCATCGGGCGTCTATTACCAGAATACTAACAAAATGAGCACAAGTCATAGCGAATTGCCATAGAGGCTGCTAGCTAAATATGCTAATGAGCGCAAATGAAAATAAATGAATTGCAAGGTCAGGCAATCCAGCTGTGACAATGTGACAGGTGAAATGAAGAACACAATCTGCTTTATCTCCTAAGGTATTGCACAAGTTGACTGCAGGTATTTACTTAAAAAGTATCTACAAATATTAATATTTATTGAAAAACGTTTCCAAATACCCCTGTATACGGTATACTGCCCGAGCCTAATGATAAGGCCATTCCGGATTATAGATTTGCTTTCAGTGATGGGAAGATTTTAATCGGAAATAGATAAACCAGTGGGCTGGTATAAATTATTTTCAGGGTAAAGGATTTCACCAATAGCGTCATTGCGCAAAAGAGTACGCTACATCATCTGGATATGTATGCAACAAAAGTTCAACGTTCACCTTCTGCTGCCATTTCTGTCAGGCCATCTACGCATACAGTTTGACACATACAGTTTGACCCATTCGTTTGATAAATCCAACATACGCACCACACAGAACGCACTTTAAGACGACTGTACAACCATCAAGATGAATTGCCAGATCAAAAAGCAGATCCCTTTGTTTCTTGGTACCTAGAACTAGCAACTATGTTTTGTCCAGGTTTAAACGTAAACATTTGCCATCATCCACTTCCTTATGTCTGAAACACAGGCTTCCAGGGTAGGCAATTTTGGGCCTTCACCATGTTTCATCGAAATGTACAGATGTGTGTCGTCCACATAGCATTGAAAGTAGACATTGTGTTTCCGAATGACATCACCAAGAGGTAGAATATACAGTGTATAGTGAAAACAATAGTGGCCCTAAAACAGAACCTTGAGGAACAGATGTTAATACATGTTGCGAAACCTATCCTCCTAATGTTGATGCACATTATGTCTAGGGGTCTTATGTTTAGTTAACTGGTCTGTAACCTGATTTAAGGTGTGCATCAATGTGAAATATCAGCGTATGAGGACTGTGTTGAATGTACATGTGCCCAGGAAACAGCCAATTTACCAGGGTCCAGGGCCAGCTCCTTCTTGACCTCTTGGTCGGCCAGCCAAGCGGATTATTATTTGTTCAGATGGTGACTAAAATAAATATACAAAAAATAAAACTAGAAACAGGCATGCCCAAACTAAAGACTCAAAACGTAACGAAAGGCCTCATGTCCACCAAACAAAACCAGCAGCCTCACAGCTCTGCAAGCTGGGACACTGACTGATGATCACCTAATTTCCTGCACCTGATGTGCCTATAAAATGTTTGTCTGCGCTACAGATGGCTATATTGGTCCGCTAATACAGGACTAGTAAAGGCCCAGTGCACTACTTTTGGGAAATCGTGTAAAAAAAAAAGTATTATCTTTTTAATTAATATACAGTACCAGTCAAAAGTTTGGACACACCTAGCAATTCAAGGGTTTTTCTTTATTTTTACTATTTTCTACATTGTAGAATAATAGTGAAGACATCACAAGTATGAAATAACACATATGGAATCAGGTAGAAACCAAAAAAGTGTTAAACAAATCAAAATATATTTTACATAATTCAAAGTAGCCTTGATAACAGCTTTGCACACTCTTGCCATTCTCTCAACCAGCTTCATTAAGTCACCTGGAATTCTATTATCAGGTGTGCCTTGGTAAAATTTCATTGGTGGAATTTCTTTCCTTCTTAATGCGTTTGAGCCAATCAGTTGTGACAAGGAAGGGGTGGTATACAGAAGATAGCTTTATTTGGTAAAAGACCAAGTCCATATTATGGCAAGAACAGCTAAAATAAGCTAAATAATGCAAAGACTGCAAGTGGTGTGGATTTTTACTAGGCACTGTAATTCAGTGTTATAAACATCTCTCTAGCCTTACCATGTCTTCAGTGCTCTAGTGCTGCTATCTCTACCTCAGTGTACACAAGGTCATATTTGGTTAATGTTTCTCTGTAAAAACACAGGTCTGACCATCAGGACACAGTTCACAGAGGGCGACAGGCGAAAGTCAAACATTTCCTTTCTGTGCCCTGTAACTACAATGTGTCATCCATGTGGAAATGACATTGGACTTTCATGGTATCAAATGTACAGTTTGTTGACCACATGATGGTGGTCAGGTTTTCATAAACAAATATTAAACAGCTTTATTCAACCGCCATAGACATGCATTGTCATGTCATTGGTACTGTTGGACCACTTGCGAGGACTTGAAATTGCTCTGCTGAGTGAAAATGCCCTGTTTATTTCTTTCAGACAAGATTCCTAGTTACATGCAATTGTATCTATTGCTACTGCAAATCCAGCAATTGAATCAAACAGATCCGTTAAAGTGCATCCAAAGTATTAATTCCTAATTTCTATACATAAGAAAATATCTGTCTTAGCAATACATTTCTAAATAAACAAAACATTTCAGTTCACAACACAATGGCACATTAAAAACTTGACAAATAAAAATAAATATTCCTTTTACTTTTCTCCAACATCCAGAAAACCTTCTTTATGTTGTCTGAATGAACATTAGAAACAGACAGTGCAGAGCAGACCGATGGATAAAATGAAATGAAGGCTAGGGCTTATGTCCTTAAGCTACCAGTGTCTTGTCATTCACACAGTGCATTCGGAAAGAATTCACACCCCTTGGACTTTTTTCACATTTTGTTACATTACATCCTTATTCTAAAATCTATTAATCCCCCCCCCCCCCCAGACCCTTTACTCAGTACTTTATTAAAGCACCTTTGGCAGCGATTACATCCTTGAGTCTTCTTGGGTATGACGCTACAAGCTTGGCACACCTGTATTTGGGGAGTTTCTCCCATTCTTCTCTGCAGATCCTCTCAAGCCCTGTTAGGTTAGGCACAGCTATTTTCAGGTCTCTCCAGAGATGTTCGAACGGGTTCAAGTTTGGGCCACTCAAGGATATTCAGAGACTTGTCCCGAAGCCACTATTGCATTGTCTTGTTGGAAGATGAACATTCGCCCCAGTCTGAGGTCTTGAGCAGGTTTTCATCAATGATCTCTCTGTACTTTGCTATGTTTATCTTTCCCTCGATCCTGACTAGTCTCCCAGTCCCTGCTGCTGAAAAACATCCCCACAGCATGATGCTGCCACCACCATGCTTCACCATAGGGATGGTGCCCGGTTTCCTCCAGACGTGACGATTGGCATTCTGGCCAGAGTTCAATCTTGGTTTCATCAGATGAGAGAATCTTGTTTCTCATGGTCAGAGTCCTTTAGGTGCCTTTTGACACACTCCAAGCGGGCTGTCATGTGCTTTTTACTGAGGAGTGGCTTCAGTCTGGCCACTCTACCATAAAGGCCTGATTGGTGGAGTGCTGCAGAAATGGTTGTCCTTCTGGAAGGTTCTCCAATCTCCACAAAGGAACTCTGGAGCTCTGTCAGTGACCATCATGTTCTTGGTCACCTCCCTGTCCTTCTCCCCCGATTGCTCAGTTTAGCTCTAGGAAGAGTCTTGGCGGTTCCAAACGTACATTTAAGAATGACAGAGGCCACTGTTCTTGGAAACTTTCAATGCAGTATAATTTTATTGGTACCCTTCCCCAGATCTGTGCCTCGACACAATCCTGTGTCAGAGCCCTACAGACAATTCCTTCGACCTCATGACTTGGTTTTTGCTCTGACATGCAGTGTCAACTGTGGGACCTTATATAGACAGGTGTGCGCCTTTCCAAATCATGTCCAATCAATTGAATTTACCACAGGTGTACTCCCAAGTTGTAAAACATCTCAAGGATGATCAATGGGATGCACCTGAGCTCAATTTCAAGTCCATAACAAAGAGTCTGAATACTTATGTAAATAAGGTATTTCTGTTTTTGTATTAATGTGAAAACATTTCTAAAAACCTGTTTTTGCTTTGTCATTATGGGGTATTGTGCGTAGATTGATGAGGAAAAAAATATATGTAATCAATTTTAGAATAAGGCTGTAACGCAACAAAATGTGGAAAAAGTCAAGGGGTCTGAATACTTTCCGAATGCACTGTATCACACTTCCAGCGGAAACATCCCTTCTCTTCACAAAAGCATGTTGGAGACAGTGGTTGCTCTTATGGGATGCAACGGAAACACATTCAGTAGAATTCTGCTGATGCCATGCATTTCCCACAGAGCAGACAAGACTTGAGTCTGATATGAAGGTGTTGATGGGTTTTTTCATGGCACAGATAAACAGGCTTAAGACAAGACAGTCCAGGTTCAGAAAGCAACTTGTGAGAGTCCTGAAACAAGCAGACAATAGTGTCATTGGTCATCTTGTCATGAATAGCGATAGAAATAAAACAATGTTCTGTATCCAAATGTACAGACTTACAAATAATGTGTATGTGACTAATCTAACCCATATGTACCTGCTTGAACTTGTCCTTGGTGGCCCAGCAGATACTGAGTGTTGGAGGAGCTGCTGCAGAAGTTCCTTTTCATCCAGAAACTCCAGATGCTCTATTCTGTAGAAACAAAGGTGGAGAAACTTATTAAATCTAAACAATGTGAAAACGGAGGAATAACATGAGATGTACCATTGGCCTACTGTATGTAACAGTGTGTTTTACCTTGCCACGTCATCCTGAGGTATAACACTGTACACAGTCATCGTATCCAGAGCATCTACATTCTCCCAGCCCGTCTTTAGGAAGTGCTCTTTCTACTAATGCAAACATGTTCCACTTCAGGGAATGTCTTGCACAAAATCAACACTTGGGATTTGTCGTTTAATTGTCATGATTTAGTACTCATACCGGCAGTAAATGACGATAGTTGCTAATCAAAACTCCATATTTGGTGAGTAATGAACATGTTTTGACATTATTTAGCTTGAAAAGCTGGTGAATGGCAGGTTCAATGGCTGCTTCCTGGGCTTAAAGGAGATTCACCATATCAACGTCTCCTGTAAGGCCCAGATTCTGGTTCAGTGTTTGGGGTGACATTTGATCAAGTTTCAATACTTAATATTTCCAAGCAACATATCATAATGAGTGAAAAAATAGAGAGGCAGCTAGCCTAGCGGTTAAGAGCATTGGGCCAGTAACCGAAAGGTCGCTGGTTCGAAACGCCGAGCCGACAAGGTGTCGATGTGCCCTTGAGCAAGGCACTTAACCCGAAATGCTCCTGTAAGTTGTTCTGGATAAGAGCGTCTGCTAAATGACTAAAATGTAAACTTTCTAAAGCAAGCAAAACTCTTGACTAAGTGACTTCATAAGTCTTCGGCCCTGAGACCGTGGTTTGGTTTCAGACTGTGAGAAATCAGGAGACTGACGCAGCTGTTGTAAACACAGATTTGGGATCTCCTAATCACAAAAGTGTCCCTCTATACAGGCCTGGAAGGCACCCACTCAGCAACATATAGACAGCATTTGCGTCACAATTTGTACCTTATCTATCCATGCCCCATTATCAGCGCTTCCTTTATATTTATCTGTAACGTCCCTTCAGATCTAACAAAAAGGTGTTTTGATATGTTGTTGTAAGGTTGTTGTATAGTTGCTAGAGGATTGAGGGTACTGTACCTGGGATTCCAGTGACTGACACACCCCCACTCCTGCCAGGTTACACTGACAACGCTGCAGATTCTCAATCATCACCTGGCCAAAACAATCCATCATGTTGGAGGTGTACCTGTGGATGTATTTCAAGGCCTACCTTCAAACTCAGTGCCTCTTTGCTTGACATCATGGGAAAATCAAAATAAATCCGCCAAGACCCCAGAATTTTTTTTTGTCGACTTCCACAAGTCTGGTTCATCCTTGGGAGCAATTTCTAAACGCCTGAAGGTACCACGCTCATCTGTACAAACAATAGTATGCAAGTATAAACACCATGGGACTACGCAGCCGTCATACCGCTCAGGAAGGAGGCGCGTTCTGTCTCCTAGAGATGAACGTACTTTGGTGCGAAAAGTGCAAATCAATCCCAGAACAACAGCAAAGGACCTTGTGAAGATGCTGGAGTAAACAGGTACAAAAGTATCTATATCCACAGTAAAACAAGTCCTATATCAACATAACCTGAAAGGCCGCTCAGCAAGGAAGAAACCACTGCTCCAAAACCGCCATAAAAAAGCCAGTCTACAGTTTGCAACTGCACATGGGAACAAAGATCATACTTTTTTGAGAAATGTCCTCTTGTCTGATGAAACAAAAATAGAACTGTTTGGCCATAATGACCATCGTTATGTTTGGAGGAAAAAGGGGGAGGCTTGCAAGCCGAAGAACACCATCGCAACCTTGAAGCACGGGGGTGGCAGCATCATGTTGTGGGGGTGCTTTGCTGCAGGAGGGACTTGGTGCACTTCACAAAACAGATGACATCATGAGTTAGGAAAATTATGTGGACATATTGAAGCAACACCTCAAGACATCAGTCAGGAAGTTTAAGCTTGGTCGCAAATGGGTCTTCCAAATGGACAATGACCCAAAGCATACTTCCAAAGTTGTGGCAAAATGGCTTAAGGACAACAAAGTCAAGGTATTGGAGTGGCCATCACAAACCCTGACATCAATCCTATTGAAAATCTGTGGGCAGAACTTAAAAAGTGTGTGCGAGCAAGGAGGCCTACAAACCTGACTCAGTTACACCAGCACTGTCAGGATGAATGGGCCAAAATTCACCCAACTAATTGTGGGAAGCTTGTGGAAGGCTACCCAAAACGTTTGACCCAAGTTGAACAATTTAAAGGCAAATACTAATTGAGTGTATGTAAAATTCTGACCCACTGGAAATGTACTGAAAGAAATAAAAGCTGAAATAAATAATTCTCTCTACTATTATTCTGACATTTCATATTCTTAACATAAAGTGGTGATCCTAACTGACCTAAAACAGGGAATCTTTACTTGGATTAAATGTCAGGAATTGTGAAAAACTGAGTTTAAATGTATTTGGCTAAGGTGTATGTAAACTTCTGACTAGAGGTCGACCGATTAATCGGAATGGCCGATTAATTAGGGACGATTTCAAGTTTTCATAACAATCGGTAATCGGCATTTTTGGACACCGATTGTGGCCGATTACATTGCACTCCACGAGGAGACTGCGTGGCAGGCTGACTACCTGTTACGCGAGTGCAGCAAGAAGCCAAGGTAAGTTTAATGCTAGCTAGCAACTTATCTTATAAAAAACAATCAACCTTAACATAATCACTAGTTAGCTACACATGGTTGATGATATTACTAGTTTATCTAGCTTGTCCTGTATTGCATATAATCGATGCGGTGCCTGTTAATTTCTCATCGAATCACAGCCTACTTTGCCAAATGGGTGATGATTTAACAAGCACATTCGCAAAAAAAGCACTGTCGTTGCACCAATGTGTACCTAACCATAAACATTAATGCTTTTGTTTAAAATCAATACACAAGTATATATTTTTTTAAAGTTTAGTTAATTTAGTTATTTAGTTAATATTGCCTGCTAAAAATGAATTTCTTTTAACTAGGGAAATTGTGTCACTTCTCTTGCGTTCCGTGCAAGCAGAGTCAGGGTATATGCAGCAGTTTGGGCCGCCTGGCTCGTTGCGAACTGTGTGAAGACCATTTCTTCCTAACAAAGACCGTAATTAATTTGCCAGAATTTAACATAATTTTGACATAACATTGAAGGTTGTGCAATGTCACAGCAATATTTAGACTTAGGGATGCCACCCGTTAGATAAAATACGGAACAAGTTCCGTATTTCACTGAAAGAATAAACGTTTTGTTTTTGAAATGATAGTTTCCAGATTTGACCATATTAATGACCTAAGGCTCGTATTTCTGTGTCTTATGTTATAATTAAGTCTATGATTTGATATTTGATAGAGCAGTCTGACTGAGCGGTGGTAGGCAGCAGCAGGCTCGTAAGCATTCATTCAAACAGCACTTTTTTGCATTTGCCAGCAGCTCTTCGCTGTGCTTCAAGCATTGAGCTGTTTATGACTTCAAGCCTATCAACTCCCGAGATTAGGCTGGTGTAACCGATGTGAAATGGCTAGCTAGTTAGCGGGGTGCGCGCTAATAGCATTTCAATCGGTGGCGTCACTCGCTCTGAGACCTTGAAGTAGTTGTGCCCCTTGCTCAGCAAGCAGGCTTTTGTGGAGCGATGGGTAACGATGCTTCGAGGGTGGCTGTTGTCGATGTGTCCCTAGTTCGAGCCCAGGTAGGGGCGAGGAGAGGGACGGAAGCTATACTGTTACACTGACAATACTATAGTGACTATAAGAACATCCAATATTCAAAGGTATTTGAAATACAAATGGTATAGAGAGAAATATTCCTAAAATAACTAGAACCTGAAACTTCTTACCTGGGAATATTGAAGACTCATGTTAAAAGTAACCACCAGCTTTCATATGTTCTCATGTTCTGAGCAAGGAACTTAAACGTTAGCTTTTTTACATGGCACATATTGCACTTTTACTTTTTTCTCCTACACTTTGTTTTTGCATTATTTAAAACAAATTGAACATGTTTCATTATTTATTTGAGGCTAAATTGATTTTATTAATGTAATATATTAAGTTAAAATAAAAGTGTTCATTCAGTATTGTTGTAATTATCATTATTACAAATAAATAAATTGGCCGATTAATCGGTATCGTCTTTTTTTTTGGTCCTCCAAAAATCGGTATTGGCGTTGAAAAATCATAATCGGTCAACCTCTACTTCTGACTGAACTGTATATGATTGTCGTGATCAGGAACTGACTGCGGAACACTCGGCCGCGTTGGCCAAAACCATGAATACGAGTTAGGTACAGTGAAAGAACACTGCCAGCCCAAGACATCAATCCCATACCAAACCTACTACTGTACTTCTACAGCACAACTGCTGATCCACTGATACAGCCGTATACTGCTACTTCAATTGGCTAGACTCTTACAAAGCAGTCTAACAAAACATATTCAATATGTTATTTTCACTGACTCTGGGTTGAGGTGGAACTTCTTCAGTTTGTCATCTAGGCCTGGGATGTCCCTGAGGTCAGCACCGATGATGCAGTGCATGTCTGAGTCTAGGCTGTGGCCATCTGAAACACACACAGACAATACAAATGAAAACTAAGTGAAAATCAATTGTCACCATAAGAGACAATCCCATTCATTTATCATGTTGATTTGTATCAGTCAATGTCTTTAATGTCAATACTTAGTAATAATGAATCTGTGGAATAGGTCTCAATAAGAAGTATTGACAGCAGTGGTTTTGTCCTGAAGAGGTGCACAACATTATAACTACACATTAAGGTGTGTTTCTATTAAGAGATGATCTCTCTACAAGTTTAGCTGGACAGGCTCTGCCTCCCTCTTACAGTTCAATTTCTGACATTACTGAGACCACAATTATGTAAATACAAATAAAACCTAAAACTGTGATGTATATGAAGTTTTCCAGAGGAAAAATAAAACGGCTTACTTTTTGTTGTGTATTTTCCTGCCAGCAATTTGGTTGAGGTTTTCATCCTAAAAACACAAATATGACAAACGAAAGACAATGAAAGTACAAACCAAGGACAAGCATGGATTGTACAGTAAAATAAATGCATTTGTTTAATGGGATTATTAGACCTGTACCTTTAACCTCCAGAAAGTGGTGTCCAGCCCTGCCCCCAGGTTCACTATCTGACAGTTACACACTGTTTTCCTGAGGAAGGCATCCAGGTGGTTCATTCCCCACAAACAGGCATAGTAACCTAACAGAAGACAACAGAGATTTAGTAACATAGTATGAAGCAGACCTTCTTCAAGCTAGTTTTTTTTCTTCTTCTTTTTTTTTTTTTTTTTACAAATGTGTTTTTGGGTCTGGCAGATATATACATTGACTTGCCTCTGTTGATTTCTGGAGCCTTTCATTCTCATACCGGCCTCACAAAATACTGGACATAGGGGTCTGTCCAGTAGCCTTTAGTGGTTGTATATCTGAAAATCAAACAAATGGCAAGTATAACATGCCCAAATGCAGTATAAAAAAAATAATACGCTCCCATTTATGACAGGATAAGAGAAAAGTAATATTGCATGATTAAATATGGGCGTGTCATTTACTGTGTACAATCTGAATAAATACTAAAGGCAGGCTGGTTGCTTCTTCCACCACTATGTGGCTCAATAGATAAACGTTTCATGTTGCTGGTAAGCAGGTAGCTACAAGTGCACCCAAGGGAGGCAATTTACTTGTTGCGCATACAATGTTGCAATTCGGATCACCTAGCTAAGCAGCAGCTTGTACATTTGAAAAACAACTGTCTTCTGCAACACCACATGCATCAGCTGTTCCAATGTGGCTAACATTGGTTAGCTTTGACCGTTGCTTCGCAGCCGAGCAAAAACACTTTGCCGGGCAGGTGGTCAAACTCAAGTATATGGGCGAAGTTGATATTATTAACAACAGTTAAATAATGTACTGTCACAACTTATGCAAGAAATTCTGAGCTAAGCTGAAATAGTCTGTCTTCAACTTCCGGCACCTACAGTATATTTACCCATAATGCAACGCTCAATTTATTTTCCTACGTTTTCATTGGCCTTGTCTCTATCTGCCACAACCAATACATGAAATGCATTAGAACGATATTAGATATCTATTTTACGTCTGCTACGTTAGGTTACATCTCAACAGATCTGGGATTGTTACAATGTGTAATACTAGAGACGCATCAAATTTACTTGGGATTGTTATAATGTATTGTAATGACCTGGCTAGCTCATAAAGGAACAATTGTCCAGACAGAGGATTGAGTTTACGAATTTACGGTTTAGTAACCAAACTCCACACAGGCTACAGTTTGGCCGTAGCCCACGCCAAATAAATGAAAGATACCCTAGAAAACAACCGTGACCTTCTCTTGCGAAGACCAGACGTAAGAGAGAGAACAATGGCTAAACATGGTCTTAACTTGCAATGCTCCATCCCCCTGCCAAGCCCCCACGCCACTCCACCAACCACCAGGATGCCCAAAATCAGAACATTCCAGGCATTCTCATGATTGGCAGATAGCAGGTTGATTGGCATGTCGGACCCCGCGAACACTAGGTACTGGTAAGTACAACACAACCAACTAATAGCATAACACATAACACACAGCTGTCTGTGCGGGTCGCTACACTATCAAGCATACTATCAAGCATCAAGCATCTATGTCCAGCGGCAACCGTCATACGTTTTTTTTTTTTTTTTTTAGGCCTGTCTGTTTTGCATGTTATTTTGGCATATTACTTATCACATATTATTTTGGCATGTCACATCAGTTTTCAAACAATGTAAAAAAATAATTTAAAAAATCATTAAGTTAATAAAGCTGCATACAAACATGGTCTCTTTTTTGTTTTCTTGAGTAAGGGAGATCCAAAATGCAGGTGTTTCAGCCTAGCACAGTGCTTTCTGTGGTGTTGAGGCAAGCCAGCAGAAAATACGGAGCTTTGCGCCGTGATTGGCTCAGTGTTCTGTCACTCATAACGACACTACGTCACTGCCAAGTCTAAGGGTAGAGCTTGAAAAAAATTCAAGCTCCTTGGGTGCTGCCATAGAGTTACATTAGAAGTGCCCATCCAAGTAGGCTCAAGGTCATTGGCCACAGATAAAATGACATCAAATCACGTTATATCTACAGTAGCTTTGATTGGACTGATCATGTCAACATCAGACTTTCAAAATCTTAGCTAGCAGTCATCATCATGAATGAAGTTGACAATCTACTGGCAAATCCTTTTTAATCCTTGTCATATGAAGAGAAATAATGAAGAGAAATTATAGATGAAACGTATCGGTGCTCATTGGACATAAATATTACACAACAAGTTTGAAATCGCAAATTCAACAATGAGTGGTTTGGAAGGAATCAGTGGCTAACTGCAAGCTTTGCAAATCAATCATTAGCCTGCTATTCAGTGGAGTGGCGGTGTGGTCCCAAGTCTAAGATTTAGGTTCTCTTTTATTAGTTTCAAGTTATAAACATTTAACATTGGCCATGCTGTCAATGAAGCATGATTTGTACCGCGCTCATAACAACTGTAAACGCAAAGTGAGTTCAAGATAACTGGGACTGGGAAAATACGTTTTGAACTTTCATCCAACTCGGAATTGTAAATCGGGAACTCTGGCCTCTTTCTAGAGCAACGACCTGAAGATCACTGATGTCATCATGATTTTATATATTTTACCCCCAGTTCCCGGTTGTTATGAAAGCACAATAAATCAAGAAAATGCCAGACTTTGATGAAAAAGTTTTATGACAAAATTTGCCCACGAAGGACCGCCGCGCCACCTTCCTGTTCAACTGAGCACAGCACAACGGTGAGTCCAAACATGTCTTGTATGCTGCTGCATAAATGATGTAATATGCCAGGAAGATATGTATACTGTAGCTAAGAAAGTAATACTAAGTGCAGTAGTGTAAAGTACTTAAGTAAAAATACTTTAAAGTATTACCTAAGTAGTTTTTTAGAGTATCTGTACTTTACTTTACTATTTATATTTTTGACAACTTTTACTTTTACTTCACTACATTCTTAAAGAAAAATGTACTTTTTACTCCATACATTTTCCCTGACACCCAAAAGTACTCGTTTCATTTTGAATGATTAGCAGGACAGGAAAATTGTCTAATTCACTCGCTTATCAAGAGAACATCCCTGGCCATCCCTACTGCCTCTGATCTGGTGGACTCACTAAACACATGCTTTGTCTGTAAATTATGTCTGAGTGTTGAAGTGTGCCTCTGGCTATCCGTAAATAAAAATCAAGAAAATGATGCCGTCTGGTTTGTGTAATATAAGACATTTTAAATGATTTATACTTTTAATTTTTATACTTAAGTATATTTTAGCGATTACATTTACTTTTGATACTTAAGTATATTTTAAACCAAATACTTAACTTTTACTCAAGTAGTATTTTACTGGGTGACTTTTACTTGAGTCATTTTCTATTAAGGTATCTTTACTTTTACTCAAGTATGGCAATTGGGTACTTTTTCTACCACTGACTAAGTGTATGTGGTGTAGCAAGCTGTTAGTAGCCCATGTGCCTCACCCAAATAATTTGTTATATTTTAATCTCTTAATTTCACCTACTGTTCTGACTTGGTGGTGCACATGTAGCCTATAACCTGTTTTTGAGAAATGTAATCATTGAATATTGTAAGAGTTTTCATTGTCTGCTTATATGCTCCCTTTATTTATCCTTTATTTATGGTTCTTTATGTATGGTTTATATGCCCCCTTTATTTATATTTATGGTTCTGACATGGTTTACAGGGAGAACGCTGTAAGAACTGCCCATGTTTTGAATTCTGTTGCTGTTTATTTCAAAAGTGCCGTCCTAGCTCGCTCAAATTACGAATAGCCTCTTATCTGCTCATCGTTTCCTTATGCCATAGATTGTGCATCTCAATTGTCAGTAGAAACCACATTTGTTTTAGCAAGTCAGCTATATCAGCTATGTTTTTTTTAAAGACAGTAAATGAGGCTGAATGAACTGTTTTGCAAACAGACAAGCCTCCGCTGATAGCCAGGGGCCTGTTGCACAAAACTAGGATAAGGGATTAAGCCAGGATATCTTGGTGATCCTGGCTCAATTGATCCGTAATCCGGTTGCACTAAAGATGGATAGGGGGCAGGAGGATATGTTATGGTATAAATTACCATGGAGATTTATTCTGTGGAGCTAGCCTGCTCCAGACCAGGCTAAATTCCAGGATCTATTTAATCTCATCCCTAATGTCAGTCAGCAGTCACCACAAATGGAAACCAATAGTTATTTCACTGCTCACTATACATTGTTATCACATATAACTAGACCCACTGTCATTAAACGTTTGTGATCATTAATTTCGGATAAAAAATAATTTTTAGATGATGTTGCTATCATTAGATAATTTACAGTTTCCCATAGACTATAAGGCTATATATAAAATGATAGAATATTAGGGCCACAGAGGGGGAAAAAAACAAGTAATAATATTGTAACCAGTTGTTTTAAAGGAGGACAGTTGTTAAAATGACAGATGTGGGGCATTTCGTGAAATTGTACTTCAGTATGGTTTCATAAACAAAGACATGCTGATGTGCAGAATATTAAGTATCACATTGTCATAAGTATCAAAACTGTAAAAACAATATGTAGCTTTTCTGCAGAAAGAACCAGCCTCATAAATTTATGACTTTATCCTTTTTCTTCAGTGTGGCCCTAGTACTCTGTCATATAAACAAATACACATTCCATATGAATATAAAAACACAATGTGTAACATTATGTTCCTTTATTGAATAAGGACAACACAAAGCAGGTAAACCATCAGCTCCTTTCAAAACTGAAGTCACAGTGACTCTACAATATGGAAAGCACAGAATCCAAGCATATTATACAAAATGATACATATACAGACCTTTGAATGTGTATAACACACCCTGCATGTCTGCACACTAAAATAAATGCAGGACAAATCCATACACATCAACTGAACAGACAAATGAATGGATGCAGTAGCCTCCCTGCAGCCTTGTATTACACACAGTATACCGCACAAACATCATAAGAGGCCAAATTCGTAAAAAAACGAACCCAAAAAAAGACAAATTCCTCTGCCACCGCAGGACATATTTAACCAAAATTGAAAGCACACATACTAACTAAAATAATTCAACACATATTGGTCCCTCAGCAGCCGACCACTGTCGTCATCAGGGAAGATTGCCGAATGTCCCAGTCCATGGCTGGTGGCACTCTGGGGGCCCTCTCCTTCCTCAGGCAGGCCACATTGTGGAGGACAGCACAAGCCACAGTAATATCACATGCCCTAACAGGGCTGACCCTTAATTTGTGAAGGCAGTGAAAGCGTGCCTTCAGGAGGCCAAAGGTCATTTCAACTCTGGCCCTGGTCCTGGCATGGGCATGGTTGTAGGCCTGCTGTGCTTCCTGGGGGTCTGTGAAAGGTGTCAGGAGAAAAGGCTGGCAGCCATACCCCCTGTCTCCCAGCAACACACCAGAGAATTCACCTGTCAACACAAAATCTCATCATTACTACCTCATAAACACAGTGATATTCTTGACACAGCCATGATGGTTATAAATAGGGGTTGTGTGGCTTACCTTGTGATAGGCACTGATAGATTTCAGAGGCCCGAAAGATTCTGGAGTCATGGACTGAGCCAGGCCATTTTGCCACAACATTGCTGATCACACAGTCAGCATTGCAGACCATCTGAAATCATAAGATGAGGAATATTACACCAATCAATGCACATCACTGGCAATGCAGAGTGTTCGTCAATGGACAATATCAAAAAGTTATGTTCACCTGAACATTAATGCTGTGAAAGGATTTCCTATTCACAAAATCGGCCTCATGGGCACCTGAGGGGGCTTTTATCCATGTGTGTGCAGTCCACTGCACCAATGACATTGGGGAAACCTGTCACACAAAGTAATGAGTATCCTACTATGTGTTAACAGTTGTCCTGTAATTTGTAGATCCTCTTACCTGCAATCCTATAGAACTCCTCTTTGATGTCACAGAGTCTTCTGTGGCCAGGGAAGGAGATGAAGACATCTGCTAATGCTTTGATAGCCAGACACACACTCCTTATTGTGCGGCAAATTGTGGCCTTGTTCAGCTGTTCTGCATCCCCCACTGAGTACAGGAAGGCTCCACTAGCAAAAAAGCGCAAGGCCACACAAACCATTTGCTCCACACTCAGTGCATGGCTCCGTGCAGTGCGGTGCTTAATCCTGGGACCCAGTAGTCTGCATAGATACCTGATGCCATCTGCAGAAAACCTGTATCTTTCATATAGATGGTCATCAGGGAAGGCCAGTGGGTCCAACCGGTCCCTGAAGACCCTTTCTCACCTGAAGGCTCTCCTCAGCACAAGTGCTTCTTCATCCACCACATCTCGCACGAATGGGCATGCCATTGTCAGAGCAGAAAGGAACACACAATTTTGGGCCTTCATATAGGCTAGTGGCCACACCTGGTGCTGGGGGGGTGGGCAAAAGAGGGCGATGCCTTATAACGATGACTTGGTTGTACTGATTGCTGGGGAAAAAAAAAAAACCTTAGAAAGATGCCACCGTCCTGTGTGCTCACAATAAGAGCTCATATGTCATGGCTCACTTGACTTTACGAGAATATACCTAATTTTTATTTTGAGCTGTGTCATCTTCTTGGAGCTGGGGGAGGAAAGAAAAATAATGATTAATACATTTGTGTTACAGTTAGCATACAATGTACATTGAAGGCATATCTCACCTCCCTCTCAAGTTTTTTTATTTCAAGGTCCAGTTTCCTAATTGTCCCCTTTTATTTCGGACTCCAGTGCAAGATTTTCCATCTTTTTCTTCTTGTACTGAATGTCTATGTCTGCCAGTTCTATTTGGCGCCGGAGGTGGTTGCCATACAACTTTCTGATAGCTTGTGAGCTCTGTGAACACAATACAATTAGCGCAGCTGGAATTTGGCAGGATGTGGTGTCCTTTTATTAATACGCACTATGTTGCCAGGCTGGTTTTCCCACTGTATAGCATCTGGGTCCTGTAAAAGAAATTAGATTTTTTGATTTTGATGAGGACTCCTCACCATTGTAGAGTAAATAGTACTTTCACAGTCTTAACATGATACCTCATGCCTTCTGGAATCCAGAGAGATGGTCTCCTCCTCATCATCATCTCCATCATGTGCTGTTGCTGCTGCACTGGGGCCTTCACCCTATCACATTTAATCGGATTCATATTGAAGCTAGTAGACAAGACATGCCAGGCCTACAGTATGCCTTTGATGGAGTACTCACTGGATCAGCATCGTCTGGTGCTTGTGCTGGTGGCTCTAACAGGAACACAGTGCTGCCAGACACTGCAAGGCAATAGGTAAACCAAAGTCAGACAGTCCAAATTGATTCAATATGAATGTGGTTGTATCCCATGTAGAGATGGAAGGACATACCTTGAATGAAGCGGGTGGCATCTTGGGAGGAACCTATGCTCGTCTCTTTCCCCCCAGGGATCCCCTCTAAGACGGGCCTGCCTTTATTTAACTCCAAGGCCATGTCCTCTGCTGGGGTAAGGTCAGCCTTTGGTGACCCACCACCCGTGCCTTGTCTGTGGGTATTCTTTTTCACTGCTAAAACAGTACAGACAATGTGTGAGCAGGCACCTTCTGGGTACAATATATGCTTGTGCTTTGTTAAATATTAGTCAGGGACCATACCATTCTGCAGAATGTTCTTGTATTTGATTTTGACCTGCTGCCATGTCCGTTTTGGCCCGTTCATGTTTAATCCACACACACACACACACACACACATTTAATGGAGTCACACTGCAAAAAATTACTTGGTATTTTTGTCTTGTTTTCAGTAAAAATATCAAAAAATTTATCATAGCTTTATACAGTGTGATGGAGTTACTTTACACAATTTCACTCATATCTGCAGTGCATTTCAATTAAAAATTTAACCGTTTCATAATTACAGTACAACTGCATTTTTGGAGATGTGAATTAAATATTTGAATTGTAATTGTGATGTTTCAGCGGAGCGGTGACTGTGTAATTGTGCACTACTTACGCATTCAGGCGGTCTGCAATACTTTGCCACGCTTTTTCTCTTTGCTTTATCACTGTGGCGGTGTTGCCTTTCTTCTTAATTATATCTTTTACCTCCTCGTATGCCTCCATGAGGATTTGTGCTTCCGACGGGGAAAAGTACTCGGCTCTAGTTGCCATGGTAAATCAATTAATCTGTGATCTGTGGCGGGGTCTATTTGAGTGAGCCGTGAGCGCGCACCTATCCAGGATTGGTTTCACCTGGCTTAATGAATCCGTGTCTGCTCATCCTGGCTTGGTCTTTGTGTAACCAATTAAGCCTGGACGCACATGTTTTGGCTTCATTGAGCTCAGCTGAGTCATTTATCCCGGATGTCTTAATTCTACTTTTGTGCAACAGGCCCCAGGTGTAGCAGTGGTAAGGTGTTGGGACAGCTGTATGTAGGCCGTAACAGATTGTGGGCACCGTTTGGCACCGTTATAGCGCAATTCGTGTATTGTTTAGTGTTGTGTTCTGTTGTGTAGTGGCTTTGCTGGCATGCATCCCACTTTCTACCCCCCCACCAAGGTTTACATACTAAAATCGCTACTGTCTATGGTATCAAGTATGGGGGAGTTACAGAAATTCAATTTGACAGTGATTTTGATTATGTAGACTTCAATTGAGACATCTAGTTTAGTGTATGAAATAATTACATTTATTTTAATGCCAGACTTGGTGGGCTCAGGAATGCAAATGTTAGTCTGGTTGACTCCTAACTCGTGAGTCGCGTCAGCCAGGCTAGGCTAGTGTAGCCAATCCAAGTGGATTTGGAGCAATAAAATATGGTAGCCATAATAATTCATTATCCATACTCCACCTGGCCATGGCAACTTTATCAGTAAAATCTTCTACCTTCTGTTTTTCTTATCTACTTTAAGATTATTTAAATTAATGAAATTGTTGTACATTAATCATGAGGAATCAGATGACAACACATGTCCATCTATCTGCAATACAGTCCATTTTATAAGGTTCAACGTAAGTAGACGTGTATTGAGACGTCACTGGTTGGCGCGCGTGCGGCTATGCGCTCCATGGGCGATTAGGGAGTGAAATTTGATGATAAATTGTTGTTGAAGACGAGGCCTGCTGTCAACAACTGATTATGTATGTCATTGAACAACAGTTTGATATTTCAACTGAACTGATTGTTTTAATAGCTATGTGTACATTTTGCTGCTTAATGTTGGTATATTCAACATCTTCATGATAAAAACTCATCCAGAGGTCAGTGCAAATTCTGCAGTACTGAATTGTGTCACTGGAGCGAGCAAGATGACTTTCGTAAACTATCCCAAGCCCCACAGTCAGCAGCACATTTAACAGTGCTGGGGATGGCGGTAGATGGATGCTTTTGCTACGTATTCTTCTGACACCCATTCAACGCCATCGTCAGCTTGTGCTGGCAAAGAGAGCGATGTGCTGCTAGCTAGCTGATTGGGAAAAGCGGTCGACGTTAGTTAGCCAGATAGATATTCAGCATAAAGGCTGCAAGCAGTCAGCGGAACTCTGGATAGCTTGCTAGCTTTTTGATAAAATACATGGCTTTAACGATGTCGTCAGCACACGACGGAATAACTTTTTTCTGAAACAACTACTTGAAGACTAACCTAAACTAGCTAGCTATTTTAATTGGTTCATAGCTTTAGCTAGCTGCAAGCTAATCTTCGACACAAAGCTACTGACTGTTAGTTGGCTATATTGTGAACTTCATGGCCAACAAAATGACTCTTGTCTGATGAAGCACATCACAGGATTTACTTTTCCAGCTCTAAAAAGTAGCACGACTCCACTGGAGAAGGACGCAAAATGAAGAAACAGTTCAATCGGATGAAACAACTCGCCAACCAAACAGTTGGCAGGCAAGTAACGTTAGCTGTTGCTAAATTGTTAACTAGCTAGCAAGTTCTGTCTTTTATTGTTAAGTGCGGCGTTGGGGGTAGGGAGTTTTCGCTGATTTTTCTATATCGTTGTAATGCCATATTGTCAGTTCATTTGGCTGAATAAAAAAATGTTTTGTACCAACAGCTGGTAACGCCAAGGCTTTTATCATAGATCTAATATTATTGTCCCATTTTATCTGGAGTATTATGCATCAAGGAAAGAGTGCTGAGGTTTCTGTATAACGGTTTTGTTACATGACTGTAAGTCTAAAAGTTTCCAGTTAGTTTCATGATGAATTTAGCTCACATCTATTCGCCAGAATGCATTCCGCACATTTACATCGGTAACAGGCAGATTTGCACCTCCTACTGCTGAGCAAGCTAAAGATATTTGACAGCTCTTATCCAAGGACTGTGGCGTTGCACTACTTCACATGACCTAGCAACAAATGGCAGATGCTGGAGATGCATGGACAGGAAAGTGCATGCCCTGCAACAACTGTTATTCAACTTGTCCCCAATCTAACTGACATTAAAGAAGAGATTCAAATAATGGAGTCATGCCATGTTCTTCCATTCCACTTTCACTCAGGCTAAACACACAACTGCCAATTCAAACCCTCTGGAGTTGCATTTGGTACACACTTACAGTCAGCTAGATTTAATGCATAACGCATTAAACAAGCTACATAATGCTTGAGGTAAGTATGGCACGATATAGTCGGATGAATCAGTCTGTAATACACAATTCATTGGTATATACCATCTGCAATTAATGCCTGTAAATCGTGTAAATGTATTGTACAACCCAGAATTTTGAAGGCCTACTCTACCGGTTGTCTGTGTGGTTTGTCCTTCAGCTGCTCGAAATTTGAGGCAAAATATCCACAGGAAAGTATTGTTTACCTGATTTAGAGAGCCGGTAGCATTTGGTTCGGTTTGTCACGAGGTAAAGTTAGTTTTATGTATTCCGTATTTTCTCGTAAATAGCTATTGAACTAAGCATGCCATGACAATAAAACATTTATATTCTCAATCAGGGGAGGATGGAGAAGAATCCATACCTTTTTGTTGTTTTGAATTGTAGATATGTATTTAAGATAAAAAAAAAAAAAACAAGAACAATATTTTGTCTCATTTCGAGCAGCTGAAGGACAGACCACACAGACAACTGGTAGAGTAAGTTTAATATTTTTTTTTCTACATTCTGGCTCGTAAGGAACAATTACAAAATTTAGCAGGCAGTAGTTGCAGGTTGTATATACCAATTAATTGGGTATTAGAGCCTGATTAATCAGACCAGGCACGATTGCCTCACTCAACCATAGCCTAGGCACCCTGGCCAAATTGCCAGTAGTGGAACCACCCTTCAGAGAACAGCCCTTTGAAGAAGTGCAATCTTTGGGAATATCTTGGCATCGGATCTCTAATTCCATAGGTTTTTTCCCATGGCGATAGATATAGAACCTCCCTGTAACAGTACCCTTGAAAAGGAGAGGCCTGCCCTGCGTTGCCCTGCCCCACCTGGGTGATGGAGGAAAGGTGACTAGGAAAGAAAGCAATTGAAGAGTTTTGAAAAACAGCCAAGATAACATCTCAGACTGGGACATTTTGCTCTGCTCTCGTTAAAGTATAAAAAAGTCACCTAGAAATCATCTGTGGGAATGCCACAAATATGTGGATTGTGGAATGGAACATAGATTTGAATCAATGTCCATTCTACAATTTTATAATTCTATGGGGAGAAACAATGTTCAAAGGATCTAGCTCTAATTCTATAAAAGATCTGCATGGCTAAGCTACTCTGTACTTTTTGTCCCACTGGCATCATTTGATTGGCAATTTAGCACTGAGAAACATCCATGTTGCCACCCTCAATTAGGACTAATCCTGGCATGTTTATTTGTGTGTAACCGTATCCCGAGAGTGCTCAGACTATTCCCTTAATGTTCCTTCAGCGCTGTGCCGCTGGCTCAGGGTCAACATACTCAACATTTCTTCACTGTATTTGACTAACAGTAAATCAGGAGAGTGTGTGTGTGATGCGGAAAGCAGACTTGTGTGTGTGAGGATCTGTTTGTGTGCAAGCTACAAGCGTGCATGTGAATGTGTGTGCTAGACGAGGGCCCTTAGCCTGTTCCTGTGATTGTGCCGGAGCAGAACACTGTGTTCAGCAGTCAGCCACTCTGAGGAAATCTCTCATTCTTCACCAAACAGGAAATGGCCTCCCAGAGAAGTGCTGTTTCTAAGAAGAGAGAATGGGTGGAAAAACACTGGCGTGACCAACGCCAGGGAGGTAACTGTGTCAAAGACGATGTGAATCCTTACCTGCTCTCGTTTCTTGATTTGAGCTCCCAAGTTCTTGAACGCCTCAGACAGATAGAAACTGGTGAGGTACCTCTGTGGTGATGGTGGGATTAGATCTGTACATTGGTGAAGATAGATGTGGCCTTTTCAAGCAGAGTGGTGAGATGATTGAGGAAGGAGTCTAGCCACAGCTTGTCACAGACAGGTTGCACATCTCAGCAGAGTTGTTTAAAACCACAAGACATTCTTGAGTTCCTTAATTTCCCAAAGGGTTGGGTGTAAGTGAAGTATGCGTTTGTCTGTTCTTGTAATAATTTGCTTTGTTGAACTCTGTGGTAGATCCATTTGACACTGAAATTAACGGATCAAATGTGGGCTCAGCTCATCTTTGCACAACATCTCCTTGTAAAACCAGACAGCAACAGTAGGCTACTTCACACCAATGGGCATTATAGCTATTCACTTGTGCACAAGTCCTATCTTTTCATCTCTATTCAATATCCATTATCTTGTGAGCCCTGAGCGGCCAACTGTTGCTAACATAACTAACTCAACCTCCTGTCCAAGCTGATTGAGTGTTGAAAAGGCCAGCAACACCCCCTATAAAGTATTAATTTACCCTCTCGATAGCAGGTTGCCATGGGGATCATTCTCTAGCTGGTAGCAGGGTGTAGCCTAACTTATGTTGTTCAGTGATCCAAGTAACCCTGTTCTGTTGTAGCCAGCTAGCTAGGTCACAAAGCTACCTCGTGGTTAGTCAGTGACACAGTTCTACAGAGCCTAGTGTTGTCAGTCAGCTCCATTCACTCTGCTAGCACAGGTCAGCTGACAAAGGCTAAACAATTGTTGTCTGGTTGCTCCTGGGCTGGGACATCATAGTAGGTCTATTTTTAGTGATGCAGTTTATTTTGAAATAAACAAAATTGAGAAAAAACATGAATTAACATTACATTTTTAAAAGGATACAAATATTTCAAATGTTATCAGCAATTTACAGTGTTAACAATGTGCAAATAGTTGTAGTATGAATAGTAGGGGAAGATAAGGAAACATATACATATTGGTGGTATTTACAATGTTTGTGCTCCACTGGTTGCCCTGTTTTCATGGCAATGGGTCACAAATCCTGCTGTTGTGCACATTGTGATATTTCGCCTAACAGATATGGGAGTTTATCAATATTTGATTTGTTTTCAATTTTTTTGTGGGTCTGTGTGACCTGTGTGAAAAATGTTTCTAATATGGTCATACCTTTTGGCTGGAGGTAAGGAAGGGCAGCTCAGTTTCCACCTCATTTTGTGGGCAGTGGGAACAGTCTTCTCTCTCGCCAGGTCTGCCTATGGCGGCCTCTCTTAATAGCAAGGCTATGCTCACTCGGTCTGTACATATTCAAGGATTTTCTTCATTTTGGGTCAAATGGTGGTCATAGTGGTCAGTTATTCTGCTACTGTGTATTCTCTGTTTAGGGCTAAATAACATTCTAGTTTGCTCTGTTTTTTTTAGTTGATTATTTCCAGTGTCAAATAGTTGTTTGATTCTAATTGTGTTGCTGTCAGGGGCTTGGTGGAGTGTGGCTGTGAACAGAGTCCCAGAACCAGCTGGTGGGGGGACTCTTCTCTAGGTAGTGTTGTCAAGATATCAGTATCGCGACACTAGGAAATAAGGAAGCAAAGGAAACAAAATATGAAGCGAACTCAATGTCTTGAGGAAAACAGTCCTAATGATGATTAACAGCCTTGTGTTTTGACCCAGACTCATTTCTTTGTTGCATGCTATAGCACACACTATTTTACCAAACTAGGTTTTAAAGGACCATAGAGTTTAGTCTGCTTCGTGTTTTTCTTTTTTTGCAAAGGAAAAGCTGGTGTCGTAGTATCGCGATATTGGTATCATGACGACACTATCTCTAGGTTTATCTATTTGTAGGTGAGGGATTTTATGGTGGAATGTGTGAGCATCACTGCCTTTTAGGTGGTTGTAGAAAATAACAGCTCTTTTCTGGATTTGGATAATTAGCAGGTATTTCCTAATTTTGCTCTGCATGCATTGTTTAGAATTTTGCATTGTACCTGAAGGATATTTTTGCAGTCTCAATCGGGTGTTTGTCCCATTTTGTGAATTCTTGGTTGGTGAGTGGACCCCAGACCTCACAACCATGGAGAGCAATGGGTTCTATTTAAGCAATAAGGCCCAAGGGGGTGTGGTAAGTGCTATTAAGTATTAAGCACAACACAATGCAGAGTGCCTGGATACAGCCATATACCACCGAACCCTGGGGTGCCTTATTGCTATTATAAATGGGTTTCAAATGTAATTAGAGCAGTAAAAATAAATGTTTTGTCATACTCATGGTAGATGGTGTGATTTGCCACAGCTGGAGTTTGTCAAAAGCACCTGAAGACTCTATGAGAAACCAAGATTCTCTGGTCTGATGAATCCAAGATTGAACTATTTGGCCTGAATGCCAAGCCTCACCTCACATCTGGAGGAAACCTGGCACCATCCTACAGTGAAGCATAGTAGTGGCAGCATCATGTGGGGATGTTTTATCAGCGGCAGCGACTGGGAGACAAGACAGGATCGAAGGAAAGATGAACGGAGCAGTACAGAGATCCTTGCTGACAACCTCCTCCAGAGTGCTCAGGACCTCAGACTGGGTTGACGGTTCACCTTCAAACAGGACAACAACCCTAAGCACACAGCCAAGACAACGCAGGAGTGGCTTCAGAACAAGTCTCTGAATGTCCTTGAGTGGCTCAGGCAGAGCCTGGACTTGAACCCGATCTAACATCTCTGGAAAGACCTGAAAATAGCTGTCCAGCAGCGCTCCCCATCCAACCTGACAGAGCTTGAGAGGATTTGCGGAGATGAATGGGAGAAACTCCCCAAATACAGGTGTGTTAAACTTGAAGACTCGAGCCTGTAATCGCTGCCAAAGGTGCTTCCACAAAGTACTGAGTAAAGGGTCTGAATAGTTATGTAAATGTACTATTTCAGTTTTTGATTTTGTATAAATTAGCAAACATTTCTAAAAATCTGTTTTTGCTTTGTCATTATGGGGTATTGTGTGTAGATTGAGGGGGAAAAAACGATCAAATACATTTTAGAATAAGGCTGTAATGTAACAATGTGGGAAAAATGAAGGGTTCAGAATACTTTCCGAAGGCACTGTATAGCATTTCTTAATAGCATGCAGTTGGTTCGGCTTCGATACCTCATGGTTGAGTATTGCTCTGTTCAAGTAGATTGGGATTTTTCTGCGGTGTATTGGTGTATTGGGTGGCTGATGTGTGAATATTCTGAGAGACTCTGGGTCGAGGTAGGTGACAAAGTAGTCTACAGTACTACTGCCAAGGGATGAGCTGTAGGTGTACCTAGAGAAGGAGTCCTCTTGAAGCCTACCATTGGCTATGTACTGACCCAGCGTGTGACTGCACTGAAAGTTGTGACCCATTTTTGTGGTTGTTTTGTCATAGTTGTCAAGGGGTGCATATTTAGGAGGGAATGCTGTCACCTCAATGTAGGTGCTTGTCCTCTTGTGAGATGATGGTGTCAGGTTCTTGTCCAGTTCTGGCATTTAGATTCTAGTGGGGGGATATAGGTAGCACACAGGATGACATTTTTCTGAGATTATTTCCTTTTTAATTTCTAGACAAATGTAAAATGTTCCTGTTTTGATTTCACTCACTCATTCACCATTCTCTCTGGGTTGTAATTGGAAGCAGCCTGCACCATGGTCACAAGGTTACTATAGTGCAGAGAGCCCTGTTTTTGAAAGAGAAGAGGGACTTTGCTGAGTTTAACTTCTCTAGGGTAGGGGGCAGCATTCGGAATTTTGGATGAAATGCATGCCCAAATTAAACTGCCAGCTTCTCGGGCCCAGAAGATATGATATGCATATAACTGGTAGATTTGGATAGAAAACACTCAAAAATTTCCAAAACTGTTAAAATAGTGTCTGTGAGTATAACAGAACTGATTTGGCAGGCGAAAACCTGAGAAAAATCCATTCAGGAAGTAGTTTTCTTTTTTGGTTTTCTATTCAATGCCATTACAGTGTCCATTGACTTAGGACTCAAATTGCAGTTTCTATGCCTTCCACTAGATGTCAACAGTCTTTAGAAATTGTTTCAGGCTTGTATTCTGAAAAATGAAGAAGTAAGAGCAGTCTGAATGAGTGGACCCTAAAGTGTCACAGAGCTTTTTCATGCTCGTGACCGAGAGAGTGCGTTTCTTGTTTACCTTTTAAATTGACAACGTTATTGTCCGGTTGAAATGTTTTCGATTATTTAGGCTAAAAACAACCTGAGGTTTGAATATGAACATCGTTTGACATGTTTCTATGAACTTTACGGATACAATTTGGATTTTTTTGTCTTCCTGTTTTGACTGCGTTTGAGCCTGTGGATTACTGAAGAAAACGCGCGAACAAAACTGTGATTTTTGTGTATAAAGAGACTATCGAACAAAAGGAACATTTATTGAGTAAATAATGTCTGCTGAGTGCAGCCATATGAAGATCATCAAAGGTAAGGGATTAATTTTATCTCTATTTCTAAATTGTGTAACTGTTCTACTTGGCTGGTTACTGTTTGTAATGATTTGTCTGCTGGGCTATGTTCTCAAATAATCGTAAGGTATGCTTTCGCCGTAAAGCATTTAAAAAATCTGACACCGTGGTTGGAATCACAAGAAGTTAATCTTTAAACCTATGTAAAATATGTTTTGTTTTCTGAATTTTTATAATGAGTATTTCTGTATTTGAATTTGGCGCCCAGCAGTTTCACTGGCTGTTGAAGAGGTGGGACGCTAACGTCTCACGTGCCCAAGAGAGGTTAAGGCTCTAGTTACTGACTGCAGTTTAACATCTGACTTGAGAACAGTTCTCTGTACATCAGCCCTAACCTAAGAAGGATGATCTTAACAGTAAAACTGTACCAGGACCAGTTGGCAAGGGCAAAAGTTACAAGCTACAAAACGGAGGTTATGTTACTTGTAGTTGGAATGGTCACAATTCTGTTTGTACACTTGTTTACATGGATATGCTTCTCAATAAAAACTTATTTGAAACAAGCCATTACACTTCATTATTATCATGGCCTGTCTTTATTATTATTGTTAATACTTATTAATTAATCAACAAATGACAAAATTCCAGGTTTGAGAGGATCTGTTGCGTTTTTGTATTAACACAACATTATTAACGGAGACAAAATGGTAGGCCGTCATTGTAAATAAGAATTTGTTGTATGCCTACCTTGTGCTTGTCTGTTGGCTTTTCTGCATATTTTTTTAAATACACATCCTATTTCGATGTACAAACCCATCGGTCTCCGTTTGAATGGTTTTCTCCCACTTTCCCCCAAATATTTGCATTATGTCATTCGATGGCATTGGCAAATGTTCTTCGAAGAGAGAATGCCGTAATGAGAGAATGTAGCGTAAGCTACTGACAATAGGCCTTTTACAAGATTACATTATGACAGGAGCTTTTGATTCTTATTAAAGAGATGGAGTCCAGACAGGTTACTTTAGGAAACTTTCTGAATGGACATATACAGTGTCTCGCCTAGGGCATCATATTGGCCAGGACCGGCCCTGATCATCGTTGGTTAGTCTAGAAATTAAGAAAATATTCTGTATCAAATTAAACCATGCCAGGTTGGAGAGGATTTGCGCATTGTCCATTTGACACAACGTTAGTGCATTATAGGCCTCAGAGCCAGAGCAACCTTGTTGACTGCTGTTCAATGATTAATGAAGTCAGACACAATCAACTTTTTTTTTTAAAGAAGACCGGTTAATTTTTTTACAAATAAGTAATGAAAATGTGCATTGTATAAAAGAATGTCCACCCATCAAAACATTTTTTTTAAATAAAGTGCCATGGCCTGTAACACTCTACACTCAGGCCTTTCTAGAGGATCAGCTGCTCCAGCATCAAAGGACAGTTGGAAAGAGGAGATGTAGAACGTTTAATAGACTGTTAGCAAAATCTACATGGGGGAAAAAAGTAGTAGTAATAATAATATTAATGTATATAATTTAAACAGTTTTGATTGTTATTTTATTTTCATTATGGTCTTCATCCATAATAGTCAGTTATTCAACTACCGTCACAGCCCTAATGGCTCCCTGATATCTACTACACATAAATGCATAATTATGAATGTCATTCTCCTGATGTTTCACAAGTTTGGACATCACAGTGCTGCGTAGTAGAGTTCAGTGCTTTACAATACAGCAGAGTAGAGTTCAGTTAAGTAGAGTACAGTACAATATACTCTACTTTTCTTTACTGTACTGTACTCTACTGGGCCATACGCACTGTGCTATCCAAACTTGGTCCATTCCGGTCCATCTAGTAGATACCATAGACTTCCAGTCATTGTGCTAATGCTAGTAGCAGGTGACCCAACTGTGGTTTTTGACTACTATAAATTCCCATTGTAGCCAATTCAGTTGCAATAATTCCTTTTTTACAGATTTGTTTGGTAATTCCGTTACCAATTTGGTAGCAGTTATGTGTTTTAATCACTTAATTAAAATTATATCAGTAAAAGCACTAACTAATTGGTTGGTCTACCATTACTTGCTACTTTTGAACTTTTATTCTCCCTCATTAGGGGAGGGAAATTAGAAAATATCTTAATGATTTTTTGGTAACGGAATTACAAGGCAATATTTCTTAAACTTAAGCTAAACATTTTCTCCAACAAAATGTGTTAATATTAGTTGACAGGGGTCTTTAATTCAACATTGTGTTTTGTTACATTTCTGATAACTTTTAAGACTGGTGGTAGTTTTCTAAGACCCCTTTTCTATCTGTTTATCCAGAAATTAAAGCCTTTACTTATGACAAATTTTTAAGATGGACAATGGTTGAAAAATGTATCTTTGCCTTAATTTCCCCATTTGACACCCAATTTGATATCCTGGTGCTCATAGGCCCATTTGATGGAAATGCCCAATGGAACAAAGGATGTGGATAAACTAAGATCTTAAAGTTTTCCCTACTCTAGGTGTTCCACAGTCAATGTAACATAATGCTATTTGGAGTTGACAACTTGGCACAAACACACACATCTAAAAAATGTATCATAGTTTATCTACTCTAAGTATCCCACACACGCTAACACATTGCTATTTAGAGTTTTCTGGGAGTTGAATGTAAATTGACAGTTGAACATTTTCAACTAGGCCTAACTCCACACAGTAGGCTGTGTCAGGCTGTCAGTGACTGATCCTACAGTAGTATCAGGGTCCCCATTGGCAACGGTAACTATCAGCTCCTCTCCTGTATACTGTGCTCGAGCTCCATGCTGAGGGTATTGATAAACTATTTTCTCCTCTCCCTTTAAGTCAATCTAATCTCTCTGACCCTCAGAGCCACACTATTAGTCAACTATTAATAGCCCTGGGCCCATGGGTAAAGACATGCTAAGGCTATCCAAGATGGCGTCTTTTGTCCTTGTCGTGTCCCGTGTATAAATAAATAAAAATCTTTGCATATTTAAAAAAAAAAAAAAAAAGGTTTTCTCAACCCCAACTTCAACATGCTATCCTGCAACCCGCCTCACCCAATGTGGTAGGGATTTTCTTTACTTTAGAACCGGAACCCCCAACAGAAGCTAGCCAGCTAACTAGCTAATAGTCAGCTAGCCACTGCTACCTTTAGCCCGGACAACTCCAGCCAGTCTGCACAACGCGATTCAACCCAGATCATATCGGACTTCTTTTTCTCCATATCCCCGGATTCCTACCGCATGCTCTGAACCTCTTCACCTGGATCATCACAGCTAGCTAGCTGCTATGCGATTGGCTTCTCCTGGCTAATGTCTCTGTCCCGAAGCAAGCACCAATTAACCTGGAGCTAGCCTATGCTAGGCCCATCTCCCGGCTAGCTGAAGAGGTCCATCAGCCACTCCTTGGGGTACAACACCTATTTTGCCAATTGGCCTGGACCCCTTTTATTGCCGATACAGAGCCCCGCCGATCCATCACGACTGGACTACCGACGTAATCCGCCCGAGGGTTTTTGTCAACAGGCTCCTCCGTCGCAACGTCCCCTGAATGCCCATCTGCTACCTGGGGCCCGCTAGCTGGCTAGAGCATACCAGACTGTTAGCTGAATAGGTCCATCAGCCAATTTTTTTGGGCTACTATACCTGTTTTGCCAATTGGCCTGGACCCTTTTACTACACAAACCCCATCACGACTGGTCTGCCAACGTAACTGCACAAAGGGGCTACAACAGACTTCTTCCGTCGCGATGTCCCTCTAAGGCCCTTTTGCTAGGCCCGGCCCACTAGCTGTCTGAATCGACGTGTCTCCAGCCCGCCCAGCTACTCACTGGACCCAATGATCACTCGGCTACGCATGCCTCTCCCTAATGTCAATATGCCTTGTCCATTGCTGTTTTGCTTAGTGACTGTCTTATTTCACTGTAGAGCCTCCAGCCCTGCTCAATATGCCTCAGCTAACCCTCTTGTCCCACCTCCCACACATGCGGTGACCTCACCTGGTTTAATTATTATCTCTAGAGACAATACCTCTTATCGTCACTCAATGCCTAGGTTTACCTCCACTGTACTCACATCCTACCATACCTTTGTCTGTACGTTATGCATTGAATCTATTCTACGGCGCCCAGAAATCTGCTCCTTTTACTCTGTTCCGAACGCACTAGACGACCAATTCTTATAGCCTTTAGCTGTACCCTTATCCTACTCCTCCTCTGATGTAGAGGTTAATCCAGGCCCTGCAGTGCCTAGCTCCACTCCCATTCACCAGGCACTCTCATTTGTTAACTTCTGTAACCATAAACGCCTTGGTTTCATGCATGTCAACAGTAGAAGCCTTCTCCCTAAGTTTGTTTTATTCACTGCTTTAGCACACTCTGCCAAACCGGATGTCCTTTTTCGTGCCTGAATGCTGGCTTAGGAAGGCCAGCAAAAACCCTGAAACTTCCATCCCCAACTATAACATTTTCCGCAAGATAGAAATTCCAAAGGGGGCGGAGTTGCAATCTACTGCAGAGTTCTGTCTTACTATCTAGGTTTGTGCCCAACTTTTTAAAACCCTTTTCTACTTTTAAAAATACACCTTTCCAGAAACAAGTCTCTCACCATTGCCGCTTGCTATAGACCATCTTCTGCCCCCAGCTGTGCCCTGGACAACATATGGGAATTGATTGCCGCCCCCGCCCCCCCCCCCCCCCATCTATCTTCAGAGCTCGTGCTTTCAGGTGACCTAAACTGGGATATGCTTAACACCCCAGACATCCTACAATCTAAGCTTGATGCACTCAATCTCACACAAATTATCAATCAATCTACCAGGTACAACCCCAACCCCAAATCCAAAAACACAGGCACCCTCATAGATATCATCCTAACCAACCTGCCCTCCAAATACACCTCTGCTGTCTTCAACCAGGATCTCAGCGATCACTGCCTAATTGCTTGCGTCCGTAACGACCAGCCCTCATCACCGTCAAATGCTCCCTAAAACACTTCAGCGAGCAGGCCTTCCTAATTGACCTGGCCCGGGTATCCTGGAAGGATATTGACCTCATTCTGTTAGTAGAAGATGCCTGGTTATTCTTTAAAAGTGCTTTCCTCACAATCTTAAATAAGCATGCCCCATTAAAAAAAATTTGAACCAGGAACAGATGTAGCCCGTGGTTCACTCCAGACCTGACTGCCCTTGACCAGCGCAAAAACATCCTGTGGCATACTGCATTAGAATCAAATAGCCCCCGTGATATGCAACTTTTCAGGGAAGTTAGGAACCAATATACACAGGCAGTTAGGAAAGCAAAGCCTAGCTTTTTCAAACAGAAATGTGCATCCTGTAGCACAAACAACGAAAAGTTCTGAGACACTAAAGTCCATGGAGAATGAGAGCACATCCTCCCAGCTGCCCACTGCACTGAGGCTAGGAAACACTGTCACCACCGATAAATCCACGATAATTGAGAATTTCAATAAGCGTTTTTCTACTGCTGGCAATGCTTTCAACCTGGCCACCCCTACCCCGGTCACAGCCCTGCACCCCCCCCACTGCAACTCGCCCAAGCCTTCCCCATTTCTCCTTCAGCCAAATCCATATAGCTGATGTTCTGAAAGAACTGCAAAATCTGGACCACTACAAATCAGCCGTACTAGACAATCTGGACCCTCTCTTTCTAAAATTGTCAGCCAAAATTGTTGCAACCCCTATTACTAGCTTGTTCAACCTCTCTTTCGTATCGTCTGAGATTCCCAAAGATTGGAAAGCTGCTGCGGTCATCCCCCTCTTCAAAGGGGGCGATACTCTAGACCCAAACTGCTACAGACCTATATCTATCCTACCTTGCTTTTCGAAAGCCAAGTTAACAAACAGATCAATGACCATTTCGAATCCCACCGTACCTTCTCCGCTATGCAAACTGGTTTCCGAGCTGGTCATGGGTGCACCTCAGCCACGCTCAAGGTCCTAAATGATATCATAACCTCCATCGATAAGAGACAATACTGTGCAGCTGTATTCATCGACCTGGCCAAAGCTTTCGACTCTGTCAATCACCACATTCTTATCGGCAGACTCAACAGCCTTGGTTTCTCAAACGACTGCCTGGCCTGGTTCACCAACTACTTCTCAGAGTTCAGTGTGTCAAATCGGAGGGCCTGTTGTCCAAACCTCTGGCAGTCTCTGTGGGGGTGCCACAGGGTTCAATTCTCAGGCTGACTCTTTTCTCTGTATACATCAATGATGTCGCTCTTGCTGCTGGTGACTCTGATCCACCTCTACGTAGACGATACCTTTCTGTATACTTCTGGCCCTTCTTTGGACACTGTGTTAACTAACCTCCAGACGACCTTCAATGCCATACAACTCTCCTTCCGTGGCCTCCAACTGCTCTTAAATGCAAGTAAATCTAAATGCATGCTCTTCGACTGATCGCTACAAGCACTTGCCCGGCCGTCCAGCATCACTACTCTGGACGGTTCTGACTTAGGTATTTGTAGTTGTCCACATATTCTAAGTGTCTGGTTGGACTGTAAACTCTCCTTCCAGACTCACATTAAGCATCTCCAATCCAAAATTCTATCTAGAATCGGCTTCCTATTTCGCATCAAAGCATACTTCACTCATGCTGCCAAACACACCCTTGTAAAACTGACTATACTACCGATCCTTGACTTCGGCGATCTAATTTACAAAATAGCCACCAACACTCCTCAGCAAATTGGATGCCGTCTATCACAGTGCCATCCGTTTTGTCACCAAAGCCCCATATACTACCCATCACTGCGACCTGTATGCTCTCGTTGGCTGGCCCTCGCTTCATATTCGTTGCCAAACCCACTGGCTCCAGGTCATCTGTAAGTCTTTGCTAGGTAATGCCCCGCCTTATCTCAGCTCACTGGTCACCATAGCAGCACCCACCCGTAGCACGCTCTCCAGCAGGTATATTTCACTGGTCACTCCCAAAGCCAATTCTTCCTTTGGCTGCCTTTCCTTCCAGTTCTCTGCTGCCAATGACTGGAACTAATTGCAAAAATCCCTGAAGCTGGAGAATCCTATTTCCCTCATTAACTTTAAGCACCAGCTGTCAGAGAAGCTCACAGATCAGTGCACCTGTACATAGCCCACCTGTAATTTGCCCATCCAACTACCTCATCCCCATAATGTTATTTATTTATTTTTGCTCCTTTGCACCCCAGTATCTCTACTTGCACATTCATCTTCTACACATCTGTCACTCCAGTCTATCACTCCAGTGTTTAATTGCTCAATTCTAATTATTTCGCCACTATGGCCTATTTTATTGCCTTAACTCCCTTTTCTTACCTCATTTGCACACAATGTATATAGACTTTTTTTCCTACTGTATTATTGACTATGTTTGTTTGTTCCATTTGTAACTCTGTGTTTGTGTCGCACTGCTTTGTTTTATCTTGGCCAGGTCGCAGTTGTAAATGAGAACTTGTTCTCAACTAGCCTACCTGGTGAAATAATAAAAAATGTAAAAAAATAAGACCTGATGGTGGTATGTAGGACTGGTCTGGCCTTGAGAAAGTGGACCTGAAGACACTTACGCCTGTCTGTCTTAACCACCTGCTACTGAAGGCTAGACTCAGACAAGGCTTGGGGGGGGGGCGGCAGCTGTTGGTCTCTGTGTGACTGAAACATGTTTGGTATGTTCTAGTGTTTGGGTTAGGCTAGCCGGCCTCTGCCCAGTACCCTGCCCTGAACGTTAGTCACTAGCCGGCTACCACCCGGTTACTCTACCATGCACCTTAGAGGTGGCTGCCCTATGTATACTGAACAGAAACATGAAACAATTTCTACGATTTTACTGAGTTACAGTTCATGTAAGGAAATCAGTCAATTAATTAATTAATTGGGCCCTAACCTATGGATTTCACATGAATGGGTAGGGGCGCAGCCATGGCTGGACCTGGGAGGGCACAGGCCCACACACTGGGGAGCCAGGGAAACCCATTTGGGAGCCAGGCCCAGCTAGTCAGAGTTTTTCCCCACAAAAGGGCTTTATTACAGACGGAAATACTCCCCAGTTTCATCAGCTGTCCGGGTGCCTGGTCTCAGACGATCCCGATGGTGAAGAAGCTGGATGTACAGGTCCTGGGTGGGCGTGGTTACACGTGGTCTGCTGTTGTGAGGCCGGTTGGACGTACTACCATATTCTCTAAAACCACATTATAGGTGGCGTAGAGGTCGACTGATCAATGGGCATGGCCGATTTCAAGTTTTAATAACAATCGGTAACGGCCTTTTTGGACTCCGATTATGCCCGATTACATTTCAATCCACGAGGAAACTGCGTGGCAGGCTGATCACCTGTTACGCGAGTGCCGCGTCAAAAGGACCTTGTGGCTGCAAGGAGCCAAGGTAAGTTGCTAGCTAGCATTAAACTTATCTTGTTTTTATAATCGATCTTCACATAATCACAAGTTAATTACACATGTTTGATGATATTACTAGGTTAACTAGCATGTCCTGCGTTGAATATAATCAATGGGGTGCCTGTTAATTTGTCATCGAATCACAGCCTACTTCAACTTCGCCAAACAGGTGGTGATTTAACAAAAGCACATTCGTTGCACATATGTACCTAACCATAAACATCAATGCCTTTCTTAAAATCAATACATATTGATATTATATATTTTTAAACCTCCATATTTAGTTAAAATAAATGCATATTAGCAGGCAATATTAACTAGGGAAATTGCTTGCACTGAACGCAAGAGAAGTTACACAGTCAGGGCATATGCAACAGTTTGGGCCGCCTGGCTCGTTGCGAACTCTGTTTCTTCCAAACAAAGACCGTAATTAATTTGCCAGAATTTTACATATATATGACATAACATTGAAGGTTTTGCAATGTAACAGCAATATTTAGACTTATGGATGCCACCCGTTCGCCAAAATACGTAATGGTTCGGTATTTCACTGAAAGAATAAACGTATTGTTTTCGAAATGATAGTTTCTTAATTTGACCATATTAATGACCAAAGGCTCGTATTTCTGTGTGTTTATTATAATTAAGTCTATGATTTGATAGAGCAGTCTGAGTGGTGGTAGGCAGCAGCAGGCTCGTAAGCATTCATTCAAACAGCACTTTACTGCGTTTGCGAGCAGCTCTTAGCAATGCTTGAAGCACAGCGCTGTTTATGACTTCAAGCCTATCAACTCCCGAGATTAGGCTGGCAATACTATAGTGTCTATAAGAACATCCAATAGTCATAGGTATATGAAATACAAATGTTATAGAGAGATAGTCGATACGTCACAATTCCTATAATAACTACAACCTTTAACTTCTTAACTGGTGGTTCAATACTCCCAGATTTCATATGTTCTCATGTTCTGAGCAAGGAACTTAAACGTTAGCTTTTTTACAAGGCACATATTGCACTTTTACTCTCTACTCCAACACTGTATTTGTTTTATTTAAACCAAATTGAACATGTTTCATTATTTATTTGAGACTAAATGGATTTTATTAATGTATTATATTAAGTTAAAATAAAAGGGTTCATTGTTCATTCAGTATTGTTGTAATTGTCATTATTACAAATATATAAAAATCAGCCGATTTTTAATCGGTATCTGCTTTTTTTGGCCCTCCAATAATCAGTATCGGCGTTAAATCATATTCGGTGGATCTCCAGCGTAGAGAAAAATAAACATTAAATTCTCTGGCAACAGCTCTGGTGGATATTCCTGCAGGCAGCATTTAAATTGCAAGGTCCCTTGAGACATCTTAGCGTTGTGACACAACTGCACATTTTAGAGTGGTCTTTTATTGTTCCCAGCACAAGGTGCACCTGTGTAATGATCTTGTTTAATCAGCTTCTTGATATGCCACACCTGTCAGGTGGATGGATTATCTTGGCAAAGGAGAAATGCTCACTAGCAGGGATGTAAACAAATGTGTGCACAGAATGTGAGAGAATAAGCTTTTTGTGTGTATGGAACAATTCTGGGATCTTTTATTTCAGCTCATGAAACATGGGACCAACACTTTACATGTTGGGTTTATATGTTTGTTCAGTGTGTGTGTGTGTGTGTGTATATATATATATATATATATATATATATATATATATATATAATCATGGAACACTGGTCACTTTAATAATGTTTACATACTGTTTTACCCACTTCATATGTACAGTGCATTCGGGAAGTATACAAACCCCTTGACTTTTTCCACATTTTGTTACGTGACAACATTATTTGAAAATGGATTGAGTAGTTTTTCCCCCTCATCAATCTACACACAATACCCCATAATGACAAAGCGACAGGTTTTTAGAATTTTTTGCAAATGTATAAAATAAAATACTTATATTTACACAAGTATTCAGACTCTTTACTCAGTACTTTGTCGAAGCACCTTTGGCAGCGATTACAACCTCGAGTCTTCTTGGGTATGACGCTACAAACTTGGCACACCTGTATTTTGGGAGTTTCTCCCATTCTTCTCTGCAGATCCTCTCAAGCTTTGTCAGGTTGGATGGGGGGCGTTGCTGCACAGCTATTTTAAGGTCTCCAGAGATGTTCGATCGGGTTTAAGTCCGGGCTCTGGCTAGGCCACTCAAGGACATGCCGAGACTTGTTTTCTGAAGCCACTCCTGCGTAGGGTTGTTGTCCTGTTGGAAGATGAACCTTCGCCCCAGTCTGAGGTCCTGAGCGCTCTGGAGCAGGTTTTCATCATGAATCTCTCTACTTGCTATGTTTATCTTCCCTTCAAACCTGACTAGTCTCCCAGTCCCTCCTGCTGAAAAACATCCCCACCGCATGATGCTGCCACCACCATGCTTCACTGTAGGGATAGTGCAAAGTTTCCTCCAGATGTGACGCTTGCCATTCAGGCCAAAGAGTTGAATCTTGTTTTTGTCAGACCAGGGAATCTTTTTTTTCTTATGGTTTGAGAGTCTTTAGGTGTCTTTTGGCAAACTCCAAGGGGGCTGTCATGTCCCTTTTACTGAGGAGTGTCTTCTGTCTGGCCACTCTACCATAAAGGCCTGATTGTTGGAGTGCTGCATAGATGGTTGTCTTTCTGGAAGGTTCTCCCATCTCCATAGAGGAGCTCTGTCAGTGACTATTGGGTTCTTGGTCACCTCCCTGACCAAGGCCCTTCTCCCTCAATTGCTCAGTTTGGCCAGGTGGCCAGCTCTAGGAAGAGTCTTGGTGGTTCCAAACTTCTTCCGTTTAAGAATGATGGAGACCACTGTGTTCCTGGGGACTTCTACATCTTCTAAATATGTGAATGCGACCAATAAAAGGTGATTTAGTACAGTGTGCTGTATTTTTCCAATTTTAACCTTTTCTTTTTGATTTCAGAACTGAGGTTAGGCCTACCCAGCTGAGATTATATGCAAGCTGCAAAAAGCAGCAATGCACATTTTACAATGTGTCTTGTAAAAGACAGATTGATGAAATCAGAGTTGAATAATGATCAATATTGATTTTAAGCATACCTGGCTGAGAAAGCTATCAGCAGAATATCAATAGTTCTGCCCGGCGGTTGCCTCATTTCAATCTATGGGTCTCTTATCAAGGTGATCATATCAGTTACGTGATTTGTTTTTGTGGTTTCCCCATAGCACCCACACCAAAACAAATGTTATTTGTCACATGTGCCGAATACAACAGGTGTACACTTTACCTTGAAATGCTTGCTCACAAGCTCTTCCCAATGATGCAGATTAAAAAATAAAAAAGTAACACGAGAAATCAAATAAAATACACAATGGCGCTATATACAAGGAGTACCAGTACCAGATCAATTTGCAGAGATGTGAGGTATTTGAGTTAGATATGTACATGAAGGCAGTGTAAAGTGACTAGGCAGCAGTATAGTTGAGGTATTTGAGGTAGATACAGTTGAAGTCAGAAGTTTACATACACTTAGGTTGGAGTCATTAAAACTTGTTTTTCAACCACTCCACAAATTTCTTATTAGCAAACTATAGTTTTGGCAAGTCGGTTAGGACATCTCCTTTGTGCATGACACAAGTAATTTTTCCAACAATTATTTACAGACAGATTATTTCACTTATAATTCACTGTATCACAATTCCAGTGGATCAGTTGTTTACATAGATGAAGTTGACTGCATTTAAACAGTTTGGAAAATGCCAGATGATGATGTCATGGCTTCAGAAGCTTATTGACTTCATTTGAGTCAATTGGAGGTGTATCTGTGGATGTATTTCAAGACCTACCTTCAAACTCCGTGCCTGTTTGCTTGACATGGGAAAATCAAAAGAAATCAGCCAAGACCTCAAAAAAATGGTATACCTCCACAAGTCTGGTTCAACCTTGGGAGCAATTTCCAAACACTTGAAGGTACCACGTTCAACTATACAAACAATAGTACACAAGTATAAACACCATGGGACCACACAGCCATCATACCGCTCAGGAAGGAGACACGTTCTGTCTCATAGAGACGAACGAACTTTGGTGCGAAAAGTGCAAATCAATCCCAGAACAACAGCAAAGCACCTTGTGAAGATGCTGGAGGAAACAGGTACAAAAGTATCTATATCCACAGTAAAATAAGCCATATATCTACAAAACCTGAAAGGCCGCTCAGCAAGGAAGAAGCCACTGCTCCAAAACCGCCATTAAAAAGCCAGACTACGGTTTGCAACTGCACATGGGAACAAATATTGTACTTTTTGGAGAAATGTCCTTTGGTTTGATGAAACAAAAATACAACTGTTTAGCCATAATGACCATTATGTTTGGAGGAAAAAGGGGGATGCTTGCAAGCCAAAGAACACCATCCCAACCGTGAAGCACGGGGGTGGCAGCATCATGTTGTGGGGGTGCTTTGATGCAGGAGGGACTGGTGCACTTCACAAAATCGAAGGCATCATGAGGGACAATTATGTGGATATATTGAAGCATCATCTCAAGACATCAGTCAGGAAGTTAAAACTTGGTCGCAAATGGGTTTTCCAAATAGACAATGACCGCAAGCATACTTCCAAAGTTGTGGCAAAATGGCTTAAAGACAACAAAGTCAAGGTACTGGAGTGGCCATCACAAAGCCCTAACCTCAAACCATAGAACATTTGTGGGCAGAACTGAAAAAGCGTGTGCGAGCAAGGAGTTCTACAAACCTGACCCAGTTACACCAGCTCTGTCAGGAGGAATGGGCCAAAATTCACCCAACTAATTGTGGGAAGCTTGTGGAAGGCTACCCAAAACGTTTGACCCAAGTTAAACAATTTAAAGGCAATGCTACACTCAATTAGTATTTGGTATTTAAACTTCTGACCCACTGGGAATGTGATGAAATAAATAAAAGCTGAAATAAATAATGTCTCTACTATTATTCTGACATTTCACATTCTTAAAATAAAGTGGTGATCCTAATTGACCTAAGACAGAGAATTTTTACTATGATTAAATGTCAGGAATTGTGAAAAACCGAGTTTGTATGTAAACTTCCGACTTCAACTGTATACATTAAAGCAGTGTAAAGTGACTAGGCATCAGGATAGATGAGGTATTTGAGGTAGATATGTACATGAAGACAAGGTAAAGTGACATCAGGATAGGTGGTGCTCAGGCTTTCACTCATGTGGTTTATAGTTTCCTGAACTGGGTGACATTCTGTTTGTGCTCCAACCAACTCCTTGTTGTCTCACCAAGGCAACAATGTACCTTAGTGATGGTGTTGAATGCTGTTCAAGCCATGTGGTTGGTACCCAGGCTAGTGCAGTGGAGACCCTGGCCCTGTTGTACTGCACTGTGGAATCTAGTATGTCTGGAATGGCCTCATTGTATTGACAGTATTTACACATTCATGCTATCCATCACTATCACAGGAGCTGTCAAACCTAATCTATCTCCTGTTGTGTTTTCTCATCCACAGAGCAGAGAAAACAGAAGTTCTCAGCGATGACCTTCTACAGGTAAATAAATCATTACCTAGGCTACATTTTCTCATTTACTTTACCACAGGGTTCCCCAACTGGCGGCCTGTGGGGGATTTATTTGGCGCCCCCAAGTTTTCTGGAAATCTGTTCCAAAGTATTCCCATGCGTAATAAAGGGAAATCTAGTTGTTTATCCCTGCTCTACATACTCATTACATACTGTACCACAATCAATGGAACTGCAGACTCAGTATTGTGAATACAACAGGCTAAGCAGAGCCACAGATATTGTCAGCTTCTTATATATATTGGTAACAAAACAAATTGTAACCACATTCTGCCAGGAATTCTGATAATCCTTGGTACTAGTGGTAAAAATATGATGACTGTGTGAGTGTATATTCTATTCAATTCAGTTTGATACTCTGGGTTCCTCCAGTGCTATTCTCAGTCTGGTTCCCAGAGAAATAGGCTACCAATTGAGTTCAGAGAGTTCCTCAGAATTCCTGTTGCTCAGGGAAGACATTCTATACACTCAAAACACATCATTTCTGTCATTCCGGAATGTTTTTTTGTTTTCCTTCGCCCCACTTGAAGTCAGAGAGAGCATGTGTGTACACAAACGACACTACTGAAGAGACAGTCTCCTGCTGTTGCTTCAAGACCATTTTCTCTTAGTCACATTAGATAAATAGCATGTGGTTGACTGAAGAGAAAAGTATACTGGAAGGAAACAGTCATGAGACCCACACACAGCACTTTGCATGACCATGTTCTATTTAGATGCATTATGAGGTGTTGTCATGAAAGGAGGGAGTGTCTGTCCAACACAGCTTAGGAATAGCTGCTGCTGAGGTGAGGACACTTTACAGTAGCTGACAGTTGACTCTGTTTTGCGTGAGTCTTTCCTTTATCAACCTTCCATGGCCCACTGTGATTTAGACTCCTCTGTCTTCCAAATATCCCATCGCTCATGCTACCATGTCAGTCTGAGAACCCACTGTTGGATCACTCTCCTGTCCATGGAAGCACTGGAGGCTGGTGCTTTATCACCACGGATCAGTTTTCTGCTTCAGCCAACTCCTGTCTCTGTAGTGCTTGTTGTCATCCATGTTTGCCTGCTGTGAATGAATGGCATGCATAAGAGGCCTTTTTAAAGTGGTCAACAGTGCAAACAGATGAGGCATCCAGGCCAGTGTCTTATTCTTAGTCCCATCTGCCTGCCATCACAACACCTGGTCCTCCATGGTGGATCCATGGCATCCCAGAATTCCTCTGCTAGCCCAGCTATCCATATAGCCACATAGCTCAGCTTCCACAGGGGCACCAATTATATCCCTGATGCCACACAACCCTGCATACACTACATGACCAAAAGTATGTGGACACCTTCTTGTCATACATCTCATTCCAAAATCATGGGCATTAATATGGAGTTGGTCCCCCCTTTGCTGCTATAACAGCATCCACTCTTCTGGAAAGGCTTTCCACTAGATGTTGGAGCATTGCTGTGGAGACTTGCTCCATTCAATCACAAACATTAGTGAGTACGGGCAATTAGGCCTGGCTCACAGTCTGCGTTCCAATTCATCCCAAAGGTGTTCGATGGGGTTGAGGTCAGGGCTCTGTGCAGGCCAGTCAAGTTCTTCCACACCCATTTCGACAAACCATTTCTATATGGACCTCGCTTTGTGCACAGGGGCATTGTCATGATGAAACAGGAAATGGCCTTCCTTAAACTGTTGCCACAGTTGGAAGCACAAAATCTTCTAGAATGTCATTGTATGCTGTAGCGTTAACATTTCCCTTCACTGGAACTAAGGAGCCTTCCCCAAACCATGAAAAACAGCCCGAGACCATTATTCCTCCTCCACCAAACTTTACAGTTGGTGCTATGCATTGGGCCAGGTAGTGTTCTCCTGGTGTCCCCCAAACTCAGATTTGTCCGTTGGACTGCCAGATGATGAAGCGCGATTCATCACTCCAGAGAACGCGTTTCCACTGCTCCAGAGTCCAATGGCAGCGAGCTTTACACCCCTCCAGCCAACGCTTGGCATTGCGCATGGTGATCTTAGGCTTGTGTGCGGCTGCTCGGTCACGGAAACCCATTTCATGAAGCTCCTGGCAAACAGTTATTGTGTTAACGTTGCTTCCAGAGGCAGTTTGGAACTCGGTAGTGGGCGGTCCCGTTCTGTCAGCTTGTGTGACCTACCACTGTGCTGTTGATGCTCCTAGACGTTTCCACGTAACAGTAACAGCACTTACAGTTGACCGGGACAGATCTAACAGGGCAGAAATTTGACTTGTTGGAGAGATGGTATCCTTTGGCGGTACCACGTTGAAAGCCACTGAGCTCTTCAGTACGGCCCATTCTAATGCCAATGTTTGTCTATGGAGATTGCATGGCGGTGTGCTCGATTTTATACATGTGGCTGAAATAGCCAAATCCACTAATTTGAAAGGATGTCCACATACTTTTGGATATAAAGTAGAGGTCGACCGATTATGATTTTTCAATACCGATACCGATTATTGGAGGGCAAAAAAGCCAATACCGATTAATCATTTTTATTTTTTTTATTATTATTATATATTTTTTATATATATATATATATATATATATATATCATACACACACACACACACATTTTTGTAATAATGACAATTGCAACAATACTGAATGAACAAGGAACACTTATTTTTTATTATTATTTTTTTATTTTTTTATATATATATTTTTTCCCCTTTTCTCCCCAATTTTCGTGGTATCCAATCACTAGTAATTACTATCTTGTCTCATCGCTACAACTCCCGTACGGGCTCGGGAGAGACGAAGGTCGAAAGCCATGCGTCCTCCGAAGCACAACCCAACCAAGCCGCACTGCTTCTTTAACACAGCGCGCCTCCAACCCGGAAGCCAGCCACACCAATGTGTCGGAGGAAACACCGTGCACCTGGCCCCCTTGGTTAGCACGCACTGCGCCCGGCCCGCCACAGGACTCGCTGGAGCGCGATGAGACAAGGATATCCCTAGCGGCCAAACCCTCCCTAACCCGGACGACGCTAGCCCAATTGTGCGTTGCCCCACGGACCTCCCGGTCGCGGCCGGCTGCTACAGAGCCTGGGCGCGAACCCAGAGACTGGTGGCGCAGCTAGCACTGCGATGCAGTGCCCTAGACCAATGCGCCACCCGGGAGGCCCCGAACACTTTTATTTTAACTTAATATAATACATAAATACACACACGCACACAGCTCTGAAGTGACAATGATACTGAAGAGTCTGCTTAGGAGACAAATACTCTCAACTGTTTGAATAAAAATACAGTTTAAGTTACCTGTGATGAATGTTGAAAACAAAAACTTTAATTTCTATATGCAGGAAATCCTATTTTAATAATGGACATGGTAAGAATTGACAACCAAAGTGCGAGTCATAATTCCCATGACACCTTTTAGCAAAATCTGAAATAATCGTCCGATTAATCGGTCGACCTCTAATATATAGTGTAGTTCTCACACACTCCAGAGAAAGCTACTGTCATTTGCTCAATGGCTCTGTGTGATGATGGCTCTGGCATTTTGTATTCTATAATGGGGAGGCTTCCTGAACTCTTGCCAGTCTGGATTTTGCTTCAGCCAATAATAGCTGTCTCCTTTACTCTGTCAGGAACGAGAAGCCAACCGGGTTACCAAGCAAGCAAGACTGACTTAAAAAAAACTATAAATGATATTCACAACAGCGGAATTATGGGTACTATGAGTGTTGTTTAGGAATCCAACCCTCTTCTATGTTGTTTACTGCTGTTTGTGTTTAGACACAGACACGCTCTCACACCCTTTCTCTGGCTAGCCGTGCCATGTGCTTGTCTGGACATCTTATCAGTCCTGGCACAAACACACTGGTCAGTCACATTACAGTGGGGATTCCCTGCTCAGTGGATGCGTCATAGACCAAACTAGGCTCTGAGCTGATCAGTTAGCCAGACATAAGTTGTTGTACTCTTTCAGATCCTTCTGGTCTGTTTGTTTGTCTGTTTAGTCCTTTGTCTTCAGTCTCTTTTGATGTCTCTGTCTGGGAAGTCTGTCTCTGTCTGGGAGGTCAGTCCCTGTGTATGATGTTGGGGTGAGTGTGTTATGTCTGCGTGTAAGAATGTGATGGAAAAGAGAAAGCGACAGTGTCACCCCTGGCGCCATGTAATCAAAAACACACACACACACATACACATCCCCAGGATCTCCCCCTGTAGAGAAGAATGAGGTGGAACTCCAGTCAGAGGAATCCCCTGTTCCTGTGCCATGTGCTAACAGGGCCCAGCCCGAACACACAGTGTTCCCCGTTCCTGAGGAGGAGGCAGGAGACCCCCTCCATACTGTCTGACCCAAGAGAGAGTGGGAGAGTGGTGGAGAGAGGGAGAGAGAGGTGTGGAGGAATCAGCCGTTGGAATTCCTGAGTTCGAGTTCTGTTTTTGTAACACAATTGTCATGGTTTCTGTTGATCTGTTCCCACAGTCTCTCCGTCTATCCCCTGGCTGCTCTGTACATCTGTCTGTCTGCCCTATTCCCAAAGGCATTGTTCTGAGCTGTCAATTTCTTCTTCCTCCCTCCCTCCCCCTCTAGTTTTCTGTGCAGGTGCATTTAGTATTACATCCTTGCTTATTTTTAAAACAGGCACTCCATGTTCCAGACTGGGCATGTTCTGTACAACAGACACTCCATGTTCCAGACTGGGCATGTTCTGTACAACAGACACTCCATGTTCCAGACTGGGCATGTTCTGTACAACAGACACTCCATGTTCCAGACTGGGCATGTTCTGTACAACAGACACTCCATGTTCCAGACTGGGCATGTTCTGTACAACAGACACTCCATGTTCCAGACTGGGCATGTTCTGTACAACAGACACTCCATGTTCCAGACTGGGCATGTTCTGTACAACAGACACTCCATGTTCCAGACTGGGCATGTTCTGTACAACAGACACTCCATGTTCCAGACTGGGCATGTTCTGTACAACAGGCACTCCATGTTCCAGACTGGGCATGTTCTGTACAACAGACACTCCATGTTCCAGACTGGGCATGTTCTGTACAACAGACACTCCATGTTCCAGACTGGGCATGTTCTGTACAACAGACACTCCATGTTCCAGACTGGGCATGTTCTGTACAACAGACACTCCATGTTCCAGACTAGCAACAAATAGCATAACAATGCTCTAAAGAAGAGTTTGAAAAATAAATGTCTATGTAGTTCGTTAGACAGATTGCAGACAACACTGTGGAAGTTGCCATACAGTTTCACCATCTGACAGCTGGACAAGGCTGGCCTAGTTCCTCTGCAGTATGAAGTAGTTTTCTGCCCTGGCTTCAGAGTGCTGTGAAATCACAATTTCAGAGCATTCATCTGCCCTTTTAACGCTCCAAACAGCAGTAACAGCCCAGCAACAGTCTCCATGAAGACACTTCCGATGAGTCATCTGTTTTTATAGAAAACGTTCCTGTGTTGTCCAGCTGGGAGCGGCCGGTATCATTCATGCCTGACCTTTGACCTCCATGTAGCTGACTGGACTTCAATGAAGCGGCCGTCAACAGGCAGGGATGAGGGAGATTAGAGGAATATACACTGCTCAAAAAAATAAAGGGAACACTTAAACAACACAATGTAACTCCAAGTCAATCACACTTCTATGAAATCAAACTGTCCACTTAGGAAGCAACACTGATTGACTATAAATTTCACATGCTGTTGTGCAAATGGAATAGACAAAAGGTGGAAATTATTGGCAATTAGCAAGACACCCCCAAAAAAGGAGTGATTCTGCAGGTGGTGACCACAGACCACTTCTCAGTTCCTATGCTTCCTGGCTGATGTTTTGGTCACTTTTGAATGCTGGCGGTGCTCTCACTCTAGTGGTAGCATGAGACGGAGTCTACAACCCACACAAGTGGCTCAGGTAGTGCAGTTCATCCAGGATGGCACATCAATGCGAGCTGTGGCAAAAAGGTCGCTGTGTCTGTCAGCGTAGTGTCCAGAGCATGGAGGCGCTACCAGGAGACAGGCCAGTACATCAGGAGACGTGGAGGAGGCCGTAGGAGGGCAACAACCCAGCAGCAGGACCGCTACCTCCTCCCTTGTGCAAGGAGGTGCACTGCCAGAGCCCTGCAAAATGACCTCCAGCAGGCCACAAATGTGCATGTGTCAGCATATGGTCTCACAAGGGGTCTGAGGATCTCATCTCGGTACCTAATGGCAGTCAGGCTACCTCTGGCGAGCACATGGAGGGCTGTGCGGCCCCACAAAGAAATGCCACCCCACACCATGACTGACCCACCGCCAAACCGGTCATGCTGGAGGATGTTGCAGGCAGCAGAACGTTCTCCACGGCGTCTCCAGACTCTGTCACGTCTGTCACATGTGCTCATGTGCTCAGTGTGAACCTGCTTTCATCTGTGAAGAGCACAGGGCGCCAGTGGCGAATTTGTCAATCTTGGTGTTCTCTGGCAAATGCCAAACGTCCTGCACGGTGCTGGGCTGTAAGCACAACCCCCACCTGTGGACGTCGGACCCTCATACCACCCTCATGGAGTCTGTTTCTGACCGTTTGAGCAGACACATGCACATTTGTGGCCTGCTGGAGGTCATTTTGCAGGGCTCTGGCAGTGCACCTCCTTGCACAAAGGCGGAGGTAGCGGTCCTGCTGAGTTGTTGCCCTCCTACGGCCTCCTCCACGTCTCCTGATGTACTGGCCTGTCTCCTGGTAGCGCCTCCATGCTCTGGAAACTACGCTGACAGACACAGCAAACCTTTTTGCCACAGCTCGCATTGATGTGCCATCCTGGATGAACTGCACTACCTGAGCCACTTGTGTGGGTTGTAGACTCCGTCTCATGATACCACTAGAGTGAGAGCACCTCCAGCATTCAAAAGTGACCAAAACATCAGCCAGGAAGCATAGGAACTGAGAAGTGGTCTGTGGTCACCACCTGCAGAATCACTCCTTTTTGGGGGGTGTCTTGCTAATTGCCTATAATTTCCACCTTTTGTCTATTCCATTTGTACAACAGCATGTGAAATTTATTGTCAATCAGTGTTGCTTCCTAAGTGGACAGTTTGATTTCACAGAAGTGTGATTGACTTGGAGTTACATTGTGTTGTTTAAGTGTTCCCTTTTATTTTTTTGAGCAGTGTAGTTACATGTCAACACCATTCATTCTACTGGACAGAGTTGTCAGAGGATCAAAAGGGCTGAGAAAGATAGTTCCGTGCAGTTTTAAACTACATGCATGACCTTTCAACTCAGTGTCCCTGTCCCTAGGAACTGTCTACATCTTCTGCACCACAAAGTTCCTCCACCAACATTTGTTTTTATAAACAGAGTTGAGTTCCCTTTCTTACTGTGACAAAGCAGTGCGGAACATATTGGATTCCTAACCTTGTTACACTATGAAACACAAGACGATGCATTTAATCATTCATCATACTGTTTTTTATGAAAATCATTTCCCATGTCTATAGCCTGTAGCTGCTTTACCACCGAGTTGTGTACTACATCACAGTAAAGATCTGTCTGTATGTAAGTGGTTGTTTGTCGTGCACAGATTGAGCGGCGCATGGAGATGGTACGTGTGGTCTCCCACAACACACACAAGAGGATGGTCACCTGTCTGCAGGGCCACATTGGCACCGACGCAGAGAAGAGACATGTAAGTACAGGTATCATTCATATTATTCCTGACCAAATTGTCTGAATCACTAGATCAAAGATAAGCATATATTTATGATTTATTTCCCATGAACTCTTCACCTACCTGATTTAACACTAGATTACACTACCCCCTTGAAAATAATGTTCTATATCAGCAATTCGTTTTTTTTTTGTTTACCTCATGATCCAACATGTACAATTGTGTCAATGCCAGTCTGTACCACACCTTTACACAGGAAATGGTCAGGTAAAAAGACGTTTACTTTCTCATAGCTACATCTGTAGCTCTGCTCAACCCTCCTTCCATGTATTTCATTACAGCTTTATGGGAATAGAAAGGAATGACGAGACATCATACGGTGTCTAGTTGTTACAGTATGTCAAATTAGCTCTTAACATCACAATAACCGTAACGTTCTCATTCTTTCTATCGTTCCATATTGTCCAAATTAATGAAAATGGACTTTCCATTGATAAGCCCTCAAAAGGAAAGCACTAGAAACGTCTTGTTGGTGCCTCAGTTGGTATCTAATAAATGTATACATATCTCTTTCCCTTTCTCTCTCTACAAACACACCTCACAGAAAAAGCTTCCTCTGACAGGGCTGTCTCAAGCCATGGTGGACGGAGGCAGTCAGCTGGGAGAGGAATCTCTGATTGGGTGAGTGAGGGTGAATTGACAGGTTAGACAACCAATCGTCTGTCTGACACTGGTTATATGGAACAGATGAACCCTAGAGAGATGGAGAATATGTGGCTAACATACTGACCCAATTATTATCAGCGGTCTTTTCAGTCATTTCTTGTTTTTGTGGAGGATCAGAAAGTGTCTAGTGTGGATGTCTATCCACATAATGAGGATGTTTGCCAGACTGATTCTCCATTTAACAGAACGAGCTACATTGTTGCCTTGTTCGCATAGTAAGACAGTGACAGAAACAGACAGGCACTCAGACTAGAGGATGTAGAAACTACCCAGAGATTTACTGTTACTGTCTGCTTTTAGGAGGAAGTGACTCTATCTCATTTGACAACTTGCCAATGTTTAATATGATGTATTTGTGGATGTGGAATGATGGATTTGGAAGGTATTGTCAAAGGCGACTGGTGATGAATGCGGCATGTACAGTACCAGTCAAAAGTTTGGACAGACACTCTTTTGACTATTTTCTACATTGTAGAATAATAGTAGTAACCAAAAAAGTGTTCAACAAATCCAAATATATTTTATATTTGAGATTCTTCAAAATAGCCACACCTTGATGACAGCTTTGCACACTCTTGGCATTCTCTCAACCAGCTTCATGAGGTAGTCACCTGGAATGCATTTCGATTAACTGGTGTGCCTTGTTTGAAAGTTAATTTGTGGAATTTCTTTCCTTAATGCGTTTGAGCCAATCAGTTGTGTTGTGACAAGGTAGGGGTGGTATACACAAGCGCTACGATAAAACTGGGTCTCATGAGGACCGCCACAGGAAAGGAAGACCCAGAGCTGCAGAGGATAAGTTCATTAGTTACCAGCCTCAGAAAATGCAGCACAAATAATTGCTTCACAGAGTTCAAGTAACAGATACATCTCAACATCAAATGTTCAGAGGAGACTGAGTGAATCAGGCCTTCATGGTCGAATTGCTGCAAAGAAACTACTACTAAAGGACACCAATAAGAAGAAGAGACTTGCTTGGGCCAAGAAACACGAGCAATGGACATTAGACTGGTGGACATCTGTCCTTTGGTCTGATGAGTCAATGTGATATTTTTGGTTCCAACCGCTGTGTCTTTGTGAGACGCATAGTAGGTGAACGGATGATCTCCATATGTGTAGTTCCCACCGTGAAGCATGGAGGAGGAGTTGTGATGGTGTTGGGGTGCTTTGCTGGTGATGCTGTCTGTGATTTATTTAGAATTCAAGACACACTTTCTGCAGTGATACGCTTTCCCATCTGGTTTGCAATTAGTGGGACTATCATTTGTTTTTCAACAGGACAATGACCCAACACACCTCCAGGCTGTGTAAAGGCTATTTGACCAAGACTGAGAGTGATTGAGTGCTGCACCAGATGTCCTGAACTCCAATCACCTGACGTCAACCCAATTGAGATGGTTTGGGATGAATTGGACCGCAGAGTGAAGGAAAGGCAGCCAACAAGTATTCAGCATACGTGGGAATTCCTTCAAGACTGTTGAAAAGCATTACAGGTGAAGCTGGTTGAGAGAATGCCAAGAGTGTGCAGAGCTGTCATTAATGCAAAAGGCGGCTACTTTGAAGAATCAAAAATGTATTTTGATTTAACACTTATTTTGGTTACTACATGATTCCATATGTGTTATTTCATAGTGTTGATGTCTTCACTATTATTTTACAATATAGAAAAGAGTAAAAATAAAGAAAAAGTAGGTGTATCCAAACTTTTGACTGGTACTGTAGATGACCCTCTGCAGTTTTTCGTCATTATTTTGAAGGACAGTAATGGTGACTTCTGACCCCAATGACTCTTCCTGTGGCATCTGAAAAACCTTTGTGTGTGTGTGTCTCCTCCTGACAGGAAGATGATGGAGGTGTGTGGGGAGGCAGAGAACAGGCTGGCGTCAGAGCTGCTGCAGCATGAGGTTCAGATAGAGAAAGACGTGCTAGACCCCCTCAACCAGCTAGCAGAGGTGAGGAGGAGATATTGAGTGCCTTATTTCATCCAAACCTGTATAAAGAGTATCCAATATTTAGTCAAAACCATTCTAACTCCATCATAAATAATTGAGTCAATATTCAATGTGTATTTGGAAAAGTGCCATACGTTCTTAACAGACGTGAACATCTATATTCTCAGGTGGACATTCCCAACATCCTGAAACAGAGGAAGCAGCTAGCCAGGCTAGTTCTTGACTATGATTCTGCCAGAGCGAGGTGAGCCTGTGTAAATGTATCACCTTTATTAACATTTAGACTGTGCTAGAACATGTTTTAAAGTTGAACAACTTTCTAACCTGTTCTGCGGTCTACCCCTTCCAGGTGGTTGCAGGCAACCAAGTCGATAATCTCAGGAACAAACACTCAAGCACAGACGGCCAAGGCAGACCTGCTCAAAGAGGAGGTGGATGAAGCTATGAATAAAATGGAACTGTGCAAGGTAAGGCCTTAAATGGATAAATCACCCCACAGTTAAGTTTGTCTGACGTTCTGCTATAAGAATTAGGATAAATCACAGGCCTCAATCCCAGATGAATGGTAGTTGCTCACATGAGGAGAAGAGGAAGTGACACTATGGAAAGTTTTGACAGAAGAAGGTAAGGACAGAAATGGACATTCCATGCCCAGTACCGTTATGGCTGTTTGATTTAGGAAGAAGGAATGCCCAGTCAGCTGTGTGTGCGTGCATCTCTCTCTCTGCGAAGTGCTGCGGACTGAGAGTATTGTGTGTTTTGAGTTAGTTTGAGTTAGTGGTGTGTGTCAGGTCTTCTGTCCAGGAAGCTACATGATTCAGTGTTTTCCTTCCTCTGCGCTCCAGGCCTGTTCAGCCCTGCTCTACACTGCTACTATACCCAGGCCCTGTCAACAGCAGGCAGATTTATGAGTCACTGTGGAAGGCCTAATGACCCTACCCAGCGCTAACACTAACAGAGCTGCCACCTGAAATACATTGATTGGATTTTGATATAAAGGAGACCAGAGAGGTGGATGGGTTTAGGTCGATATAAAACAGGCAGGAATTTGCCTTTTATAGTGAAATTACTGTTGATGGATCACATGTTTACGTCCTGAGAGTTGGTCCTTCTCTGTCATCTGCCTCTAATGATCTCTTGTCTGCTCCTTTCTCTCAGGATCAACTGGCTGCAGACATGTACAATTTCTTCTCAAAGGAAGGGGACTATGCCTGCTACTACGTAATGGTGAATCAGAGTGTGTGTGGGAATGTTCATAGCTTTTTGGTGACTGGTGAACAGTTTGTTTGGTTTGTTGTTCCTCATTGTTGACTGACTCTTTCTTTTTCTCTCTTTTTCTCTCCTCTCGCTCGCTCTCCTTTTCTCTCGCTCGCTCGCTCTCCTTTTCTCTCGCTCGCTCGCTCTCCTTTTCTCTCGCTCGCTCGCTCTCCTTTTCTCTCGCTCGCTCGCTCTCCTTTTCTCTCGCTCGCTCGCTCTCCTTTTCTCTCGCTCGCTCGCTCTCCTTTTCTCTCCGCTCGCTCGCTCTCATTTTCTCTCCGCTCGCTCGCTCTCATTTTCTCTCGCTCGCTCGCTCTCCTTTTCTCTCTCTCGCTTGCTCGCTCTCGTTTTTTCTCTCGCTCGCTCTCCTTTTCGCTCGCTCGCTCTCCTTTTCGCTCGCTCGCTCTCCTCTCGCTCGCACGCTCTCCTTTTCGCTTGCTTGCTCTCCTTTTCTCTCGCTCGAACACTCTCCTTTTCTCTCTCTCTCCCTCCTCCACACTGTTCTGTTGTGTTCCCAGCTCTTAGAGGCCCAAGCTGATTACCATAGAAAGTCTCTGATTGTCCTCGAGAGTGTCCTGCCAACCATACAAGCACAGCAAGGTACACTATACTCCTGCTCCCCCCCAAAACCCCTCTCGTAGCCAGGTGCAGTACAGCCCAGTTCCCCTCTCGTAGCCAGGTGCAGAAACAGCGCAGTTCCCCTCTCGTAGCCAGGTGCAGAAACAGCCCAGTTCCCCTCTCGTAGCCAGGTGCAGAAACAGCCCAGTTCCCCTCTCGTAGCCAGGTGCAGTACAGCCCAGTTCCCCTCTCGTAGCCAGGTGCAGTACAGCCCAGTTCCCCTCTCGTAGCCAGGTGCAGAAACAGCCCAGTTCCCCTCTCGTAGCCAGGTGCAGTACAGCCCAGTTCCCCTCTCGTAGCCAGGTGCAGAAACAGCCCAGTTCCCCTCTCGTAGCCAGGTGCAGAAACAGCCCAGTTCCCCTCTCGTAGCCAGGTGCAGTACAGCCCAGTTCCCCTCTCGTAGCCAGGTGCAGTACAGCCCAGTTCCCCTCTCGTAGCCAGGTGCAGTACAGCCCAGTTCCCCTCTCGTAGCCAGGTGCAGTACAGCCCAGTTCCCCTCTCGTAGCCAGGTGCAGTACAGCCCAGTTCCCCTCTCGTAGCCAGGTGCAGTACAGCCCAGTTCCCCTCTCGTAGCCAGGTGCAGTACAGCCCAGTTCCCCTCTCGTAGCCAGGTGCAGTACAGCCCAGTTCCCCTCTCGTAGCCAGGTGCAGTACAGCCCAGTTCCCCTCTCGTAGCCAGGTGCAGTACAGCCCAGTTCCCCTCTCGTAGCCAGGTGCAGTGCAGCCCAGTTCCCCTCTCGTAGCCAGGTGCAGTGCAGCCCAGTTCCCCTCTCGTAGCCAGGTGCAGTGCAGCCCAGTTCCCCTCTCGTAGCCAGGTGCAGTGCAGCCCAGTTCCCCTCTCGTAGCCAGGTGCAGTGCAGCCCAGTTCCCCTCTCGTAGCCAGGTGCAGTGCAGCCCAGTTCCCCTCTCGTAGCCAGGTGCAGTGCAGCCCAGTTCCCCTCTCGTAGCCAGGTGCAGTGCAGCCCAGTTCCCCTCTCGTAGCCAGGTGCAGTGCAGCCCAGTTCCCCTCTCGTAGCCAGGTGCAGTGCAGCCCAGTTCCCCTCTCGTAGCCAGGTGCAGTGCAGCCCAGTTCCCCTCTCGTAGCCAGGTGCAGTGCAGCCCAGTTCCCCTCTCGTAGCCAGGTGCAGTGCAGCCCAGTTCCCCTCTCGTAGCCAGGTGCAGTGCAGCCCAGTTCCCCTCTCGTAGCCAGGTGCAGTGCAGCCCAGTTCCCCTCTCGTAGCCAGGTGCAGTGCAGCCCAGTTCCCCTCTCGTAGCCAGGTGCAGTGCAGCCCAGTTCCCCTCTCGTAGCCAGGTGCAGTGCAGCCCAGTTCCCCTCTCGTAGCCAGGTGCAGTGCAGCCCAGTTCCCCTCTCGTAGCCAGGTGCAGTGCAGCCCAGTTCCCCTCTCGTAGCCAGGTGCAGTGCAGCCCAGTTCCCCTCTCGTAGCCAGGTGCAGTGCAGCCCAGTTCCCCTCTCGTAGCCAGGTGCAGTGCAGCCCAGTTCCCCTCTCGTAGCCAGGTGCAGTGCAGCCCAGTTCCCCTCTCGTAGCCAGGTGCAGTGCAGCCCAGTTCCCCTCTCGTAGCCAGGTGCAGTGCAGCCCAGTTCCCCTCTCGTAGCCAGGTGCAGTGCAGCCCAGTTCCCCTCTCGTAGCCAGGTGCAGTGCAGCCCAGTTCCCCTCTCGTAGCCAGGTGCAGTGCAGCCCAGTTCCCCTCTCGTAGCCAGGTGCAGTGCAGCCCAGTTCCCCTCTCGTAGCCAGGTGCAGTGCAGCCCAGTTCCCCTCTCGTAGCCAGGTGCAGTGCAGCCCAGTTCCCCTCTCGTAGCCAGGTGCAGTGCAGCCCAGTTCCCCTCTCGTAGCCAGGTGCAGTGCAGCCCAGTTCCCCTCTCGTAGCCAGGTGCAGTGCAGCCCAGTTCCCCTCTCGTAGCCAGGTGCAGTGCAGCCCAGTTCCCCTCTCGTAGCCAGGTGCAGTGCAGCCCAGTTCCCCTCTCGTAGCCAGGTGCAGTGCAGCCCAGTTCCCCTCTCGTAGCCAGGTGCAGTGCAGCCCAGTTCCCCTCTCGTAGCCAGGTGCAGTGCAGCCCAGTTCCCCTCTCGTAGCCAGGTGCAGTGCAGCCCAGTTCCCCTCTCGTAGCCAGGTGCAGTGCAGCCCAGTTCCCCTCTCGTAGCCAGGTGCAGTGCAGCCCAGTTCCCCTCTCGTAGCCAGGTGCAGTGCAGCCCAGTTCCCCTCTCGTAGCCAGGTGCAGTGCAGCCCAGTTCCCCTCTCGTAGCCAGGTGCAGTGCAGCCCAGTTCCCCTCTCGTAGCCAGGTGCAGTGCAGCCCAGTTCCCCTCTCGTAGCCAGGTGCAGTGCAGCCCAGTTCCCCTCTCGTAGCCAGGTGCAGTGCAGCCCAGTTCCCCTCTCGTAGCCAGGTGCAGTGCAGCCCAGTTCCCCTCTCGTAGCCAGGTGCAGTGCAGCCCAGTTCCCCTCTCGTAGCCAGGTGCAGTGCAGCCCAGTTCCCCTCTCGTAGCCAGGTGCAGTGCAGCCCAGTTCCCCTCTCGTAGCCAGGTGCAGTGCAGCCCAGTTCCCCTCTCGTAGCCAGGTGCAGTGCAGCCCAGTTCCCCTCTCGTAGCCAGGTGCAGTGCAGCCCAGTTCCCCTCTCGTAGCCAGGTGCAGTGCAGCCCAGTTCCCCTCTCGTAGCCAGGTGCAGTGCAGCCCAGTTCCCCTCTCGTAGCCAGGTGCAGTGCAGCCCAGTTCCCCTCTCGTAGCCAGGTGCAGTGCAGCCCAGTTCCCCTCTCGTAGCCAGGTGCAGTGCAGCCCAGTTCCCCTCTCGTAGCCAGGTGCAGTGCAGCCCAGTTCCCCTCTCGTAGCCAGGTGCAGTGCAGCCCAGTTCCCCTCTCGTAGCCAGGTGCAGTGCAGCCCAGTTCCCCTCTCGTAGCCAGGTGCAGTGCAGCCCAGTTCCCCTCTCGTAGCCAGGTGCAGTGCAGCCCAGTTCCCCTCTCGTAGCCAGGTGCAGTGCAGCCCAGTTCCCCTCTCGTAGCCAGGTGCAGTGCAGCCCAGTTCCCCTCTCGTAGCCAGGTGCAGTGCAGCCCAGTTCCCCTCTCGTAGCCAGGTGCAGTGCAGCCCAGTTCCCCTCTCGTAGCCAGGTGCAGTGCAGCCCAGTTCCCCTCTCGTAGCCAGGTGCAGTGCAGCCCAGTTCCCCTCTCGTAGCCAGGTGCAGTGCAGCCCAGTTCCCCTCTCGTAGCCAGGTGCAGTGCAGCCCAGTTCCCCTCTCGTAGCCAGGTGCAGTGCAGCCCAGTTCCCCTCTCGTAGCCAGGTGCAGTGCAGCCCAGTTCCCCTCTCGTAGCCAGGTGCAGTGCAGCCCAGTTCCCCTCTCGTAGCCAGGTGCAGTGCAGCCCAGTTCCCCTCTCGTAGCCAGGTGCAGTGCAGCCCAGTTCCCCTCTCGTAGCCAGGTGCAGTGCAGCCCAGTTCCCCTCTCGTAGCCAGGTGCAGTGCAGCCCAGTTCCCCTCTCGTAGCCAGGTGCAGTGCAGCCCAGTTCCCCTCTCGTAGCCAGGTGCAGTGCAGCCCAGTTCCCCTCTCGTAGCCAGGTGCAGTGCAGCCCAGTTCCCCTCTCGTAGCCAGGTGCAGTGCAGCCCAGTTCCCCTCTCGTAGCCAGGTGCAGTGCAGCCCAGTTCCCCTCTCGTAGCCAGGTGCAGTGCAGCCCAGTTCCCCTCTCGTAGCCAGGTGCAGTGCAGCCCAGTTCCCCTCTCGTAGCCAGGTGCAGTGCAGCCCAGTTCCCCTCTCGTAGCCAGGTGCAGTGCAGCCCAGTTCCCCTCTCGTAGCCAGGTGCAGTGCAGCCCAGTTCCCCTCTCGTAGCCAGGTGCAGTGCAGCCCAGTTCCCCTCTCGTAGCCAGGTGCAGTGCAGCCCAGTTCCCCTCTCGTAGCCAGGTGCAGTGCAGCCCAGTTCCCCTCTCGTAGCCAGGTGCAGTGCAGCCCAGTTCCCCTCTCGTAGCCAGGTGCAGTGCAGCCCAGTTCCCCTCTCGTAGCCAGGTGCAGTGCAGCCCAGTTCCCCTCTCGTAGCCAGGTGCAGTGCAGCCCAGTTCCCCTCTCCCTGTGCTGGTCCCTGTGCTGGTTGAAGTTGCCCAGAAGTTATCCTCCTCCATCCTGTCCTACTCCCCTCTAAAATCCCTCTCAGCGAGATACAGACCAGTCCTCACCTCCTCCTTCTAAAAACCTCTTTCTATTTCTCGTCACAGGCTCTTTTTTCCTTCAGACCCATAAAGGTTTAACTGAGCGTGACACAGGAACTCTGTCCATTAGTACCGTGATGATATTGTTGGGTCAGGCTAAAGTCTTAAGTTGCCATCTAGGTCTAGGCCAGGTATCCCAAGCTGGGGCACGCGCAAATGCCATCGGTTGTACGCCAAATAAAAATGTGATTCACATTTATTTTATTTTTTGTACTTTATTTTCAAACAGTCCATTTATATTTTCCAACGGGGCTATACATTTGGGCGAGTTTTTTTCTCGCCTGAGTAGCCTCGTTTCACTGCCAAAAATAAAATTAAACCATCTAGTGTTCAGTGAAATAACAACACAATGTCAAATACAGGTAGCCTAGTCAAATCATTCACATCCAATCACATTAACCATTACTCTCTCGTGGGAATTCCGCTAATGGTCTGTATGTAGCCAAACGTAGCTGCTGCTCATGTTGGTATCTGTACTGATGGCGTAAAAGACATGACAGGTAGACATAGTGGAGTGGTAATGCGCGTGCAAGCAGTTCTCCCGGTGCAGCATCCACCGGGAGGCTCTTGCTGTCAAGGGAATGCCCGACAGCTTGAAAGACGTTTTGGACAGTACAGTGAAACTGGTTAACTTTGTTAAAGCAAGGCCCCTGAACTCTCATGTATTTTCTGCGTTATGCAATGATATGGGCAGCGACCATGTAACGCTTTTACAACATACAGAAGTGCGCTGGTTATCAAGGGGCAAAGTATTGACACGTTTTCTTTTTAAATTGAGAGACGAGTTTAATGTTTTCTTTACTCACCATAATTTTCACTTTCAGCTTCTCACACGACTGGCCTATCTGGGTGATGTTTTTTCTCGCCTGAATGATCTGAATCTAGGATTCAGGTACTCTCCGCAACTATATTCAATGTGCGGGACATATTGAGGCTATAATTAAGAAGTTGGAGCTCTTCTCTGTATGCATTAACAAGGACAACACACAGGTCTTTCCATCATTGTATGATTTTTTGTGTGCAAATGAACTCAAGCTTACGGACAATGTCAAATGTGATATAGTGAGTTGGGTGCGTAATTACGCAGGTACTTTCCCAAAACAGATAAGACAAACTGGATTCGTTATCCCTCTCATGCCCTGCCTCCAGTCCACTTATCGATATCTGAACAAGAGAGCCACATCGAAATTGCAACAAGTGGTTCTGTGAAAATGTTATTTAATCAGAAGCCACTGGCAGATTTCTGGATTGGGCTGCGCTCAGAGTATCCTGCCTTGGCAAATCGCGCTATTAAGACACTGATGCACATTGCAACCACGTACCTACACTACCGTTCAAAAGTTTGGGGTCACTTAAAAATGTCCTTGTTTTTGAAAGAAAAGCATTTTTTTGGGTCAATTTTAAAATAACGTCAAATTGATCAGAAATACAGTGTAGACATTGTTAATGTAAATGATTATTGTATCTGGGAACGGCAGATTTTTTTATGGAATATCTATATAGGCGTACAGAGGCCCATTATCAGCAACCATCACTCCTGTGTTCCAATTGCACGTTGTGTTAGCTAATCCAAGTTTATAATTTTAAAAGGCTAATTGATCATTAGAAAACCATTTTGCAATTATGTTAGCACAGCTGAAAACTTTTGTCCTGATTAAAGAAGCAATACAACTGGCCTTCTTTAGACTAGTTGAGTATCTGGAGCATCAGCATTTGTGGGTTCGATTATAGGCTCAAAATGTCCAGAAAAGATACCTTTCTTCTGAAACTTGTCAGTCTATTCTTGCTCTGAGAAATGAAGGCTATTCCATGCGAGAAATTGCCAAGAAACTGAAGATCTCGTACAACGCTGTGCACTACTCCCTTCACAGAACAGCGCAAACTGGCTCTAACCGGAATAGAAAGAGGAGTGGGAGGCCCCAGTGCACAACTGAGCAAGAGGACAAGTAGACCAGCCTCAACATCAACAGTGAAGAGGCGACTCCGGCATGCTGGCCTTCTAGGCAGAAGTTGTATACAAGCAACTCGATCCAGACCATTCCGCACGTTCTGAAGTTGGAACGGCATTTCTAGCGTAAAGGCTGTAGGAGGAGTAGGCGGCGGAATAATAAGAAGTATGTTGAATATCTAAGCTGGGGCTGCTGCCACTATCCCCACCAGTAAATGTAGTGTGTAGTGTGTCAGGCTTACAATGATGGCAAAAAACAACATTTGAGAGTACGCTGACCCTGGTGCTAGAGGGGGTACGCAGCTGGAGGTTGAATGTTTGAAAGGGTACAGGCCTATAAAAAGTTTAGGAACCACTGGTCTAGGCTATTGTCACCCTGCCTGCATAGGCTATAGCTGCTTGCATCTTGTTTATTTGTTAGACCACTTCAATCACTTATAACTAACTATATTAAAGTGGCACATCAACCATCTCTCGGTTGAAGTATTTGCTTATTTTTACTAAATGATGTCTGAAGGCATCTGGCAGGCTGTGTCATGTAGGTTATTGCTTATTGTTCCTGTAGGACTGAAAATGATTGCAGGGAAGGCATTAATTTAGCTGTTTCCACTCTTTTTAGTATGGGCTCTCTCTCCCGCTTTCTCTCCCTTTCCCTCTGTGTTCTGCAAGCTGGTTTTTCTCCAGTAAACAAGAGTGTGGTCTAAATCAACCCTTCTCTCCCAGCATGTGGTTTATGATGACTCAAACATTCCACACATCAGATCTACCTGGGCTTTCCTTTCCACTGATTGCACAGAAACTCCCCAACACAGCCATGGATGGAGACAATGTGGTTATTATTTACAGATATATCTATTGGAGGAGTGAGTGACTGATGGTGGCCAGAGGGGACGTTGTTGACCTAGAAATCTACCATTCCCAGCCTCCTAACCCCTCATCCAAAGTCATCCTACCGCCCTCTCTTTCTGCAGACTCGTAACAACTTTAGTTGTGTTATCCCCATGCTAACAGTGCTACCACTCTCTCACTCCCCCGTCAGACTCGTGGACAGAGAAGCCAGCGTTTGGGACGGGGCTGGAGGAGCATCTGAAGAGGAGCAGCAGAGAGATCGCTCTGCCCTTAGAGGCCTGCATCATGATGCTGCTGGAGACTGGCATGAAGGAGGAGGTAGGGAGAAAGGGATGGATGGATTGAAGCATTGTGGGAGCGAGGTAGAGGGGGAGAAAGTGAAGGGGGATCATAGTTTAGGACAAAGCAATTGAAATATGGATGCGTGAATTAAATAATACAAGGATGAATGAAATGGAATGAATCCATGCGGAAACGTTTTGTGGAAAGGGCCCAAACATGAAACGTAAAATGCACTTAAAACCTCTTAAATGTAATCTACATAATGTGGTAGACTGCATTCAGTTTGCTGAGTAGAGTGTTGGAGGCTATTTTGTAAATGACATCTCCGAAGTCAAGGATCGGTAGGATAGGCAGTTTTTCGAGGGTATGTTTGGCGGCGTGAGTGAAGGAGGCTTTGTTGCGAAATATGAATACCGATTCTAGATTAAACTTTGGATTGGAGATGTTTAATGAGTCTGGAAGTAGAGTTCACAGTCTAGCCAGACACCTAGGTATTTGTAGTTGTCCACATATTCTAAGTCAGAACCGTCCAGAGTAGTGATGCTAGTCGGGCGGGCGGGTGCGGGCAGCGATCGGTTGAAAAGCATGCATTTGGTTTTACTAGCGTTTTAAGAGCAGAGGAGTGTTGTATGGCGTTGAAGCTCGTTTGGAGGTTTGTTAACACAGTGTCCAAAGAAGGGCCAGATGTATACAGAATGGTGTCGTCTGCGTAGAGGTGGATCAGGGAATCACCAGCAGCAAGAGCGACATCGTTGATATATACAGAGAAAAATTTAGAAAGAGAGGGTCCAGAGGTCGACCGATTATGATTTTTCAACGCCGATACCGATTATTGGAGGACCAAAAAAAAAGCCGATACCGATTAATCGGCCAATTTTTAAAATGTATTTGTAATAATGACAATTACAACAATACTAAATTAACACTTATTTTAACTTAATATAATACATCAATAAAATCAATTTAGCCTCAAATAAATAATGAAACATGTTCAATTTGGTTTAAATAATGCAAAAACAAAGTGTTGGAGAAGAAAGTAAAAGTGCAATATGTGCCATGTAAGAAAGCTAACATTTAAGTTCCTTGCTCAGAACATGAGAACATATGAAAGCTGGTGGTTCCTTTTAACATGAGTCTTCAATATTCCCAGGTAAGAAGCTTTAGGTTGTAGTTATTATAGGAATTATAGGACTATTTCTCTCTATACGATTTGTATTTCATATACCTTTGACTATTGGATGTTCTTATAGGCACTTTAGTATTGCCAGTGTAAGAGTATAGCTTCCATCCCTCTCCTCGCCGCTACCTGGGCTCGAACCAGGAACACATAGACAACAGCCACCCTCGACGCAGCGTTACCCATGCAGAGCAAGGGGAACAACTACTCCAAGTCTCAGAGCGAGTGACGTTTGAAACGCTATTAGCGCGCACCCCGCTAACTAGCTAGCCATTTCACATCGTTTACACCAGCCTAATCTCGGGAGTTGATAGGCTTGAAGTCATAAACAGCGCAATGCTTGAAGCATTGCGAAGAGCTGCTGACAAAACGCACGAAAGTGCTGTTTGAATGAATGCTTACGAGCCTGCTGGTGCCTACCATTGCTCAGTCAGACTGCTCTATCAAATCATAGACTTAATTATAACATAATAACACACAGAAATACGAGCCTTAGGTCATTAATATGGTCGAATCCGGAAACGATCATCTCGAAAACAAAACGCTTATTCTTTCAGTGAAATACGGAACCATTCCGTATTTTATCTAACGGGTGGCATCCATAAGTCTAAATATTCCTGTTACATTGCACAACCTTCAATGTTATGTCATAATTACGTAAAATTCTGGCAAATTAGTTTGCAATGAGCCAGGCGGCCCAAACTGTTGCATATACCCTGACTCTGCGTGCAATGAACGCAAGAGAAGTGACACAATTTCACCTGGTTAATATTGCCTGCTAACCTGGATTTCTTTTAGCTAAATATGCAGGTTTAAAAATATATACTTCTGTGTATTGATTTTAAGAAAGGCATTGATGTTCATGGTTAGGTACACGTTGGAGCGACAACAGTCCTTTTTCGCGAATGCGCACTGCATTGATTATATGCAACGCAGGACGCTAGATAAACTAGTAATATCATCAACCATGTGTAGTTATAACTTGTGATTATGATTGATTGTTTTTTATAAGATAAGTTTAATGCTAGCTAGCAACTTACCTTGGATTCTTACTGCATTCGCGTAACAGGCGGGCTCCTCGTGAGGCAGGTGGTTAGAGCGTTAAACTAGTTAACCGTAAGGTTGCAAGATTGAATCCCTGAGCTGACAAGGTAAAAATCTGTCGTTCTGCCCCTGAACAAGGCAGTTAACCCACCGTTCTTAGGCCGTCATTGAAAATAAGAATGTGTTCTTAACTGACTTGCCTAGTTAAATAAAGGTGTAAATTTAAAAAATAATAATAAATCGGCAAAATCGGCGTCCAAAATTACCGATTTTCGATTGTTATGAAAACTTGAAATCGGCCCTAATTAATCGGCCATTCCGATTTAATCGGTCAACCTCTAGTCCAGATTGTCTAGCCCAGCTGATTTGTATGGGTTCAGGTTTTGCAGCTCTTTCAGAACATCTGCTATCTGGATTTGGGTGAAGGAGAAGCTGGGGAGGCTTGGGCAAGTAGCTACGGAGCTGTTGGCTGGGGTTGGGGTAGCCAGGAGGAAAGCATCGCCAGCCGTAGAGAAATGTTTAGTGAAATTCTTGATTATCATGGATTTATTGGTGGTGACATTGTTTCCTAGCCTCAGAGCAGTGGGCAGCTGGGAGGTGGTGCTCTTATTCTCCACGGACTTTACAGTGTCTCAGAACTTTTTGGAGTTTGTGCTACAGGATTCAAATTTCTGTTTGAAAAAGCTAGCCTTTGCTTTCCTAACTGACTGCGTGTATTGGTTCCTGACTTCCCTGAAAAGTTGCATATCGCGGGGACTATTTGATGCTAGTGCAGTCCGCCACAGGAAGTTTTGTGCTGATCGAGGGCAGTCAGGTCTGGAGTGAACCACGGGCTACATCTGTTCCTGGTTCTCCATTTTTTGAAAGGGGCATGCTTATTTAAGATGGTGAGGAAATTACTTTTAAAGAACGACCAGGCATCCTCTACTGACGGGATGAGGTCAATATCCTTCCAGGATACCCGGGCCAGGTCGATTAGAAAGGCCTGCTCGCTGAAGTGTTTTAGGGAGCGTTTGACAATGATGAGGGGTGGTCGTTTGACCGCGGACCCATAGTGGATGCAGGCAATGAGGCAGTGATTGAAAACAGCAGAGGTGTATTTGGTGGGGAAGTTGGTCAGGATAATATCTGAGGGTGCCCATGTTTACGGATTTAGGGTTGTTCCATGATGATTTGTGTGAGATTGAGGGCATCTAGCTTAGATTGTTAGATCTAAAAGGTTTAAGAACTGGCCATAAACATATTTGATCCCATACATTTTGAAATGTTAACAAACATGAAGAGACACGGGCCGAAAACATTCACATATGCTGCGACCTTCTCTGAGTTCTTTCCACTTGTAAGAAATGCTTTAAAGTCCAGAAGTTGTGGGTGGAGCTGTAAAGTTCCCTGTCAGAAGTATTACAATGTAAATGTACTTTTAATCCGTCTGTCTGCATATTTCAAGACATGGCATGTGGGGATGAAGTGAGTTACCCAATGGGCTGGATGATTCTCTTCTCATCACTCATCTTGAAAAAACGTATACTAAAAACTTGGAAATCAATCAATCCGCCCTCATTAACCCAATGGGAAAATCTAATGATTTATTATTGAATTAGCATGGGCGACTGAGAAACACATTGGTACAATGTAAGGCCAAGTGGCCAACAATAATGCAGGCACTAGGGATGGGGGTGTGAGCATGCTGGTCTGGGCAGAGGAGATGTAGTCATTGTTTGTCTGTAAGTTGTTAGTCTAAATTTGTACAGTGCATTCGGAAAGTATCCAGACCCCTAGACTTTTTCCACAATTTGTTACGTTACAGCCTCATTCTAAAATTGATGAAATTATTTTTTTACTCATCAATCTACGCACAATACCCCATAATGACAGTGAAAACAGGTTTTTAGACATTTCTGCAAATAATTTTAAAAATACCTTATTTACATAAGTATTCAGACCCTTTGCCATGAGACTCAAAATTGAGCTCAGGTGCATCATGTTTCCATTGATCGTCGGTGAGATTTTTCTACAACTTGATTGGAGTCGACCTGTGGTAAAAATTCAATTGATTGGACATGATTTGGAAAGGCACACACCTGTCTATACAAGGTTCCACAGTTGACACTGCATGTCAGAGCTCCGAGACAGGATTGTGTGCAAAAAAAGAAAGCTATATATTATTACAAAAAGAAATGTCAGCAATTATACTGTAATTCCGAATTATCATGCTATGCGTGTTGTTTGCTGGCACGGTTCTAAATCAACTGTGTTTAGTTCTCACCATATTGTGTTCCCATAGTTCTCACCATATTGTGTTCCCATTCATTCTATGTGTGAACACAGAACACAGCCTGTGGTGAGAGGAGGGACTGTTTGGGTGGGAGAGAGTAGAGGTTTTGTTTGAGTGTGAATTTATGTTTATGTTTTGTATGTGTGTGTGAGGAGAAGCTTTATGTGTGTGATTGCATGAGAGTGAGTACAGAGTGTCTGTACTGATTAAGCCCTGTCTGTCTCATCCATCCTGTCTGTGTGTTGTACCAGGGCCTCTTCAGGATCGCAGCAGGGACCTCAAAACTGAAGAAGCTCAAGGCTGCTCTGGACTGTTCCACCTCACAGCTGGAGGAGTTCTACTCGGACCCCCACGCTGTCGCTGGTACGATCCTAACCCCCACTCACATATTATACATGTTTTATACATGTTTCAGGAAGTGTTTTCAAGTAATGTAACTGAAATGATTGTCAGACCATTGCTCACATAAGTCCTTTCATTCCAGGAGCCCTGAAGTCTTACCTGAGAGAACTACCTGAACCTCTGATGAGCTTCCAGCTTTACGACGAGTGGATTCAGGCGTCTAGGTAAGCCACCACCACACACTGCATTCAATAGCAGACATCAATTCAATAGCAGACATACTGTAGCTGTAAAAGGAACCAAGGAAAGTAAAGGAGAAGTAGTAGAAATGAAAAGTCAAAAAGGAGTGAAATGATGGCAACCATGAAACAGATTGTCCCTCTGTCTCTCCCCAGTGTTCCAGAGCCAGACAAGCGACTGCAGGCCCTCTGGGTTGTGTGTGATCAATTACCAAAGAACAACAAAGCCAACCTAAGGTGGGTAACAGATAAAATTGGATTTGATTTGATTTAGATGGACTGGTTCGCACAACTTGTGTGTAATATGTTACCCTTTTTCTTAACAGCTAACATTTGCCTTACCTGTGCCTGTCTCTGTGTCCTGTGTTGTAGGTATCTGGTGAAGTTCCTGTCCAAGCTGGCTCAGGACAGTGAGGTCAACAAGATGACCCCTAGCAACATCGCTATTGTACTGGGACCAAACCTGCTGTGGGCCAAAACAGAGGGGTGAGAAAGAAGGAGAGGAAAGGGGAGAGAGGGGAGGAGAGATGGGGAGTACTCACTATTCAAACTGAAAAACTAAAGTTTGTGTTCACAAATTGGTGTCATAATCCCGGTGTCAAAATCATATAGTGTTTGTCTGTAATAGGGGTGTCAAACTGATTCCCTGGTGGGCCTAGTGTCTGCTGGTTTTTCCTTTCAATTAAGACCTAGACAACCAGGTGTGGGGAGTTCCTTACTAATTAGTGAGGAACGACAACCTGCAGACACTCGGCCGTCCGTGGAATGAGTTTGACACCATGTCTGCTCTCCTGTGTGTGCCTGCAGCACTCTAGCTGAGATGGCTGCTGCTACCTCTGTTCACGTGGTGACCATCATAGAACCCATCATACAACACGCTGACTGGTTCTTCCCTGAGGGTATGTACATATGACCTTTGACCCTTCCACTTTGACTGGGTCCTCAAAAGGGAGGTCATTGGTCTCCTTTCTATGTCAGTGGTATAAATCTGATTCCTAGGCTACTGAAAAAAATGGATCTGTTTTTTTTTTTCAAATGGCCCCTGAAAGGAATTCTGCTTGCCTATTGTCCCCGTGTGCACAGATGTGGAGTTTAATGTATCAGGGATGTTTGCCATGCCCACCCCTCCTTCCAACCACATCAACCACTCTATGGAGTACGACTGTTCCACCATCGAGAGGAAGAGGCCTGGTAGCATGGTGGGGCCAGAGAACGATACCCTTCGCAAGGACAGGTAACCACAGCACCCCATCACTAGTAGCTCATTCCCTCTACTTTGGACTGCTTTGGGGTGAAAGGTCAAAGACTGGTCCTGTACCTGCCAGTGCTCTGAGCTGAGGATATCATGCTACTTAAATCGAAAGGATTTTCACTTTTAGAACTCAATAATAATTAATTTACACTTTGAATGTTTGGTTTGATTGGTAGCTCTGCTGATTATCACTACTTACATTTTTGAAGCTTATTTCTGGATGTTTAGTACTATAGGCGTCTTTGTAACTTTAGACAACACATTTACTTAACATGCCTTTTTCTCTGTTTGGTGTGGACTACCTCTCACTCTCTTTTTCTCTCTTATTTTCACTCTCTCTCTCTCTACCTACTCTGGGACTTGGTGATTCTGTCCTGTGGGTGTCTTTCTCAACATGGCTCTGCTGTCCTCTCCCCTCTCTCTAGTTCTGCTAACAAACTGTCGGACCATAACACCATCCCCCGTAGAGGCAGCAACACGTTAGGTAGAAAGCAGCATGTTTCACCCGCCTTCCTGCCCCCCTTACCCCCGGTGGAGTCCCCAGGGCCTGGGCAGGTCATGGGGTGTGTGGCCGAGCTCCAGGCCCCGCCGGAGGGCATGGCGTTGGAGGGCTGCCAGCCTAGCCTGGCATTGGGTATGGCTGCCCTGGTGGCAGCGCAGCAGCTTCTAGCTACTACCACGGAGGGTCTCAGGTAAGGGCGTGGGTGTGTAGTGCACTGGGGAGCACAGACACGCATGCCACTCCACGATAAGAAAACACACTTTTGACTGCAATCTTTGATGATGATTTGTTGATAAGGCATGTGTGCGCTGTTTATGGTGATGTCACTGCTCTTGTACAAATATATACGTTTTATGTTCATTCTAATTCAGAAAATCTATTTCAAACATATTTTATTTGAGTGGAAAATGACTGGTATGGGTACCAGTCTGTTTAGCTAACATTCCACTTCTTGTACTGTGTCATATGCCAAAGTTTAGCATGACAGGAGTGGAATACTAGCTAAACAGACTGGTACCCATACTAGAAAATCTCACTCACGCCTTTCTGACTCAACTTTTCCTTTCACTGTCTAACTGAATTTTCCTCAAACTACTAACAAATAATCATTATAATAACACTGTGGGTACATTTCAGTTCAGACCACTGGCTCTGTACAACAATGGCTGCTGTGAGCCAGCCATCCTCAGAGGTCCCTCACGCCTCTGCTCTCACACTAGAACACATGAATCAGCAGAAAACTGTTGAACAAAGCTCTGTCCTCGGAAATGTTGTTTGGCCATTACTTCTGTCCTCTCAGTGAGCTTATGTAACTTTTTGAAGGATGTTTTTGAATCAATTTGTGAAAGGATTCTATTCAATGTCAGTTCCAGACTGTTCTATTGGTTAGAATATAGAAGGTAAACCAAAGAAACAGCCCAGTGCAGTTAAGGAGAAAAAGCTCACTCAACATTTTTTACATTTCATGGTGGATATCTTCAGAGCTCCACACTAATATCTGGGTGCTGTACTTACAATGGTGACCTCTGTCTGTTAAGCAACCCAAAGCGTGACCCCACCTCCACCCAGACCCTCCATCAGAGGAACGGTTCAGGAGGGGGCAACCCGGGCACAGCCAGCCCAGCAGGAGGAGGTGGAGCAGGGGGACAGCTGGGAGTGGTAGGCCCTGGGGCCGGATCCATGGGGCCCAGTCCACACATGATGCGCAGAGGTTACTCACTCCTTAAAGCAATTCCGCTCACCTTTATTAGGTTGTTAGACATTTATTTGTAGCTATATGCATATGGTATCATGAGGAAATTTGAATAAAGAACCTATTCTGTTCTTTTTCATTAGTAAGTCTTATTACAAGGTAATTTGCACTGGTAGTTATATTGTTACATTTTGACAGATGTAAAAGCATGCTACACTGGATGCCTCACCTTTGCAGAGTGTGAGATGCACCTATTCACTTGAAAGAAACCTGGGTGTAAGCAACACGGTTCCGGGAGAGGCCCGCTCTGGTTCTATTTTTTAAGAATTTAACGCGTGCCTCATGCCCAAGAACACTACATAAAGTGTCTTGGGCTCTGCTCAGGCCGACTATAGTTACGTTAGTGTAGCAGCTAGAAACCAACGTTTTTGTGACACCCCAGTGTAGCTCACCTGTTAGACATAGACATGCAATTTCAGGTAGCCTCAAATATATGTAGACACAAGATATTTTCTGAAGTCAACCTCTCTCTACTATCCAGGTACAAAGAAGCCAGCCCCTGCCCCTCCCAAGCTGCCCAACCCCCCTTCAGGCCAGCCCAGTAACCTCACCAACCACAACCCCTTCTCGGGCCAGTTCCTCAGCACCTCCCCCAGACCCCTCTCTTCCTCAAGCCACTCCCCTACCTCCCCCACCCTGCCCACATCCCAGCCCTCCTCCACCCCCCGCCGCCACTCCAACAACCAGCCCTCCATCCAGGCCCCCAACCACCCACCCCCACAGCCCCCCACACCCTCACAGGTCAGCCCCCCGTCCCAACCCAGGGCCCTCAGCCATCCCACAGGAGACAACCCGGGGGCGGAATATTCTCCAACAGACACCCCCAGCCCGCCTGACACACCTCCACCCTCCACCGTCCCCCAGGACATACCCAGTGCCCATCCTGCCTCCACCTTGCCCTTCCAGTCAGGCTCCCTCCCCCGACCACGCCCCGTCCCCAAACCCAGAAACAGGCCCAACATTCCTCCGCCACCTCAGCCCCCCACACAGGGAAATGATACCAACGGGATCTGCAGCACAGCCTACAAAATCATGGGTGAGTCCGGTCAAGTGATGCTTTATTTTCCCATGAAAGAAGATTAATTTAATTGTTGGTAACACGCCACAGTAGGACATTAACAACAAATTCTAAAAACCGACACAGAACTGACACACTATATATAGAAAGTATGTGGACACCCCTTCAAATTATTGGATTCGGCTATTTCAACCACACCCGTTGCTGACAGGTGTGTAAAATCGAGCTCACAGCCATGCAGAATGGCCTGCTCTGAAGAGCTCAGTGACTTTCAACGTGGCACCGTCATAGGATGCCACCTTTCCAACAAGTCAAAGTTCTGCCCTGCTAGAGCTACCCCGGACAACTGTAAGTGCTGTTATTCTGAAGTGGAAACATCTAGGACCAACAACGGCTCAGCCGCGAAGTGGTAGGCCACACAAGCTCACAGAAGGGGACCGTAGCACTTAAAAATCGTCTGTCCTTGGTTGCAACACTCACTAAGAAGTTCCAAACTGCCTCTGGAAGCAACGTCAGCACAGTAACTGTTAGTTGGAAAATTCATGAAATGGTTTTCCATGGCCGAGCAGCTGTACACAAGCCTAAGTTCACCATATGCAATGCTAAGCGTCGGCTGGAGTGGCGTAAAGCTTTCCGCCTTTGGACTCTGGAGCAGTGGAAGCGTGTTCTCTGGAGTGATGAATCACGCTTCACCATCTGGTAGTCTGACGGACGAATCTGAGTTTGGCCGTTGACAGGAGAACGCTACTTGCCCCAATGCATAGTGCCAACTGTAAAGTTTGGTGGATGAGGAATAATGGTCTGGGGCTGTTTTTCATGGTTTGGGCAAGGCTCCTTAGTTCCAGTGAAGGGAAATGTTAACGCTACAGCATACAATGACATGTTAGACAATTCTGTGCTTCCAACTTTGTGGCAACAGTTTGGGGAAGGCCCTTTCTTGTTTCAGCATGACAATGCCCCCGTGCACCAAGCAAGGTCCTTACAGAAATGGTTTGTGGAAGAACTTGACTGGCCTGCACAGAGCCCTGACCTCAACTCCTTCGAATACCTTTGGGATGAATTGGAAGGCAGACTGCGAGCCAGGCCTAATCTCCCAACATCAGTGCCCGACCTCACTAATGCTCTTGTGGCTGAATGGAAGTAAGTCCCCGCAGCAATGTCCTAACATCTAGTGGATATCCTTTCCAGAAGAGTGGAGGCTGTTATAGCAGCAAAGGGGGGACCAACTCCATATTAATGCCCATGATTTTGGAATGAGATGTTCGACGAGCAGTTGTCTATGTACTTTTGGTCATATCACAACAATCTCTTCTTTCAGTTTATAGTATTGGTTCAGTACTTCCCTCTCACTTGTATATTTTACTCCAGTGTTGACAGTACATTGACAATGTTTTATCTAAAAGTCCTGTGTCCACAGGTTAAGGAGCATTTATGAAAGAGGTTTGTCAGGACTTGTATTTTGCAGCTGCTGCACGCCATCCGTTTCTGCATTACTCCATTACCACAACATACTTTTAGACACCTACGACTTGTGCCTGCTTTTCTAATAGATGTTTTATCATCGATCCCATTGGCCATGAACCATCATGACATTCAACCTTCATTATTAAATCATTTAAATGTCAGTAACATTTTGATGTGGGGTTTTCAAAGGACATCTCTAATGGTTTGTCTCTAAATGATGAGAGCATACCAGAAACTGAAAACCGATTTGATTCATGGAATTGGCAGAATATTACCTTTTTGTTTTTAAATTTGATTGATTCTCAGTATGTCTTTTGCAAACCCTTCAATTGCATTTGTTCTCCCTCTGGAAATGTATTTTCTTTTTTAAAATTAATATAAGTCATTGTCATCTTGATTAGAAGACTGAAGTTGAAGCTGTACTATTGTACATAAATAAACATCAACATCAGAATATTATTCTAGCATGATCAGACCATTTAGGGTGAAAGTTCTATGGACAAAAATACATATCGCCATATATTGCCGGAAATTGATGCGATAGCGATAAATAGAACGCTACTTCTGTAACTATTGTGCACCAGCGTTTTTGTATTATTATCCTTTTTAACTACTAATATTAGTTTGATGGTTGTAACCATCAATTGGCCCATTAACAGTCACCCAGATAAGCAAACTTATTTAATTTCAAACTGAATTTCTCTTTTATAGGCAACTTATCGCAATGAATGATATCAGTAAAACAAAAGCCTGTGAAAACTGATCGGTACGGTCGGTGTCGATTTAGTTTTCGGTTTATCTTCCCAGCTCTACTATAACCTGTCTTGTCTTGGTGTTTTAGTGTGGCAACCCGACCGCATCAGGTTATAGTGTTCCGGTATGCATGGGACAGGATTGTGTTTAGAAGTTGCATGCCTTGGATGCATTTGAAGCATGAGGCTCTCTTAAACTCAACAGTTCTGAGCAGAATAGTGATGACAGCAGCAGTGTGGTTTTCAATAGAGAAATGTCTGCTTTCTATTCCTTTATGATGGAATGTGGATAGCATTCATGTGACTGTTTCAAAAGAAATCTGTGGTTCGGCATCCTCTCTGATATGCTGCCACTTAACGATACTTGATGATTTACTGCTATTTTCCTTATTTGATCTTGACGCCATTGGAAAATTGTAAACAATGGTAGTAGATTTCAAAGGTTGACGTCACTGTTTGGATGTCAGGTCCTTCAGATTGAGGATGTGACAGTCTGTACTGGAGGTTGAATTAGCATTTTGCTTGTCTCTCGTTATGCACGTCAACCATGCTTGCCAAAACGTACTAACATTGAACACATATTTTCAAGTGACTTTTTGATGATTTTAATATCAGCTATTTAGTTTTCCCCTTCAGGAATTTCTATTCATTGACTTCTTAGTACTTTGACTTTGTTAATCCACAATATTTAGCTGAAGTCAGATTCAGTGTCTCATTTTCTACAATCACTCAACTACTACAGCTTAACAGACTTTACTCCTCAGTCAGCTGGAGCAGTAACATTTCACTCTCTCTGTCCTGTCCAGACCCAGCGCTGTCTCTCAAAGGGTTGACCCGAGCCTTCGTCCCTGAGTTTGCTGTGGACCAGCAGCCAGTGACCGCCCCCTCCATGGCCCCCATGACATCCGTGCCTCAGCCCAAAGACTCAGACCTGGACACAGAGAGTACCATCCTATAATGAAGAGGTCTTGGCTCTCTCTCCCCTCCATCTCCTCTCCAGGCGTGGGTAGAAGTTGACCCTAACCACAGATCCAGGGTCAGATAGTAGTTTCATCCCCTAATGGATAACTATACGACTAGGTGTAGGGAGATTTGGTCCTAGATCTGTGGTTAGTGGTAACTTCTACCGCAGGCTCCCCTCAGCCCACCACAACTCTGCTGCTCTCTGCCAACTCCACCTCCGTGTCCACCACACACTAACTTACCCACCATCATTACCACCTTGGTCCGCTCCACCTCAGCCTTGTTACAGCTACTACTATATACAATCAACTCAACAGCCTTGATTAAAGCTGAATAAATAACGTTTTTGCAATAAACGGTATGTTTTTGCATGGGCTGGTTACACCTGAAGGGACTGGTAGTAGTAAGTGGGTTGTTAACAGTGGACTGACAGACTTTGATTTTGGTGTGAGGTGTGTTGTTGATTATGATGGCCTTAGAACTGAAGAATACTAATGTGGGTAAAAGTAGAACCCCCCCCCCAAAAAAAAGAACTGTTGCTGAAAGTGTAGCTTGTGACTGCAGGTTTCCAGTCGTCTAAAACACTTTGACCTTTTTATCCCTGTTTTGTATGAAAACTATCCTTTGCTCTGTATTTATTTCCAAAAACGCATTCCCTGTGGCTTAAGTTAAAAATCATGCAGTTTTCTGAATCGTGCCTTACTGGTTACATAACTTGTTGTAGCAGTGTTAGGTCAATAGACTGTATATGCTGAGCCTCTTGGATTGTAGGGGCCTTCCTAACCTTCTGTGTTTACTCTGATGTTGTTGGGGCATTAAAGTGACAGTTCCAGTATAAGTGAATGGTGGAAAGGACGGTTTTAAGCGCTTCTACTATAGCTACTTTGTCATCTGTCTAGTGAATCACTTCAACAGTTGATATTGAACCAAGTCTAAACCCCACAAGTGCTTGCTTTCCAGTGAACAGGTTTCTATATGGAAGATCATTCTGCTATCTTTCCCACGGAGCTGGGTTTTACACACAAACTGATGTAACAACCTAGTAGTGAGGTGGTGTTGGATTTACTAGACTTTTTTTTCTGTGTTGCTTTTCCTTTAATATAATGCAGGGTTGTGCTCCTAGAGAACCTGAATGGTACCAACTAAAGGGCACATTTCTGGATGCTTCAGTTGCCCTGAACACATGTTCAGTAATTGTACTGCTTTTCAGAAACGATCATCATCCATATAGTCTTACTGAGATTCCCCCCTTCTCTCTTTTTCATTTAACTTGCTGCCTTATCCTTCTGCAGAAAGAGCACCTTGTTTGGAGGCTCTGAAAGACTAACAAGCCATTAAACTAGAAATGTTAAAGCTGCATTTTAACCTCAGTTTTGTATGCAGACTGTTGAGCTAAAACAAGAAATACATCAAATGAATGCTTGGTTATACTCCCTGTCTGAATAAAATAAAGTATATGAAGAAAAAGTTGAAATGGTTGTTAGTCATGGCTTGATCACACACACATGCTCATACATGCAGATACACAGTAAGAAAATGCTTTATTTGGTGTTACTGATGGGAGGACGAATGTCTAGTAGTCATTTCTTCATTCTCCTGCTACCAGTAAAGTCTGCGGTGTGTCGGCCACACGATTTCTAAAATAATACAACATTTATTTTGATGATTTTGATTCCAGACAGGTCTACATTCAATCCGGATCGCGGAAGATCTGCGCTATAGTGTGATTTACATTTAAAGGCAATGTTACTGCATCACGGTAAATACTGCATATGTCAGCTCAATCGGCAATTACCTTTAAATTTCAATCGCGCTATAATGCGGATCTAGCCCTAGATAAAACGCACACAAAGCAATTACCGGAATCCATGAGGATGTTGGTAGCCTTGGTGTAGGTTTGTAGGAAGGTGGATGGGGAGTGCAGCACTGTACTCTGACAGAGGTAGATGACTGTATCCTCCTCTAACCGAAGAGCCTGCTCCTGATCATCCTGGCCTGAACCGCTACCCTGTAACACACACACACTGAACAGCTACCCTGTAACACACACACACACACTGAACAGCTACCCTATAGATTTGAACACACACACACTGAACAGCTACCCTATAGAACAGCACACACACGTTGAACAGCTACCCTATAACACACACACACACACACACACTGAACAGCTACCATGTAACACACACACACACACACTGAACAGCTACCCTATAGATTTGAACACAAACACACTGAACAGCTACCCTATAGAACAGCACACACACGCTGAACAGCTACCCTATAACACACACACACACACACTGAACAGCTACCATGTAACACACACACACACACACAGAACAGCTACCCTATAGATTTGAACACACACACACTGAACAGCTACCCTATAGAACAGCACACACACACACGCTGAACAGCTACCCTATAGAACAGCACACAGACACTGAACAGCTACCCTATAACACACACACACACACACACACTGAACAGCTACCCTATAACACACACACACACACATAGAACAGCTACCCTATAGATTTGAACAACACACACACAACGAACAGCTACCCTATAGAACAGCACACAGACACACTGAACAGCTACTCTATAGAACAGCACACACACACTGAACAGCTACCCTATAGAACAGCGCACACACACTGAACAGCTGGAACCCTCAAACAACTTGGGACATCGAAGTCAGTTCCACTACATTTTTTCATTGTTTGATTGACTGATTTAGACCTGGGACACCAGCCTCCCGAGTGGCGCAGCGTTCTAAGTCGTCACTACAGACCTGGGTTTAATCCCAGGCTGTGTCACAACCGTCCATGACCGGGAGTCCCATAGAGTGGCGCACAATTGGCCCAGCGTCGTCCAGGTAAGGGGAGGGTTTGGCCGAGGGGCCTTTACTTGGCATATCGCGCTCTAGCGACTCCTTGTGGTGGGCCAGGCACCTGCAGGCTGACAACGGTAGTCAGTTGAACGGTGTTTCCTCCAACACATTGGTGCAGCTGGCTTCCAGGTAAAGCTGGCGAGTGTTAAGAAAGGTGGCTTGGCGGGTTATGTTTCGGAGGACGCATGACTCGGCCTTCGCCTCTCTCGACCCCATTGGGGAGTTGCAGTGATGAGACAAGATCGAAATTGGGGAGAAAAAGGGAGTCAAATACAACAACAAAAAAATCATATGGTAAGAGTTGAGTGGAGCTGAAGGGTGGGACTAATAACAAGATAAACAATGTAGGGCATACGGGATCTGTGAAATGTGTATAGGTGCGGAGCTATTGTGAAATAGCACAGTTACAAGTGGAAATCAAACTGGATGGACAACAGAAATAGAGGAAGGACTAAGAACAAACAAGAGAGAACTATTATAAAGTAGACTGTGTCTGTAAAATGTGTATAAGATGTATAAATTGAAGGTAAAAACAGAAATGTTTATCAGTTTACTCCAATTGGGGGATCGGTGGTAGGGTTTGCGGGGAATAATAATAAAGGTATACTCCTTAAAAAAAGTATGTATGTGTATGTATATATGTGTATATGTATGCATGCGTGAATGGATATATATATTTACCCCAAAAAATATGGGGGATTGGAAATGATGCAGACAATTACATTGGAAGCAACATTCTTTCCGCAATATTAAGCTGATCCACCCCCCCCAAAAAAAAAAAAAAAAAAAAAAAAAAAAAAAGAGTTGAATACCCCTGCTACAGAGCAACATAACACACACTGATCAGCTACCCTATAGAGCAGGGGTGTGCAATTCCAGTCCTCGAGAGCCTGATTGGTGTCACAACAACACACCTGACTCCAATAATCACCTAATCATGATCTTCAGTTTAGAATGCAATTTGATTATCCAGCTGTGTTTGCTAGGGATGGAGAAAAAGTGTGACACCAATCAGGCCCCGAGGACTGGAGTAGCCCACCCCTGCTATAGAGCAACATAACACGCACTGAACAGCTACCCTATAGAACAACACGCACTGAACAGCTACCCTATAGAACAACACACACTGAACAGCTACCCTATAGAACAACACACACACTGAACAGCTACCCTATAGAACAACACGCACTGAACAGCTACCCTATAGAACAACACACACTGAACAGCTACCCTATAGAACAACACACACTGAACAGCTACCCTATAGAACAACACACACTGAACAAATACTCTATAGAACCACATAAACACCAACAGGCTTGACACTCCTCTCATGTGGAGGGCTTTGTATCATATCAAAATACCTTACAAAGGAAAGGATGGATTTGTCTTAAAATTGGCATGGACAGACATGTAACAAAGATGTGGACATTCACCACCAACAGTGTTAAGCATCTCCTTTACCCTGCGTTTGAGTAGACACACACACATCTTGTAGATCATGGCCAGGCTGTCTGGGACTAGGGTCTCCACGGGCTGGGTCTGTGGGTTGGGGTCCTGGAGGCTGAGGGGCAGCGTCACGAAGCGGTAGCCCCACAACGGGAACATACGTCTCAGCACACAATGAGACACCACCAGGATACGCACCTCCTTCAGTGGGCAGCTGGGCAAAAAAAATCCAGTCAGATATCAGAGCAAAGCAAGGACCATATGTCTCCAATGGGCAGGAGTCAGACGAAATCTTACTTTGGGCTTTTCTCCATGTCATTCAGATCTTCCAGAATCATGTGGAGAACTTCTGAAGAGGACTAAAACCAAATAAATTATTTTAATAATACAAATAGCAATAGGCTATTATAGATGATACACCAACACTTGTAAGCAAGGTAAAATTGTTAATTCTCCACATACCTCCATCAAATGAATGATACTTTTGGGATATAATAGCAGTATGCCAGTGACTTTCTCAGTCTGTGTGTTTTTCTGGAATTTCGACAAAAATTGCTCATAGTATTCTGGAATGAAGACAATCACGACAGTGAGTAACTCATTCTCCCGAAATACATTCTGGCTAAGATTTAACATTTTTTTTTTTACCTGCAATTGCACTCTGTTTATCGTCAGCGTTTAGCTTTCTCGTCGCTACATACACCAGCCTGTGGATAAAACGTTTCTACAAACGCAAGACAGAAACAAGCTGATTTTAGACGCACTCACTGCTAAAAACCTTCATTCATTGAAGGGATGCTGATCGTGAACCCAAATTTGTACGTTAGCGCGCCATCGCGCGTCCTGTTTGGAAACTTCTATCACATAATAATTTCTTCAAGTCTTCAGCCTTACTTTGCAGGTTGTTTTCTGTTTTTCGACATCGGCAAAAAGCGAGTTTTTGTAGGCGTTGAAATACGGATTGACGCTGCCAGGTAGAGATGACGGCAAAGGATGTACTGCCATTTTCCGTTACTATGGCAATTGCACCACCACGCGACAAACTTCACTTAATTTGGTCCAGTCCATGATCGTCTTTGGCTCAAAAGAAGCTCGTGGGTATCAGGCAGTTTATTTGTCAAGCATTTATGTATTTTTATAGATCCAAAACAAGTACAACTGATCCAGAAGGAACCACATGGCCAACATAAAAAGTAAATACATTTTGAACTATACAAAGTACTCCATTAATATCAATGAAAACATAGACAAAACACACTTAAGCTATACAAAATGAACATTTAAATACATTAACAAACTTAAATTGATCTAGAGTTATAATAGGTCTACATTTTAGACCCAACTTGTGAGAATACAATAAAAGTAAACAAATCCAGATGTACAATCAATTTAACACCTATAGATAGCAACATGCAAATGCTTGTCATAAAACGGTACTGCACTTGTGGCAAGATTTAAATATGTAGCCGTGTCTTTTTTAACATGATGACAAATTGCAAGCCTGGTACAACAGGTCTGTAAATAAATATGTTTGTATTTTCATGATGGCAGCTCTGACGAAATGTATATGTGAAAAGGAATTATGGAGGGAAAGTAGAAACACATTAAATACATTAAAAACAGCTTTAAATACACACTAGCAAACAGTGAATATTTGTTCTAAAACAAGACTGTTGATACAGGTGAAAGTTATGGCAGTGGAATGGACGGTTCATCAGTAACAACCACAGTGACCGCAAGAGCCGCCTGGACCACTCAATGCTAAAATGGATTGATGTCTTTCAGTTAGCAGCTATTCATATATTAGCCCCAGTGGGTTAACCCTTGTATTTCATGTATGCTCTTCATACTGTAAAACACTTTTAAAACACTTAGGAGAGTGGTATTATTTTTGTTTCCCCTGCCCAGAGCAAGTTTTGAAATGCCAAATGTTAGGATGACTGCAATTACATTGGCACCAGAAAGCTTCTAAATGTTGTAATAACAATTCACAGTACGTTTGTCATGCCAATGTAATGCTTCTAGGTAAGTTTATACAGCATTCTATCATCACAATCTACGAGGCAGTGATTATGTGTTTCTGTTGTAGGACACTTTGCAGATCAAGTCCATCTGTAAAAATAGCGCTCAGCTCTAGATAAAATTCATATATGTCTTGACTATCGGCCATCTAAAATGTCATGGTCATTTACATATACAGGCAACTACCAAAAATAAAGGAAACACTTGAGGAAATGAAGGATACAAAGTATACTGATAACAGGTGCTTCCACACAGGTGTGGTTCCTGAGTTAATTAAGCAATTAACATCCCATGATGCTTAGGGTCATGTATAAAAATGCCCAGTTGCCCATTATTACGGCTACCATGGCTAAAGTGTGTGTGTGTGTGTGTGGCTGTGTGTGTATGTGTCACTGTCAGTCACCAGATCTCAACCCAATTGAACACTTATGGGAGATTCTGGAGCAGCACATGAGACAGTGTTTTCCACAACCGTCAACAAAACACCAAAAGACGGAATATCTCATGGAAGAATGGTGTAGCATCCCTCAAATATAGTTATAACAACTTGTAGAATTTAAGCCAAGGTGCATTGAAGCTGTTCTGGCTCGTGGTTGCCCAACGCCCTATTAAAACACTTTATGTTGGTGTTTCATTTATTTTGGCAGTTACCTGTACATCTATGCTTTATCTTTACAATTCCATTATCATTTCAATTTAATACAATCCAATATAAAAGATATACTCATGTTATCTGAACATATAGAGCTACTTGACCTTCCCAGGAAAAACTCTGGACCCTTTGGCTGAGAGTTCTTTTGGTCAGATCACATGGTCAGGAAAAACTCCTGGCCCTACGGCATTCCGCAGTGTTGAAGATCATGTTGTTTGTGTCCCAGTAGCTGTGACTGTTTCTTTGTGTTGTCTTGGCACTTTGGTTCAGGAGAGCAGAGGAGCTATCCAGTCTCTACCAGGCCAGGGGAGAGGGCACTCTGGGGCTGCAGGGGTTCTCAGTGGCCTGGGTCTTATTCTACCAGGCCAGGGGAGAGGGCACTCTGGGGCTGCAGGGGTTCTCAGTGGCCTGGGTCTTATTCTACCAGGCCAGGGGAGAGGGCACTCTGGGGCTGCAGGGGTTCTCAGTGGCCTGGGTCTTATTCTACCAGGCCAGGGGAGAGGGCACTCTGGGGCTGCAGGGGTTCTCAGTGGCCTGGGTCTCATTCAGTGCTCTCTGGAAAACAGAACCAATCATCGTACTTGAGTCACAGACGCATTTGAATGCTGTCAAATTGTTCGGTCAGAGACCTGTCAAGGGCATCACTATGGCTACTGGCTCACCTCAAACTTGGAAGTAAACTCAGCAAAAATGGCGAAGAAGGCCTCAGTGGAGGTGGCCTTGCTGTCCTCTCCGAAGTACGAGGCCACCTTAGTGAACTCGTCCATGGCTCTCAGCTGCAGAGAGTCCAGAGACTGAACCACTGGGTGACTGTTCTCCAGGAAGCCCTTTATCTTCAGGGTCAAGGGTCAAACTGTCAACTGTCAGACCATTCGAAGCACAGTGACACATTCTGACTAGTAACATACTGACCAATGGTGTAATTAAATTAAATCACATTTTATTTGCCCATTACACTGAATACAACAGGTGTAGACTTTACTGTGAAACGCTTACTTACTATCACTTTCCCAACATGCAGACTATTACAGTGTAATTACTACTACAGTGTGTTACTGTTCGCGTGAAATCATGTGAAGGGCTTTGTTGTTGATAGAAGGATACAGTCATGACGGCAGCGAAGTGATCCTCGGCCGTGGCAGGGATCTTCTGACAAGCTGTCCTGATGTCCTGGATGGTGGAGTGAAGGTCAGCCAGCTCAGCTGTCAGGATACGCTGATTCACTGCAGAGAAAGTTCAATAGAAAACCATGCAGTATGACTTGTACAATCTGTACACAGCTACACCGAACAGTTTACATTGACCCTCCCCCCCTTGTACACTGCTGCTACTCGCTGTTTGTTTGTTACCTATGCATAGTCACTTCGTCCCCACCTACATGTACAGATTACCTAAACTAGCCTGTACCCCTGCACACAGACTCGGTACCGGTGCCACCTGTATATAGCCTCGTTATTGTTATTCTTATTGTGTTACTTTTTATTATAGCCTACTTGGTCAATATTTTCTTCTTCTTGAACTGCACTGTTGGTTAAGGGCTTGTAAGTAAGCATTTCACGGTAAAGTCTACACTTGTTGTATTCGGCGCATGTGATAAATAAAGTTTGATTTGATTTGTATGAGACGAATCCAATGCATAGTGTCAAATGCCAATGCCATTCATTATAAATGTTGTAGTATTTCAGTCTTATGAGATAACTGCTGTAAGGCATAGCTGAATATTGAAAAGTAACTATCAGGAAACTGATTATCAGGAAACTGATAAGGACATGACTTGTAGTACATATTGTAATGTACTAAATGGAACTAATGCATTCTGCTAGTGAACCTCAGAGTCCTGCTGACGGACAGAGCCATGTAAAGAGCATTGTCTGGTGTTGTCTTACTGTACCTTTGGCTGCGAGTGGCACGGTTGTGAGGTCCCTGGCAAAGTTCAACAGTTCTGGGAAGTGTTGGCATAGCGATTTGGCAAGAATGTGGAGGAAGGTGGATTTACCATCCACCGTTTTAGTGGTGCTGAGCTGTAAGAAGGAAGGTGAGATAGAATTTGGCATTAGAAAGAGGTCAACTCCAAGGCAAAGACAACACAAATCCCAAAAAGACAAATGGGGCTAAAGCATAATCAGTTAGAGAATGAACATCCATTCATACCTCGGTGAGAAAGTTGATCTTAAAGCCAGTGGTTTTGTTTGTCTTGGGTTGACCATTGTTCAGGTAATTCCCCATTGCCAGCACAAACTGCAGACAGAAACAGAGGTTCAGAAACAGTTTACCGGTAACACAACGCTATCACCACATTATGCATACCTCTGAGTCTGTATCTTATTACCTTATCCTATACGATTTTACACACAATGCATCTTCTTTAATAACCTTAGATTATGACAGCAGAGACACATAAATAATATGAAATAAACAAGAGAGCTGTTTCCCTGTTCTCAACCATTAAGCTACTGTATTCCACTCTCAGGGAGTGCGAGTTACAGTAGTTGTATTACCTCGAGGATCTTGGCCAGTTTCTTGCTGCTCCTGAGTTCTACCGAGGCCCTGTAGATCCATTCGTATCCAGCCTTCATCTCCTCTGTCTTCTCCTGCAGGGTTGTCTTAAAATAGAGGCTCCGCAGACGAGTCTTATACTCAGGGACCATCAGCATCTGGGCACACACAGATTATGAACTTGAAAAATACTGTTACTATTGGTAGTAAAGTAACATGTTACTGTAGTAAACTAGTACTACACTCTTAGAAAAAAAGGTGCTATCTAGAACCTAAAAGGGTTCGGCTGTCCCCATAGGAGAACCCTTTGAAGAACCCTTTTTGGTTCCAGGTATAACCCTTTTGGGTTCTATGTAGAATTCTTTCCACAGAGGGTTCTACATGGAACCTAAAAGGATTCTACCTGGAACGGAAAATGGTTCCATATGGAACCAAAATGGTTCTCCTATGGGGATAGCCGAAGAACCCGTTTGGAAACTTTTTTTTCTAAGAGTGTATAGTATTCAGTAAAATACTGAAATGTATTTTTTTAAACATTCTAGCGTCAGTCTAGACCAGGATCCCCAACTGGTTTTATTTGGTTTTCTGGAACTCTTTTCCCAAAGTATTCCCACCCATAATAGAGGGACACGTGATCGTATATAAATGTAAGCAAGGTTTGAAATTATCATGTTTTAGACAAATATATCTGTTTGGGCTTCTTGCAGTTAATTTGCAGTCTACAAATTATTTGTAATTATGTTCCGGCCCCCCAACCAAATCGGTCTGCGGCTGAATCTAGTTGATGATCCCTGGCCTAGAGGGACTGGCGGGCCAATATGTGGTTTCGACCAACCATTTGGGAAACATTGACACAACAGTGTCTCAGTTACCTGCAGGACAAACTGGTCAGGGTTGCTGAGTTTGGCGGAGTTCTGGTCGAAGCATTGGTACTGTTTGACTTCCTGGTCATCGGGGGCGTAGAGCAGCAGCTGCTTGATGTGGGCCGGCTCCAGTCTGTCGGTGCTCATAGTCATCAGCACCTGGCGCAGCTCACCTGGAGACAGCTTCAGGTGGGCGATCAGGATGGCTGGGGAGAGGAGGCGTGGAATAAATGGATGGAGGAGAGGAGGTTTATTTAAGAAATAAGGCCTGAGGGGGTGTTGTATATGGCCAATATACCACGGCTAAGAGCTGTTCTTAGACACAACGCAACGTGGAGGTCTATTGGTCAATTGGTCATATACAACAAACCCCAGAGGTGACTAATCTCTATTATAAACTGGTTACCAACGTAATTAGAGCAGTAAAATAAATGTTTTGTCATACCGTGGTGTCAGACAATCAGCATTCAGGGCTTGAACCACCCAGTTTATAACTGTTTATTTGGACCCCATTAGCTGTTACATTAGCAACTGATACTCTTTCTGGGGTTCACACAAAACAGTCATATACAATAAAAACAGACCTTCATTGATAAACAACAACAACAACATGTTTCTGTTGAAATCAGAGAACCTGTGTTTGAATCTGAGAGCCACCTGGCCCTAGAGGGTCTGTTCAGATCATTGAGATAAAGGTTCCTGGGGGCCAAGGCCAGGGTCATGGTTCAGATCCCTGGGGACCAAGGCCAGGGTCATAGTTCAGATCCCTAGGGACCAAGGCCAGGGTCATAGTTCAGATCCCTAGGGACCAAGGCCAGGGTCATAGTTCAGATCCCTAGGGACCAAGGCCAGGGTCATAGTTCAGATCCCTAGGGACCAAGGCCAGGGTCATAGTTCAGATCCCTAGGGACCAAGGCCAGGGTCATAGTTCAGATCCCTGGGGACCAAGGCCAGGGTCATAGTTCAGATCCCTAGGGACCAAGGCCAGGGTCATAGTTCAGATCCCTGGGGACCAAGGCCACGGTCAGGGTTCAGATCCCTTGGGACCAAGGCCAGGGTCATAGTTCAGATCCTTAGGGACCAAGGCCAGGGTCATAGTTCAGATCCCTGGGGACCAAGGCCACGGTCAGGGTTCAGATCCCTTGGGACCAAGGCCAGGGTCATAGTTCAGATCCATAGGGACCAAGGCCAGGGTCATAGTTCAGATCCCTTGGGACCAAGGCCAGGGTCAGGGTTCAGATCCCTTGGGACCAAGGCCAGGGTCAGGGTTCAGATCCCTTGGGACCAAGGCCACGGTCAGGGTTCAGATCCCTTGGGACCAAGGCCAGGGTCAGGGTTCAGATCCCTTGGGACCAAGGCCACGGTCATAGTTCAGATCCCTGGGGACCAAGGCCACGGTCAGGGTTCAGATCCTTAGGGACCAAGGCCACGGTCAGGGTTCAGATCCTTAGGGACCAAGGCCACGGTCATAGTTCAGATCCCTGGGGACCAAGGCCACGGTCAGGGTTCAGATCCCTGGGGACCAAGGCCAGGGTCATACTCACAGGCGTTGTAGGCTTTCTTATGAGACAGAATCTCCACCACGTCTTTCTTTTTAAAGCTCTCGGGCAGGAAGGCTGGCTCTGGAAGAGAGACTGACACATTTAATCACAGTGTAAGGACGCTGCTCTCCAGGCACCAGGGTTGGAAACACTAACAGGCACTAAAGGTGGATGGGTAATGAGAGAAGAGAGGGGATGGTACGGGGTGCTTTATGGAGAATTAATTTGATGAGCAGGTGAATAGACGCGCTTAGTAGACTCCATGGGACAACTTGGTGAGCTGTGAAGGCATAAGAACAACATGGAAAATCAGCAATACACTGACACCATGAAACACAAAACAAGTCATGTTGAATTAATGAAAGCAATGTACTCTTCCACAGCTATGAAACCAAATCATTATATTGCATTATACAGTATATGCAGTGTTCCCTGGCAAAAGAGACCTTGGTCTCAATGGGACTCCCTGTTAAATAAAGATCAAATAAATACACAATCTGACTATGAGGGTATAAGGACAATATTTAAAAGTGTTATCAACAGAACCAGTGATATGAATACATGATATGATATGACTATGAAGTGAGATGTTTGATGAAGAGATCAGAATAAAAACTTACTGGAACTCCGTTGGGTACCAAAGTGCATCTCTAGATCGAGATATTTCACCATGTCACTCAGTTTGTCATAGTCGGGGTCCTCTCCAAGCTAAAGCAGACAAAGTATCTCACCTGTCAATACATTTCTTAACACAACAACAACAAACAGTACTGATTCCAGGTTCAGGGTTAGTACAATAGACTCGACACATGCCTGTCCCCAGATGGTTCCCTCAGAGTTCTCCACCTGCTCCCAGCGCAGTCTCTTCACACTCATGTAGTTGGTGTCCCCAGCACAGGGACTGGAATTGGGCAGCGGAGGCGGGTCGCAGGGGGGAGGCAGTGGTGGAGGGGGTGGTGGGGGGACCTTGTGTTTCTGGAGTTCTGACACTGAGATAGGGGTCTCATAGGTCTGTGAGTGAGGGGGCTGGGGAGGGTGACTCTGGGGCTGGGACAGGTGAGGGGCTTGAGGGGGCAGGCTGTGGCTCAGCTGGGGCTGGTAGGGCTGGTGGTGAAGCTGTTGGTGCCTCTGGAGGGTGAGCTGGCTTTGCCTGTTGGGCTGAGGGGAGGGCTGGGGACATAGGATGGGCTGGGTCAGGGGCTGAGGCTGGCTGGCCTGGCGGGGCAGGTTCCTGGGGCGAGAAGGCTGGGGAGAGTAGCGAGGGCCCAGGGGGAGAGTCATCTGAGTAGCCTGGTGGTGGACACAGCCCTGTAGCTCATCTCTGGTCGGCAGCACCTTGTGTAGGGACGGCCTGTTGTACGTGAAGGCCCGTGGAGGAGGCGGGGGAGGGGGGATGATGGGGTGCTGCGGCTGGAAGGACATGCGCGCCCGGGGGATGTGTTCTGGGGAGAAGTGGGAGAGGACAGGGGTAATGGGGAGGGGGTCGGAGAAGCCGAAGGGTGGCGGGGGTAAGGGGGTGGGTAAGGGCGGGGGTGGCGGGGCGCTCTGCGGGGGTGGGGGGATGGGGATGTGTTCTGACCCGGAGGAGTATGTGGGGGAGGTGGCCTCATCGTTGCTGCTGATGTCCTCACTGCTGGCACTGCTCAGCTGACGGGGGAGGTAGCTCACCTCCTGCTCATCCTGGAAACTCATCTGGACACAGCAGATAATCATCAGTCTCACACCTTCTAATCAGACACACCATGTCATCTGATTTACATCTTGTAACCATTCTTCAGACACACCTTATAATCAACCTTCATTGTACAACGATAATGCATGTAATCATTTCCTATTCATATGCACTGCTTTTCTTCAGAAACCATGGAAACCATTCCCATAAATATCTGTTCACGCAATAACTACATTTACTGTATCATCTGTATCATGTTAGTAAACATCAGATTTCTTATACTGTACTGTAGATAATTGAATAACTTGTTGGACATGACTGTTTCTGCACTCAATGAATTTGATCTGGTACACTTAAAAAAATGCTGTGTTAAAAACAACCCAGTGCTGGGTAAATAGTGGACAGAACACATGTTGGGTCATATTTGGGTGATCCTGTTATTTTCAGGAGGTGTGGCCTATTGGTGGCGTGGCTTGCAGATAGGTATTCTTAGCCACCCGTGATAGTAAATGTTGTTCCTGTTCATCATGTTAAGTTTGTACACTGCAAATTAAAATGTTCCTTCAATAACTTTGCTAATTAGATATTTTTATATAATGTAAAAACATTATTATTTAAATATTATAACAAAGTGGTAACTCTCCCTAGATTTGGATATGTTTATAGGCATATCATTCTCTTGAGTAAGCCTCATAAAAGCTACAAAAGTCTCAGTGCTCAACCTCAACATGTGATGACAATACTGTACAACACAACATGAACCGGAATAAGTATTTGAAATAACTATTTGAAAGCCTCGCCCCTACTAAGCCACACCTCTAGTCTTCAGATCTGACCTATGGCTCAATAACCCAGCATCAACAACCCAACTAAGTGACCCAACTGACTGTGTCACAATAGCCTAACGTGTGTTCTGTCCAATATATATATTTTTCCAGCTTTTTTTGTGTGTTTGGGTCCACAGTGGCTCTCTCACCTCCTTATAGGGCCTATCTCTTCATATACTGTCTCCGTCTCTCACCTCCTCATAGTGACTATCTCTTCATATACTGTCTCCGTCTTTCACCTCCTCATAGTGACTATCTCTTCATATACTGTCTCCGTATCTCACCTCCTCATAGTGACTATCTCTTCATATACTGTCTCCGTCTCTCACCTCCTCATAGTGACTATCTCTTCATATACTGTCTCCGTCTCTCACCTCCTCATAGTGACTATCTCTTCATATACTGTCTCCGTCTCTCACCTCCTCATAGTGACTATCTCTTCATATACTGTCTCCGTCTCTCACCTCCTCATAGTGACTATCTCTTCATATACTGTCTCCGTCTCTCACCTCCTCGTAGTGACTATCTCTTCATATACTGTCTCCGTCTCTCACCTCCTCATAGTGACTATCTCTTCATGTACTGTCTCTGTCTCTCACCTCCTCATAGTCATTCTCTCCAGGGAGGAAGTCTTCCACCAGAGTGACACGGTGTCCCAGCTGTTCGCTCAGAGCGTCCAGGAACTTGTCAGTGTCCCTGCTCCGGGGGGGTCTGGAGAAGGTGAAAAGCTTCCTGCGTCTGGACAGGGGGCTGGTGGGGTCGTCAGAGTTCTGGGGGGATGGAGGCGGGCTCTCCAGGCTCACATAGGGATTGGAGTCAGCGCTGCCCGGAGAGGGGATGTTTCCCCCGTGGTAGAACTCATACAGAGGGTCGGGTAGAGGTTCCTTCCATGTCAGAGACAGACCTGATTTACGGTTCCCTGGGGAGGGGAAAAGAAACACTCCATTATTTCAAAGATGTCTAGCAGAGGACTTTGTGACTAAATAAGTCTCTTTAAACTTTGTGACTAAATAAGTCTCTTTAAACAAAATGGGTTCCATCTTAAATTATCTTATTTGTCATCCTTGAAGTGAGTATGAATGACAACATTTATGACAATGTTTTTGTAACCTTTACAATTGACTGACCATTGGATTCAAGTGGTTGCCGTGTCAACAGTTTGTGTGTGTGTGTGTGTATGTCTGTGTTACCTGTGCTACCTTGACTGAGAGAGGAGCGAGCTGGAGACTGGCCATAGGCGTCAGTCTGTCCCAGCTCCTCTCGGTCAGGCTGGGTCAGTGGAGAGCAGCGACTGTGATTCTGCTGCATGGCCTTCACAGCACTCTTCCCTGTGTACACACTCTCCAGTTCCGTGTACACTCCTGACATCTAGGGGTCGTAGGTGTGAGCAGGCCATTAGCACAAAGCACTAGGAACTCTTTATCACAAGGTCTGCTTATAAACACTTTATGAATCATAACTAGATAGTTTGTTAAGCATTATTTACCTTGAGTAAAAATCCTAAACAACATGCCTCACATGTGTCTTGCTTAAAACGTTAACATAACTATATACTAATGTTTTCAGACTGTTCATGAGCAGACGTCCAGATAAAGTGTTTCCAAAAGCACTGGTAAAAGCATCTTTATAAAAAGCCGGCTCTGGCGAACACACATAACTAGCACTGCTGGCTCTATATGGCTGAGCATTGTGTTGCAGTTTTATACCCACATGATTCAGGTCAGGGGACTCTGGGAAGGAGGTGCCATCTCCACACTGTCTCTCTCCGGGTGTCCCACTCCCACTCCCTGCTGCAGCCACATGAATCCCTGCGTCCACATGAAGGACAGGGACAAGCATTCATGATCATCCTCCTCCTCTCAGGCCCAGAGAGGAGGGGAGACAGCAGGAGACAGCAGGAAGCATCAGAATGTAGTTAACAGCATGGAGAAGCAACAGAGACTGTAGTCCAGTCTGATAACTGTGGTCTGGATCCTAACTTGAGATCTACTGTACGCTACACCCCGTAACTTGAATTTCTGCACAAATCTCCCATAGGCGTCAATGTGTAGTTTGTGCTAAATTCCAAGTTACTGTATACATTTCTCAAGTTAAGATTTGGCCCTATGAGAGTATAGATGGGCTTAATGCAATACTAGGCTTGGATATACACTGGGTATACCAAACATTAGGGACACCTTCCTAATATTGAGTTGCCCCCCCCCCCCCCCCCTTTGCCCTCAGAGCAGCCTCAATTCATTTGGGTATGGACTATACAAGGTGTTGAAAGCGTTCCACAGGAATGCTGGCCCATGTTGACTCCAATGCTTCCCACAGTCGTGTCAAGTTGACTGGATGTCCTTTGGGTGGTGGGCCATTCTTGATACACACGGGAAACTGTTGAACGTGAAAACCCCAGCAGCGTTGCAGTTCTTGACACAAACCGGTGCACCCGGCACCTACTACCATACCTCATTCAGAGGCACTTAAATATGTTGTCTTGCCCATTCACCTCTGAATGGCACACATACACAATCCATGTCTCAATTGTCTCAAGGCTTAAAAATCCTTCTTTAACCTGTCTCCTCCCCTTCATCTACACTGATTGCGACATCAATAAGGGATCATAGCTTTCACCTAGATTCACCTGGCATATTTAATAGAAAAAGCAGGTGTTCCTAATGTTCTGTATAGTCAGTGTATGCTCTCTGTTAACAGCAGCAGGCGAACCCTCAGTCCAGGAGTGACTGGTTGAGAGGAACCCCTTCCAATCAAGGATAAGGACAAATTGTTTTTTAGCTGATCACTTTAGTACCCATTCCCAGGTGTGTTCTGATGATGCAGTCATCAGAGCTCCTCTCCTGTACGGTGCCTCTGTGGGAGGTGCCTGACACACGCACTGAGCTGCTCCTCCTGTGGTGCTCCTGTCCTGCACCTGGCTCTGTTGCCGCTGCGCACGCACACACATACACACACACACACACACACACACACACACACACACACACACACACACACACACACACACACACACACACACACACACACACACACACACACACACACACACACAGAGAAAGGGAGAGCAGAATTATAATGAATTAGAATAACAAAAGGAAACATCTCAGAATATCCCAAACACCCACTGAACAATAAACATATCCTCTAGTCGTCAGTTTTTGTCATGGTAATATGTAGCTGTCTTAGCCTTGTTTCTCAAGATGAACAGCAATCACCCACTTTGGAAGAGAAGATAAACAATTATGCAAATCTAAACCATTGAGCATAACCAGACCAAGACCCCACCTCTAACTCAACTCACTCACCCACAACAGACCCATTCCAAGCAGGCAGAGAGATGTGGCTAATGGCTAGCTGACCCACCTGCGGTTTTAAAGCCAAGGAAGCGTGAAATCTTGCTCTGACAGTGTTCCTGCTCCTCGTAGGTCAACAGCTGGTAGATGAACTGCCAGATCACCTGCTTGGCCGGAGTGTCCAACACCGGGAACACATCAACAATCAGGGTGTCCACGTTCCTGAACATATATATAAAAGGGCAGAGCTGCCATTTTAGACACTTCTGAACATCTCATATCTTCTGAACATCTCAAAATCGGTCTTTTTTGTTGCTAAAATAAAAGTATTTTAAAACATGCTAAAATAAAAAGAAGAAAAACTGAAGCACACCGGTAATCTTGATGCTTCCAATAACTGAATGGATCTTTTAACCAACGTTTCATAAGGGTATTTTACAGGGAGGTGCAAGTCATTCTATGAGGTACAACTCAACTCCTACCAGTGTGCTGGAGTTGTTTTTCTTATTAAGAAAACGTTTTTTCTCCATGCACCTGGTAGCACATTAAGGTGTGCGAGTTTACTTTCTCAAACATGCTAAAATAAAAGTATGAAAAGAAAATCATACTTTCGAAAAGGTTTATTGCTATTCAGTAATGTTGATAGGGAATTTGTCTTGGTGACTCTTTGATTCTGTACTCTGTAAAATAACATGTATTGCTTGAGATTAGACAAGTTTACCATTATATAATGTATCGAATTATATCATTTACATGTAGTGCATGTATTGAGATGTAATGAACCATATTAGGATTAAAGCGTATTATTGAAGGGTAGGTGTGTTATTTGTTAGGGAAATGTCAGATTATGTAAAGAAATGTCTGTAATTCCCCTCTAGGGTAGGTAAACATCAAATTAATGTAATATTTACCCTTGATGTTTGACGCATTTCAAACAAATATATCATCCTTCCTGTCATTTGGAGAGATAAAAGGCCTCTCTCTCTCCCTCTCTCTCTCTCTTTCTCTCTCTCACTCCTTTTCCATCCTCCAAAACATACCCCCCCCCCCCACCTCTGTTGGAAGAAGGTCTCCAGGGCCTTGCAGATGGTGTATCTCTCCTGCACCGTCAGGAGATGATCCAGCTGCTGGCTAAAGGTGCGACCATGGACCCTGATGCTGGGGGGCAGGATCTCAGCCACCCACTGCAGGGAGCTGAGGGGGACCGGGGAGCGGGAGCGGGACCTGGGGGCCACGACAGGGGCCAAGCCTGTGGGAGAGTCTTCCTGGTCACTCTGGTCAGAGTGGGAGTAACCAGAGGGTCCGTCTTCCACCACCAGGGTGGGCATGGCCCCACTGCCCTGCAGCATGGACACCACCTTCTCATGGGAACAGTTTCTGAAGACACACACAGTCACTTTCACTACTACAATCGGCAATGATGTTGTCATAGGACCAGCTCCTACAGAAAGGTATAGAGAGTTACTAACTACAGAATTCAGTAGTGCGCTCTACTACTCACCATGTAAACCCTAGTTTACGTGGTTACTAGGGTGGTATAATGAAGTATTTGCGGGTTGATACTGTGGGTGATATTGTGCTATGGGAGATGATTCCACCCAGGCTGTGTTCACTCATAGACTTCATGTTCAGAATAAAATGGAATAATACGTGCATTAAAGGGAGTGAAAGGACTTCCTACAGTCATGCATATGTGTGAGCACAGACACACACCAGTCCACTTACCATATATCCTGATTCCTAGTCACCTTACCCCTATACATATCTACCTCTATCACTGCAGTATCCCTGCACATTGTACATATGGTACTGGAACTGACCCTTTATATAGTATACTTACTTCCTTACTTTATTGTGTTCTTCTTATTTCTTATTTTTATATATTGGTTATTTTTGTTCTACTTTGTTATTTTTAGTATTACATTGTTATTGATTACTGCATTGTTAGGGTTAATGCAAGGAAGGCATTTCACCGTACTTGTGCATGTGACATTAATATCTGAAACTCATTATGTTGACTCACTGTCCTGTGTGCATCTTAAGGTAAAGTTATAACAGGTTTATGTACCTCATGTCCAGTCCATTGAGGAAAAGGATGCGGTCGCCTGGTTTGAGACCACAGTCTTCAGCGGGGCTGTCTAAAGAGACACAGGGGAATGAGAGTCAGAGATACAGGGGAATGAGAGTCAGAGAGACACAGGGGAATGAGAGTCAGAGAGACACAGGGGAATGAGAGTCAGAGAGACACAGGGGAATGAGAGTCAGAGAGACACAGGGGAATGAGAGTCAGAGAGACACAGGGGAATGAGAGTCAGAGAAACAGGGGAATGAGAGTCAGAGAAACAGGGGAATGAGAGTCAGAGAGACACAGGGGAATGAGAGTCAGAGAGACACAGGGGAATGAGAGTCAGAGAGACACAGGGGAATGAGAGTCAGAGAGACACAGGGGAATGAGAGTCAGAGAGACACAGGGGAATGAGAGTCAGAGAGACACAGGGGAATGAGAGTCAGAGAGACACAGGAGAATGAGAGTCAGAGAGACACAGGGGAATGAGAGTCAGAGAGACACAGGGGAATGAGAGTCAGAGAGACACAGGGGAATGAGAGTCAGAGAGACACAGGGGAATGAGAGTCAGAGAAACACAGGGGAATGAGAGTCAGAGAAAGAGGGGAATGAGAGTCAGAGAGACAGGGGAATGAGAGTCAGAGAGACAGGGGAATGAGAGTCAGAGAGACAGGGGAATGAGAGTCAGAGAGACAGGGGAATGAGAGTCAGAGAGACAGGGGAATGAGAGTCAGAGAGACAGGGGAATGAGAGTCAGAGAGACAGGGGAATGAGAGTCAGAGACACAGGGGAATGAGAGTCAGAGAGACACAGGGGAATGAGAGTCAGAGAGACACAGGGGAATGAGAGTCAGAGAGACACAGGGGAATGAGAGTCAGAGAGACACAGGGGAATGAGAGTCAGAGAGACACAGGGGAATGAGAGTCAGAGAGACACAGGGGAATGAGAGTCAGAGAGACACAGGGGAATGAGAGTCAGAGAGACACATGGGAATGAGAGTCAGAGAGACACATGGGAATGAGAGTCAGAGAGACACAGGGGAATGAGAGTCAGAGAGACACAGGGGAATGAGAGTCAGGGAGACACAGGGGAATGAGAGTCAGAGAGACACAGGGGAATGAGAGTCAGAGAGACACAGGGGAATGAGAGTCAGAGAGACACAGGGGAATGAGAGTCAGAGAGACACGGGGGAATGAGAGTCAGAGAGACAGGGGAATGAGAGTCAGAGAGACAGGGGAATGAGAGTCAGAGAGACAGGGGAATGAGAGTCAGAGAGACACAGGGGAATGAGAGTCAGAGAGACACAGGGGAATGAGAGTCAGAGAGACACAGGGGAATGAGAGTCAGAGAGACACAGGGGAATGAGAGTCAGAGAGACAGGGGAATGAGAGTCAGAGAGACACAGGGGAATGAGAGTCAGAGAGACAGGGGAATGAGAGTCAGAGAGACAGGGGAATGAGAGTCAGAGAGACAGGGGAATGAGAGTCAGAGAGACACCGGGGAATGAGAGTCAGAGAGACACCGGGGAATGAGAGTCAGAGAGACACAGGGGAATGAGAGTCAGAGAGACACAGGGGAATGAGAGTCAGAGAGACACATGGGAATGAGAGTCAGAGAGACACAGGGGAATGAGAGTCAGAGAGACACAGGGGAATGAGAGTCAGAGAGACACAGGGGAATGAGAGTCAGAGAGACACAGGGGAATGAGAGTCAGAGAGACACAGGGGAATGAGAGTCAGAGAGACACAGGGGAATGAGAGTCAGAGAGACAGGGGAATGAGAGTCAGAGAGACAGGGGAATGAGAGTCAGAGAGACAGGGGAATGAGAGTCAGAGAGACAGGGGAATGAGAGTCAGAGACACAGGGGAATGAGAGTCAGAGACACAGGGGAATGAGAGTCAGAAACACAGGGGAATGAGAGTCAGAGAGACACAGGGGAATGAGAGTCAGAGAGACACAGGGGAATGAGAGTCAGAGAGACAGGGGAATGAGAGTCAGAGAGACACAGGGGAATGAGAGTCAGAGAGACAGGGGAATGAGAGTCAGAGAGACAGGGGAATGAGAGTCAGAGAGACAGGGGAATGAGAGTCAGAGAGACACCGGGGAATGAGAGTCAGAGAGACACCGGGGAATGAGAGTCAGAGAGACACAGGGGAATGAGAGTCAGAGAGACACAGGGGAATGAGAGTCAGAGAGACACAGGGGAATGAGAGTCAGAGAGACAGGGGAATGAGAGTCAGAGAGACACAGGGGAATGAGAGTCAGAGAGACAGGGGAATGAGAGTCAGAGAGACAGGGGAATGAGAGTCAGAGAGACAGGGGAATGAGAGTCAGAGAGACACCGGGGAATGAGAGTCAGAGAGACACCGGGGAATGAGAGTCAGAGAGACACAGGGGAATGAGAGTCAGAGAGACACAGGGGAATGAGAGTCAGAGAGACACATGGGAATGAGAGTCAGAGAGACACAGGGGAATGAGAGTCAGAGAGACACAGGGGAATGAGAGTCAGAGAGACACAGGGGAATGAGAGTCAGAGAGACACAGGGGAATGAGAGTCAGAGAGACACAGGGGAATGAGAGTCAGAGAGACACAGGGGAATGAGAGTCAGAGAGACAGGGGAATGAGAGTCAGAGAGACAGGGGAATGAGAGTCAGAGAGACAGGGGAATGAGAGTCAGAGAGACACAGGGGAATGAGAGTCAGAGAGACACAGGGGAATGAGAGTCAGAGAGACACAGGGGAATGAGAGTCAGAGAGACACAGGGGAATGAGAGTCAGAGAGACACAGGGGAATGAGAGTCAGAGAGACAGGGGAATGAGAGTCAGAGAGACAGGGGAATGAGAGTCAGAGAGACAGGGGAATGAGAGTCAGAGAGACACATGGGAATGAGAGTCAGAGAGACACAGGGGAATGAGAGTCAGAGAGACACAGGGGAATGAGAGTCAGGGAGACACAGGGGAATGAGAGTCAGAGAGACACAGGGGAATGAGAGTCAGAGAGACACAGGGGAATGAGAGTCAGAGAGACACAGTAGAATGAGAGTCAGAGAGACACAGGGGAATGAGAGTCAGAGAGACAGGGGAATGAGAGTCAGAGAGACAGGGGAATAAGAGTCAGAGAGACAGGGGAATGAGAGTCAGAGAGACACAGGGGAATGAGAGTCAGAGAGACACAGGGGAATGAGAGTCAGAGAGACACAGGGGAATGAGAGTCAGAGAGACACAGGGGAATGAGAGTCAGAGAGACACAGGGGAATGAGAGTCAGAGAGACAGGGGAATGAGAGTCAGAGAGACAGGGGAATGAGAGTCAGAGAGACAGGGGAATGAGAGTCAGAGACACAGGGGAATGAGAGTCTGAGAGACACAGGGGAATGAGAGTCAGAGAGACAGGGGAATGAGAGTCAGAGAGACAGGGGAATGAGAGTCAGAGAGACAGGGGAATGAGAGTCAGAGAGACAGGGGAATGAGAGTCAGAGACACAGGGGAATGAGAGTCAGAGACACAGGGGAATGAGAGTCGGAGAGACACAGGGGAATGAGAGTCAGAGAGACACAGGGGAATGAGAGTCAGAGAAACAGGGGAATGAGAGTCAGAGAGACACAGGGGAATGAGAGTCAGAGAGACAGGGGAATGAGAGTCAGAGAGACAGGGGAATGAGAGTCAGAGAGACAGGGGAATGAGAGTCAGAGAGACACCGGGGAATGAGAGTCAGAGAGACACCGGGGAATGAGAGTCAGAGAGACACAGGGGAATGAGAGTCAGAGAGACACAGGGGAATGAGAGTCAGAGAGATACATGGGAATGAGAGTCAGAGAGACACAGGGGAATGAGAGTCAGAGAGACACAGGGGAATGAGAGTCAGAGAGACACAGGGGAATGAGAGTCAGAGAGACACAGGGGAATGAGAGTCAGAGAGACACAGGGGAATGAGAGTCAGAGAGACAGGGGAATGAGAGTCAGAGAGACAGGGGAATGAGAGTCAGAGAGACACAGGGGAATGAGAGTCATAGAGACACAGGGGAATGAGAGTCAGAGAGACACAGGGGAATGAGAGTCAGAGAGACACAGGGGAATGAGAGTCAGAGAGACACAGGGGAATGAGAGTCAGAGAGGCACAGGGGAATGAGAGTCAGAGAGACAGGGGAATGAGAGTCAGAGAGACAGGGGAATGAGAGTCAGAGAGACAGGGGAATGAGAGTCAGAGACACAGGGGAATGAGAGTCAGAGAGACACAGGGGAATGAGAGTCAGAGAGACACAGGGGAATGAGAGTCAGAGAGACACAGGGGAATGAGAGTCAGAGAGACACAGGGGAATGAGAGTCAGAGAGACACAGGGGAATGAGAGTCAGAGAGACACAGGGGAATGAGAGTCAGAGACACAGGGGAATGAGAGTCAGAGAGACACAGGGGAATGAGAGTCAGAGAGACACAGGGGAATGAGAGTCAGAGAGACACAGGGGAATGAGAGTCAGAGAGACAGGGGAATGAGAGTCAGAGAGACACAGGGGAATGAGAGTCAGAGAGACAGGGGAATGAGAGTCAGAGAGACACAGGGGAATGAGAGTCAGAGAGACAGGGGAATGAGAGTCAGAGAGAAAGGGGAATGAGAGTCAGAGAGACAGGGGAATGAGAGTCAGAGAGACACAGGGGAATGAGAGTCAGAGAGACTCAGGGGAATGAGAGTCAGAGAGACACATGGGAATGAGAGTCAGAGAGACACATGGGAATGAGAGTCAGAGAGACACATGGGAATGAGAGTCAGAGCGACACAGGGGAATGAGAGTCAGAGAGACACAGGGGAATGAGAGTCAGAGACACAGGGGAATGAGAGTCAGAGAGACAGGGGAATGAGAGTCAGAGAGACAGGGGAATGAGAGTCAGAGAGACAGGGAAATGAGAGTCAGAGACACAGGGGAATGAGAGTCAGAGAGACAGGGGAATGAGAGTCAGAGAGACAGGGGAATGAGAGTCAGAGAGACACAGGGGAATGAGATTCAGAGAGACACAGGGGAATGAGAGTCAGAGACACAGGGGAATGAGAGTCAGAGAGACACCGGGGAATGAGAGTCAGAGAGACACCGGGGAATGAGAGTCAGAGAGACACAGGGGAATGAGAGTCAGAGAGACACAGGGGAATGAGAGTCAGAGAGACAGGGGGATGAGAGCCAGAGAGGCAGGGGGATGAGAGCCAGAGAGACAGGGGGATGAGAGCCAGAGAGACAGGGGGATGAGAGTCAGAGAAACAGGGGAATGAGAGTCAGAGAAACAGGGGAATGAGAGTCAGAGAGACAGGGGGATGAGAGCCAGAGAGACACAGGGGATGAGAGTCAGAGAAACAGGGGAATGATAGTCAGAGATACAGGGGAATGAGAGTCAGAGAGACAGCGGGATGAGAGTCAGAGAGACAGGGGGATGAGAGCCAGAAAGACAGGGGGATGAGAGTCAGAGAAACAGGGGAATGAGAGTCAGAGATACAGGGGGATGAGAGTCAGAGAGACAGGGTGATGAGAGTCAGAGAGACAGGGTGATGAGAGTCAGAGATACAGGGGAATGAGAGTTAGAGAGACAGGGGGATGAGTCAGAGAGACAGGGGGATGAGAGTCAGAGAGACAGGGGAATGAGAGTCAGAGAGACAGGGGAATAAGAGTCAGCTAGAAGACACATAACCCATAATGATATGCAAAACATAACATTTATATTAGCACCATTAATCAAATCAGTGTGTGGTATTTGACTGCTGTTGTTTTTATGTACCATCTTTTGTCTGATGTATTGGGTTATGCTGGTAGCCCTTTGGAAACCAATGAAGCATTATATTATCCATGTTTGGTAGGTGTACTGTACCACAGGGCCACGCAGGCTCTCTGACATGAGACAGTGGGTTCTTATGGATGCCTGTGTGGACGCCTGCCTGTACATCCCGATCTCATCTCACCCACCCACAGCAGCAGTCCTCATAAGGCCTAGCCCACTGAGTCAGTGAGTAACTTACTTCTGTCCTCTGCTCAGATCTGGAGTGGGTGAACGGCGTCATCCCCACACACACACACTCACTCCTCCCCCCTCTTCAGCTCCGACAAAGAGGAGCATCCGGTAAACCCCCTATTATAACACTCTGGTACAACCTCACCTCGGCATGTAAAATTACGGCAGAACATCTCTCTATCACAGCAGCATCCACATCAATCCATGTATTCATCCTCATCTCAATCTCTTTAAAAATCCCTTAAACTCCCCTTATCGCCTCAGACGGCCCCTTCAAAAAACAATCACAAAAGAATAACCTAACATAGCAGGCGTAAAAAAAATGCCTGAAACTAGATCCCCTACATACTGGTCTGAAACTAGATCCCCTACAAACTGCTCTGAAACTAGATCCCCTACATACTGGTCTGAAACTAGATCCCCTACACACTGGTCTGAAACTAAATCCCCTACATACTGGTCTGAAACTAGATCCCCTACATACTGGTCTGAGACTAGATCCCCATACATACTGGTCTGAAACTAGATCCCCTAGATACTGGCCTGAAACTAGATCCCCTACATACTGGTCTGAATCTAGATCCCCTATAAACTGGTTTAAAACTAGATCCCCTAGAAACTGGTCTGAAACTAGATCCAATACAAACTGGTCTGAAACTAGATCCAATACAAACTGGTCTGAAACTAGATCCCCTATAAACTGGTTTAAACTAGATCCCCTACAAACTGGTCTGAAACTAGATCCAATACAAACTGGTCTGAAACTAGATCCCCTACATATTGGTCTGAAACTAGATCCCCTACATACTGGTCTGAAACTAGATCCCCTACATGCTGGTCTGAAATTAGATCCCCTACATACTGTTCTGAAACTAGATCCCCTACATATTGGTCTGAAACTAGATCCCCTACATACTGGTCTGAAACTAGATCCCCTACATACTGGTCTGAAATTAGATCGCCTACATACTGGGCTGAAACTAGATCCCCTACATACTGATCAGAAACTAGATCCCCTACATACTGGCCTGAAACTAGATCCCCTACACACTGGTCTGAAACTAGATCCCCCTACATACTGGTCTGAAACTAGATCCCCTACACACTGGTCTGAAACTAGATCCCCTACACACTGGCCTGAAACTAGATCCTCAACATACTGGTCTGAAACTAGAACCCCTACATACTGTTCTGAAACTAGATCCCCTACATACTGGTCTGAAACTAGATCCCCTACATACTGGTCTGAAACGAGATCCCCTACATACTGTTCTGAAACTAGATCCCCCACATACTGTTCTGAAACTAGATACCCCTACATACTGGTCTGAAACTAGATCCCTTACATACTGGTCGGAAACTAGATACCCCTACATTCTGGTCTGAAACTAGATGCCCTACATACTGTTCTGAAACTAGATGCTCTACACACTGGCCTGAAACTAGATGCTCTACACACTGGCCTGAAACTAGATCCCCTACACACTAGTCTGAAACTAGATCCCCTACACACTAGTCTGAAACTAGATCCCCTACATATTGGTCTGAAACTAGATCCCCTACATACTGTTCTGAAACTAGATCCCCTACATACTGGTCTGAAATTAGATCGCCTACATACTGGCCTGAAACTAGATCCCCTACATACTGATCAGAAACTAGATCCCCTACATACTGGCCTGAAACTAGATCCCCTACACACTGGTCTGAAACTAGATCCCCCTACATACTGGCCTGAAACTAGATCCCCTACATACTGTTCTGAAACTAGATCCCCCTACATACTGGTCTGAAACTAGATCCCCTACACACTGGCCTGAAACTAGATCCCCTACATACTGATCAGAAACTAGATCCCCTAAATACTGGCCTGAAACTAGATCCCCTACACACTGGTCTGAAACTAGATCCCCCTACATACTGATCAGAAACTAGATCCCCTACAAACTGGCCTGAAACTAGATCCCCTACAAACTGGTCTGAAACTAGATACCCATACATTCTGGTCTGAAACTAGATCCCCTACAAACGGTCCTGAAACTAGATCCCCTACAAACTGGCCTGAAACTAGATACCCATACATATTGGTCTGAAACTAGATACCCCTACATACTGGTCTGAAACTAGATCCCCTACATACTGGTCTGAAACTAGATCCCTTACATACTGGTCAGAAACTAGAACCCCTACATACTGGTCTGAAATTAGATCCCCTACATACTGTTCTGAAACTAGATCCCCTACACACTGGCCTGAAACTAGATCCCCTACACACTAGTCTGAAATTAGATCCCCTACATACTGTTCTGAAACTAGATCCCCTACATACTAGTCTGAAACTAGATCCCCTACAAACTGGTCTGAAACTAGATCCCCTACACACTAGTCTGAAACGAGATCCCCTACATACTAGTCTGAAACTAGATCCCCTACATACTGTTCTGAAACTACATCCCCCACATACTGTTCTGAAACTAGATCCCCCAAATACTGGTCTGAAACTAGATCCCCTACACACTGTTCTGAAACTAGATACCCCTACATACTGGCCTGAAACTAGATCCCCTACATACTGGTCTGAAATTAGATCGCCTACATACTGGCCTGAAACTAGATCCCCTACATACTGATCAGAAACTAGATCCCCTACATACTGGCCTGAAACTAGATCCCCTACACACTGGTCTGAAACTAGATCAACCTACATACTGGTCTGAAACTAGATCCCCTACACACTGTTCTGAAACTAGATCCCCTACACACTGGCCTGGAACTAGATCCCCTACATACTGGTCTGAAACTAGAACCCCTACATACTGTTCTGAAACTAGATCCCCTACATACTGGTCTGAAACTAGATCCCCTACATACTGGTCTGAAACGAGATCCCCTACATACTGGCCTGAAACGAGATCCCCTACATACTGGCCTGAAACTAGATCCCCTACACACTGTTCTGAAACTAGATCCCCTACATATTGGTCTGAAACTAGATCCCCTACATACTGGTCTGAAACTATATCCCCTACATATTGGTCTGAAACTAGATCCCTTACATACTGGACTGAAACTAGATCCCCTACATACTGGTCTGAAACTAGATCCCCTACATACTGGTCTGCAACTAGATCCCTTACATACTGGTCTGAAACGAGATCCCCTACATACTGGCCTGAAACGAGATCCCCTACATACTGGCCTGAAACGAGATCCCCTACATACTGGCCTGAAACTAGATCCCCTACACACTGTTCTGAAACTAGATCCCCCTACATACTGGTCTGAAACTAGAACCCCTACACACTGTTCTGAAACTAGATCCCCTACACACTGGCCTGAAACTAGATCCCCTACATACTGGTCTGAAACTAGAACCCCTACATACTGTTCTGAAACTAGATCCCCTACATACTGGTCCGAAACTAGATACCCTACATACTGTTCTGAAACTAGATCCCCTACATACTGGCCTGAAACTAGATCCCCCTACATACTGGTCGGAAACTAGATCCCCTACATACTGGTCTGAAACTAGATCCCCTACATACTGGACTGAAACTAGATCCCTTACATACTGGTCAGAAACTAGTACCCCTACATACTGGCCTGAAACTAGATCGCCTACATACTGGCCTGAAACTAGTTCCCCTACATACGGGTCTGAAATTAGATCGCCTACATACTGGCCTGAAACTAGTTCCCCTACATACTGGTCTGAAATTAGATCGCCTACATACTGATCAGAAACTAGATCCCCTACATACTGATCAGAAACTAGATCCCCTACATACTGGCCTGAAACTAGATCCCCTACACACTGGTCTGAAACTAGATCCCCCTACATACTGGTCTGAAACTAGATCCCCTACACACTGGTCTGAAACTAGATCCCCTACACACTGGCCTGAAACTAGATCCTCAACATACTGGTCTGAAACTAGAACCCCTACATACTGTTCTGAAACTAGATCCCCTACATACTGGTCTGAAACTAGATCCCCTACATACTGGTCTGAAACGAGATCCCCTACATACTGTTCTGAAACTAGATCCCCCACATACTGTTCTGGAACTAGATACCCCTACATACTGGTCTGAAACTAGATCCCTTACATACTGGTCGGAAACTAGATACCCCTACATTCTGGTCTGAAACTAGATGCCCTACATACTGTTCTGAAACTAGATGCTCTACACACTGGCCTGAAACTAGATGCTCTACACACTGGCCTGAAACTAGATCCCCTACACACTAGTCTGAAACTAGATCCCCTACACACTAGTCTGAAACTAGATCCCCTACATATTGGTCTGAAACTAGATCCCCTACATACTGGTCTGAAATTAGATCGCCTACATACTGGCCTGAAACTAGATCCCCTACATACTGATCAGAAACTAGATCCCCTACATACTGGCCTGAAACTAGATCCCCTACAGACTGGTCTGAAACTAGATCCCCCTACATACTGGCCTGAAATTAGATCCCCTACATACTGTTCTGAAACTAGATCCCCCTACATACTGGTCTGAAACTAGATCCCCTACACACTGGCCTGAAACTAGATCCCCTACATACTGATCAGAAACTAGATCCCCTAAATACTGGCCTGAAACTAGATCCCCTACACACTGGTCTGAAACTAGATACCCATACATTCTGGTCTGAAACTAGATCCCCTACAAACGGTCCTGAAACTAGATCCCCTACAAACTGGCCTGAAACTAGATACCCATACATATTGGTCTGAAACTAGATACCCCTACATACTGGTCTGAAACTAGATCCCCTACATACTGGTCTGAAACTAGATCCCTTACATACTGGTCAGAAACTAGAACCCCTACATACTGGTCTGAAATTAGATCCCCTACATACTGTTCTGAAACTAGATCCCCTACACACTGGCCTGAAACTAGATCCCCTACACACTAGTCTGAAATTAGATCCCCTACATACTGTTCTGAAACTAGATCCCCTACATACTAGTCTGAAACTAGATCCCCTACAAACTGGTCTGAAACTAGATCCCCTACACACTAGTCTGAAACTAGATCCCCTACACACTAGTCTGAAACTAGATCCCCTACATATTGGTCTGAAACTAGATCCCCTACATACTGGTCTGAAATTAGATCGCCTACATACTGGCCTGAAACTAGATCCCCTACATACTGATCAGAAACTAGATCCCCTACATACTGGCCTGAAACTAGATCCCCTACACACTGGTCTGAAACTAGATCCCCCTACATACTGGCCTGAAACTAGATCCCCTACATACTGTTCTGAAACTAGATCCCCCTACATACTGGTCTGAAACTAGATCCCCTACACACTGGCCTGAAACTAGATCCCCTACATACTGATCAGAAACTAGATCCCCTAAATACTGGCCTGAAACTAGATCCCCTACACACTGGTCTGAAACTAGATACCCATACATTCTGGTCTGAAACTAGATCCCCTACAAACGGTCCTGAAACTAGATCCCCTACAAACTGGCCTGAAACTAGATACCCATACATATTGGTCTGAAACTAGATACCCCTACATACTGGTCTGAAACTAGATCCCCTACATACTGGTCTGAAACTAGATCCCTTACATACTGGTCAGAAACTAGAACCCCTACATACTGGTCTGAAATTAGATCCCCTACATACTGTTCTGAAACTAGATCCCCTACACACTGGCCTGAAACTAGATCCCCTACACACTAGTCTGAAATTAGATCCCCTACATACTGTTCTGAAACTAGATCCCCTACATACTAGTCTGAAACTAGATCCCCTACAAACTGGTCTGAAACTAGATCCCCTACACACTAGTCTGAAACGAGATCCCCTACATACTAGTCTGAAACTAGATCCCCTACATACTGTTCTGAAACTACATCCCCCACATACTGTTCTGAAACTAGATCCCCCAAATACTGGTCTGAAACTAGATCCCCTACACACTGTTCTGAAACTAGATACCCCTACATACTGGCCTGAAACTAGATCCCCTACATACTGGTCTGAAATTAGATCGCCTACATACTGGCCTGAAACTAGATCCCCTACATACTGATCAGAAACTAGATCCCCTACATACTGGCCTGAAACTAGATCCCCTACACACTGGTCTGAAACTAGATCAACCTACATACTGGTCTGAAACTAGATCCCCTACACACTGTTCTGAAACTAGATCCCCTACACACTGGCCTGGAACTAGATCCCCTACATACTGGTCTGAAACTAGAACCCCTACATACTGTTCTGAAACTAGATCCCCTACATACTGGTCTGAAACTAGATCCCCTACATACTGGTCTGAAACGAGATCCCCTACATACTGGCCTGAAACGAGATCCCCTACATACTGGCCTGAAACGAGATCTCCTACATACTGGCCTGAAACTAGATCCCCTACACACTGTTCTGAAACTAGATCCCCTACATATTGGTCTGAAACTAGATCCCCTACATACTGGTCTGAAACTATATCCCCTACATATTGGTCTGAAACTAGATCCCTTACATACTGGACTGAAACTAGATCCCCTACATACTGGTCTGAAACTAGATCCCCTACATACTGGTCTGCAACTAGATCCCTTACATACTGGTCTGAAACGAGATCCCCTACATACTGGCCTGAAACGAGATCCCCTACATACTGGCCTGAAACGAGATCCCCTACATACTGGCCTGAAACTAGATCCCCTACACACTGTTCTGAAACTAGATCCCCCTACATACTGGTCTGAAACTAGAACCCCTACACACTGTTCTGAAACTAGATCCCCTACACACTGGCCTGAAACTAGATCCCCTACATACTGGTCTGAAACTAGAACCCCTACATACTGTTCTGAAACTAGATCCCCTACATACTGGTCCGAAACTAGATACCCTACATACTGTTCTGAAACTAGATCCCCTACATACTGGCCTGAAACTAGATCCCCCTACATACTGGTCGGAAACTAGATCCCCTACATACTGGTCTGAAACTAGATCCCCTACATACTGGACTGAAACTAGATCCCTTACATACTGGTCAGAAACTAGTACCCCTACATACTGGCCTGAAACTAGATCGCCTACATACTGGCCTGAAACTAGTTCCCCTACATACGGGTCTGAAATTAGATCGCCTACATACTGGCCTGAAACTAGTTCCCCTACATACTGGTCTGAAATTAGATCGCCTACATACTGATCAGAAACTAGATCCCCTACATACTGATCAGAAACTAGATCCCCTACATACTGGCCTGAAACTAGATCCCCTACACACTGGTCTGAAACTAGATCCCCCTACATACTGGTCTGAAACTAGATCACCTACATACTGGTCTGAAACTAGAACCCCTACATACTGTTCTGAAACTAGATCCCCTACATACTGGTCTTAAACTAGATCCCCTACATACTGGTCTGAAACGAGATCCCCTACATACTGGCCTGAAACGAGATCCCCTACATACTGGCCTGAAACGAGATCCCCTACATACTGGCCTGAAACTAGATCCCCTACACACTGTTCTGAAACTAGATCCCCTACATATTGGTCTGAAACTAGATCCCCTACATACTGGTCTGAAACTATATCCCCTACATATTGGTCTGAAACTAGATCCCTTACATACTGGACTGAAACTAGATCCCCTACATACTGGTCTGAAATTAGATCCCCTACATACTGTTCTGAAACTAGATCCAATACATACTGGACTGAAACTAGATCCCCTACATACTGGTCTGAAACTAGATCCCCTACATACTGGTCTGCAACTAGATCCCTTACATACTGGTCTGAAACGAGATCCCCTACATACTGGCCTGAAACGAGATCCCCTACATACTGGCCTGAAACGAGATCCCCTACATACTGGCCTGAAACTAGATCCCCTACACACTGTTCTGAAACTAGATCCCCCTACATACTGGTCTGAAACTAGAACCCCTACATACTGTTCTGAAACTAGATCCCCTACATACTGGTCCGAAACTAGATACCCTACATACTGTTCTGAAACTAGATCCCCTACATACTGGCCTGAAACTAGATCCCCCTACATACTGGTCGGAAACTAGATCCCCTACATACTGGTCTGAAACTAGATCCCCTACATACTGGACTGAAACTAGATCCCTTACATACTGGTCAGAAACTAGTACCCCTACATACTGGCCTGAAACTAGATCGCCTACATACTGGCCTGAAACTAGTTCCCCTACATACGGGTCTGAAATTAGATCGCCTACATACTGGCCTGAAACTAGTTCCCCTACATACTGGTCTGAAATTAGATCGCCTACATACTGATCAGAAACTAGATCCCCTACATACTGATCAGAAACTAGATCCCCTACATACTGGCCTGAAACTAGATCCCCTACACACTGGTCTGAAACTAGATCCCCCTACATACTGGTCTGAAACTAGATCACCTACATACTGGTCTGAAACTAGAACCCCTACATACTGTTCTGAAACTAGATCCCCTACATACTGGTCTTAAACTAGATCCCCTACATACTGGTCTGAAACGAGATCCCCTACATACTGGCCTGAAACGAGATCCCCTACATACTGGCCTGAAACGAGATCCCCTACATACTGGCCTGAAACTAGATCCCCTACACACTGTTCTGAAACTAGATCCCCTACATATTGGTCTGAAACTAGATCCCCTACATACTGGTCTGAAACTATATCCCCTACATATTGGTCTGAAACTAGATCCCTTACATACTGGACTGAAACTAGATCCCCTACATACTGGTCTGAAATTAGATCCCCTACATACTGTTCTGAAACTAGATCCAATACATACTGGCCTGAAACTAGATCCCCTACACACTAGTCTGAAACTAGATCCCCTACAAACTGGCCTGAAACTAGATCCCCTACAAACTGGCCTGAAACTAGAACCCCTACATACTGTTCTGAAATTAAATCCCCTACATACTGTTCTGAAACTAGATCCACTACATATTGGTCTGAAATTAGATACCCCTACATACTGGTCTGAAACTAGATCCCCTACATACTGGTCAGAAACTAGAACCCCTACATACTGTTCTGAAATTAAATCCCCTACATACTGTTCTGAAACTAGATTCCCTACATATTGGTCTGAAACTAGATCCCCTACAAACTGGTCTGAAACTAGATCCCCTACACACTAGTCTGAAACGAGATCCCCTAAATACTGGTCTGAAACTAGATCCCCTAAATACTGTTCTGAAACTAGAACCCCTACATACTGGTCTGAAACTAGATCCCCTACATACTGTTCTGAAACTAGATCCCCCACATACTGTTCTGAAACTAGATATTCTCCATACTGGTCTGAAACTAGATCCCCTACATACTGGTCGGAAACTAGATACCCCTACATACTGGTCAGAAACTAGAACTCCTACATACTGGTCTGAAACTAGATCCCCTACATACTGTTCTGAAACTAGATCCTCTACACACTGGCCTGAAACTAGATCCCCTACACAATAGTCTGAAACTAGATCCCCTACATACTGGTCTGAAACTAGATCCCCTACATATTGGTCTGAAACAAGATCCCCTACATACTGGTCTGAAACTAGATCCCCTACATACTGTTCTGAAATTAGATCGCCTACATACTGGCCTGAAACTAGATCCCCTACATACTGATCAGAATCTAGATCCCCTACATACTGGCCTGAAACTATAACCCCTACATACTGGTCAGAAACTAGATCCCCCTACATACTGATCTGAAGCTAGATCCCCTACATACTGGTCTGAAACTAGATCGCCTACATACTGGCCTGAAACTAGTTCCCCTACATACTGGTCTGAAATTAGATCGCCTACATACTGATCAGAAACTAGATCCCCTACATACTGATCAGAAACTAGATCCCCTACATACTGGCCTGAAACTAGATCCCCTACACACTGGTCTGAAACTAGATCCCCCTACATACTGGTCTGAAACTAGATCACCTACATACTGGTCTGAAACTAGAACCCCTACATACTGTTCTGAAACTAGATCCCCTACATACTGGTCTTAAACTAGATCCCCTACATACTGGTCTGAAACGAGATCCCCTACATACTGGCCTGAAACGAGATCCCCTACATACTGGCCTGAAACGAGATCCCCTACATACTGGCCTGAAACTAGATCCCCTACACACTGTTCTGAAACTAGATCCCCTACATATTGGTCTGAAACTAGATCCCCTACATACTGGTCTGAAACTATATCCCCTACATATTGGTCTGAAACTAGATCCCTTACATACTGGACTGAAACTAGATCCCCTACATACTGGTCTGAAATTAGATCCCCTACATACTGTTCTGAAACTAGATCCAATACATACTGGCCTGAAACTAGATCCCCTACACACTAGTCTGAAACTAGATCCCCTACAAACTGGCCTGAAACTAGATCCCCTACAAACTGGCCTGAAACTAGAACCCCTACATACTGTTCTGAAATTAAATCCCCTACATACTGTTCTGAAACTAGATCCCCTACATATTGGTCTGAAATTAGATACCCCTACATACTGGTCTGAAACTAGATCCCCTACATACTGGTCAGAAACTAGAACCCCTACATACTGTTCTGAAATTAAATCGCCTACATACTGTTCTGAAACTAGATCCCCTACATATTGGTCTGAAACTAGATCCCCTACAAACTGGTCTGAAACTAGATCCCCTACACACTAGTCTGAAACGAGATCCCCTAAATACTGGTCTGAAACTAGATCCCCTAAATACTGTTCTGAAACTAGATCCCCCTACATACTGGTCTGAAACTAGATCCCCTACATACTGTTCTGAAACTAGATCCCCCACATACTGTTCTGAAACTAGATATTCTCCATACTGGTCTGAAACTAGATCCCCTACATACTGGTCGGAAACTAGATACCCCTACATACTGGTCAGAAACTAGAACTCCTACATACTGGTCTGAAACTAGATCCCCTACATACTGTTCTGAAACTAGATCCTCTACACACTGGCCTGAAACTAGATCCCCTACACAATAGTCTGAAACTAGATCCCCTACATACTGGTCTGAAACTAGATCCCCTACATATTGGTCTGAAACTAGATCCCCTACATACTGGACTGAAACTAGATCCCCTACATACTGGTCTGAAATTAGATCCCCTACATACTGTTCTGAAACTAGATCCAATACATACTGGCCTGAAACTAGATCCCCTACACACTAGTCTGAAACTAGATCCCCCTACAAACTGGCCTGAAACTAGATCCCCTACAAACTGGCCTGAAACTAGATACCCCTACATATTGGTCTGAAACTAGATACCCCTACATACTGGTCTGAAACTAGATCCCCTACATACTGGTCAGAAACTAGAACCCCTACATACTGGTCTGAAATTAGATCCCCTACATACTGTTCTGAAACTAGATCCCCTACATATTGGTCTGAAACTAGATCCCCTACAAACTGGTCTGAAACTAGATCCCCTACACACTAGTCTGAAACGAGATCCCCTAAATACTGGTCTGAAACTAGATCCCCTACATACTGTTCTTAAACTAGATACCCCTACATACTGGTCTGAAACTAGATCCCCCTACATACTGGTCTGAAACTAGATCCCCTACATACTGTTCTGAAACTAGATCCCCCACATACTGATCTGAAACTAGATATTCTCCATACTGTTCTGAAACTAGATCCCCTACATACTGGTCGGAAACTAGAACTCCTACATACTGGTCTGAAACTAGATCCCCTACATACTGTTCTGAAACTAGATCCTCTACACACTGGCCTGAAACTAGATCCCCTACACAATAGTCTGAAACTAGATCCCCTACATACTGGTCTGAAACTAGATCCCCTACATATTGGTCTGAAACTAGATCCCCTACATACTGATCAGAATCTAGATCCCCTACATACTGGCCTGAAACTATAACCCCTACATACTGGTCAGAAACTAGATCCCCCTACATACTGATCTGAAACTAGATCCCCTACATACTGGTCTGAAACTAGATCGCCTACATACTGGCCTGAAACTAGTTCCCCTACATACTGGTCTGAAATTAGATCGCCTACATACTGATCAGAAACTAGATCCCCTACATACTGATCAGAAACTAGATCCCCTACATACTGGCCTGAAACTAGATCCCCTACACACTGGTCTGAAACTAGATCCCCCTACATACTGGTCTGAAACTAGATCACCTACATACTGGTCTGAAACTAGAACCCCTACATACTGTTCTGAAACTAGATCCCCTACATACTGGTCTTAAACTAGATCCCCTACATACTGGTCTGAAACGAGATCCCCTACATACTGGCCTGAAACGAGATCCCCTACATACTGGCCTGAAACGAGATCCCCTACATACTGGCCTGAAACTAGATCCCCTACACACTGTTCTGAAACTAGATCCCCTACATATTGGTCTGAAACTAGATCCCCTACATACTGGTCTGAAACTATATCCCCTACATATTGGTCTGAAACTAGATCCCTTACATACTGGACTGAAACTAGATCCCCTACATACTGGTCTGAAATTAGATCCCCTACATACTGTTCTGAAACTAGATCCAATACATACTGGCCTGAAACTAGATCCCCTACACACTAGTCTGAAACTAGATCCCCTACAAACTGGCCTGAAACTAGATCCCCTACAAACTGGCCTGAAACTAGAACCCCTACATACTGTTCTGAAATTAAATCCCCTACATACTGTTCTGAAACTAGATCCCCTACATATTGGTCTGAAACTAGATCCCCTACAAACTGGTCTGAAACTAGATCCCCTACACACTAGTCTGAAACGAGATCCCCTAAATACTGGTCTGAAACTAGATCCCCTAAATACTGTTCTGAAACTAGATCCCCCTACATACTGGTCTGAAACTAGATCCCCTACATACTGTTCTGAAACTAGATCCCCCACATACTGTTCTGAAACTAGATATTCTCCATACTGGTCTGAAACTAGATCCCCTACATACTGGTCGGAAACTAGATACCCCTACATACTGGTCAGAAACTAGAACTCCTACATACTGGTCTGAAACTAGATCCCCTACATACTGTTCTGAAACTAGATCCTCTACACACTGGCCTGAAACTAGATCCCCTACACAATAGTCTGAAACTAGATCCCCTACATACTGGTCTGAAACTAGATCCCCTACATATTGGTCTGAAACTAGATCCCCTACATACTGGACTGAAACTAGATCCCCTACATACTGGTCTGAAATTAGATCCCCTACACACTGTTCTGAAACTAGATCCAATACATACTGGCCTGAAACTAGATCCCCTACACACTAGTCTGAAACTAGATCCCCCTACAAACTGGCCTGAAACTAGATCCCCTACAAACTGGCCTGAAACTAGATACCCCTACATATTGGTCTGAAACTAGATACCCCTACATACTGGTCTGAAACTAGATCCCCTACATACTGGTCAGAAACTAGAACCCCTACATACTGGTCTGAAATTAGATCCCCTACATACTGTTCTGAAACTAGATCCCCTACATATTGGTCTGAAACTAGATCCCCTACAAACTGGTCTGAAACTAGATCCCCTACACACTAGTCTGAAACGAGATCCCCTAAATACTGGTCTGAAACTAGATCCCCTACATACTGTTCTTAAACTAGATACCCCTACATACTGGTCTGAAACTAGATCCCCCTACATACTGGTCTGAAACTAGATCCCCTACATACTGTTCTGAAACTAGATCCCCCACATACTGATCTGAAACTAGATATTCTCCATACTGTTCTGAAACTAGATCCCCTACATACTGGTCTGAAACTAGAGCCCCTACATATTGGTCTGAAACTAGATCCCCTACATACTGGTCTGAAACTAGATCCCCTACATACTGGTCTGAAATTAGATCGCCTACATACTGGCCTGAAACTAGATCCCCTACATACTGATCAGAAACTAGATCCCCTACATACTGGCCTGAAACTAGATCCCCTACACACTGGTCTGAAACTAGATCCCCTACATACTGGTCAGAAACTAGATCCCCTACACACTGTTCTGAAACTAGATCCCCCTACATACTAGTCTGAAACTAGATCCCCTACACACTGTTCTGAAACTAGATCCCCTACATACTGGCCTGAAACTAGATCCCCTACATACTGATCAGAAACTAGATCCCCTACATACTGGCCTGAAACTAGATCCCCTACACACTGGTCTGAAACTAGATCCCCCTACATACTGATCAGAAACTAGATCCACTACAAACTGGCCTGAAACTAGATCCCCTACAAACTGGCCTGAAACTAGATACCCATACATACTGGTCTGAAACTAGATCCCTTACAAACTGGCCTGAAACTAGATCCCCTACAAACTGGCCTGAAACTAGATACCCCTACATATTGGTCTGAAACTAGATCCCCTACATACTGGTCTGAAACTAGATCCCTTACATACTGGTCAGAAACTAGAACTTCTACATACTGGTCTGAAATTAGATCCCCTACATACTGTTCTGAAACTAGATCCCCTACACACTGGCCTGAAACTAGATCCCCTACACACTAGTCTGAAATTAGATCCCCTACATACTGTTCTGAAACTAGATCCCCTACATATTGGTCTGAAACTAGATCCCCTACAAACTGGTCTGAAACTAGATCCCCTACACACTAGTCTGAAACGAGATCCCCTACATACTGGTCTGAAACTAGATCCCCTACATACTGGTCTGAAACTAGATCCCCTCCATACTGGCCTGAAACTAGATCCCCTACATACTTGTCTGAAACTAGATCCCCTACACACTGTTCTGAAACTAGATCCCCTACATACTGGTCTGAAACTAGATCTCCTACACACTGTTCTGAAACTAGATCCCCTACATACTGGTCTGAAACTAGATCCCCATACATACTGGTCTGAAACTATAACCCCTACATACTGGTCTGAAACTAGATCCCCTACATACGGGTCTGAAACTAGATCCCCTACGTACTGGCCTGAAACTAGATCCCCCACATACTGTTCTGAAACTAGATATTCTCCATACTGTTCTGAAACTAGATCCCCTACATACTGGTCGGAAACTAGATACCCCTACATACTGGTCAGAAACTAGAACTCCTACATACTGGTCTGAAACTAGATCCCCTACATACTGTTCTGAAACTAGATCCTCTACACACTGGCCTGAAACTAGATCCCCTACACAATAGTCTGAAACTAGATCCCCTACATACTGGTCTGAAACTAGATCCCCTACATATTGGTCTGAAACTAGATCCCCTACATACTGGTCTGAAACTAGATCCCCTACATACTGGTCTGAAATTAGATCGCCTACATACTGGCCTGAAACTAGATCCCCTACATACTGATCAGAAACTAGATCCCCTACATACTGGCCTGAAACTAGATCCCCTACACACTGGTCTGAAACTAGATCCCCTACATACTGGTCTGAAACTAGATCCCCTACACACTGTTCTGAAACTAGATCCCCCTACACACTAGTCTGAAACTAGATCCCCTACACACTGTTCTGAAACTAGATCCCCTACATACTGGCCTGAAACTAGATCCCCTACATACTGATCAGAAACTAGATCCCCTACATACTGGCCTGAAACTAGATCCCCTACACACTGGTCTGAAACTAGATCCCCCTACATACTGATCAGAAACTAGATCCACTACAAACTGGCCTGAAACTAGATCCCCTACAAACTGGCCTGAAACTAGATACCCATACATACTGGTCTGAAACTAGATCCCTTACAAACTGGCCTGAAACTAGATCCCCTACAAACTGGCCTGAAACTAGATACCCCTACATATTGGTCTGAAACTAGATCCCCTACATACTGGTCTGAAACTAGATCCCTTACATACTGGTCAGAAACTAGAACTTCTACATACTGGTCTGAAATTAGATCCCCTACATACTGTTCTGAAACTAGATCCCCTACACACTGGCCTGAAACTAGATCCCCTACACACTAGTCTGAAATTAGATCCCCTACATACTGTTCTGAAACTAGATCCCCTACATATTGGTCTGAAACTAGATCCCCTACAAACTGGTCTGAAACTAGATCCCCTACACACTAGTCTGAAACGAGATCCCCTACATACTGGTCTGAAACTAGATCCCCTACATACTGGCCTGAAACTAGATCCCCTACATACTTGTCTGAAACTAGATCCCCTACACACTGTTCTGAAACTAGATCCCCTACATACTGGTCTGAAACTAGATCTCCTACACACTGTTCTGAAACTAGATCCCCTACATACTGGTCTGAAACTAGATCCCCATACATACTGGTCTGAAACTATAATCCCTACATACTGGTCTGAAACTAGATCCCCTACATACGGGTCTGAAACTAGATCCCCTACGTACTGGCCTGAAACTAGATCCCCTACATACGGGTCAGAAACTAGATCCCCTACATACTGGTCTGAAACGAGATCCCCTACATACTGGTCTGAAACTAGATCCCCTACATACTGGCCTGAACCTAGAACCCCTACATACTGGTCTGAAACTAGATCCCCTACATACTGATCTGAAACTAGATCCCCTACATACTGGTCTGAAACTAGATCCCCTACATACTGGTCTGAAATTAGATCCCCTACATACTGGTCTGAAACTAGATCCCCTACATACTGGTCTGAAACTAGATCCCCTACATACTGGTCTGAAACTAGATCACCTACAAACTGGTCTGAAACTAGATCCCCTACATACTGGTCTGAAACTAGATCCCCTACATACTGGTCTGAAACTAGATTCCCTACATACTGGTCTGAAACTAGATCCCCTACATACTGGTCTGAAACTAGATCCCCTATAAACTGGTCTGAAACTAGATCCCCTACATATTGGTCTGAAACTAGATTCCATACATACTGGTCTTGACAAGAAGAAAAAAAGTGTTGAGAAGTTCTCTTCTGCACTGTTCAACCAATCCAGTAAATGTGGAGGAGGAGTTAAGATGGCGTGTCGCCTTGTTAACGTCCAAAAGAGGAAGTCGCGTCACAGGCTCTCTTCCCATTTCCTCCAGGACAATACAGTGTTATACAACACAGTACACAGAGAAGTGTAATCAGCAATGCGTCATCACTTACCTGGGATGACAGAGTCAATGCAGACAGGGGCATGGCCTCTCAGGGTGAACCCAAAACTCTTCTTCCCTCTGTAAACCCTCACTGTCCTTGGGGGAGCACGGAGGCTGAGGAAACAAAGTCTTTATTCCTTTCTGACAGATATTTGTATCAATAGTTGTAGTGGTAGAAGATATGGTTGTAGCAATGTAGTTGTAATATTCAGGAACTACATTACTACCACTGTTGTGTAATGATGTTTAATCAATGGGCTTTCATAAATACAGCTTTCAACTGTATTTATGAAGTACCACTGGACGTTTTGAATAGTGTTCTCCACAGTAACTAGCAATCAATTCATATTATTATGCCCACATCATTCTGTGTCTTTTGTAACGTGAATGCAACCAAATATAAAACAATAAAAGAATGTAAAGGAGTAAATAGAAAAGTAGCTAGTGTGTCCAGTTGGAATACCACATAACAGGTATAATTTCTAGCTCAGACAGAGATGTCTCTGTTTTCTGGCTCCCAGAAAGAACCATCAACGACTGGGATGGAGATATCACAGTTGCCATGGAAACTACTCAAGGCAACATGGTAAGATATAAACAGAGGTCCATAAAGCAGAACAAGAAGCAGAGAGGAATCCGGTAAAATCCATTATTTGATCATCTTTATGCTTGTTATGTGATATGGGGACAGATGAGAAAAATTCTAATGCGGTTTAAGAGTAATAATAATGGTAATAAGAGGCACAGAGTAAGAGGGTAGGCTCAGCACTGCAAAGCACTGGATATAAGAGACTGGAGAGTTAGAAAAGGTGAAGAAAACAGATATCTAACCTCTCTCCCCATCTAGCATTAGTACTTTCTATACATCAATACCATAACCCAAGAAACAGCACAGAAGAGGAGCTGAATACTGAAAACGTGATGTGGATGATCCAATGAACAATCAATCAAATAACCTATCATCACTAGAGAATTCAATATTGAATATCACTTTTCCATACTGACGTGAAACCTTATACCTCGAAAGGCAGTTTACCATAAACAATAGTGTATCAATTAGTTCCACATAACACCAAAGGTGCCCATTGATAGAGCCTGGCAGCAGGTCAGTGAGAGATCTTGACTGTACAAGCAGGTTCCTGTCTGTCCTACATGTGATGGAGGCTATGGTAATCAGAGTCGCAGCTAATCTCCTATCTAATACCATGGGCTGTCTCTTACTGTTACTGTATATGAGCTGTCAAGGTGATTACACAGGACATATCCTAATGAGCAGCATTTTGGAATAACACTGGCCATGGGCAGCGGGAAGGAGTAGGGAGGGCTGTTGGTAAAACATGGACTGGAGTCTACCATAAAGTCTATCTGTAAAACTGGCATGGAGTGGTGTGACGATGTTAACCCTACATCCAACCTGGTCTCATTTAAAAAAATATATGTTTTAACCTTTATTTAACTAGGCAAGTCAGTTAACCTGTTGAGGCTAGGGGGTGCTGTTGTCACTATTTATGTAAATCGTGTAATTTTTGAAACGGCTTCCTACTAAATTCTTGATCGTACAATATGCATTTTATTATTATTATTGGATAGAAAACAGTCTCTGGTTTCTATAGCCGTTGAAATTTTGTCTCTGAGTGGAACAGAACTCATTCTACAGCAATTTCCCTGACATGGAGTCAGATTTCACACATTTTGGCCCCTGATCTGGAGTCAGTTTAAAGGCCACTGTTATTGCTATGAGCATACAGACACTGCTTACGTCTTCCCCTGGATGCCTTTACGTGATGACGATTTGAATGGTATCGATTGCGCAATCACAGCCCCTATAAAACAAAAACACGTGTAGGTAGGAACTCTTTTCCAGATGCGTCATGCGCGCGGTGGACACCGACCTGCACTTTTTCCAAGCACTAGTGAAGCCAGTTATATTTCTCCGGTCATGTTTCTACTCGTTATAGGAGTTAAAAACATCATAAGGTAGTTAATTTAAACCGTTTTATAGCAATTTATTTCCGTTTAGTGCGATTTTGGGACATTTATTTCTGAGACACTGTGAATCTCTGGGCACGGTTCCAGTTCATGCCAAACGCAATGGGCATTTCGACATGGCAAGAGGACAGCTTTCGACCAAAAGACGATTAGACCCAAGAAAGGATTCTTTGCCCAAGATTCTGATGGAAGAACAGCTCAAAGTAGGAACAATTTATTATGATAAATCGTGTTTCTGTCGAGAAATGTTAATCGCTTAGGACGCCATATTGTTTGACGTAGCTTTGCTTGGCGCAAACTGTATTGAAAAGTAAGGATAATTTAAAAAATGTAAATCAGCGATTGTATTAAGAATTAAATTGTCTATCAATCGCTGTCCACCCTATATTTTTTAGTCACGTTTATGAGTATTTATGTATACGGCTAGATCCCTGTCTAATATGGCGCACGACATTGTCTGACCAGCTGGGCTACTTTTCTCATTGTCTAACCATGATTTTGGTGGCTAAATATGCACATTTTCGAACAAACTGTATATGGATTGTGAAATATGATGTTACAGGATTGTCATCGGAAGAATTCTGAGAAGGTTAGTGAAAAAATTAATATATTTTGGCGATGTTTACGTTATCGCTCTCTTTGGCTAGAATCAATGCTCTGGTAACGTTTGCATATGTGGTATGCTAATATAACGATTTATTGTGTTTTCGCTGTAAGACACTTAGAAAATCTGAAATATTGTCTGTATTCACAGGATCTGTGTCTTTCGATTAGTGTATGCTGTGTATTTTTACGAAATGTTTGATGATTAGTAATTAGGTAAACAGGTTGCTCTATATATTTATTCTAGTCCATTTGTGACGGTGGGTGCAATTGTAAACTATGACATCTACCTGAAATATGCACATTTTTCTAACAAAACCTATCCTATACCATAAATATGTTATCAGACTGTCATCTGATGAGTTTTTTTCTTGGTTAGTGGCTATCAATATCTTAGTTTAGCCGAATTGGTGATAGCTACTGGTGTTGGTGGACAAATAAAAGATGGTGTCTTATGCTAATGAGTTTAGCTAATAGATTTATATCTTTACATATTGTGTCTTCCCTGTAAAACATTTTAAAAATCGGACATGTTGGCTGGATCCACACGATCTGTGTCTTTCATTAGCTGTATTGGACTTTAATGTGTGAAAGTTAAATATTTAAAAAATATATATTTTTTGAATTTCGCGCTCTGCCTTTTCAGTGGAATGTGGGGGGGTGTGCCGCTAGCGGCACCCCAGTCCTAGACAGGTTTTAAGAACAAATTCTTATTTACAATGACGGCCTAGGAACAGTGGATTAACTGCCTTGTTCAGGGGCAGAACAACAGATTTTTACCTTGTCATAGCATTTTGTATAATTCTGTATGTAAATCCAAGACACTCCATTTAGTATGATATGTTACGTTTCGTATGGTATGTATTCATTTGTGGATGTCCATCACCCATTTCATATGATATGTTATGAATTACAATTCATATTATATGTTACGAATTTGCAAAATGTACAATATGTTACTAATTTGCAAACTGTAACAAAACATTAGCTAGCTGGCTAACGTTAGCTAGGCTAGAGGTTAGGGTTAGGGTTAAGGTTAGTGTTAAGTTTAGGAGTTAGGTTAAGGTTAGGGGAAGGGTTAGCTAAAAGGGTTAAGGTTAGGGTTAGAGTTAGGGGAGTGTTAGCTAAAAGGGCTAGCGATAGGAGAAGGGTTAGCTAACATGCTTAGTTGCAAAGTACCTAAAAAGTAGTACGAAGTTGAGCAATTGCTAATTAGCTAAAATGCTAAAGTTGTCTGTGATGAGAATTGAACTTGCGCTAGACGTTTGTGTTATACATCAACTCATCCACCCTAACCAACCACCGTACTTTGTTTTTTGCTTGTCTTATGTAACAATACCAAACGTAACATATCATACTAATTTGAGTTTCAAAGATTTACATATACTATGTTACGTCTAGTCAATGAGACCAGGCTGCTACAGCAGATAAACTGAGCTACTGTATGGCTTAGAGCTGAGCATACTGTATGTACTTGTATTTGTATTTATTATGGATCCCCATTAGCAATTCTTCCTGGGGTCTGGCAAAATTAAGGCAGTTATACAATTTTAAAAACATTACAAGATATGCATAACAGATTTCACAACACAGTAAGTGTGTGCCCTCAGGTCCCTACTCCACTACCACATATCTACAACACAAAATCCATATGTACGTGTGTGTATAGTGTGTATGTAATCATGTGTGTGTATGCATGCGTCTGTGCCTATGTTTGTGTTGCTTCACAGTCCCCGCTGTTCCATGCGGTGTTTTTCTATCTGTTTCTTGAATCACATTTTACTGATTGCATCACCTGATGTGGAATAGAGTTACATATAGTCATTGCTCTATGTAGTACTGTGAAGAGACCTCTGGTGGCATGTCTTGTGGGGTATGCATGGGTGTCCGAGCTGTGTGCTAGTCGTTTTTAACAGACAGCTCGTGCTTTCAACATATCAATACCTCTCACAAATGCAAGTAGTGATGAAGTTAATCCCTCCACTTTGAACCAGGAGAGATTGACATGCATATTATTAATGTTATCTCTCTATGTACATCCAAGAGTCAGCCGTGCTGCCCTGTTCTGAGCCAATTTCAATTTTCCTAAATCCCGCTTTGTGGGACCTGACCACACAACTGAACAGATGTCCAGGTGCAACAAAACTATGGCCTGTAGGACCTGCCTTGTTGATAGTGCTGTTAAGAAGGTAGAGTAGTGCTTTATTATGGACAGACTGCTCCCCATCTTAGCTACTGTTGTAGCAATATGTTTTGACCATGACAGTTTACAATCCAGTGTTACTCCAAGCAGTTTAATCACCTCAACTTGCTCAATTTCCACATTATTTATTACAAGATTTAGTTGAGGTTTAGGGTTTAGTGAACGATTTGTACCGAAAACAATGCTTGTAGTTTTAGAAATATTTAGGACTAACTAATTCCTTACCACCCATTCTGAAACTAACTGCAGCTCTTTGTTAAGTGTTTCAGTCATTTCAGTCTGTAGTAGCTGACGTGTATAGTGTTGAGTCATCCACATACATAGACACACTGGCTTTACTCAAAGCTTTACGCAGTGGCATGTCGTTAGTAAAGATTGAAAAAAGTATGGGGCCTAGACAGCTGCCCTGGGAAATTCCGGATTCTACCTAGATTATGTTGGAGAGGCTTTCATTAAAGAACACCCTCTGTGTTCTGTTAGACAGGTAACTCTTTATCCACAATATAGCAGGGGATGTAAAGCAATAACACACACACTACCGGTCAAAAGTTTTAGAACACCTACATTTAAAAAAAAAAATCTTTATTTAGCTATTCAAATTCTTATTTACAATGATGGCCTACCCCGGCCAAACCCGGACGACGCTGGGCCAATTGTGCGATCATGGCCAGATGTGATACAGCCTAGATTTGAACCAGGTTACTGTAGTGACGGCTCTTGCACTGAGATGCAGTGCCTTAGAATGCTGTGCCACTCGGGAGCCCCATTTAAGGGTTTTTGTTTATTTTTTACTATTTTCTACATTGTAGAATAATAGTGAAGACATCAAAACTGAAATAACATATGGAATCATGTAGTAACCAAAAAAGTGTTGAACAAATCAACATTTACTTTATATTTGAGATTCGTCAAATAGCCACCCTTTGCCTTGATGACAGCTTTGCACAATCTTGGCATTCTCAACCAGCTTCACCTGGAATGCTTTTCCAACAGTCTTGAAGGAGTTCCCACATATGCTGAGCACTTGTTGGCTGCTTTTCCTTTACTCTGCGGTCTGCATTATCCCAAACCATCTCAATTTGGTTGAGGTCGGTTATTGTGGAGGTCAGATCATCTGATGCAGCACTCCATCACTCAGCTTCTTGGTAAAATATCCCTTACACAGCCTGGAGGTGTGTTGGGTCATTGTCCTGTTGAAAAACAAATGATAGTCCCACTAAGCCAAAACCAGATGGGATGGCGTATCGCTGCAGAATGCTGTGGTAGCCATGCTAGGTAAGTGTGCCTTGAATTCTAAATAAATCACTGACAGTGTCACCAGCAAAGCACCCCCTCACCATAACACCTCCTCCTCCATGCTTTACGATGGAAAATACACATGCAGAGGTCATCCGTTCAACCACACCACGTCTCACAAAGACACAGCGATGGAACAACAAATCTCCAATTTGGACTCCAGACCAAAGGTGTAACGATGTGCGCTGAGAGACGGGAAGCAAATTCAGGGAGTGAGTGTTTTACTAAATAAACGCAACATAATACAAAACAAGAAACACGAACAACGCACAGACATGAAACTGAAACAGAAACAATAACGCCTGGGGAAGGAAACAAAGGGAGTGACATATATAGGGAAGGTAATCAGGGAAGTGATGCTGTCCAGGTGAGTCTGATGATGCGCAGGTGCGCGTAACAATGGTGACAGGTGTGCCATAATGAGCAGCCTGGTGACCTAGAAGCCAGAGAGGGAGAACATGTGACAAAAGGACACATTTCCACTGGTCTAATGTCCATTGCTCATGTTTCTTGGCCTAAGCAAGTCTCTTCTTGTTATTGGTGTCCTTTAGTCGTGGTTTCTTTGCAGCAATCGACCATGAAGGCTTGATTCATAAAGTCTCCTCTGAACAGTTGATGTAGAGATGTGTCTGTTACTTGAACTCTGTGAAGCATTTATTTGCGCTTACATTTCTGAGGCTGGTGACTACAATGCACTTCTCCTCTGCAGCAGAGGTAACTCTGGGTCTCCCTTTCCTGTGGCGGTCCTCATGAGAGCCAGTTTCATCATAGTGCTTGATGGTTTTTGTGACTGCACTTGAAGAAACTTTCAAAGTTCTTGAAATGTTCCGTATTGACTGACCTTCATGTCTTAAAGTAATGATGGACTGTCATTTCTTTTTGCTTATTTGAGCTGTTCTTGCCATAATATGGACTTGATCTTTTACCAAATAGGGCTATCTTCTGTATACCCCCCTACCTTGTCACAACACAACTGATTGGCTCAACGCATTAAGAAGGAAAGAAATTCCACAAATTAACTTTTAAGAAGGCACACCTGTTAATTGAAATGCATTTCAGGTGACTACCTCATAAAGCTGGTTGAGAGAATGCCAAGAGTGTGCAAAGCTGTCATCAAGGCAAAGGGTGGCTACTTTGAAGAATCTGAAGAAGAATATATTTTTATTTGTTTAACACTTTTTTGGTTACTACATGATTCCATACGTGTTATTTCATAGTTTTGGTGTCTTCACTATTATTCTACAACGTATAAAATAGTAAAAATATAGAAAAACCCTTGAATGAGTAGGTGTTCTAAAACTTTTGACCGGTAGTGTACATTTTTCCAGCCGCAGACTATGATCGATAATGTCAAAAGCTGCACTGAAGTCTACCAAAACAGCCCCCACTATCTTTTTATTATCGATTTCTCTTAGCCAATAATCAGTCATTTGTGTAAGTGTTATGCTTGTTGAATGTCCTTCCCTATAAGCGTGCCGAAAGTCTGTTTTTTTACTGTAAAATAGCATTGTATCTGGTCAAACACCATTTTTCAAATACTTTACTAGGGGTTGTTAACAGGCTGATTGGTTGGCTATTTGAGCCAGTAAAGGGGGCTTTACTATTCTTAGGTAGTGGAATGACTTTTGCGCACCCCCAGGCCTGAGGGCAAATACTTTCTAGTAGGCTTAAATCGAAGATATGGCAAATAGGAGTGGCAATATATTCCACTATTATCCTCAGTAATTTTCCATTCAAGTTGTCAGACCCCAGTGGCTTGACATTGTTGACAGACAACAACAATTCTTTCACCTCTTCCACACTCACTTTATGGAACTCTAAATTACAATGCTTGTCTTTCATAATTTGGTCAGATATACTTGGATCTGTAGTGTCAGCGTTTGTTGCTGGTATGTCATGCCTAAGTTTGCTAATCTTGCCAATGAAAAAAAAACATTAAAGTAGTTGGCAATATCAGTCGGTTTTGTGTTGAATGAGCTATCTGATTCAATGAATGATTAAGCTGAGTTTGCCAATTTTCCCAAAATGTAATTTAAGATGCTCCAAATCTTTTTACTATCATTCTTTATGTCATTTATCTTTGTTTCATAGTGTAGATTCTTCTTTTTATTCAGATTAGTCACATGATTTCTCAATTTGCAATATGTTTGCCAATCGGTTGTGCAGCCAGATGTATTTGCCATTCCTTTTACCTCATCCCTCTCAACCATCCAATTTTTCAATTCCTCATGAATCTACAGGGATTTAACAGTGTTTACAGTCATTTTCTAATGGGTGCATGCTTATTAGTAACTGGGATAAGCAATTTCAGTGCAGCGTCAGTTTGCTCCTCATTACACACCACTAGCCAACAAACATTCTTTACATCAACAACATAGGAATCATTAGAAAACTTATTGTATGACCTCTTATACTCTATATTAGGTCCAGCCTTTGGGACTTTAGTTTTCCTAGTAATGGCTACTATATTGTGATCACTACATCCGGTGGAGCTGGATACTGCTTTCAAGCACATTTCTGCAGCATTAGTAACTACCCTGGTAGTAGGTGTAGTTACTAAATAGTTACTATTTGTAACTACCTTGGTAGGTTGACTGATAACCTGAACCAGGTTGCAGGCACTGGTTACAGTTTTAAGCCTCAGCTTGATGAAAGCCAGTCAATGTTTAAATCACCCAGAAAATATGCCTCTCTGTTGAAATCACATACACCATCAAACATTTCACACGTTATCCAGATACTGACTGTTAGCACTTGGTGGGCTATAGCAGCTTCCCACAAGAATGGGCTTCAGGTGAGGCAGATGAACCTGTAGCCATATTAGTTCAACAGTATTTAACATGAGAAGCTTTACAGGAATGTGGTTCTGAATATAGACCGCAACACCGCCCCATTGACATTTCTGTCTTTTCGGTAGATGTTATAACCATGTATTGCTATCGCTGTATCATCAAAGGTATTATCTAAGTAAGTTTCAGAGATAGTCAGAATATCAATGTCATCTGTTACTAGCAAGTTATTCATGTCATGAACCTTGTTTCTAAAACAACATGTGTTAACGTGGGCTATGTTGAACACTTTTCTGGGATGCTTGCTTGTTTTCATTGCTTTACTGGGAAGCTCAGCCAAAGTAGATATTCTCATGTTATTTATGTTAGTGCAGGGTGAGCTGCACACAGTGGACTTCCTACCAGGGCACACTGCCTCAGGAATAACAGCATGAATCTGGTTCATAGGTACATGATTGCTGCATACAATAGCTGTAGGATCAGCAGAGGCATTCAGGGCAGTTAGAGGGACATAAATTAGGTAATTACGTTATGTCTACCAACGCCCCTGGTATAAAGTACATTTGCTAAAGCCTTATGACAACTCAGCGACACAATGGTAGGGATTAACTGAGCTGGGCTTGGGTCGTTGATAAGTCATTGTCTCAACACAGCCTTATAATGTTGTGAGAGGATCCAGGAACCCAAATGATTTGGGTGGATCCCATCCTCCTTATAAAATGTGTTTTGTTTCCAAAAGTTATCGAAACTGGCAACAAAAGTTACACCCATTGAACTGCAATAATCATGTAGCCAGTTGTGAAGAGAAAGAATCCTGCTAAAGTGTTCAATGCCACGATTCAGAGAGGGCACAGGGCCAGATGTGATGTGTCTTTAATTAGTGTCTAGCAAAGAGTCAATCAGTTCTTTAAAATTCAGTTTCAACTGTTCAGAGCTGCCCTTCATAATGTCAGTAAAACCCACATGGACTACGATAGAATTGATTTCCATGCCCTGACATAGCACATTCAAGAGCGGCTTAGTAATGTAATTTACTCGAGCTCAGGGATAGGACATTGTTTTTGCACCAGGAACAGTCACATTTCTTACCATGGAGCTGCCTAAAATCACGGCTGGCGAGAACGACAAGGAAATCCGCCCCCTCCCACGCGTCACAAGATTCGGGGAACCCTTTAAGGACAAGCGAGAGCTAGGATAACTTCAGCACGTAACTCCCGGCGCCTGGTGCAGGCCTCCGACAGATGGAGAATCCCCACTAGATCCAGGGCAGAAATGGAAGGTTGCGTAGGACACAGGAACCCCCAGCGACGAAGGTGCAGGAAGATCAGGCTCCAGGATGGTGAAACTATTCGCTGTTTGTATCCGCACCGGGCCTCTCGTTGGGAAAGTCGACTGCTTTGTGGGAGGTCGCTGCCTTTAGCTTCCACGGCTCGTGACATGCTACCATCTTTGATTGCCATGTTCCTTTTGCTGTGCTCCTTCGACTCCTCTATCATATGGGGGAGGAGAGGTAGGAGATGGCTTCCCTGGCGAATGAACTCTGTGCAACCCCAGCCAGTCAGATAACAACAAACAACAAGGCGGACATGCATCCAATAAGTGCGAACGCCATCCAGCCACTGGCGGAGAAAAGGTAAACATTTCATGACTTACGCGATCAAGGAAGCCACCTCAAGCCTATAATCCTTGGCAAGCAAACAATTGCCGCATTGGAACTCTGAGTGATCCAGTTTGTCCCGAAACAAAGCGTAGTAGATACAGCTCATACAGCGCTGGAACCATTCATTTACTTCTCCAGACAAGAGGGCTTCATTGCAAAACTCATCTGGGACAAACTTTGTTAGCTTGATGGCTAGCCGCTTAGCTAGGTTAGCGGATCTGCCAAGCAAGAAATAGCGGTCCTAGCTGTTAAAAGCTAACCTCGTTGCGGAATTAATGCAAAAACAAGATTGGTATTTATATTTAACAAAAATGACAAACCAAGTGTTTCCAGCATGGCTACTGTATATCTTACCGCTAAGCTACTATATGTCTTAGAGCTGAGCCTACTGTATGTCTTAGAGCTGAACCTACTGTATGTCTTAGAGCTGAGCCTACTGTTAGTCTTAGAGCTGAGCCTACTGTATGTCTTAGAGCTGAGCTACTGCATGTCTTAGAGCTGAGCCTACTGTATGTCTTAAAGCTGAGCTACTGCATGTCTTAGAGCTGAGCTACTGCATGTCTTAGAGCTGAGCTACTGTATGTTTTAGAGCTGAGCTACTGTTAGTCTTAGAGCTGAGCCTACTGTATGTCTTAAAGCTGAGCTACTGCATGTCTTAGAGCTGAGCCTACTGTATGTCTTAAAGCTGAGCTACTGCATGTCTTAGAGCTGAGCTACTGCATGTCTTAGAGCTGAGCTACTGCATGTCTTAGAGCTGAGCTACTGCATGTCTTAGAGCTGAGCTACTGCATGTCTTAGAGCTGAGCTACTGCATGTCTTAGAGCTGAACCTACTGTATGTCTTAAAGCTGAGCTACTGCATGTCTTAGAGCTGAGCTACTGCATGTCTTAGAGCTGAGCTACTGCATGTCTTAGAGCTGAGCTACTGCATGTCTTAGAGCTGAGCTACTGCATGTCTTAGAGCTGAGCTACTGCATGTCTTAGAGCTGAACCTACTGTATGTCTTAGAGCTGAGCTACTGCATGTCTTAGAGCTGAGCCTACTGTATGTCTTAAAGCTGAGCTACTGTATGTCTTAGAGCTGAGCCTACTGCATGTCTTAGAGCTGAGCTACTGCATGTCTTAGAGCTGAACCTACTGTATGTCTTAAAGCTGAGCTACTGCATGTCTTAGAGCTGAGCTACTGCATGTTTTAGAGCTGAACCTACTGTATGTTTTAGAGCTGAGCTACTGCATGTCTTAGAGCTGAACCTACTGTATGTCTTAGAGCTGAGCTACTGCATGTCTTAGAGCTGAGCTACTGCATGTCTTAGAGCTGAACCTACTGTATGTTTTAGAGCTGAGCCTACTGTATGTTTTAGAGCTGAGCTACTGTATGTCTTAGAGCTGAACCTACTGTATGTCTTAGAGCTGAGCTACTGTATGTCTTAGAGCTGAACCTACTGTATGTCTTAGAGCTGAACCTACTGTATGTCTTAGAGCTGAACCTACTGTATGTTTTAGAGCTGAGCTACTGTATGTCTTAGAGCTGAACCTACTGTATGTCTTAGAGCTGAACCTACTGTATGTCTTAAAGCTTAGATACTGCATGTCTTAGAGCTGAGCTACTGCATGTTTTAGAGCTGAACCTACTGTATATCTTAGAGCTGAGCTACTATATATCTTAGAGCTGAGCTACTATATATCTTAGAGCTGAGCATACTGTTTGGTGTGACTGTTTACCTAACTTCTGAGTCATAATCAGGATTCCTCTGTCGCATAATGTTGGACAGTGATAGCTATAGTCGTTGGGTGGTGTTATAATATTAGATGAGTAGCAGAAACCGTTCCCTAATCAACAGTGTCAGATGTTTCCAAATTATCGATCAACAAACAAGATATGTTTAAATATCTGGAAAATTACCTAGATATTACCCAGCGGTTTGGAACACTTCATACACAGTTGAAGTCGGAAGTTTACATACATTTAGGTTGGAGTCATTACAACTCATTTTTTAACCACTTCACACATTTCTTGTTAACAAACTATAGTTTTGGCATGTCGGTTAGGACATCTACTTGTGCATGACAAGTCATTTTTCCAGCAATTGTTTACAGACAGATGATTTCACATATAATTCACTGTATCACAATTCCAGTGGGTCAGAAGTCTACATACACTGAGTTGACTGTGCCTTTAAACAGCTTGGAAAATTCCAGAAAATGACGTGATGGCTTCTGATCGGCTAATTGACATAATTTGAGTCAATTGGAGGTGTATCTGTGGATGTATTTCAAGGCCTACCTTCAAACTCAGTCCCTCTTTGCTTGACATCATGGGAAAATCAAAGGAAATCAGCCAAGACCTCAGAAAACAATCGTAGACCTCCACAGGTCTGGTCCATCCTTGGTAGCAATTTCCAAACGCCTGAAAGTACCACGTTCATCTGTACAAACAATAATACGCAAGTATAAACACCATGGGACCACGCAGCCGTCATACCGCCCAGGAAGGAGACACGTTCTGTCTCCTATAGATGAACGTACTTTGGTGCGAAAAGTGAAAATCAATCCCAGAACAATAGCAAAGGACCTTGTGAAGATGCTGGAAGAAACAGGTAGAAAAGTATCTATATCCACAGTAAAACAAGTCCTATATCGACATAACCTGAAAGACTGCTCAGCAAGGAAGAAGCCACTGCTCCAAAACCACTCCGAAGCCACTGCTAAAAAAGCCAGACTACGGTTTGCAACAGCACATGAGGACAAAGATCGTACTTTTGGGGGAAATGTCCTCTTGTCTGATGAAACAAAAATAGAACAGTTTGGCCATAATTGGCCATAATGCACTTCACAAAATAGATGGCATCACGGGGAAAGACAATTATGTGGATATATTGAAGCAACATCTCAAGACATCAGTCAGGAAGTTAAAGCTTGGTCGCAAATCAGTCTTCCAAATGGACAATGACACCATGCATACTTCCACAGTTGTGGCAAAATGGCTTAAGGACAACAAAGTCAAGGTATTGGAGTGGCCTTCACAAAGCCCTGACCTCAATCCTATAGAAAATTTGTGGGCAGAACTGAAAAATCTTGTGCGAGCAAGGAGGCATACAAACCTGAAGGCTACCCAAAACATTTGACCCAAGTTAAACAATTTAAAGGCAATGCTACCAAATACTAATTGAGTGTATGTAAACTTCTGACCCACTGGGAATGTGATGAAAGGAATAAAAGCTGAAATAAATCATTCTCTCTAATATTATTCCGACATTTCACATTCTGAAAATAAAGTGGTGATCCTAACTAGGATTAAATGTCAGGAATTGTGAAAAACTGAGTATATAAATGTATTTGGCTAACGTGTATGTAGAATTCCGACTTCAACTGTATATATATATGTATATATATAATCATTCAGTGGTATTTTAAACCCAATGCATCTCCTTTATCTCCAGCTCCAACCACACAAACAGTATCTCCTAAATCTTCTCTCTCTTAGCTGAGTGGGAGTCATAGCTAACTACGCCATACAGTATACTAACCTCTGATTGGCTTCTGATTGATGCCCAGGTTTGCCCGACGTGGACTTCCTGTACCCCCTCCCTCCTCTCTCCTGTCCCCCTCCGTCCTCCCCAGGATCCCGAGGTACTGAGCTGGCCCGTTTGGAGCTGTGCTGGCGGTCAGGGTGGTCCTCGCTGCGGCTACGTCTCAGACGGCCCTGCCGGCCCGGCTCGCTAATGCTCTTACTGCGACAGATCTTCTGGATCAGGCTCTGGGACACGGCCTCGTCGAACCGCTGTCGGTGCTTCTTGGGGATGAAGATCCTGGTGAACATGGTGAGAGAGGGACCAGCATGTGAGATGAAGAGAAAGTAGGGGGAAAGGTGGAGGGGTGGAGGTCCCTCTGGATCTAAGGGAGGGTACCACCAGGTAGACTTTAGCAGTCACCCCTCAACAGTCTGTGTCACCTCTGCCCGGAACAAGAGGTAAGAGAGGAATCAGAGAAAAACAAGGATGGTGTAGATCTACGGAGATCCCCGGGAACCAGAAGATGTTACTAGAAACCTCAGAGAACACCCTCAGCAGTCTGCATCAACTCTGGTGCCAAAAACCACACCACTCATACCAAAGCTCTGGTCTGAGATTCAGAGGAAAAAGTCAGAGCTGGAACTGAGAATCAGGCATCCAGGATGGAGAAGAAAATCCATGCAGCTGAATACAAATCACTGTTGACTCGGTGAAGTAGATTCATCATAAAATCATACTTAGAAATCCATAGATTGACAAAAACTAAACAAACACACTTCTTCTTAAAAAGTCTTTATCTTTCCATTTAGCCACTGTAGTCCATGGATACAGAGGAGAGGTTAGATGGATAGAGAGAGAGAGATTTCTATAGAGCCAGTCAGTGAGGCAGCCCTCTGTGCAGTGGCGTCATTTGCTACAGTGTGGATTCTCACTGCTGCAGCATGAGATACCAATACAGCAACAGCAAAGGTGTGGGAGTAAGCAATATATAACTCTACCACCTCTCTCTCCCTCTCTTTCTCCCACTCTCTCTATCATCCCGCTCTCTCTCCCTCATTTGTCTATCTATCTATCTATCTATCTATCTATCTATCTATCTGTCTGTCTGTAGAGCAGAGGGAGAATGAGGGAGAATGATACGAGGTGAAGGACTATCATCTTCTCATCGTGTAGACAACAACACTGATAAAAGCCATCATGTCTGGTCTGTTTGTCTTTAGTAACATAACCAAGATAATAGTTGTGTCATATTCATCCTAGAACTGATGATGTGCTAATTGAAGATGTAAAACATAGGGCTCATCACAGCCACACTGAGATGGAAAAGCAACAGCTGACGATGAAAACAACTCATTCAGTGATCAGGAACAGCCAAGAGGGCAGCACAGCACCCCCCCCCCCCCCCCCCCCCCCCACACACCACCCCCACACACACACACACACACCCCACACACACACACACACACCACACACACACCACCCCCACACACACACACACACACACCACACACACACCACCCCCACACACACACACACACACACCACACACACACCACCCCCACACACACACACACACACACACACCACACACACACACACACACCACACACACACCACCCCCACACACACACACACACACACCACACACACACAGACACACCACAGGCACACACACAGAAGACAGCTGACAGCTGGTTAAAACAGGAACTTGTGTGAACAACATCGCATCAATACAGATGGATTGTTAATGGGATTTCAAGCAAATTACAGTTTTTCTCAGTTGCTTTGGTGCATTTTTCACATCATCCCTAACATGTGCAAAATAATAAGTGCATTTCTCAGAACAATTTGTACAAACTGCAATATACAATAGATATGTTTCTAAAGCTAGTCAGTCACTAAAAATCCTTAGTACATCTCTCAAAAGTAAATATTCATGCCAATGATCATGTCAGTGTCATCAGAATGATAAGTCATTGAGTCATTGTTCACAAACAAGGTCGTCAAAATGTTGAGGCATGTTGTCAATGTAACTGTGTACTTTGACAGTATTACCTGATGTAAACTTAGGCTACAGTTTGGATGACAGTTACTGTATTGAAAATGCACAAGGCTGCACTTCTATGGCATATATCAATTTCAACAGTACTATTTACATATTACTGTATGTGGGTTATTGATTGAAAGAGACTGGACAACCCAAGGGGCACAAAGGAAAAAAACTAAATTAGAAAGAAACACAGGAAACCACCCCTAAGGCACAACTTTGCCCGCAGCACTGTCTCTACACATCTAGACGTTCCTGTCTGTCGGCCCACATATTCTCATCCACATCACACCGGATATTTTCCCTTCCAATGCAACTTGGAAAGAATCTTTTGGAATGCCTTATCCATCCTCTGCAGGCGTCTACTGTGATGTCCTCACATGCTGCATCCATTGCAGCCAGCAGGGTCATCTGTGTGTGTGGCTGACGATCGTACACCTTCCACCTCCATGCTGAAAAGAACTCCTCAATTGGGTTAAGGAATGGTGAATAAGGTGGGAGGAATTCTATGAGCATCCTCAGGTGGGTCACAAACCATTGCCTTATGATGTTTGATCGATGGAAACTCACATTATCACAAATGACCACATACTTTGGCAAATCCTCTCTAAACAGACCCCTCTCATCATCAGGGATGACTCTATGCAGCACCCTGTCGATGGTTGAGATGCTAACCGTATGGATGTTTTCAAAGACATCGTTGTCTTCTATAATGGTCCTTTGTATTTCCCTGAGTCTCATGGCATTGTTTGCTCGGACCATGGTGCAAATAGCCTCCTCCTGTTGAGGTGTGAAAAGGCGTCCTCTGCCACCGGTATGAGGTAATCTTGCAGTCCTATGTGGGGAAAAATGCAGTGATGCATCGCACACTTTCACATGGACAAAAACTATGCAAACACACATTTTACTGTAAAACATACAGGTGGGTGCAAGTAAGGTGCAGTATGTATCTGTATAGAGTATATTTCTGTATGCTGTGAAATACAAGTGGACTACTGTAATATAAAGCATTGTAGGAAGTATACAGTATACTGCTTATATATAGTAACAGTGCACTGTACATTGGTGGACATAGCTGTTCTCTCTTCGAAACGTTTGAACTATTGAGGACACGGTTGATCTCCCAACATTCGGCTGCACCCTTCGACCCGCCTCAGCCATTGTAAGCCATGATTGACAACATGGTCTACAATAGTGGCCCTTATGTCATCAGATATGCGCCTATGTCCTCTTCTGCCTCTTCCTCTGTTTTGCCTTTCACCACGCATCCTTGCTCCTCTTCTTCCTCCTCTTGGCTGTTGACCCTGTTCGTTTCCTGGTCCATCCATTACTGGAAAATTGCAACTCTGTGTTGTGGTCTGTCTATATATACTTGCCAATTGATTCTTCATGAGATGCACCTTTGAGCAATTTAGACAACTGGTTGGTTGAACTAACACTTTACATTCCTTCATGAGTGAGGGTCAATTTCACCTGCACGATTCATCAATTCACGTTTTTGTGCAAAAGGTCTAATAGAAATGTGTAAAACTATGCTTGACAGTTTATGACAAATAGTTCAACAATTTTGCATGTAATGGCTTATGCAAGGAACTAATGCCTAGATGTTTTGAGGGGTAAGACTATTCAACAGAGAACCATCTACTATATTTTGATCAACATGACATGAGCAATTGATAATGTGGAAAAAAGCTGACACTTGTACATTATCAATTGCAATTTGTTCAAAGGAATAAGAAATTGCTTTAATGATGTGCACAAGTGACTAGATGATTTGGAATTTATACAAGTAGTATCAAGAATTGCACTTTTGATCTAAGAAATGCACCAAAGCGACTGAGAAAAACTGTAACATAATCCAACACAGATCATGTGCGTACATATAAATATAATTAATTAATATGATTAAACGATTGAATATAATGATAATAATAATTATAACTGTAATCAGATTGAGCTGATAAACACAGAGAAAATGTATCATGCAGGTGATTCAATGTGTCACCCCTGGCCCTGGTATTGTTGACCCCTCTGAGTATCTCCTAGTTTTTGTTCCTATGATTAGATGAATCAGATGACGAGTGGCCAGACATAATTTATAATGAAGTGGAGACTTACGGGAACCAAACTAACTGGCCACGTAGTTATTATATATATATATATATATATATATACATATAGAGAGAGAGAGAGAGAGAGAGAGAGAGAGAGAGAGAGAGAGAGAGAGAGAGAGAGAGAGAGAGAGAGAGAGAGAGAGAGAGAGAGAGAGAGAGAGAGAGAGAGAGAGAGAGAGAGAGAGAGAGAGAGAGAGAGAGAGAGAGAGAGAGAGGGAACTTGCAGAAACACATGTAAAAAATGAACTCGCTAATTATGCAGATAAAAACAAGCTGGGCAGCTAAATCCAGCAAATACGACACAGAGAAGTTCTTCAGAGACAATAAGGATTCTAGCCACCACAGGGGAATGCTCTGCTAATTAACCATGATTATTCCACAGTGCTACTGAGTTATCCAGACACGTGGAGATATATTTAGAACTCTTGCTGGTCTATGGAAAGTTATTTGTGGACACTTATCAGAACTGTGGTTCATTATTGTTGCGCTGTACTTAGGCAGCAACATTTAGCTTGGTCTCTCACCAAACCACACAGTTGCTCTCTCTCTACTAACTTTCTATGTTTCTAGCCATACCATCTGCCATCCTTGTGTCATTCAGTGATATTTCTGAGAAAACCTCCTCCGCCACCACTACAACTGAATTTCACTGTGAAATGCAAGGTTCTCTTTCCAAACAGCCGCCTCATCATAAAAGTTGTGGAAACTGTCTTACCTTTGGAACTAATTGAGATTTCAACTAATATGACATTTGCAGCAGAGTAGAGTGGTGCTCTATAATAATCTAAGACGGGTGGAGGGATCTCTCCAAAGGGAGGAATGACGAGCAGAAATCTAACTGGGAGACCTCAATTTATATCTATTCCAGATGTGAGAGACTGTCGCCATTTCTTGCTTTGCTTTGCCACACGCCTGCCTGACTCTGCCTGACTGCCTGACTCTGCCTGACTGCCTGACTCTGCCTTACTCTGCCTGACTGCCTGACTCTGCCTGACACTAAACGACCGGTGAACATTAAAGGTTGAGCGGAGAGATTTAGGATATCATTATGTGGTTAAAACCAGTGACTAGGGTCACTGTGTCGCTGGTCAATGGCCATCACAGAGGTTGGACAGAAAGTCAATAAACAAGGTCAGTTTCTCTGATATCACATTATGGAACGTCAACATCTACACTCTAAAAAGAAAAGGTACCTGGAGTGTCCTTTAGGGGTTCTTCAAATTGAAACTGTAGGGGGAACCCCTATAAATTCTACAAAGAACCCCTTGTAATGGATCCTCAAAGAACCTTTTGAAGAACCTTTTGGGGTACATTTTTTAACTACCCCCCCCTCCCCCCCTGTTATTATTATTTTTAATAATACGCATAACAATAACACAATATTTTAGTTATCAGTGTTTATTATGATTTTAGTGGCAAAGCAGAACACAAAAATCAAAATCTGAGTTAAACTCCCAGCATGTGGATGTTAATGTGTTGATGTTCTCCGTATCATAATCAGAATGATTTTTCAGTGCATGGTGATTGAACAGGTTTCCTGTTATATTCATCAGAGGTGTAGGGAGGGGGAAGTCTTTGAATCCAAAAAATAGTAATTATACAGATTTAACAAAACATGCACACCACCGTATTCATACCTTGGTTTTTGTGGTAAATTTGAATGAAAAAAAACCTGTTTTGACAATGGTTTTCATACACATACCTTGTATATGGTATATTCATTGAAGAGGTAAGGGAGGAGGATGCTAAATGTGATCTGCATAACATACCAATACCAATTGACATACCTTTGTATGCCTCCTCGTCTGTATACCTGCAGACACAGACACAAAAGTGAGCAGTTCAGTCATCTGCACCCAATACAGCTAGCCTTCAACATATTCTTCTAGCCTATAGTACATATTCTTACCTCTTTATTGATTGATATACGTTGAATGGTTTCCATTTTCTATTTTAGAAAGATTTGCACAAATATGAAAAGATTGATGGTATCATCATAAAACAACATCAATTTAGATCATACAAGGGACCAACCTTACCTTAAATTGAGGAGATCTTTACATTTTTCAGTTAAGTGACTGCACCTGCTGTCCTTTGAAATTCAAATCAAAATGTTTCAATTGGACAGTTAGGTTCCTGCAAGAACCCCCACCAACTAAGGAGGTTCCTCGGTGAACCCCACTTCCTATGGGGTTCTTAGAAGAACCTTTTGGGGGCAGTTTTCTTTGCCAAGAACCCTAAGGTTCTTCAAAGAACTTTGAGGATCTTAGAAGAACCCTTGTTGAACCCCTCATTTTAGAGTGTATAATATCTCTATATTAGATCTCTACAGTAACATCATAGGCAACCAACAGTACACAAGAATATTGGATTCTATTGCCAATTTTCCAGTCAGCTACCAACACTAAGATCCTACAGCCTTGGTTTGTCATAACACCTGTGACCAGTCTTTTACCCACGGCATGCAAACAATCAGAAAGGAAAGGAGAGCTCTAGAAACAGATGTTTGTCACTCTTTGCATTGCTGCCTGTATCTCCTACCTAGATAGATATACACTGAGTGTACAAAACATTAGGAACACTTTTCCATGACATAGACTGACCAGGTGAGTACAGGTGAAAGCTATGATCCCTTATTGATGTCACCTGTTAAATCCACTTCAATCATTGTAGATGAAGGGGAGGAGACAGGTTAAAGAAGGATTTTTAAGCCTTGAGACAATTTAGACTTTGTGTATGTTGGCCATTTGGAGGGTGAATGGGCAACACAAGATATTTAACTTCTCTAGGGTAGGGGGCAGCATTCTGAATTTTGGATGAAAAGCATGCCGAAATTAAACTGCCTGCTTCTCGGGCCCAGAAGATATGATATGCATATAACTGGTAGATTTGGATAGAAAACACTCTAAAGTTTCCAAAACAGTTAAAATAGTGTCTGTGAGTATAACAGAACTGATTTGGCAGGCGAAAACCTGAGAAAATCCATTCGGGAAGATTTTTTTGTTTTTGTTTTGTAGTTTTCTATTCAATGCCATTACAGTATCCATTGACTTAGGACTGAAATTGCAGTTCCTATGCCTTCACTAGATGTCAACAGTCTTTAGAAATTGTTTCAGGCTTGTATTCTGAAAAATTAGGAAGTAAGAGCAGTCTGAATGTGTGGACCCTAAAGTGTCACAGAACTTTTTCATGCGCACAACCGAGAGAGTGCCTTTCTTGTTTACCTTTTATATTGACGACGTTATTGTCTGGTTGAAATATTATCGATTATTTAGGCTAAAAACAACCTGAGGATTGAATATAAACCTCGTTTGACATGTTTCTAAGAACTTTACGGATACAATTTGGATTTTTTGTCTGCCTGTTTTGACTGCGTTTGAACCTGTGGATTACTGAAGAAAACGCGTGAACAAAACAGAGGTTTTTGGATAAAAAGAGACTTTATCGAACAAAAGGAACATTTATTGAGTAAATGAATGTCTGTTGAGTGCAACCATATGAAGATCATCAAAGGTAAGGGATTAATTTTATCTCTATTTCTGACTTGTGTAACTCTTCTACTTGGCTGGTTACTGTTTGTAATGATTTGTCTGCTGGGCTATGTTCTCAAATAATCGTAAGGTATGCTTTCGCCGTAAAGCATTTTTTAAATCTGACACCGTGGTTGGATTCACAAGAAGTTCATCTTTAAGCCTAAGTAAAATATGTTTTGTTTTCTGAATTTTTATAATGAGTATTTCTGTATTTTAATTTGGCGCCCAGCAGTTTCACTGGCTGTTGAAGAGGTGGGACGCTAACGTCTCACGTACCCAAGAGGGGTTAAGTGCCTTTGAATGGGGTATGGTAGTAGGCGCCAGGCGCACCGGTTTGTGTAAAAAACATCAACGCTGATGGGTTTTTCACTCTCAACAGTTTCTGATAGAAGAATGTGTATGTTTAAGATAATGACTAAAGTATTCCACCCTGAAACTGTATAACTGTGTGAAATGTGTTAGAATCATAAGAATATAATCTGATGATGTGTGTAGCTTGGTTAGAATTATAACTATGGCATTGTATAATTTTGTAGCTATGCAAGCAGGGTGCAACTGTGAGACGAGATAACTATGTATGGGGGTAGTGGGAGAAATATTGCCTGCCTAAGCAGGGACTAGCCTATGATAAGAAATGTGTGCGTGTGCGTGTATGTGTGTATGTGTGTGTGTGTGTGTGTGTGTGTGTGTGTGTGTGTGTGTGTGTGTGTGTGTGTGTGTGTGTGTGTGTGTGTGTGTGTGTGTGTGTGTGTGTGTGTGTGTGTGTGTGTGTGTGTGTGTGTGTGTGTGTGTGTGTGTAAAAAGACTGGCTCTGCATTTGAGGGTCAGAGCGCTCTCTGAATAAAGGATTGATCTATTGCAGACTGGGACTTTGTCTAATTCTTCATTAACCAGAGCCTTACATCCTCTGGGAATTGGTCAAAACTATAAAATAGTTCAGTTAGAACATTGGGATAGAAATTCTTGTGACAGTTTCCCGGATATATCCATAATGGCCCACCACTCAAAGGACATCCAGCCAACTTGACACAACTGTGGGAAGCATTGGAGTCAACATGAGTAGTATTTTACTTGCTGACGTTCACTTTTACCTGAGACATTTTCTATTAAGGTATCTGTGCTTTTACTCAAGTATGACAATTGGGTACTTTTTCCACCACTGCTTGTAATGGATGTGATCAGGCAACTGAAACCTTTACTTCTCTAATACACTCTTAAACTGACTGGAAATGGAGCCTTGGAATGAGAGAGCAATATGATAATGACCTATGAGGGAAGATCAGTGGTGTACAGTGGATGTAAATTGTGAGTGATTTGCTAGATAGAGTAATGCGATAATTAAGTAATAAGGCCCGAGGGGGTGTGGTATGCCAATTTACCATGGCTAAGGCTGTTCTTAGGCTCGACGCAACCCTGTCAGCTGGTCAAACCTCCGAGGTGCCTTATTGCTATTATAACTGGTTACCAACATAATTAGAGCAGTTATAAGAAATGTTTAGTCATACCCGTGATATACGGTCTAATATACGACGGCTGTCAGACAATCAGCATCCAGGACTCGTATCACCCAGTTTAAAATTTACTGTAAACGTGTGAGGAGGCTGTTGGCCCAGGATTGTTGCTAGATAGAGTAATGCTACAATTGACTGTGTGAGGAGGCAGTTGGATTGATCCCTGCACTCACAGTACTTCTACACCACCACATTAAAGAAGACAGTTTAGATTCCCTTCCTCTGCTTCCTCAAAACACAATCAATATGGTGACAATTAGTCATATACTGTACCAAAACATCCAACAGTAATCTATTAACTTCTTTGATATAGGGGGCAGCATTTCACTTTTTGGATGAATTGTGTGCCCATAGTGAACTACCTCCTACTCTGTCCCAGATGCTAATATATGCATATTATTATTATTATTACTATTGGATAGAAAACACTCTGAAGTTTCTAAAACTGTTTGAATGATGTTTGTGAGTATAACGGAACTCATATGGCAGGCAAAAACTTGAGAAAAAATCCAAACAGGAAGTGAGAATTCTGAGACTGGTCGATGTTAAAGTCATCGCCTATTCAATTCCCTGTAATATTTGGATCTGTTTGCACTTCCTACACCTTCCACTAGATATCAACAGTCTGTAGAACGCTGAATGAAGCCGAAACTGTGATGTGGGACCGGATGGGGGGTGTTTGAGTCAGTGGTCTGGCAGATTGTCAGTTCTTGGTCACGCGCATTCCTCATGATATCGCCATGCGTTCCATTACTTATAGAGAGTGAAAAGAATTCTCCGGTTGGAACCTTATTGGATATAAATGATAACAACATCCTGAAGTTTGATTCTCTACTAAGAGAATCAGTTTATTCGACATTTAATACAAATTTCTGAAGTTTTCGTCCGACGTTTGCCTGCATCTGCGAGAGCGTTTGGACACGTGTACTACACATGCTAGCAAAAGTAGATAATTGGACTGTCACGAATACCGTTTCCTGAGTCTGGTTTTTGTCTGTGTTCTGTTCTGGAGTGTTTTTCCGGTGTCCTAGAACGCACCCTGGCTGGTTGCCGGGCGTTTTAGCTAGTTGGGAGATCTCAGATTACCCGCACCTGTATCCCATCAGCTATCTGTGCACCTGGTCCTGATCATCATCTCTCCTCTTCATAAGGAGAGAATATGAAGGTGTAGAAATATCCAGGTGGCCTGCTGGAGGTCATTTTGCAGGGCGCTGGCAGTGCACCTCCTTGCACAAAGGCGGAGGTAGCGGTCCTGCTGCTGGGTTGTTGCCCTCCTACGGCCTCCTCCACGTCTCCTGATGTACTGGCCTGTTTCCTGGTAGCGCCTCCATGCTCTGGACACTACGCTGACAGATACAGCAAACCTTTTTGCCACAGCTCGCATTGATGTGCCATCCTGGATGAACTGCACTACCTGAGCCACTTGTGTGGGTTGTAGACTCCGTCTCATGCTACCACTAGAGTGAGAGCACCGCCAGCATTCAAAAGTGACCAAAACATCAGCCAGGAAGCATAGGAACTGAGAAGTGGTCTGTGGTCACCACCTGCAGAATCACTCCTTTTTTGGGGGTGTCTTGCTAATTGCCTATAATTTCCACCTTTTGTCTATTCCATTTGCACAACAGCATGTGAAATTTATTGTCAATCAGTGTTGCTTCCTAAGTGGACAGTTTGATTTCACAGAAGTGTGATTGACTTGGCGTTACATTGTGTTGTTTAAGTGTTCCCTTTATTTTTTTGAGCAGTGTATTTCACAGGATGAACAAATGTGAAGCATCCGGTTGGCGTTTCCAATCACTGCCAAATATGGTGATGAGAGGAAGCCCAGTGGCCGTCAGTGGGAGAAGATGGAGCGAGATGGATTTTGTCCGCCATTCTGCTAATTTGTCATCAATGAAACATTTGATCTCAATACAGTTTTCGGTTTGCAAAACTGGAATCTGTTATGAAGAGAGTGGACTAAGTTTTGTAGACTTTACCCTTTGACAAAGTTTCCAAAGATTGTGTTGTTTAATGGAGTGTGAGGGCGAATTGAGTTATTGCACACTTCACAGAATAGGCGTTCCCTGGAGAGCTACCTACCTGTAGGTTTTCACTCCAACCCCAGTTGTAACTTACCTGATTCAGCTTATCAACCAGCTAATTATTCAAATCAGGTGTGCTAGATTAAGGTTGGAGTGAAAACCTACAGGAGGGTTCTCTCCAGGAACAGGGTTGGAGTGAAAACCTTCAGGACGATAGCTCTCCAGGAACAGGGTTGGAGTGAAAACCTACAAGACGGTAGCTCTCCAGGAACAGGGTTGGAGTGAACACCTACAGGACGGTAGCTCTCCAGGAACAGGGTTGGAGTGTAAACCTTCAGGACGGTAGCTCTCCAGGAGCAGGGTTGGAGTGAAAACCTACAGAACGGTAGCTCTCCAGAAACAGGGTTAGAGTGAAAACCTACAGGACAGTAGCTCTCCAGGAACAGGGTTAGAGTGAAAACCTACAGGACGGTAGCTCTCTATGGACAGGGTTAGAGTGAAAACCTACAGGACGGTAGCTCTCCAGGAACAGGGTTGGAGTGAAAACCTACAGGACGGTAGCTCTCCAGGAACAGGGTTGGAGTGAACACCTACAGGACGGTAGCTTTCCAGGAACAGGGTTAGAGTGAAAACCTACAAGACAGTAGCTCTCCAGGAACAGGGTTAGAGTGAAAACCTACAGGACAGTAGCTGTCCAGGAACAGGGTTAGAGTGAACACCTACAGGACGGTAGCTCTCCAGGAACAGGGTTGGAGTGAAAACCTACAAGACGGTAGCTCTCCAGGAACAGGGTTGGAGTGAACACCTACAGGACGGTAGCTCTCCAGGAACAGGGTTGGAGTGTAAACCTTCAGGACAGTAGCTCTCCAGGAGCAGGGTTGGAGTGAAACCTACAGGACGGTAGCTCTCCAGAAACAGGGTTAGAGTGAAAATCTACAGGACAGTAGCTCTCCAGGAACAGGGTTAGAGTGAAAACCTACAGGACAGTAGCTCTCTAGGAACAGGGTTAGAGTGAAAACCTACAGGACGGTAGCTCTCCAGGAACAGGGTTGGAGTGAAAACCTACAGGACGGTAGCTCTCCAGGAACAGGGTTGGAGTGAACACCTACAGGACGGTAGCTTTCCAGGAACAGGGTTAGAATGAAAACCTACAGGACAGTAGCTCTCCAGGAACAGGGTTAGAGTGAAAACCTACAGGACAGTAGCTGTCCAGGAACAGGGTTAGAGTGAACACCTACAGGACGGTAGCTCTCTAGGAACAGGGTTAGAGTGAACATCTACAGGATGGTAGTTCTCCAGGAAGAAGGCCCTTCAGTAGATAATAAACAAGCCCCATCACTTATTAGGAGTTGTAGTTTATCGCTTCTTCTAGGAATCGCAAGAGACAAAAAGTATCGTATAATCTGGTACAAAATCCTAGAATATTTAATGTTGATCTATTCAAGTACTGAGAGTCAACAATACATGCAAAAATAATACAGCCAACACTGATTCAGACCTCTCCATTAAAACATTGCTGTAACGATATTCGTCTTTGGATGAAGAGTAGTCATCGGACCAAAGCGCAGCGTGGTAAGTGTTCATGTTATTTTTATTTGAAAAACAGAACACTAAACAAAATAACAAAGGGAAGGAACGAAAACGAAACAGTCCTGTCTGGTACAGACACAAAGACAGAAAACAACTACCCACAAAACCAACATGGAAAATGGCAACCTAAATAGTCTCCCCAATCAAAGACAACGAGAAACAGCTGTCTCTGATTGGGAACCAATTCAGGCCACCCTAAACCTACATACCCCTAGACCATACAAAATCCCCATAGATAAACAAAAACCCTAGACAAGACAAAACCATAGACAATACAAAAACTAAACAAACCACCTTTGTCACACACTGACCTAACCAAAAAATAAAGAAAACAAATATAACTAAAGTCAGGGCGTGACAATTGCACAACAATAAATAGTTGAAACATTAAAACAAGTCTCTGAAAAGGAGCTGCCATCCAACACACCTCGGGAAAAAAGTGCACAGGGACAGTACCGTACCAGGGTAATTATCTGCCCACATATGACAGGTATGACATTGACTGAGGTGCCCCTACCTGTACTGTAACAGCAAGACAGCACTACAAGACAACTGCAAGTACCACAGTTCAAAACAACCAATAAAAAAAAAACAGTACTTACCCAAAACAGCTTATTAGAGTTAGTACTCTGTCATAATTCAGAATCAGGATTATAAAACAATAAATGTGAGTAAGTGTATAGGTTCACAAACTGAATTTTGAAATAATAATGCATTGTAACGGTATGAGGTAGAATCTGCATCCAGGAACCATCGCCAGCAGTAAACTCTCACCAACCACAGATGAGCAAGAGCTTAAAGCAGAATAATGAGGATAAAATCCATCACAGAAATCCCTCAGAGCGAGTGAGAGAAAGAGGGAGGGAGAGAGCAAGAGAGAGAGTAAGAGAGTAAGAGAGAGAGATGGAGGTGGAAGAGAGAGATGGAAAGAGAGAGGGAGGAGGAGGAGAGCGAGGGACGCAAGAGAGAGGAAGAGTCAGTGGACTAAAATAAACATCTCCATGGTCTGTTAAATGCCACTCAGTCTATATTTAGAACGATGCCAAAGGAAAGTCTCGCTGTCCTCTGGTGATCTGGAATCACTGCCTTATGTTCTTACTGGACAAAATAGCTTTGCATTTAAATATTAAATTATTCACACATAACCTTAAATAGTACTGTATCTTACAGTATAACAATCTCTATAACTAGGTATCTAATCACATCACTAGGACACAGAGTTTTTTCTGGTCTGGTCACGTGGTCAAGAAAAACTCAAGGCCCCAGTCATAAGGTATCACTGCCTACCTGATATACCAGTAAGTGATGCTGAGATGATTCAACTGCGTTACGTGGAACTACAATCCACACAATCCACCACGTCCACCTTAATTACCTCTGTGTAGTTGACTCCCTCGAGTAAAGAGAGGTTATGGTCAGATAATCAAAGCTGTGGTCTGGCTATAGCTCATTGGTAAAGTTTCCCCACTGTGGTCAGACCCTAGCCAGATGAACACATGGTCAACGTTCCCTCAGATGGATTCCACATACCAACCAATCCCTCAGATGGATTCCTCATACCAACCAATCCCTCAGATGGATTCCACATACCAACCAATCCCTCAGATGGATTCCTCATACCAACCAATCCCTCAGATGGATTCCTCATACCAACCAATCCCTCAGATGGATTCCACATACCAACCAATCCCTCAGATGGATTCCACATACCAACCAATCCCTCAGATGGATTCCACATACCAACCAATCCCTCAGATGGATTCCTCATACCAACCAATCCCTCAGATGGATTCCTCATACCAACCAATCCCTCAGATGGATTCCTCATACCAACCAATCAGATTAAAGACTTTTAATTTCACATGACAGATGCCCATCTCCATCTCTAACTAACTCCCTTCGTAGGGTATGGAAGTAACAGTAATCTCCACACATCTAAAGGAAAAAGTGTACTTGGATTAAGGGTTTAGTGTACTTGGATTAAGGGTTTAGTGAGAGTCTTGTTACTCATTTTCACACACTGACATAAGATAAATTATTATGCAAGTATTTCTTCATTGAAATGTCTGACAATATGAGTCTTCAGCCATAGTTGCCAGCATTCATTCTGAGTTCAGATGAGGTCACAAAGAAACAAATCTCATGCAAAAAGGTAGAGACAGTAATGATTACAATACTGGCAGATCCTTGAGCTGATCTCAGACAAAAACAGTGCTAGCAAAATTTGAATAGATCAGGTCGAATTTCAAACAGCCACACTAAAACTGGCTTTGCCTTGGTTGAGTTTAACTTGTGATTATTGCGAACACCGGCAAATCTTATCTGGCAGGTCTGTCACTAACCCATTTGATTTGGCTCAAGACTAGTCTCCATTTTGGCTCTGAGGCTATGCAGTTTCACTCAAACCCCTACCAGTTTGACCTAACAGGAGGGTCACTGTGGGTTTACCCTGAGCCCTGTCTGCAGCAGATGGCATCCACCTAAAGCACAGTGTGATAATGGTTGACACTAATTAAGACCCCCGTAATCCCTCCACCAGCAAAATGAGCAAAAGGAAAAGCCTGTTTAAACACTCATCACCCATCGCACAATAATCCCCACAGACTATTACTTTTCACTGGGACTCCGAAATGGGGATATTAGAAGGCTGCATCCCACCTGGGTTGTACTAGGATGTCTAAATGGGAACAAGGATTTAATGTACATCTCCGTGGGCCTGAGTGATGTTCAGAAGGGAGTACAGATGGTAGGCTGCCTCCTCTATCTCAAGAACCTACACTGAACACAGTCTGGATGATACCCAGAGAGCAGAGACTCCGGTACCTGATGTTGCCGATGAGCGTCTGCTGCTCGTCAGTGGTGAGGATGTCTGGGAGGACAGAGGCCAGCCAATCAACCTTCTTCTCCGCAGCATACTGCTTCAGCACCGCAAACAGCCTCTCCTTCACCTCAGGCTCCTCCCCCAAAATCTGGTCAATCTGAAAGATATCAATAACAATTGTTGTTGAAGGGCGCATAGTTACACAGCCTCCCTAAAGAAGCATTGTATGCATTTACAAAGAAGCTTCCAATTATCTGACTGAGGAAGTAAGCTCAGTAGGCTTGCATAATGCTTTTTAAACAGCAAAGTGTCTCTTTCAAACTGTTGTTTTCTCTGGACATCAATGTTCCCATGTATAATCAACAACATCAATGTTCCCCTGTATAACTCATACAACAGTTAGTTTAAAAGAAAGCCTCACCTTCCTGTTGAACTCCAGGGCCTTATGTTTGCGGTCCTTCCTCATCCCGTCTCCTCCAGGCTGTATCCCATCCATACTCCCACTGCTGCGTACTTTCTGTCTAGGCCCCAGACACAGCACTCCCAGCCTCAGCGTACGCCCCTGGGACGCCTTGACCAGTGCCGCCGCCATCTCGTGCTGCCTCACCGGGATCCCGTTGACCTCCATGACGTAGTCACCGGCCCGCAGGCCACCCCGTCCCGCCGGAGAGCAGGGGGAACAGTCCTCCACCAGGAGGGGGCAGTCTCCCACGATGGTGAAGCCAAAATGACCGTCAGGACCCGGGGTGATGTCCATCTGAGAGGCAGAGATTGAATTCTTTTTTTTATTTTTTTTTATCCCATTTTCTCCCCAATTTTTCGTGGTATCCAATCGCTAGTAATTACTACCTTGTCTCATCGCTACAACTCCCGGACGGGCACGGGAGAGACGAAGGTCGAAAGCCATGCGTCCTCCGAAGCACAACCCAACCAGCCGTACTGCTTCTTAACACAGCGCGCCTCCAACCCGGAAGCCAGCCGCACCAATGTGTCGGAGGAAACACCGTGTACCTGGCCCCCTTGGCTGGCGCGCACTGCGCCCGGCCCGCCACAGGAGTCGCTGGAGCGCGATGAGACAAGGATATCCCTACCGGCCAAACCCTCCCTACCCCGGACGACGCTATGCCAATTGTGCGTCGCCCCACGGACCTCCCGGTCGCTGCCGGCTGCGACAAAGCCTGGGCGCGAACCCAGAGACTCTGGTGGCGCAGTTAGCACTGCGATGCAGTGCCCTAGACCACTGCGCCACCCGGGAGGCCCCGAGATTGAATTCTTATTTCACTTTCACTGTATTATGTCAAGATAGAGAGAAATCATTTTGACTAATGACTTGAAAAGTATGGCCTTGCCAATGAAATTAGCACGGCAAATTCAGCATTGCCACTACAGTTTCTGGGGTTACACGAGGTATCAGAAATACAGCGAGTCAGATTTTCAGTTGGCACAAGCAGCGAGTTCAGACCTGCTGGATGCGAGACACCACTCCGACGCTGGGAGGGATGTTCCTCTGGGTCTGAGCGATGGAGATGACAGCCTGGACGCCCAGAGTGGACACATTCTGGCCCTCGATCTCCAGCACCTGGTCCGAGAAAGACCGTTTAATGAAGACACCCAGAAACAGCTTTTCCAGTATAAATCCCTGATCATACTATTACACCATCATAATATTATCGAAGTCTTAACATAATACTATTAACTGCATATTTGTTAATTAACTTGCCTTGTTAAATAATGGTTAAACAAAGGATAAAAATAATTTCGGTTTAGTTTAGGACCTAGAATCTCTCTGACCTGGTCACCTGGCTGCAGCCCCGCCAGGTAGGCACTGCTCCCCTCCTCCACTGACAGGATGTAGCTAGGACCACTTCCTCGTAGCTGGAAGCCAAACTCCTCTGGCCAGCCCTGATTGGATGTCGGCATCGCGATGACTACATGAGAGAAGAAGAAGAATGACGAAGAGGAGAGGAAGATGAAGAAACCCACAGGGAGTATAATGAGAAAGATGTTCTGGACTGAGATGCGAATGAGAGAAGCAGTATGGTGCTCTCAGCGGGGGGTTGAACCCCTGTCGAACCCTTGGGGTCACTGACCTTGTTCACAACTCCAAAGGCTTCTGAGAGTATTTGACCTTGAGGAGCATGAAGTGCTCTCTTCCAAAGTTAATCCATCTTACTGTACATCAAAATTCCCTGACTATCTGACGAAGGGCTCTGACGGAGGGCTCTGATGGAGGGCACTCTATTGCCTGCATGAGAGCGACTCAAGCATAAAATATCTGCCATAACCAAACACAGAAAACACATTTAAATCTAGGAGTGCAGGTTATCCTGCTTTTTGTGGTAATACACTCCAATCCCTAACGCTTAATTTGTGAACCTTTATAACATTCTATAAACTATTACATTTATAGAGCATTAAAACAGGATCAGCATGTATTAACCTCACGAGTTTGCTTCCAAAAACGTCCCTGAAACGACAGGTCACACATAGAATGATACAAATATCTTTTGTCTGAATATTTTACATGAACCTTAAAACAGAGCCAGTGTCTGCTGTTCAACCTCCAAAGCCTTGAAACAGTAATGTGTTTCAATAAGTGAATGACATTCAAACAGACAGACTTACAGTCATCTTTAGATGGATAGCGAGGAACAGCAGGCTTGTTCTGGTTCCTGAAAGAGTATCTGCCTTTCTCGTTGTGTAGAAATTTCTTCATCTTGTATCAAACTGCAGGTGGCCTATCTGTGAGCTAGTATCCAACAAGGCTGTACAGTAAAAAAGCCCCCCTTGGACCATACCAACAGCCCCCATTCAAACAAGAGGGGTTGTCAATTCAAAATACCCCATCTTTAGAGTCCTCCACAGAGTCATCCACAGAGTCCTCTACAGAGTCATCCACACTGCCACCGCAACACAAGAAAAGGGTGACAGTACATGAAGACTTGTCACAGAGTTACTCCAGAATGTCCTCCCAGAGTGTGTCCTTGCAGTCCTGCAGCCCGTTTGCACAGTGTTAATGATAAAACTGGGACGCCCTCGCTCTACTCCGCTTCTTAATAAAACCTCTCTCCAAAAAGGGCCCCCATTTTCTTCTATAAATACTCCTCTGTCTTTTTTCCTGCTCTCTCTCACGGCTAGGTGACGTCCTCCAAGGGACGGAGACTGGCCCAGAATCACTGTGTGTGTCACACAGAAAGCGGTTGATGAACACTAATTGGAGCGTGTGCCTGGGCACTCTTATGAGTGTGGTAGTCTATGTGTGCTGGTCTATAAGTGTGTGTGTGTGTGTGTGTGTGTGTGTGTGTGTGTGTGTGTGTGTGTGTGTGTGTGTGTGTGTGTGTGTGTGTGTGTGTGTGTGTGTGTGTGTGTGTGTGTGTGTGTGTGTGTGTGTGTGTGTGTTCCTCAATGCTCAGCCCCATTGAGAAGGAGCAGGGGCAATTTAAGACTTTGCTCTGGATTAGTGGGATTATGGGCTGAATTTTTTAATCCCACTCCACCCCCTATCAGGACAGGGACAGAGGCACAGGGACACATGCCCCTCTTTATTAGGTTTAGGGTTGTGGAGATGTCCACACAGACTTGCGTATGAATGCCTCTGATCTGGGTTACTTTAAAACAGTGCTGCAGCAACTTGTCCCTGAGGCAATTTACAGTAAAATAGAGTATTGGGCAACACAGAAGCAATCAGCAGGCTAGTTACTAGTCACATGGCCATCAGTCAATGGTAATTGAGAACTGCCAGTGAGTTGTGGTATATTTGTCAGTGTATGTGCAGAAAAAGGTTAATCACAGGTTAATCACACACACACTATGGATAATGGAATTACAGATCACAGGAGGACATAAAAATAAACCTACTAACAAAAGCAGGTGGTTAATGAGAAGGATTTATTGTAGAGAGAGACTTTTATCGGAGATTATTGGAATTTATGGAGCATGGAACAGGACTACTGTGACAGTAGTTTAGCATTTTTCTTCTAAAGGAAATCAGTAATAATATTGTAATAACATAGTCATATCAAATGGATATAGTAACAGTAATAACATATGTTTTATAATGGCCTAAATACTGCTAAGACTGCTAAGACATCTAAGACTGCTAAGACATCTAAGACTGCTAAGACATCTAAGACTGCTAAGACAGCTAAGACAGCTAAGACTGCTAAGACATCTAAGACTGCTAAGACATCTAAGACTGCTAAGACATCTAAGACTGCTAAGACAGCTAAGACATCTAAGACTGCTAAGACATCTAAGACTGCTAAGACAGCTAAGACATCTAAGACATCTAAGACTGCTAAGACAGCTAAGACATCTAAGACATCTAAGACTGCTAAGACAGCTAAGACATCTAAGACTGCCAAGATAGCTATGTAAATTACTTATTTTCCAACACAGAAAACAGCAAAGGTGAAAAAAGTACCTCATAGTTGAGTAAAAGTAACAGCTCAGTCCTAGTTATACATACTGGGCCAGGTGAATTATTCAACAGCCATGCTTGTATCTCCAAACAAACACTGTTCCCTTCAATCAAACTCTCATCTTACACCTTGCCCAACCCAAGATGGCCACTTGACTTGTATATGGGAATATGGGAGAGCAAGAGAGACCGAGTGACATTATACAGGTCATTGAGCCTGAGGTAAAATGACTGAGCCTGGTCGCTGGGTACCTGACTGTTTTGGCAAGACATCAACCTGTTTAAAGCAGAGACAGACTAGAACAACGTCTGAAATGAAAGCAATATTTATTGCCAGAGCCAAAAACAATCAAGTAATTTAGATACTGAAACAAATGACTAGAACTGCTAAAGCTGATAGGACCCATCATCATGTAACTACCGCCTGAAATGAAGCATGTGACTCAATGTGAAAGTGAATATAATGTGGAGTTTCCCAACAGTAAACAAACTGTGGTGTTTACATCTACAGCCAACAAATTCATGAATATTCAGTCTGCTGATGCTGGAAAAACTTCAATGCCATCCTATTGAATGAAGATACTTATTGTAACTGCCCAGAACGGTTTCAAAACGCATTCATTTGAGCTCCCATTATGATTTTATAAATAAGGTGCAGTCTTACCTTTCAACACCCTGAGAAGATGAAGAAATACATAGCCTACAGAGCCAGTGCCTCTGAAGAACACCCCTCTCACTAACTGTATGTGTAACATGAGAGCAGGGCCTGTTTGAAAATGCAGGCAAAACTCAGCAACCAGATCCAACATTCTGTGTCATGATGCCTTTGGGTTGTGTGCAACTGAGGAGCAGGTGCACAATATAGAAATGGTGTAAAACTGTGAACATTTCTACTTATCCATTAATTTTCAATTGTTGCAAAAAGTTCATGTTAAGTCAAACAAATCTATAGCAATTTAGTCTGACTGACCGAAATTAATTTAGCTTGACTGTGAATGATTAACAACAAACCTTGTCATGCATGAGATAAAACATCAATAATCAATTACTTATAATGTATCCATTTATTCATGTTTACAATTTGTCCGGTAACAGTCCATCATGATGTCGCCAAAGGAGCAGGGAAGTGATACTATATTTTTTTGACGTCACACCAGCAACATCAGTGTTACAAAAACAAACAAAAAACATTTAGCAACAGGCTACGGATTTGTCAATGTGTTTTTTTTTTTATTGTTTTATTTTGGGTGGATTAAGTTAGTTTTCTCTATCACCTATGGGTTTTATTTTTACCTTGTTTGTTTCAACCCCGTCCACTTGGTGGCGGCAATACACCTTTTTAGGTTGTAGTCTGCCATAAAACACAGAAGAAGAACAACAACAAAAAAGAACAACAAGAACAACAAGAACAAAAAGAAGAACAAGAACATGCTAACATCCACAGAAGAAGAACCAAAAAAAAGAACAACAACAAGAACAAGAAGAACAAAAACAAGAACAAAAACAAAAACAACAAAAAGAAGAACAAGAAGAAGATGAACATGCAACAGAAGTGAAGCCACCCACACCATTATATACAGTGGGGCAAAAAAGTATTTAGTCAGCCACCAATTGTGCAAGTTCTCCCACTTAAAAAGATGAGAGAGGCCTGTAATTTTCATTATAGGTACACTTCAACTATGACAGACAAAATTAGAAAAAAAAATCCAGAAAATCACATTGTAGGATTTTTAATGCATTTATTTGCAAATTATGGTGGAAAATAAGTATTTGGTCAATAACAAAAGTTTATCTCAATACTTTGTTATATACCCTTTGTTGGCAATGACAGAGGTCAAACGATTTCTGTAAGTCTTCACAAGGTTTTCACACACTGTTTCTGGTATTTTGGCCCATTCCTCCATGTAGATCTCCTCTAGAGCAGTGATGTTTTGGGGCTGTTTCTGGGCAACACGGACTTTCAACTCCCTCCAAAGATTTTCTATGGGGTTGAGATCTGGAGACTGGCTAGGCCACTCCAGGACCTTGAAATGCTTCTTACGAAGCCACTCCTTCATTGCCCGGGCGGTGTGTTTGTGATCATTGTCATGCTGAAAGACCCAGCCACGTTTCATCTTCAATGCCCTTGCTGATTGAAGGAGGTTTTCACTCAAAATCTCACGATACATGGCCCCATTCATTCTTTCCTTTACACGGATCAGTCGTCCTGGTCCCTTTGCAGAAAAACAGCCCCAAAGCATGATGTTTCCACCCCCATGCTTCACAGTAGGTATGGTGTTCTTTGGATGCAACTCAGCATTCTTTGTCCTCCAAACACGACGAGTTGAGTTTTTACCAAAAAGTTATATTTTGGTTTTATCTGACCATATGACATTCTCCCAATCTTCTTCTGGATCATCCAAATGCTCTCTAGCAAACTTCAGAAGGGCCTGGACATGTACTGGCTTAAGCAGGGGGACATGTCTGGCACTGCAGGATTTGAGTCCCTGGCGGCATAGTGTGTTACTGATGGTAGGCTTTGTTACTTTGGTCCCAGCTCTCTGCAGGTCATTCACTACGTCCCCCCGTGTGGTTCTGGGATTTTTGCTCACCGTTCTTGTGATCATTTTGACCCCACGGGGTGAGATCTTGCGTGGAGCCCCAGATCGAGGGAGATTATCAGTGGTCTTGTATGTCTTCCATTTCCTAATAATTGCTCCCACAGTTGATTTCTTCAAACCAAGCTGCTTACCTATTGCAGATTCAGTCTTCCCAGCCTGGTGCAGGTCTACAATTTTGTTTCTGGTGTTCTTTGACAGCTCTTTGGTCTTGGCCATAGTGGAGTTTGGAGTTTGACTGTTTGAGGTTGTGGACAGGTGTCTTTTATACTGATAACAAGTTCAAACAGGTGCTATTAATACAGGTAACGAGTGGAGGACAGAGGAGCCTCTTAAAGAAGAATTTACAGGTCTGTGAGAGCCAGAAATCTTCCTTGTTTGTAGGTGACCAAATACTTATTTTCCACCATAATTTGCAAATAAATTCATTAAAAATCCTACAATGTGATTTTCTGGATTTTTTTTCTCATTTTGTCTGTCATAGTTGAAGTGTACCTATGATGAAAATTACAGGCCTCTCTCATCTTTTTAAGTGGGAGAACTTGCACAATTGGTGGCTGACTAGATACTTTTTTGCCCCACTGTATATTTTTTTATTTAACATTTATTTAACCAGGTAGGCAAGTTGAGAACAAGTTCTCATTTACAATTGCGACCTGACCAAGATAAAGCAAAGCAGTTCGACACATACAACAACACAGAGTTACACATGGAGTAAAACAAACATACAGTCAATAATACAGTAGAAAAATAAGTCTATATACAATGTGAGCAAATGAGGTGAGATACGGGAGGTAAAGGCAAAAAAAAAGGCCATGGTGGTGAAGTAAATACAATATAGCAAGTAAAACACTGGAATGGTAGATTTGCAGTGGAAGAATGTGCAGAGTAGAGATAGAAATAATGGGGTGCAAAGGAGCAAAATAAGTAAATAAATACAGTAGGAGGAGAGGTAGTTGTTTGGGCTAAATTATAGATGGGCTATGTACAGGTGCAGTAATCTGTGAGCTGCTCTGACAGCTGATGCTTAAAGCTAGTGAGGGAGATAAGTGTTTCCAGTTTCAGAGATTTATGTAGTTCGTTCCAGTCATTGGCAGCAGAGAACTGGAAGGAGAGGCAGCCAAAGGAAGAATTGGTTTTCGGGGTGACCAGAGAGATATACCTGCTGGAGAGCGTGCTACAGTTGGGTGCTGCTATGGTGACCAGCGAGCTGAGATAAGGGGGGACTTTACTACTGGCTCCAGGGTCTTGTAGATGACCTGGAGCCAGTGGGTTTGGCGATGAGTATGAAGCGAGGGCCAGCCAACGAGAGCGTACAGGTCGCAGTGGTGGGTAGTATATGGGGCTTTGGTGACAAAACGGATGGCACTGTGATAGACTGCATCCAATTTATTGAGTAGGGTATTGGAGGCTATTTTGTAAATGACATCGCCGAAGTCGAGCATCAAGTCGAGGATCGGTAGGATGGTCAGTTTTACAAGGGTATGTTTGGCAGCATGAGTGAAGGATGCTTTGTTGCAAAATAGGAAGCCAATTCTAGATTTAACTTTGGATGGGAGAGGTTTGATGTGAGTCTGGAAGGATAGTTTACAGTCTAACCAGACACATAGGTATTTGTAGTTGTCCACATATTCTAAGTCAGAACCGTCCAGAGTAGTGATGTTGGACGGGCGGGCAGGTACAGGCAGCGATCGGTTGAAAAGCATGCATTTAGTTTTACTTGTATTTAAGAGCAATTGGAGGCCACGGAAGGAGAGTTGTATGGCATTGAAGGTCGTCTGGAAGGTTGTTAACACAGTGTCCAAAGAAGGGCCAGAAGTATACAGAATGGTGTCGTCTGCATAGAGGTGGATCAGAGACTCACCAGCGGCAAGAGCGACATCATTGATGTATACAGAGAAGAGAGTCGGTCCAAGAATTGAACCCTGTGGCACCCCCATAGAGACTGCCAGAGGCCCAGACAACAGGTCCTCCGATTTGACACACTGAACTCTATCAGAGAAGTAGTTGGTGAACCAGGCGAGGCAATCATTTGAGAAACCAAGACTATCGAGTCTGCCGATGAGGATGTGGTGATTGACAGAGTCGAAAGCCTTGTCCAGGTCAATGAATACGGCTGCACAGTATTGTTTCTTATCGATGGCGGTTAAGATATCGTTTAGGACCTTGAGGTGCACCCATGACCAGCTCTGAAATCAGATTGCATGGTGGAGAAGGTATGGTGGGATTCGAAATGGTCTGTAATCTGTTTGTTGACTTGGCTTTCGAAGACCTTAGAAAGGCAGGGTAGGATAGATATAGGTGCATGAGAATGGTCCACAGAAGTGAATGGCGTTTACTGCAACACTAGTTAAGGCACACATTGAAATTATGAATTGTACATCCCACAAATAGGGTAAGTAACAACATGGCTCAATTAAGTCATGTTACGATAAGTAGCTAACTTACGCTCAGCTAGGCTAGCTAGCTATGTCAGTGAAATGTGGAAGGAAGCATCCTGATGTTGCTAAACTTTTACAATTACATTAGCCTAGGTTTATTGTAATGATTATTGTTATACTATTCATCATCATCATCTAGCTAAGCTATTATCTCGTAATGTAAGGAGACTAAATTATAAGTTAGCATAGCTAGCTAGTTATTTGTAGTCAGTCAGTGCTTGACAGCCAGGTAGCTACGCTAAGTTTCCTACATGATGTCCCTGACATCTTTCCTACTCAGACAGGTTAACAAATAGATTTCCTCACACTATTTGCTATCTATGTGGTGGTCGTGCTGATGTGCACATTGTAATGTGCAATACAATCCCACCATGAATTAAATGAAGTACTCTCTTTCTCTGTAGCTACAGTAACAAAGAAGCGACATGCAGGCCAGCTCCAGGCATACCCATGTGACAAGAGGATGTTCCACCCTGGAGTCTGCTGTCCAGCCTGTCAGCTGGTCAAACTTTCTCAAAACACTGTAGTAAATAGTACAGGTTGGCCCTTCTGCTTTTAGTCACAGGCATTAGATCTAAGGCTGAGTACTGTACCTCTGAATGTCTACTATAGGCATAGTACAGTCTAAACTACACTTCTCAGAACAGCATAAAACATATTAAGATTGTTACAAGATAATGTATAACTGCCACTATTATTGTCTTCAAACTGTATTGAATATCCAATGTTTTCCCTTTGTGTTGTCCAAGAGTCTGCAACAGGTGTGTGACCATCACTGTGTCTGGGTCAACAACTGCATCAGAGCTCAGAACACCTGGTACTTCCTTCTCTACCTGTTGAGTGTGTGTGTCATGACAGCAGACATGGTACTACTGACATGGGACATGTTACTGCACGCTGTGGCACGATAAAGGAATCCTAAGAGGCCGTTAGGTAGATGATGATGGGCAGCAACGGTAGGCAGGGATGCTCTTTGTCATACAGGTAAAAGACTGGATATACAGATACACATGCACACAATGATGTTGGTGCCTGATGTTTCCATGGAGTTAGTCTTTCCTGCTCTCAGTTTTTCTACAGCAAGTCTGATTTTAAAATGTCATGAATGAAATCCTTTCTAGTTCCATTAACGTGCCACAGAAACCCCCACACAATTTGGCACAGCTTACAGATGGAATACTATTTATTTTTATTCAGTTTTATATCCTAAGTTAAATGCACTTCAAACATATATACAGTGCATTCGGAACAGTATTCATATACAGTATTCAGACCCCTTGACTTTTTCCACGTTATATTACGTTACAGCCTTATTCTAAAATTGATTAAATACTTTTCCCCCCTCATCAATCTACACACAATACCCCTTAATGACGAAGTGAAAAAAGGTTTTTAGAAATGTTTGCAAATGTATTAAAAATAAAAAACAGAAATACCTTATTTACATAAGTATACAGACCCTTTGCTATGAGACTCGAAATTGAGCTCAGGTGCATCCTGTTTCCATCGATGTTTCTACAACTTGATTGGAGACCTCCTGTGGAAAATGTAATTGTTTGGACATGATTTGGAAAAGCATACACCTGTCTATATAAGGTCTCTCAGTTGACAGTGTAAATAAGAGCAAAAACCTAGCCATGAGGTTGAGGGAATTGTCTGGAGAGCTCCGAGACAGGATTGTGTCGAAGGCACAGATCTGGGGAAGGGTACCAAAACATGTCTGTAGCATAGAAGGTCCCCAAGAACACAGTGGCTTCCATCATTCTTAATGAAGTTTTGAACCACCAAGACTCTTCATAGAGCTGGCTGCACGGCCAAACTGAGCAATCGGGGGAGAAGGGCCTTGGTCAGGGGGGTGACCAAGAATCCGATGGTCACTCTGACAGAGCTCCAGAGTTCCTCTGTGGAGATGGGAGAACGTTCCAGAAGAACAACCATCTCTGCAGCACTTCATCAATCAGGCCTTTATGGAAAAGTTGCCAGACGGAAGCAACTCCTCAGTAAAAGGCACATGGCAGCCCACTTGGTGTTTGCCAAAAAACACCTGAAGGACTCTCAGACCATGAGACCATGCGTGGTAGGAGTAGGATTCATCTGTACCTCTCTCAGTGGTGCTTTAAATGATCTGTGGCAAAATTTAGATTTTTTTATTAGCCTCAACAAGTTTGTTTTTATTACATATTGCTCTTGGAAAGGTCATTTTCATAGAAACACAAAGATGTGATATTATTTGTGCTGTACTCAGAGTATAGGTGAGTCATTTCAACTGTAGAAAATGTGTTGTTGAAGTCAACAATATTGTTAAATCCATAAACAGACGCCCACCCAGACAATAATGACTATGTAGATTGTGATAAGCTGTCGTTGTGAATGGTCTCATCCTCAGGACAACGGGCCAGCAGTGTCCTATCGGTTCCCACACAAGACATTCTGGGTGACCCTCAGTGCCACTCTCCTCCTTGTCATCATCGCCCTCAGCATCACGGGGCATCTATGGCTCAGACAGTCGGACGAAGAGGTAGGAGAGACAACTCACATCTGATTCACCTGTCGGAACGCAGTGCTTTGTTATCTGGCATTTAAACTATGAGTTGCTGTAGCCCAATCAAGCATAGAAGCACACATGACTGTAGTTGATGGACAAAATATTTGCTCACACTTGTACAATCACAATGTTGATAGTGAGTTTACACTGAGTAAACCTATCCCTCTACTGTAGTCTTTACAGGTTGTTAGAATCACAGTTCCGGGATCAGACTGGAACCCTGATCAATCGATCAGCATTGGTGGACAAGCACAACCTGGTGACCTATTCTGTGACCTCACAGGCCAACCACACGTCCACCGTGCTCTTTGATGTCAAACATGTAGAAAGACTTTTCTGAGTTGAAAGTATATTGAACTGAGACAAGCTCCGACCTTTCTATTGGTGTGGCTGTTTCTCAGTATTCAACAACACTTCACTGAACTGACTCATGTTTGTGCAGGGTTTGATATGTTACAAGCCTGAGAACCGGGATACTTGCTTCCTGCGTAAGATGGAGAGATCTGATTATGAAAATGTGCACTCCCTCCTCCAGCAATCAACGCAACAGGTAAAGATGGTCACTCTTTCAATTTATAACAGCGTATGAAACATACTACTTTGGATTTCACATCATATGAGTCTCAGAGGAACTATGCCGTTTTGGGACTTAAATTGGCATGGCAACAACTAAAGGGTATGCAGAAACAGCTTACTGTGTCAGCCACTCTCCAAACCAACCGTTGTTTTATTGGAGCTGAGGTGAGTCACACTGTTGCTGCTAATGTGTAAAGTGGCAGTAGGGGTGGATCATAGGAAGGGACTCATAGCTTAGTGCCACTTCTGCCTCCCTCTCCATACCCAGCCAGACCCTATTGGATTTAGGGGTGTTGATTTTGGAATCCCTCTCCTCTCCCAGTCCAGAGAGAAAGGGAGGGGGGGGGGGGGGGGGGGGGGGTAATAGACCAAACAAGGCCTTACATGCTTATAGTGTAGTGAGTCTCTCCAGGACTGAATTCCTCAGGGCATCTGATCCTCCTAGCCCCCTCTCTCCCCTGGATCCCCTTACAGGTTGGGACAGCAGTGAGGCTCAGACCTGCACAATGGCCACTCTGTTTGGGGAGTACTGGGTTTGTTAAGGCTTCGCTGTACTGGAGAAAGAGGAGAAACTATGGTTGGTTAGCGAGGGAAGGGCCAGTCTGGCAGAGGACAACTTTTAATGAGGTATGCTTTTTGGTTATGTGTGGTCAATGTCAATGGTCATTACAGAATGGATGGGTTGCTTTTCTGCTGTGGAACTGGGAATCTACAGGGCCATGATGACATCCAGCTCTGTCCTTGCTGCCCATTCATTAGTTATTTTACTTCATCAAATTGAATAATGGTTCTCTCATTTAGGCCTAGGCTAATTCATCTATTCACAAGAGCTCGAGTATGATGAAGCTACTCATGTCATTACCTCATAGTGAAGGGCCACTGTGCAGCTGGACTAAATCATTCATTGGTTGTATAGACTTTAGTTACTTACATAGAATAGCTCTCTCAAAAGGTAAATATGCCAAAATCCTAAGTGTTTCATGCTTTTCTCATGCTATCTGAGTCGTTTGAGATGTGACTCGCATGGTATCAAGTATCTCATAAAACTAGACTTTAGCACAGACCCACCGATTGTGGTCATTGTGTCTGATTTACTGGATAGACTTAATCTTTATAGAAATGCTGGGCCTTTCTGGGGTCGATCTCTCCGTTCTGCAGCACAATGCTCTTCAGAGTGGAGGGAAACAGGTTGTTAGAAGGTTTGCTCAGGCGTAACAGCATGTTAAGTGGTCCCTATCGGACTCATCAATAGTGTACATGGTGCAATTACTAAATGGTCTTTGTGCCAAATGAGACAATAACAATAACCTGGCAGACCACTGAAGTGATCTAATAAAGACACTGCACTATAACTACAACTTGAGTTTGTCTGCAACAGCTATTTTGAACCATTCTGTTATACGTTAATTTACACCATTTTTATTTGTCGTTTGAAAAACCACTGAGTGCAATCATAACTCCTCTGGTGTACATGTTGCTTATTCTCATCATTCCTAATAATCCTGAAATAATGTGCTCCAACAATTACAAATGTGCTCATCTCCTGCCAGGAGAGCCAGTTGGTGTTGTTGGGGAATGAGACCCAGAGACAGACAGAGTTTCTGGGGGTGATGGGGGGCAGTCAGGTGGACGTGCCAACCCTGGAGGAGCCTCTACAGGCTGTGTCAAAAAAACTCCATCCACTGGACCAGGAGACACAACAGTGAGACCAAGGAGTGGGACTACCCTTCTTCACGTCATTAGCTACATGCTAAATACACATTCACTTGCCTTGACATTTACAATAACATAAGCATTAAAAGATGAAACTGTGAAGCATTTTATTTTAAAGCGTGTCAAATGTTATATTCAATTCTGAGAAGTCAAGTCATACAAAGCAAAGACCTGAGCCCTTTTGTTAAACAAGTTCCTTGCTCCTCGTCTGTGTGCTGGCAGATGTTTCCAGAATAGAGCAGCTCCCTGTCTGTGTGCTGGCAGATGTTTCCAGAATAGAGCAGCTCCCTGTCTGTGTGCTGGCAGATGTTTCCAGAATAGAGCAGCTCCCTGTCTGTGTGCTGGCAGATGTTTCCAGAATAGAGCAGCTCCCGGTCTGTGTGCTGGCAGATGTTTCCAGAATAGAGCAGCTCCCTGTCTGTGTGCTGGCAGATGTTTCCAGAATAGAGCAGCTCCCTGTCTGTGTGCTGGCAGATGTTTCCAGAATAGAGCAGCTCCCTGTCTGTGTGCTGGCAGATGTTTCCAGAATAGAGCAGCTCCCTGTCTGTGTGCTGGCAGATGTTTCCAGAATAGAGCAGCTCCCTGTCTGTGTGCTGGCAGATGTTTCCAGAATAGAGCAGCTCCCTGTCTGTGTGCTGGCAGATGTTTCCAGAATAGAGCAGCTCCCTGTCTGTGTGCTGGCAGATGTTTCCAGAACAGCGTGAGAAACATAATCCTGAAAAACAGTGCTGTGTGACCTTTACAAAGTCACAGCAGTAAATAAGAAAAACAACCTTTAGGCTAAACTCACTGCTACCTAACTACAGCAGGTAGATGACCAATACAGTATCTAACTCTCTCTGTAGCAGAGAGCACTGATAGCCAACTATTTGAGAGGATGAATTTGCTACTCTGAATCACCAAGTGAGTAAAACTCAATGGAGATACGATTCCATTAGCAGGCAGCAGTTATGACTTGCATACTTTGAGGTTTTGTTGGTATTTTCTACCAAACTGCCTGTTAAGTAACAGACCTTCTCTCTCTCGCTCTGTGAAGGTCCAGGTAAACAGCGTTTAGTCTACTTCTGCATAGACATCTGCTTCCCTAGTAACATCTGTGTCTGTCTGCTTCTACTCCCTGCCGGAGTGACCTGCCATCATCCAGTCTCAGGCAGCACATACCAGCGCTTATCAGGGAAACAAAGTGCTACTTCTCATCCCCGCTAAGAAACCGGAGTGTCGCCGGCTCCAAAAAAACACTGAATACAACCGGGGAACAGGAGCTGGCTTTCACTCTCAATACTGCAGCCCCTGCCACCTTAGTCCCTCCTATGCCTCCGCTCCAGTCCTTTCCCTTCTGAGAGATAAGCGACGGTAACAGCTGTGAAGTTTATCTGCAGACTACACTCGTCACCTTTCCTTAATGTTTAATACGTTCCCAGTTGTCCGTTATTTTTGTTCTTGTTATTTCCTGTACTGTAACCCACAGCAGATGAGTCATCATGTGTGTAACCATTCCTGTTTGCAGGAATGTCTTAAAATGACTTGATCCCCTAAATAAACCAAGTTGTGTATAGATTCTCTTTTTTAGGGTACTAAAAAGAAAGAAAATGGAAAGATGCTAACACTTCACACTAAAAAGTGTGTGTCAAGTGTGAGTGTCAAGACAAAAGCACCACAGAGTAAATGTTGCACACCAGTTAGTCTTGTTACTGGAATTCATCATATCCCATACGATCACACATGGGATGCAGCCCTGTTATATCCTGGACAGTCACTGGTGGGATGCAGCCCTGTTATATCCTGTACAGTCACTGGTGGGATGCAGCCCTGTTATATCCTGGACAGTCACTGGTGGGATGCAGCCCTGTTATATCCTGTACAGTCACTGGTGGGATGCAGCCCTGTTATATCCTGTAGTCACTGGTGGGATGCAGCCCTTTTATACCCTGTACAGTCACTGGTGGGATGCAGCCCTGTTATATCCTGTAGTCACTGGTGGGATGCAGCCCTGTTATATCCTGTAGTCACTGGTGGGATGCAGCCCTTTTATACCCTGTAGTCACTGGTGGGATGCAGCCCTGTTATATCCTGTACAGTCACTGGTGGGATGCAGCCCTTTTATACCCTGTACAGTCACTGGTGGGATGCAGCCCTGTTATATCCTGTACAGTCACTGGTGGGATGCAGCCCTGTTATATCCTGTACAGTCACTGGTGGGATGCAGCCCTGTTATATCCTGTAGTCACTGGTGGGATGCAGCCCTGTTATATCCTGTACAGTCACTGGTGGGATGCAGCCCTGTTATATCCTGGACAGTCACTGGTGGGATGCAGCCCTGTTATATCCTGTACAGTCACTGGTGGGATGCAGCCCTGTTATATCCTGTACAGTCACTGGTGGGATGCAGCCCTGTTATATCCTGTAGTCACTGGTGGGATGCAGCCCTGTTATACCCTGTACAGTCACTGGTGGGATGCAGCCCTGTTATATCCTGTACAGTCACTGGTGGGATGCAGCCCTGTTATATCCTGTACAGTCACTGATGGGATGCAGCCCTGTTATACCCTGTACAGTCACTGGTGGGATGCAGCCCTGTTATATCCTGTACAGTCACTGGTGGGATGCAGCCCTGTTATATCCTGGACAGTCACTGGTGGGATGCAGCCCTGTTATATCCTGTAGTCACTGGTGGGATGCAGCCCTGTTATATCCTGGACAGTCACTGGTGGGACGCAGCCCTGTTATATCCTGGACAGTCACTGGTGGGACGCAGCCCTGTTATATCCTGTAGTCACTGGTGGGATGCAGCCCTGTTATATCCTGGACAGTCACTGGTGGGATGCAGCCCTGTTATATCCTGGACAGTCACTGGTGGGATGCAGCCCTGTTATATCCTGTACAGTCACTGATGGGATGCAGCCCTGTTATACCCTGTACAGTCACTGGTGGGATGCAGCCCTGTTATATCCTGGACAGTCACGTATGGGATGCAGCCCTGTTATATCCTGTACAGTCACTGGTGGGATGCAGCCCTGTTATATCCTGGACAGTCACTGGTGGGATGCAGCCCTGTTATATCCTGGACAGTCACTGGTGGGATGCAGCCCTGTTATATCCTGGGCAGTCACTGGTGGGATGCAGCCCTGTTATATCCTGTAGTCACTGGTGGGATGCAGCCCTTTTATACCCTGTACAGTCACTGGTGGGATGCAGCCCTGTTATATCCTGTAGTCACTGGTGGGATGCAGCCCTGTTATATCCTGTAGTCACTGGTGGGATGCAGCCCTTTTATACCCTGTAGTCACTGGTGGGATGCAGCCCTGTTATATCCTGTACAGTCACTGGTGGGATGCAGCCCTTTTATACCCTGTACAGTCACTGGTGGGATGCAGCCCTGTTATATCCTGTACAGTCACTGGTGGGATGCAGCCCTGTTATATCCTGTACAGTCACTGGTGGGATGCAGCCCTGTTATATCCTGTAGTCACTGGTGGGATGCAGCCCTGTTATATCCTGTACAGTCACTGGTGGGATGCAGCCCTGTTATATCCTGGACAGTCACTGGTGGGATGCAGCCCTGTTATATCCTGTACAGTCACTGGTGGGATGCAGCCCTGTTATATCCTGTACAGTCACTGGTGGGATGCAGCCCTGTTATATCCTGTAGTCCCTGGTGGGATGCAGCCCTGTTATACCCTGTACAGTCACTGGTGGGATGCAGCCCTGTTATATCCTGTACAGTCACTGGTGGGATGCAGCCCTGTTATATCCTGTACAGTCACTGATGGGATGCAGCCCTGTTATACCCTGTACAGTCACTGGTGGGATGCAGCCCTGTTATATCCTGTACAGTCACTGGTGGGATGCAGCCCTGTTATATCCTGGACAGTCACTGGTGGGATGCAGCCCTGTTATATCCTGTAGTCACTGGTGGGATGCAGCCCTGTTATATCCTGGACAGTCACTGGTGGGACGCAGCCCTGTTATATCCTGGACAGTCACTGGTGGGACGCAGCCCTGTTATATCCTGTAGTCACTGGTGGGATGCAGCCCTGTTATATCCTGGACAGTCACTGGTGGGATGCAGCCCTGTTATATCCTGGACAGTCACTGGTGGGATGCAGCCCTGTTATATCCTGTACAGTCACTGATGGGATGCAGCCCTGTTATACCCTGTACAGTCACTGGTGGGATGCAGCCCTGTTATATCCTGGACAGTCACGTATGGGATGCAGCCCTGTTATATCCTGTACAGTCACTGGTGGGATGCAGCCCTGTTATATCCTGGACAGTCACTGGTGGGATGCAGCCCTGTTATATCCTGGACAGTCACTGGTGGGATGCAGCCCTGTTATATCCTGGGCAGTCACTGGTGGGATGCAGCCCTGTTATATCCTGTAGTCACTGGTGGGATGCAGCCCTGTTATATCCTGTAGTCACTGGTGGGATGCAGCCCTGTTATATCCTGGACAGTCACTGGTGGGATGCAGCCCTGTTATATCCTGTACAGTCACTGGTGGGATGCAGCCCTGTTATATCCTGGACTGTCACTGGTGGGATGCAGCCCTGTTATATCCTGGACAGTCACTGCTGGGATGCAGCCCTGTTATATCCTGTACAGTCACTGGTGGGATGCAGCCCTGTTATATCCTGGACTGTCACTGGTGGGATGCAGCCCTGTTATATCCTGGACAGTCACGTATGGGATGCAGCCCTGTTATATCCTGTACAGTCACTGGTGGGATGCAGCCCTGTTATATCCTGGACAGTCACTGGTGGGATGCAGCCCTGTTATATCCTGGACAGTCACTGGTGGGATGCAGCCCTGTTATATCCTGGACTGTCACTGGTGGGATGCAGCCCTGTTATATCCTGTACAGTCACGTGTGGGATGCAGCCCTGTTATATCCTGTACAGTCACGTGTGGGATGCAGCCCTGTTATATCCTGTACAGTCACGTGTGGGATGCAGCCCTGTTATATCCTGTACAGTCACGTGTGGGATGCAGTCCTCTTTCCAGATATCCATCAGATTTTTTAAAGACTTAACTTTTGATTAAGTTAGTGAATTTAAATACATTCATCTAGCTGTGGCCCATCACAAAACTCCTTGCCCAAGCTATAAGACAAACAAGGCCATGACACACTCTCCCTGTATCCCCAGGCTGTTTCAATGTAGTCCTTTGACAAATATAAAAAGAGCCTCTCCCCTCATAAATAAACTATTGTGCAAGCAGAAGCTGTGAGAGACATAGACAGGTGGATATTTATCTACAGTCAAAGAGCTTCGCTGTGAGACAAACAGCTGTGTGGATATTTATCTACAGTCACAGAGGTTCACTATAGAGTAGCTCCTCATCAGCCCAGACACACCCCAGCCTTCTGATGGCCGCTGTACTCCCTCTTAATTTCCCCGGTCTCCACACACCACTGCTGTGCCAGGTTGTCAGAAGAGGCTGTAACACATACATCACACATTTATTGATCGTTACGTCAGAACTGCCCAAAGTCAGTTAAGTCAATCTAGCCACACTAGGATGGAAGTCAGTCACTTTCAACCACAAAACAATCATTTACTCTAGTTCAGGTCTCTCCAACCCTGTAGGTTTTCACTTCAACCCTGTCCCTAGAGAGCTACCCTGTAGGTTTTCACTTCAACCCTGTCCCTAGTGAGCTACCCTGTAGGTTTTCACTTCAAACCTATCCCTAGAGAGCTACCCTGTAGGTTTTCACTTCAACCCTGTCCCTAGTGAGCTACCCTGTAGGTTTTCACTTCAAACCTGTCCCTAGTGAGTTACCCTGTAGGTTTTCACTTCAACCCTGTCCCTGGAGAGCTACCCTCCTGTACATTTTCACTTCAACCCTGTCCCTGGAGAGCTACCCTCCTGTACATTTTCACTTCAACCCTGTCCCTGGAGAACTACCCTCCTGCACGTTTTCACTTCAACCCTGTCCCTGAAGAGCTACCCTCCTGTACGTTTTCACTTCAACCCTGTCCCTGGAGAGCTACCCTCCTGTACATTTTCACTTCAACCCTGTCCCTGGAGAGCTACCCTCCTGTACATTTTCACTTCAACACTGTCCCGGGAGAGCTACCCTCCTGTACATTTTCACTTCAACCCTGTCCCTGGAGAGCTACCCTCCTGCACGTTTTCACTTCAACCCTGTCCCTAGAGCTACCCTCCTGTACGTTTTCCCTTAAACCCTGTCCATGAAGAGCTACCCTCCTGTACGTTTTCAGTTCAAACCTGTCCCTAGAGAGCTACCCTCCTGTACGTTTTCACTTCAACCCTGTCCCTGAAGAGCTACCCTCCTGTACATTTTTCACTTCAACCCTGTCCCTAGAGAGCTACCCTCCTGTACATTTTTACTTCAACCCTGTCCCTGGAGAGCTACCCTCCTGTACGTTTTCACTTCAACCCTGTCCCTAGAGAGCTACCCTCCTGTACGTTTTCACTTCAACCCTTTCCCTAGAGCTACCCTCCTGTACGTTTTCACTTCAACCCTTTCCCTAGAGCTACCCTCCTGTACGTTTTCACTTCAACACTGTCCCTAAAGAGCTACCTTCCTGTACGTTTTTGCTCAAACCCCAGTTGTAACTAATGTGATTAAGTTTATCAACTAGCTAATAATTAGAATCAGATGCGCTAGATTAGGGTTGGAGTGAAAACCTCCAGGATGGTAGATTTCCAGGAACAGAGCTAGATAAAGTGTCAATACACAACTCATTTAGTAATGATCGTTAGACATCTTCCTCTTACACGTCTGGTCTGCCGAGCAGGTTGCCAGCAGCCTGTTGGGAAAAACACAGTTAAGTCACATAAAAACTTACTATACAAGACGTGCAATCAAATCTGACTACTACAGATTCGTATAGGCTGCATTATGCACACATTCCTTAAAAGATGTGTGTGTGTGTGTTGTACTCACGTAGAATCAGGGCTGAATTTGCAGCGGACGGAGTAGTGCTTATTAGCGGGGATCTTGGTTTTTGGGATGAGCTGTGTCACCTTGTCACCCATCCCTCCTGCCAGGTTCCACACGTAACAGTTTACCTGTGAGGTGGAGCGAGATCACAATTACTACACTGAACAAAAATAGAAACATGGAACAATTTCAAAGATTTTACTGACTTACAGTTCATAAGGAAATCAGTCAATTTAAATAAATTCATAAGGCCCTAATCTATGGATTTCACATGATTGGGAATATAGACATGCATCTGTTGGTCAGATATACCTTTAGAAAAACAGTAGGGGTGTGGATCAGAAAACCAGTCAGTATCTGGTGTGACCACCATTTGCCTCATGCAGCGTGACACATCTCCTTCACATAGAGTTGATCAGGCTGTTGATTGTGGCCTGTGGAATGTTGTTCCACTCATCTTCAATGGCTGTGTGAAGTTGCTGGATATTGTCAGGAACTGGAACACGCTGTCGTACACGTCGATCCAGAGCATCCCAAACATGTTCATTGGGTGACATGTCTGGTGAGTATGCAGACCATGGAAGAACTGGGACATTTTCAGCTTCCAGGAATTGTGTACAGATCCTTGCAACATGGGGCCGTGCATTATCATGCTGAAACATGAGGTGATGGAGGCAGACGAATGTCATGAATATGGGCCTCAGGATCTCGTCACGGTATCTCTGAATTTAAATTGCCTGTGATAAAATTCAATTGTGTTCTTGTCCGTAGTTTATGCCTGCCCATACTGTAACCCCACTGCAAAAAATGGTGCACTCTTTTCACAACATTGACATCAGCAAACCGCTTTCCCACACAACGCCATACACGCTTTCTGCCATCTGCCCGATACCGTTGAAACCGGGATTCATCCATGAAGAGCACACTTCTCTAGCATGCCAGTGGCCATTGAAGGTGAGCATTTTCTCACCGAAGTTGGTTAAGACGCCAAACTGCAGTCAGGTCAAGACACTGGTAAGGACGATGAGCATGCAGATGAGACGGTTTCTGACAGTTTGTGCAAACCCATAGTTTCATCAACTGTCTGGGTGGCTGGTCTCAGATGATCCATCAGGTAAAGAAGCCGGATGTGGAGGTCCTGGGCTGGTGTGGTTACACGTGGTCTGCGGTTGTGAGGCTGGTTGGATGTACTGCCAAATTCTCTACAACGATGTTGGAGGCGGCTTATGGTAGAGGAATGAAAATTAAATTCTCTGGCAACAGCTCTGGTGGATATTCCTGCAGTCAGAATGCCAATTGCATGCTCCCTCAACTTGAGACATTTGTAGCATTGTGTTGTGTGACAAAACTGCACATTTTAGAGTGGCCTTTTATTGTTCCCAGCACAGGGTGCACCTGTGTAATGATCAGGCTGTTTAATCAGCTTCTTGATATGCCACAACAGGGATATAAACAAAATTGGGCACAACATTTGAGAGAAATAAGCTTTTTGTGCATATGGAACATTTCTGGGATATTTTATTTCAGCTCATGAAACCAACACCTTGCACATATATTTCTGTTCAGTGTAAATTATGTATTAGAGTGTACAGTCCAGTATAACATAATTCATTTGTTAAGCATACTGACCGAGCCATTGACTGCTGCCATGTAGGTGGCATCAGGGTTGATGTGGACTGAGTTGATGGACACTTCTGGTTCAGGAATAAGCTGCCCATTGTGATCGGTCTTCAGATCCCAGATATGGATCACACCGCTCTGGTCCCCCACGATCAAGTCAGCCTGGAAAATGCACAAGCCCAATTGAGAATCAATTAGATACAATAGACAGAGTTTAAAGAAAGTTAGGATTAGCCTAGGTGTTTATCAACAGTTAACAGTACAATGCTGACAGTCCAGTAACAGTGTTCCCTCTAGTGGTGGCATATATCAAATCACTTTTGAGACACTGGTTGCAGTCTAAAAGACAAACCCAGGCTAATGTTAGTTAGCTAATTAATTTGCTAGCTATCATACAGTAGGCATATATATTAAATATATAATTATTAATAAGTAGACATGCACTAATAATTGAATGTAGTGCATATAAAGCACCCACAAGCCACCGGTGGCTGAAAACACAATCATCGCAGGCTGAACGAGTGACGTGATAGGGTGTGTCTTTTAAGCGTTTGGACCGCAGCCACTGACTTACCTGGTTGGGATGAAGACACACGCACAGTTTATGGGAGCATTGACCTGAAAGATCCTCTGGCATTGCAGGTTCCTTGACCTTGGACCAGAGCAATGTTCAGCTTGGTGAGAATGCCATAACATGCTCCACAGGCAGGCAGACAGTATTATCAACAGTACCCCAGGTCCCAGATGCGAGCCATGCAGTCCACTGACACCGTCATAGTTTATGACCAGGGTTGGGTTATTGGAGTTTAGATCACACATACGGATGTGTTGATAACCTTTGGAACAGAACAAAAGACACACAGTCAAGCCCACATTAATTATGATGATAATTATATGTATGGTTTTGCCTATTTTATTTCTCAACAAACCTGCAGCTGCAATCATACTTCTGTCGGGAGTAACTTCGAGGGAGTTCACTTGGTGAAAGTACTGGTTAAGAATATAATTAAAGGTTGCTAGCTATAATCATTGTGCAACAACATACTGTAACGACCCTGGGTTTATAAGCGCTGAAATCGACTCTGCCGCTCGAGCATGCTTTTGCGGCACAGTCGATAGCGCGCCGGACCTCGGGCTAGGAGGTCGAGGGTTCGAGACCTGCTCCCTGCATGTTTCATTACATTGGTGTCAGAAGTGATCGGACCTAGCATCCACGACAGTGCGTGTGCTTGGCCGGTGAGCGCGTTCCTGTAAGACGTAAAGTCGCAAGCTAGCGCGAGGACGCGCTCTTTGAAAGGAGGGAGTAGTGTAACGACCCTGGGTTTATAAGCGCGGAAATCGACTCTGCCGCTGGAGCATGCTTTTGCGGCACAGTCGATAGCGCGCCGGACCTCGGGCTAGGAGGTCGAGGGTTCGAGACCTGCTCCCTGCATGTTTCATTACAATACATATTAAAAGGTAGCTAGCTATAGTCATTGTGAAACAACATCCGTATGAGTAAAATACATATTTTAAAAGGATTGTGCTCACTGGGATGTTCACAAAAATATCTCCAATTGAAGGAGTTAGAGACTTGGAGCACTTTCTAAGTTGTTACAACAAACAACAACTGGTGGTCTAGAAACGAAATGAAAGCTAAATCTGCAAGAAAGGTCTTGATGAATTCGTGTGAAGCAAGTGAAGGTAAGGATACAGAGTCTTGGTGCTGGACTGTCCTGGTGCAGATGCTGCTGTGGGCCTGCCAGAACCGCACTGTGTGGTCATATCCAGCGGTAGCCAGAATCAACGGGTCGCTACCCACTGTCCCTGGTTCACATTCATGCTTGAGTACAGGTATGTTGCCACTGTAAAACGAGCGGTAAACAGCATAACATATTAGAGGCATTCAAGAGCAATAATGCTAGCAAACAACTTTTTATCACTGTTACTTAACGTTAGCTAACAGGTATTTATAACGTCAACAACTCGCCAGACGTTAGCCTAGCTAGCTTTTTTAGCTCTGGTCCATGCGCACGCGTTGGATATTGCACGTCAACGAGAGCTACATTTTGTTTTTCTACAACACAGTAGTAAAATCTTTACCTTGATGAGTTTCTAAAGTATATTAAAGCAAATAATTTACAATTTAACGTACAAGAGCGCAGAGACAACTCGTAATGCTGTCGCGCGATGGACCACAGAAAAGTTAGCTATGCTAGCTAGTCGCCTTGTCTATTTAGTTTGTTAACCCATTTGGTGGCATGGTCCAGATGACAGTCACATAAATCGTGTACAAATAGCACCAATAAAAATATATTATCTTACCTCCAATATGTGTAGAATTTTAATGACAAAGGTTATGTAAAGATTACCCTTGCATGTGTTATTTCCGGAAATTTAAGAGCGTCAAATAGCTCCCCACTACAACAAGTACTGTACAATAAGTTCCGGATTCAAATCTTTTTTTGGTACCGGCTAGGTTCTGCAGTCACTTGGTGGTGGCAAATATGTTCTACTGGGGTGGCGGTAGTTTTTTTTGTTTTAGTTTCTTCTTCTTCTACTACTTCTATGGTATTATGGCAGTCCGCAAACATACGTTATAGGTGCATGCAGCCACCTTCCATGTGGGGTGAAAACTGAGGAACTTTAAGGCAGAAAAACAGGAAAAAAAACAAAAACATTTGCACGCAGTGGTTGAAAAAGTACCCAATTGTCATAATTGAGTAAAAGTAAAGATACCTTTATAGAAAATGACTCAAGTAAAAGTGAAAATCACCCAGTAAAATACTACTTGAGTAACTGTGTAAAAGTATTTGGTTTGAAATATACTTCAGTATCAAAAGTATAAATAATTTCACATGCCTTCTTGATTTTTTATTTATTTACATTTTACGAATAGCCAGGGCACACTCCAACACTCAGACATAATTTACAAACGAAACATTTGTATTTAGTGAGTCCAGCAGATCAGAAGCAGTAGGGATGTTCTCTCGATAAGTGTGTGAATTGGCCAATTGCCCTGTTCTACTAAGCATTTGAAGTACTTTTGGGTGTCAGGGAAAATGTATGGAGTAAAAAGTACATTATTTTCTTTAGGAATGTAGTGGACTAAAACTAAAAGTTGTCAAAATTATAAATAGTAAAGTACAGACACCTGAAAAAACTACTTAAGCAGTATTTTAAAGTATTTTTACTTAAATACTTTACACCACTGTTTGCACTTGCTTCCACAATTTACACTGCCTATGTATAGGAGACCTGGTGGACAGCCCGGATTCTTGCTACTTCGACTACCTTCACCCTTACAGGGCACTCCTGGAACTCGGGAACGTGGTTCCCACCACAATTGCAGCACAGTGTATCCACTGACTTTTCCACAACATATTTATTCCATCTGCACACTTGCCACTTTTTACATTTAAGAGACTGCAACGGTCTGTTCACATAAACTCTTACCACGTATCCCATATACCCCAGCTTTACATGTTTAGGAATAGAATCTTCATAAATTACTAATAGCACCAATAGGCTTTCATCTTTCCTTCCCAGTGGCGATTTTAGCATGTAAATTTTGGTGGGGCAACTCCCAAAATATTTTTGGGGATGCATGCCAGCAAAGCTACTACACAACACAACAGAATACATTAATTGCACTATAACGGTGACAAACGGAGCCTACATAAAGCTGTCCCAACAGCAGAGCTTTCTTTTCAGCACCATGGAGTGAATCCTTACCACCGCTACACCTGGCTATCAGGGGTGCTTTGTCTGACAGCGAAACAGTTTATTCAGCCTCATTTACTGCTTTAAAAAAAAACATAGCTAATATGGCTGACTTGCTTAAACAAATGTGGTTTCTACTGACAATTGAGATGTACAAATTATGGCATAAGGGAACGATGAGCACATTAGAGGCAATCCGTAATTTTGAATAAGACACTAATGAGCGAGCTAAGACGGACGTAGTCAATATAACTATTTGTTCAGCACTTTTAAAATGTACAGCGACATAATTCAGAACATGAACCGTTCTTACAGTATTCTCCCTGTACACCAAGTCAGAACTGTAGGATAAATAAAGGGGGCAGATAAGCAGACAATGAAAGCTCTTACAATATTCGATGATGACATTTCTCTAAAAAAAAGGCTATAGGCTACATGTGCACCACCAAGTCAGAACAGTAGGCTAAGTTATGAGGGGGAAAGGGACCAAATTATTAGGGTGAGACACATGTGCTACTAAAAGCTTACTACACAATATACACTTAGTATTACTTTCTTAGCTACAGTATAAATATCTCCTTTGCACATTACATCATTTATGCAGCAGCATACAATACATTTTTGGACTCACCATTGTGCTGTGCTCACTTGAACAGGAAGTTGGCGCAGCATTCCTTCTTATGGGAAAATGTTGTCATGAAACTTTGTCAAAGTTTGTCATTCTCTGGATTTATGGTGCTTTCAAGACAACTGTGAACTCTGAAAAAAAACAGGTCAAATCATGACGTCAGTGATCTTCAGGTCGGAGTTCTAGAAAGAGGCCCGTGTTCCCGACTTGGAATTCCGAGTTGGATGACTGTTGAAAATGTATTTTCCCAGTCAGAGCTAGTTTCTTTATGAGTTGCCAGTTGTCTTGTACTCACTGAAGTCTGAGATTTCCCAGTTCTGAATTTCCAGTTGTTTTGAACGCGGCAAAAGTCATGCTGGCCAATGTATTCAACCTTTTCTGGCCCATGGTGTTGCATGTGAATGTTTATCCTTTTAAACTTGGAAAAGAGACCCTTAAACCCAGACTTGGACTACACACCCTCTCCACCAAATAACAGGGGAAGCAAAATAGTGATTGCTTTGCCACGCTTGCCGTTAGCCACTGATTCCTTTCAAACCACTCATTGTTGAATTTGCGATTTCCAACTTGTTGTGTAATGTTTAGATCCAATGGCCAATGAGCACCGATTCGTTTGGTCTATCATTTCTCTTTATATGACAAGGATTAAAAAGAATTTGCTAGTAGATTGTCAACGTGATTCATGATGATGACTGCTTGTCTAGCTTGCTAGCTAAGATTTTGAAAGTATAATGTTCATATGATCAGTCCAATCAAAGCTACGGTAGATATAATGTGATTTGAAGTAATTTTTATCTGTGGCCAATGACCTTGAGCCTTCTTGGATGGGCACTTTAATGTAAATAAAATCAGCAAAAGAAAAAAAACATCCTCAAACTGTCAAATGTGTTTATTTTCAGCAAACTTGACATGTAAATATTTGTATGAACATAACAAGATTCAACTGAGACATAAACTGAACAAGTTCCACAGACATGTGACTAACAGAAATGGAATACTGTGTCCCTGAACAAAAGGGGGGTCAAAATCAAAAGTAACAGTCAGTATCTGGTGTAACCACCAGCTGCATTAAATACTGCAGTGCATCTCCTCCTCATGGACTGCACCAGATTTGCCAGTTCTTGCTGTAAGATGTTACCCCACTCTTCTACCAAGGCACCTGCAAGTTCCCGGACATTTCTGGGGTGTATGGCCCTAGCCCTCACCCTCCGATCCAACAGGTCCCAGACGTGCTCAATGGAAGATCCGGGCTCTTCGCTGGCCATGGCAGACCACTGACATTCCTGTCTTGCAGGAAATCACGCACAGAACGAGCAATATGGCTGGTGGCATTGTCATGCTGGAGGGTCATGTCAGGGTGAGCCTGCAGGAAGGGTACCACATGACGGAGGAGGATGTCTTCCCTGTAACGCACATTGTTGAGATTGCCTGCAATGACAACAAGCTCAGTCCGATGATGCTGTAACACACCGCCCCAGACCATGACGGACCCTCCACCTCCAAATCGATCCCGCTCCAGAGTACAGGCCTCGGTGTAACGCTCATTCCTTCGACGATAAACGTGAATTCGACTATCACCTCTGGTGAGACAAAACCGCGACTCTTCAGTGAAGAGCACTTTTTGCCAGTCCTGTCTGGTCCAGCAACGGTGGGTTTGTGCCCATAGACGACGTTGTTGCCGGTGATGTCTGGTGAGGACCTGCCTTACAACAGGCCTACAAGCCCTCAGTCCAGCCTCTCTCAGCATATTGCGGAAAGTCTGAGTACTGATGGAAGGATTGTGCGTTCCTGGTGTAACTCAGGCTGTTGTTGTTGACATCCTGTACCTGTCCCGCAAATGAGATGTTCGGATGTACCGATCCTGTGCAGGTGTTGTTACGCGTGGTCTGCCACTGCGAGGACAATCAGCTGTCCGTCCTATCTCCCTGTAGCGCTGTCTTAGGCGTCTCACAGTATGGACATTGCAATTTATTGCACTGGCCACATCTGCAGTCCTCATGCCTCCTTGCAGCATGCCTAAGGCACGTTCACACAGATGAGCAGGAACTCTGGGCATCTTTCTTTTGGTGTTTTTCAGAGTCAGTAGAAAGGCCTCTTTAGTGTCCTAAATGTTCATAACTGTGACCTTAATTGCCTACCGTCTGTAAGCTGTTAGTATCTTAACAACCATTCCACAGGTGCATGTTCATTAATTGTTTATGGTTCATTGAACAAGCATGGGAAACAGTGTTTAAACCCTTTACAATGAAGATCTGTGAAGTTATTTGGATTTTTACAAATTATCTTTGAAAGACAGGGTCCTGAAAAAGGGATGTTTCTTTTTTGCTGAGTTTATATGGCAGCACCCAAGGGGGCTTGAACTTTCTAGCTCTCCCTGTAGATGTTGCGGTGACATAGTGTCCCCATGAGTGACAGAACACTAAGCCAATCACGGCACAACTAGAGAAGATTACCAACACCTACACTCTGTATTTTCCGCTGGCTGCCTCTCGACCACAGAAAGCACTGAGCTAGGCTGAAACATCTGTATTTTGGAGCTGCCTTAAGAAAGCAAAAAAGAGACCATGCTTGTATGCGGCTTTATTAACTCAATATATGTATTTTACATTGTTTGCAAAATTATATGTGACACGTATTAATGGCAAAATAACATGCAAAACAGGCCAAAAATTACAGGTCGCCACTGTTTCTCCCATTCACCATAAGGTTCAATGGACTTGCATCTACTACTCCTGGTACGTGAAACGTGGTGCTTTAGATTTCCAGCCTTAAATTCCACAACGACGCCAGAGATGACACCTTTTACCGGTGCCCTGTTCAGAAAATCAAAGCTTTCTACATCATACTCTGATAACTCCCAGAGACACAGTTTATTTTTGTTCTTGTGATATACAATACATCAACACCATACCACTCCTGGTCACTTTGACTCCACCTTTCCCAGTACACCCTCCACCCTCTCCTTGACCGCAAATGGATGTCTCAAAATTACATTTTTATCTATGAAAAATTACTCCAAAAAGAACGAGGCATTATCAAACCGAGTCCTATCTTCATTAACAACTTTAACCCGTTTTGCGCCATTCTTCAATGCTACAGTTTTACACTAATTTCCATAAACTTTACTCAACGCGCCATCCGACCTCTGCCTCCTTCTTCTTTGGTATTATGGTGGTCCACAAACAAATGTTATAGATGCATTCAGCCACCTATTGTATTGGCTGTGCATCAGCCTACTATTCTTTAGTATGAATTCAATACACTTTGTGAAAAAAATTGTCCTACCAACTAACCCTACACCACTACTTTGGCTGATCCGACACAAGGCCAGCAGCCTGGAAGGATGGGACACTATCGTTCAAAACACCTTGTAAGTCTTCTTCAGTAAAATCTCATACACCCAAGTACATCTCTGCAGCTGCCACCACAACATCTATCCTCTGTGATCTATGATCCATTCCTGCGGTAAAGTTGACAGCAATGGCAATGAAAGCTAAAAAAACAACCTTACAGAAGCACGTTATTCCTATCACTCTCTATTGGCCTACTCCCTCACCTTGGACCCATCTTTCTTTACTACTCTCTTCACTGCCTCAGCATGTGACACCTTCTACACTACTCTGATCCTGGCAACCTCAACCTGCCTTTCTCTCACCAGACACCTCTGATCTCCAGCACCATGGTTACCCCTACAGTTTATACACAACTTTTTCCACAGAAACTACACATTCCTGTCTCATGTCCTCCTGCACACTTCTCACATCTAGGAATCTCCCTCCTACAACATGACTATAAGCTTGACACCTTAAACACTGTAATGGGTTTGGGACAAAAGCTCTCATGGGATAACGGACATCATTACTTCACTTTATTTGGTAAAAACTCTGCATAAAAACTCAGTAGTGCAGACAGTGTCTTCTCAGTTTCACCATTCTCCACCGGGTCTGCGTCACACCAAACGGCGGGCGTCACAGACACTGAGAATCTTTAACTTCATTTGATCCTCCTCAACACATCCTCCTCGACGACCTCCCGGGTGGTGCAGTGGTCTAGGGCACTGCATCGCAGTGCTAGCTGCGCCACCAGAGTCTCTGGGTTCGCGCCCAGGCTCTGTCGCAGCCGGCCGCAACCGGGAGGTCCGTGGGGCGACGCACAATTGGCATAGCGTTGTCCGGGTTAGGGAGGGTTTGGCCGGTAGGGATATCCTTGTCTCAGTATGTAAAAATGTAATAAGAATGTATGCACTCTACTGTAAGTCGCTCTGGATAAGAGCGTCTGCTAAATGACTAAAATGTAAAATGTAAATGTAACACTTAACGGCACTCCAGTTATCACTCCTTTCAGCGGCACCTTGCTCCAGAGAGGAAAGCAAGTCACAGTTCTTGTCCTCAGTCGTGTGATGCGGAGTGCATACTCCCTCTGGATGACAGAAACACAAAAAATAAAAATGATTCTACTTCGAGTCACCTTCACCGACCTAACATTCCCAAACCTCTTCTCCACCCAACCTGACATCACATACGGATCTGCCAGAAGGCAAGGATACATTCTCTACAAAAATCTAATTCCCACTGGGCTAGAACCATCTTGATCATCATGATGAGGCTCCAACACTGCGGTCTTCACCGCATTTGCCACCACAATTTTTTTTTTTTTTTTTTTTTTTTTTTTTTTTTTGGGGTGCCACCACAATTAATTTTGTGGTTTTGCCACCACAATTAATTTATCGCCACTCTGGTCACGTTCTATTTGCTTCTGTAGCTCTTCCAAAAGTTCTGTGTGATCCACCACTCCATATTCACTCAAAACATGTTCCAATTTTCTCATTTTTTTCCAGTCCACCATCTTACACACTGGCACACATCATTAGGTCATGGTGGTTCCCCTCCGTGGTATTACAGTCATCTACTGGTTTTATACACAAAAGATTGTTTGATAGGTAGCTCAAGATGTTTGTTTTTTAAATGAACAATAAAATATAGAATCCGGCAAGATCACATACAAAACATCACCATATACAAACAATAAACATGTAGAGAAATACAAGAAAGGTGTATACTACCTGTATACTGCTTTTACAAAGACACTACGGTATTCAAAATGTATTGTAACCTGAACATAAAAATCTGGTGCATTTTGGTAAATTAAAAGGGGCAATCTGCAGTTGCTACATCCACTTTTGGACTTATAATTGAATGATATTAACCCCTTGATTTTTGACGAATATAACTTATAAATGCCTCAAGAGTTTAGTTCAATAGTTAAAATGTCGTACCCCATTAGAACCCAACATATAAGCTTGTTTTACTCCAATGTGTGTAAACAAAGTAAATGTAAACAAACACTATTTAGCCTAAAAAACATAGTTAAAACTATAATTTAATATCATGGATGGTCAGTCGCTGCATCCAGATTTTTTTTTTACCCAAACAGGGGCTTGATAATGCTTTGTTATTGTTTCAACTGCTGATTGCGGCTTTAAGGTCTGTGGCATATGAACATAGCATAAGAGGTGATGGTCCATGACAATAATATAATGCAAAAGCCATCCAGGAGAAAGCATTTCGCTCAATGGCCGCACCACAAGCCAATATGCATCACATGATCCAAATTAATTAAAGCATCTGATTTTCCTGTGTGCACTTGTGAGTTCTAGTCTTTATTTTTGTCCTTGACCTCCTCGTCATCAGTGTACTCAGAGGGTTCCTCTCCAGGTTTCAGAAGTTTGCCAACATAGTCATACTTTTCTGTGAAAGGCAGGAAGAAGTAGAAAAGAACATTGAGTTCCTGAGAGACATTCGCTACACACGACACCACAGCTGAGCTCTAGGACATTGTAATCACTAGCTTTAGCCTACAAAGACTGCCTCCCATGTCTGGGTTTCAATTCACAGCGCTACCCAATGTAATTGATTGAAAGTGTTCATTTGATGCGAAGTAGTGTTTACGACATTATGCCCAGGTATGGTGCCATACTGAATGTGCTGTAGCTAACTCTTCTATCGTAGTCAAGTAAAACAACAGACCAAAGAGGTGTTGGCTGAAGCAGAAACGGACTGCAGAAACAGACACCCCACGAGGTGCATCAACAGTTTGCACTACATTCTGTTGAGTGGAGTGTGTGCATGTGATGTTGACTGCAAGAGGTACATTTCGCTTCAGGTAGAAGTTGAAAATACTGTATCTAAAGTGTTTTGTACCAACTTCTACCAACTCGTCCATTAACTCACGGGTGAACTGGGTCTCCCATTCGTTGAGGCTCTCCTGTTGCATGGCATTGAGGTCCGAGAGATCATCGTGTGCGTCTTTCAGGGCCTCCTTCTCCAGACAGAAAGTGGCCAGGCCCCTGGAGGCATCTTTACCAGCCAACAATCCATATGGACCCACTGGAGAACAACACACACAGACAAAGAGATTCATTTAAAATGTGATTGTGAATACACAAACTATTTGTCAAGGTTTATACATTTGCTGATGACTACCATTTAAAGCGGCAATCAGCCGTTGAAAACAAAAGCATACGCCCGCCCAGCCCGTTTTGGTAAAAATTAGAAGAATGAGGCTGGAGAAATGTAAACCCACTCAAATTCATAGACAGAGCTATGGATGCAAATACTGACCATCCATATTAAAACTATATAAAACTGTTTTAACCAGGTTTCCTTACTTTGTCTACAAACATTGGAGTAAAACAAGTTTCTATTTGGGGTTCTGATGGGTACAACGAAGCACATGAGGCATTTATCAGTTATATTCTTCAAGAACCAAACTTGTATCTCAATCAATGGATTTATATAATGCATTTAAAAGTCCAAAAATTGAGGTAGCAATTGCAAATTGCCGATTAAATGAAACAAGTATGCACTGTTTCTTAAATTTGGTGAAAATAAAGTTAAACTTCCACCCTCCAGACATACCTTGCTCTATTCTAAGATCAGATGGCTTCAAAGATAGCCCAACAAGCCCTCTATTCTCCAAGTTGAGACTGAAGATAAGATAGCCTGAATTCTTGGAATGAGAATCAGCCAGTAGGCCTATTATTGCTCTTCAATAGGCCTCAACAAGCCTTACTTTGTGCAACTATCTGGTCTGGCTGAATTGAACATTAAACCTCAAGCTATTTGTTCTGAATTGACATGAAAAGAACTGAGGCACAACTCAAAAGCGAGGAACATCAATAAGATAAATAGTTTACCATATTATACAGACTGAGAATATATGCAACTTCTACATATTTTCAGCGAGGGTGTTCCTCAGAAGGGCTTGCGTAATAGCGTAGGACATGATTGATCATCTCCGTGAGAGTTTACAACATGCCAACTCCGTTGAACACTCCAGTTGCAGCTTGTGTAGCCGCATCTCCGCCAGAGGGCTCTGTTCCGTTTCTGATTACCCGGAATAACGACGTCAGGAAGAACTACGCCCGTCAGCGGTCTCTCGAGGCTACAGCTCGCGTGTTGTGAAATTCGATCGCGGGCAATGATTTATGAAGAAGGGGGTGTGGCGTTTTAGAATGGTCGTACTAGTTATACACATACTCAATAGACACAAAGTAAGACACGTATGTATTAAGTTTACTGGGCAAGCCACTTGGCTACAGTTGCGCCAACCATTCCTTTGATCGGAAATAACAAATGTAAATAGCCTACAACTTCTTTTACCTGGCCCGTATAATTTCTTTCCTGTGGTTACATCAAACACCTTTGAATTGACAGCCATGAGAATTCTTCGATTTTGAAGCCCATCGTACGGTTGCAGCTCCGCTAAAGTGAAATCTCTGTTCTTGAGTTTAGGCAGAGGTTCCTCAACCTCGCCCATGTCTGCAGGCTTGTCTCCGCAGAAGATTCTGAGTAAAATAAATATGCAGAGGCCAAGCAGACTCAAATTCAACGGGGACGTGAACATTTCTTGCAAAATTCCTGAAGAAGATTCCTCGGCTGTCTCTGTATCAGCCATGTTTGTTTCTCTATGCTTGGGTGGGACTGTAGGCTACGTACCAACGATGATTTATTATAAGGTTTCCCCTTTCATCTGTGGCTGACTGGTGACTGTACTGGGACATGAGGCTTATCGAGGGTGTGTGTCAATACACCAATCACAGAGGCCAAAAATGAACTCTTATGCAGTTTTGACCAATGGGCTTTATGTTTAAAAAAAAATGTATAACATCAATTTGATGCCTTTAACAATCATATCTATTTTATCAATATAAAATGTTCTGCGCATACATTAATTCAGATCAGAATTTTGGTAGCAAATATGACCTTATAATTCATTGAATACTGACAATCTTGTCTTGCATGGTGGGTAGGGCATGCATTTTATTTTTTATTAACAAACAATTAAACTGTTATTAAATTATTTGAATCAAAAGACGAAAAAAAATGGGACCTTGATAACGACGTCGTCGTCATTCTGAATAATGACATCACATCCTGTAGCTAGCTTCTCCTTTAATATCCTTATCCAATACAGTACAGTACAGGATCAAGATAGGCAGAAACTGCTTCTCCAGTAGAAATCCCCAATCACACGTGTAGGCACTTTCACGGGGTTGGAGTAATAACATATTCAAATACACAAGATATTGGCTCGAATTTAGGTTGTGCCTTTAGAATTTGAGAAAATGAACTATAGAATATTTTTTCACCTCAGACTTACTTCTCAAACCCCGGCCAGGTCTGGTCTGCTTGGTCTGTTTTTGCAAGCGTTCATGGAAGTCTCACGATGTTGTGCCTCTGGGTTTAGAAACTCTGTCCTTTTGTTGGTTGAGTTCATGCCGACTAGAAGGGCAGGCGTTGCATTGCATCAACCAATGGTTTAGTGTCACGTCATTGACTGTGCAGTCGGGCATCAGATTGCTTTGGCATATGATTTGGTTAGCTGATATGTTAAATACCTATCCAGGCGTTCTAAATGGCATGCATCTGCAATGTAGTTGGCAGGAACCCAACCCCTATGTTCAGAGGTAATCTCAGACACCCACAATTAAAAAGTCACATCATATACTCGATTAAATTCTGGGGGAATATGTAGTTATAAAATGAACTAAGGACACTAGGAGGTCTCCACCCCTCTAACGGAAACTTAACCAGTTTCGGACAAGTCTATGGGCGAAATGTACCCACCCCTTCCGAAATTCGAAAGACGCGAGCGCCTGCGAAATCGTGATTTGACCATATGATCAGTGATGAAAAATAAGCATACAAGTTCCTCGTTAGTCGTAGCATCCCACAGTCTTTCGTCAGATGCTACTGTAACAGTTGTAACTTTACGTCGTCCCCTCGCCCCGACACGGGCGCGAACCAGGGACCCTCTGCACACATCAACAACAGTCAACCACGAAGCGCCGTTACCCATCGCTCCACAAAAGCCGCGGCCCTTGCAGAACAAGGGGCAACCCTACTTAAAGTCTCAGAGCAAGTGACGTAACTGATTGAAATGCTACTAGCGCGTACCCGCTAACTAGCTAGCCATTTCACATCCGTTACACTCACCCCCCTTTCAACCTCCTCCTTTTCCGCAGCAACCAGTGATCCGGGTCAACAGCATCAATGTAACAGTATAACTTTAAACCGTCCCCTCGCCCCGACACAGGCGCGAACTAGGGACCCTATGCACACATCAACAACGGTCGCCCACGAAGCATCGTTACCCATCGCTCCACAAAGGCCACGGCACCAATGTAACAGTTGTAACTTTACGTCGTCCCCTCGCCCCGACACGGGCGCGAACCAGGGACCCTCTGCACACATCAACAACAGTCAACCACGAAGCGTCGTTACCCATCGCTCCACAAAAGCCGCGGCCCTTGCAGAGCAAGGGGCAACCCTACTTAAAGTCTCAGAGCAAGTGACGTAACTGATTGAAATGCTACTAGCGCGTACCCGCTAACTAGCTAGCCATTTCACATCCGTTACACTACTACCATGTGTTTGTGCATCTGTCCACAAGAGATTGTTCAGAGAGAGGTAAACCGTCTCTGGCAGCCAAAACAGCCGGATACTCCATCTAAACGTGATTTGATTCTCAATCGCGGTTCTAGAAACATAAGGCCCGCTACTTACATATCACATCAAAATAATTTCACAAATGCAAAATATCCACTTACTGTACACTGTTTTACCACAGTTGCAGCCAATAGTATTTTTCAGTTACAACACTTTTCTGGCGTCCTTCTTCCGTTACACACAGGTGTTCGGGGACGCTAGATATCTAATTAGAACAGGTGATCTCTCCCATAAACAAGAAGAGCAATGCCTTGTCACCCCAAAAAATATTTATTTTTGTTTTGAAAGTAATGTTCCAAACAAAACGTTTGTAAACCGTATCGCAAGCAACATGTTTTTATGTGTGGGGAGAGCGTCAGGACTTTCGTAAGCTGGTCTCACCGTTGTCAACGCTTGGTGTGGGAACCCAAGGCCAGAATGGCCCCTTGGATTCGCAAGAGCTAGTCTGATAAGTAACTGACTGTAATGTATTAATCTTGGACACGCAGAACTAATATCTTGCATAATTGCGTTAGATCCTCGGTTAATGCTACTACATGTGTGTTTTGTGCATCTGTCCAAGAGAGATTAGTAGTGTATAATCATCTTCATATCAACATATTCACATCAAACATGACTGTTCCAGAATCTTGTCTCATCGTTATTTCGTATATATAGTTGAAGTCGGAAGTTTACATACACCACATTTAATCCTAGTAAAAATTCCCTGTTTTAGGTCAGTTAGGATCACCACTTTATTTTTAGAATGTGAAATGTCAAAATAATAGTAGAGTATGATTTATTTCACCTTTTATTTATTTTATCACATTCCCCGTGGGTCAAGTTTACATGCACTCAATTAGTATTTGTTAGCATTGCCTTTAAATTGTTTAACTTGGGTCAAACGTTTCGGGTAGCCTTCCACAAGTTTCCGACAACAAGTTGGGTGAATTATGGCCCATTCGTCCTGACATAGCTGGTGTAGTTGAGTCAGGTTTGTAGGCCTCCTTGCTCCCACGCGCTTTTTCAATTCTGCCCACAAATTTTCTATAGGACTGAGGTCAGGGCTTTGTGATGCCCACTCCAATACCTTGACTTTGTTGTCCTTAACCCATTTTGCCATAACTTTGGAAGTATGCTTGGGGTCATTGTCCATTTGGAAGACCCATTTGTGGCCAAGCTTTAACTTCCTGACTGATGTCTTTAAATGTTTCTTCAATATATCCACATTTTCCTCCCTCATGATGCCATCTATTTTGTGAAGTGCACCAGTCACGCCTGCAGCAAAGCACCCCCACAACATGATGTTGCCACTCCTGTGCTTCACGGATGAAGCAAGCCTCCCCCTTTTTCCACCAAACATAATGGTCATTATGGCCAAATAGTTCTATTTTTGTTTCATCAGACCAGAGGACATTTCTCCAAAAAGGACAAACTTTGTCCCCATGTGAAGTTGCAAACCGTAGTCTGGCTTTTTTATGGCGGTTTTGGAGCAGTGGCTTCTTCCTTGCTGAGCGGCCTTTCAGGTTTTGTGATATAGGACTCGTTTTACTGTGGATATTGATACTTTTGTACCCGTTTCCTCCAGCATCTTCACAAGGTCCTTTGCTGTTGTTCTGGGATTGAATGGCACTTTTCGCACCAAAATACGTTCATCTCTTGGAGACAGAACGTGTCTCCTTCCTGAGCGGTATGACGGCTGCGTGGTCCCATGGTGTTTATACTTGCGTACTATTGTTTGTACAGATGAACGTGGTACCTTCAGGCATTTGGAAATTGCTCCCAAGGATAAACCAGACTCGTGGAGGTCTACATTTATTTTTCTGAAGTCTTGGCTGATTTCTTTAGATTTTCCCATGATGTCAAGCAAACAAGCATGAGTTTGAAGGTAGGCCTTGAAATACATCCACAGGTACACCTCCAATTGACTCAAATTATGTCAATTAGCCTATCAGAAGCTTCTAAAGCCATGACATCATTTTGTGGAATTTTCCAAGCTGTTTAAAGGCACAGTCAACTTAGTGTATGTAAACTTCTGACCCACTGGAATTGTGATACAGTGAATTATAAGTGAAATAATCTGTCTGTAAACAATTGTGGGAAAAATGACTTGTGTCATGCACAAAGTAGATGTCCTAACCGACTTGCCAAAACTATAGTTTGTTAACAAGAACATTGTGGAGTGGTTGAAAAACAAGTTTTAATGACTCCAACCAAAGTGTATGTAAACTTCTGACCCCAACGGTATCTGCACAGTAAACTGGATAGGCCTCCAAGCTCATTAGAGAATAATGCAATGGTTTCAAAAATATTTTTATACTATATATATATATATATCACTATACACATAAATACAGTACATTACAGCACATATACAATACCAAATAAATAAAGGGAAATAAATATGAAAAATGTGTACATTCTATCTAGGCCTAGCTACAGAACCCACAATCCATGTCAAAAGTGCATCTCAACCATTATTCACCTAATATGAGAAAGCTACTGAAGGACTCGCCACACTTGGACCCAACCACACAACTGGTGAACGAGATTACTGCAGGGCAGACATGTTCTGCTTCACTTCTCCTGGATCAGCGAGGGAACACTGCAGGACATTGCCTCTCATTCCACTTCTGCTTTTGGGAGAGGGAGTGATCTGAAGATACAGTAGAATTAAAAAAAATTATGTTACTCAGCTCAAAATTCTGAGAAAAATACTTGACAAGGCTGCCACTGACAGGTTCATTCAAAACCTTTTCAAAGCTAATCAGTACCAATGACATATGGATTTGACACACCTTGATATATACTTTGCATCTTTCTAAGAGAATCTTCCATTTCATCGCCGTTCGCTCATCCTCTGTTAAACTCACAAACTCCTCGGGCTGCAACAAAAGAGGGCAGAGCTGTCAACCATGGTTGCACATTAGGGCAGTTGCACAAATCCAGGATAAGCCCACTTATTATATATTGTATTTCCACTCACATTGCATCCCAGAGTCTTCTCTGCGACAGTGCCATTCAGGGAGCAGGACTGCAGGGTTCCTGTGTGGTCTGTCACATCCACCAGAAGATCAAACCCTGTGGTCACAGTCAGAGGCTGGTCTCCCCCAGGGCAGGCTGTGTTGGAGCAGCTCTGAATCTCCTCATTCACCTGGTACCTGCACTTGGAACTGAGCAGGGAGGAGACCAGCACCAATATGTAAATCAGGAAAAAGAAAGGGTGCTAATGTAGTTAAGTTTCAATGAGATGAAATGTGTAGTCAGAAAATGTGGGATTTGCTGAGAAATTATGAATTCAATAATCATGTGTCAAAGTGTATCCACTGTTTAAACTTACCACCTGCTTCTGATGACTTTGGAGACAGAGGTGTCTAGATCTAGTTTGGAGATGAAGCTGTAGGTGATTCCACAGAATACCTCCGGGTTCTCCTGGGCTTTGAGTTTGAGCTGGCTCACTGTGTACACATCACTGATAGAATCCACTGGAGAGAGAACAGTGGCGTCAATAACAGAGAATCATACATGTAGGCCTAACCAAAGATGATCTAGAATTGAGACTCTTGTCCCTTGCCCATTTTAAATATTTATTGAAGGATTTTTATTTTTGTATTGCTTGTAACTGCAATACAATGGTAATGCAAGTTCTTGTGCTGTTAGGGGAATAACCTATGTGTAAATGAAATCTGTTGCTGTATTTTTTTGTGTTATCTGTGATCGATTTGTTTGTCTTGTGTAGTTTCTTAATCATCTTACCTAAACTGTATGTGTAAACATGTATACGCAGGGCCCAGCTGTGAAAGAGACCTTGGTCTCAGTCTGTGTTAGTGTTGAAATAAAGGTATAATAATAATAATAATAATTATATTGACATGATAGTCGAGTGACTACTCTATATGCAAAATTCGGGGAACTTTCAATAAATTCCATGGTTTTCCAGAAATCCTGGTTGGAGGATACCGGCCCTCCTGCTTTTTCCCTCCTGATATCTGTGATTGATCCAACCGGGATTTTGGGAAAACCAGGGAATTTATTGGATGTTCCTGGAATTTTGCAACCCTACCGCTCTAACAATGGAAACACATGTCCTCAAAGATGGAAGGCAGGTGGTAGGAAGTGAGATCAGGTGGGGCCATTCTAACCAATGAGAGGGCAGATACGTGTGTGAACAACAGGCAACACTCCGATTTAAAGTCGTTTTTTTCAGAAGTTGCCGAAATTCCACGTGCGTCCACCTATATCAGTGTGCATTCGTACCGACCTAACCATTACCAAACTTCTATTTGATCAAATAAACCTTACGTAGCAAATTAGCAATTTCATTTTTGTTGACCAAACTTGACATTCTTTTATTGAAAATTCCTCACTTCACGGTCTTATTTTCATTAACAGATTTTGGGTGGAGTAAACCTTCTTGCTTTGCCTCTTCCTCTCTGGCCTAACTCATTAGGGCTCCTGAGTGGCGCAGCAGTCTAAGGCACTGCATCTCAGTGCTAGAGGAATCTCTACAGTCCCTGGTTCAATTCCAGGCTGTATCACATCTGGACGTGATTGGGAGTCCCATAGGGCAGTGCACAATTGGTCCAGGTTTGGTTGGGGTAGGCCGTCATTGTAAATAAGAATTTGTTCTTAACTGACTTGCCTAGTTAAATAAATAAAAATGTGCAAAGTCTCAATTGTATAATAATACTACAGTCATGGTTGTTACCTACCAGACACATCTCCAGGCCTGTCATCCTCATCCAACACACCAGACTCAGAGACCTCTTTGGCATAGCTGAACAGAAGGCTGGCTTCCTTTGTATCTTATGTATCTCAAAACAGAATCACGTTAATTACAGCATAAGGTACTGTATTAATAATGTGAAAATTAAAATATTCTATTTAAAAAACAATTGTCTACTGTGTCTCAATGGAGAATGTGTTGTAAACAGATGTGATCAATCCAAATGAAGTGATATCCTTACCCGGGTTGACAGTGATTATGGTTTTAGAATTGACTGTAGCTGTCATGCAGTTCCGGAAGCTGTCAAAACCAATCCTGGCATCCGAGATAAAGAGCACTTAAAGTACACAGAAAAGTCTTATTCAGTCAATGACATTTTAAAACAAACACAAAATCTCACATTTCCATTTCACAAAGAATTAGAGCCCACTGTATACCAACCTGTTTCTCTTGGTATCAGAGTCTGAACTAGCTGAATGGCCTCTCTGTCCCAGCTGTGTGATACAGAAGTTATGTTAACTCAGGGGAGAGGATGGGGATATTGAAGACATGTGGGGTACAGTGGTACAATTCCTACCATACTAAGGGAAAAGATGTGACAGAATCATCAAAGAGCTTCACTTCTAGCCTCTGCCCTTTGCGTCCGTCCGCCGTGGTGAAAAACTTTGGCTCTGCAATCTGGAGGGCAGAAATAGTGGTTTGGAAACGCTTTTAGCTTTTCCAATACATATGGTACTTATGCCACTGGACATGTGAAAATAGGGCCTAGTTTGTGGCTCCTATATTAATAGATACAACTATATAATGATAGTCCAAAGTCACACTAGTGTACCGGATACTATCCTCCTCAAGACCTACTTTACTCTATGCACTCTCAGATCTTACCGACCGAACGGCGGCGAGTATGTTAATGACGGTCCTGTCCAGGCTCTGTCCGTTGGCCACAATGTCTCCCAAAGAGTAGAAGTCCCTGGAGTCCTTCACAGGCAGGTGGAGCAGAGGCAGCAGCCTGTTCATCGTCTCTATGTCAGAGCCTATTGATAGCTGGGAGTGAGCTTCACTCACCAGCAACCTGTATAAGCTGAAACAGAGAAATTGGTTTTGTTACTTGTATTACTAGAGTATAGTCATGTTTAAAAAGAGAACTAACCACTCAGTACTCAGTACACCGTACCTGGGAGTTGAGGGGCAGAATCTATCCTCTTTCTCAGGATCTTTGGTAGCAACTAAAGGATTTTCTATAATAACTGAAGGAGGGAAAATACAGATCAATTAGTGTAATTATCAAAAAGACGGACACATTGTTTCTACATGATGTATTATTTTACATCTTCATAGAATTTAAATGAATGCATAATCTTACCACAGTCTCCTATGCGGAAGCTGTTAGAGAGCCCATTGATGTATCCATCGTTGCCCCACGAGGATACATTAATGAAATAGTCTGGCGAGTCCTTGATTGTGAAGCCGAAAGTGAATCTGTCAAAACCAATACCTGAAATGCCAGAGATCAGTTCAGAAAACTGCCAGTAGAGCGTTCTAGTGAGCAAGCCATAAACTTGAGCACAGTAGGCTACAGCGTAGGCATGCCTTGGGGATAAGTCTATGTTTTGGGAGGACAGAGGCAGGAGGCCTCAGTGGACAGCAGGCTATCACTGAATTTGATACCAGTGATACTACATGAATACTTGGAAGTTGTATTTAGACTATTTGATGCCAGTATGCACCAATATTAAATGATGGGGGAAATATAATGAAATTGAATCCTCAACTTTTCCTGTCTGGAAAGCTTTTGACATCAGTTTTTCCAATGATGACTCCAGCCACTCTCTGAAAAAAAGAATAGATATTTCAACATTTTGTTTGCTTCAAACCAATTTAGCCTAATCAATACAACAGTCACGATTCAAAATGATTGTTGTAGTCTTGACAGTTTATTTCACTTCAAGATATCAAATTGGTTGAATATATTTTTTCATGACGGTGTATCCAGCCACAAGTTAGGTTACTGTAACAATTGTATCATATCACATGACTCACCGGATGTGTTGTATTTGGGTGTAAATCAGAAATGGCAACAAAGTCCTTAGCTTGCCTGCTGTATGCCATTTTCCAAGTGTTTATCCAGTTCTGAGGTCTAAGTTGCTGAAATAAAGTGAATAGAAAACACACGTGTCAGATATTCTACCTGTGTGAGTTAGTAAATGGATCGTTCCAGCAATTCACTGCCTTTTGAGAAGTGTAACTTGGGTAAAACAAACTTTTGGTTTTACCTCATTTTAACATTGTCATAAAGAGAAAATGTTCTTCATAAAAAACATGTTTTCCCATCTCAAGAGGATAAATACAAAAATAGTAAAACTACAGTAAGTGCCAAATAAAGTAACACGGTTGACAATAACACAGTTGACCATAACAGGGTTGACCGTAACAGGTTTGATCATAACAGGGTTGATGATAACAGGGTTGATCATAACAGGATTGTCAATTGAATGCAAGCTTAAAAAAATGATAATTGTTAAAACATTTCTAGCCTGTCTATGGGTAACAGGGTTGACTTCTATGCTCAACCCGCTCAGTTTTCCACCACAAACCACCCAACATTTGACATAGAATAGAACCAGCACACCTGCTTTTACTCTATGATTTAACTATTCGATGTTCAATGTTTCTTTAAAAAAATACTTTAAAAGTACTAGTTTCATGAGAGTTCAGTTCATGAAACAGAGTTGACCTTAAAATGAGGGACTGACATAAATTAATCACTAATCACATTAAATAAATAATAATCTTCAGAAATGACTTTGTCAAAGCAACAAAATAACTAGGGCTTTACAATGATGGTGTACTTTGGGAGAAATGTTGGGATTAAATGGGTTAAAATCTTTCTAGAAGAGACAGTGTTGACAGAGGGCATGTCAAAATACAGAATTTGGGCATTTTAACAAGCCCTTATTCATATAAAAAATCTAATTGATTGAATTGTACATGTGGTCTATTTTAAATGGCACTTCAATTCATATAACAGACTTTTAAAATTCAATATTGGTGCACAATTTCGAATGAAAATATCACCAGACGCAAGAGGTACTCTTTTAGTGGAACAATAAACATTGGCAACTTTACATTTTTGAGCTAGCTAGCTAACTAACTTACTCTGGCGACCCTCTGCTTCCTGCCAGACTATCTGCCACGACCCACCTTGCAAGCTAAAAGCCAGGTAAGGCAAACCTATTTTCTCTAAGGTCAGAATAACAAACGATGTCAAATAAAATGCCGGTAATATATACAAAGCAAGTGGGGCCTACTGTTAGTATTTGTTAGAAAAACCATTGAGATTACCTGGTTCCGTTTGCCTCAGGAGTTAGTTCAGTGAATTTCGCGGGGGAGAAGCCCGCGATGCTGTGGTTCACCCGTCCACCGCACGCGGCCCTTGTGGATGGATGATAGACTAGAAGCAGTTTGAAATGATACAGTAGCCTTGTTGTTTTTGCAGCGCTGTTTACGGTTAAAGTGTCCATTTTGGTGGTGGGGGGTGAATAATACTGTATGGTCTAAGAGGCTAATATTCATGTCTCATCTGCATTGAGAGAGCCTCGTTTTTGATTTACACTTGTTTGTTAAGACAGGCAGCCTAACGGTAAGAGCGTTGGGCCAGTAACCGAAAGGGCACTGGTTCGAATACCGAGCCGACACGTAAAAAATATGTTGATGTACCCTTGAGGAAGGCTCTTAACCCAAATTTGCTCCAGGCACCTTATTACAATGGCTGACCCCGTAAAAAACCTATCCGGTGTGTATGTGACAATAAAACATATGTATATTTTTTGGGGGGGCCTCTAGTGCATAATTCTTGTCGGGTGCGTAATTCTGTATGGTCTATGCTGATATTCTTGTCCCATCTGCATTGAGAGAGCCTCGTTTTGCAAAGTTTTTTCAATTCTACATCATCTGCTTTTTCTTTTATTGCAAGGCTAATATGATGACTGTTCCTGGCACACACCTTCCTGTATTGTTCTTCTCCACCTCCCTGCTTTCTTGGCAATAATTAAAAAAATAGATAAATATTTATCAACAGCGCCTGAGGATTTCTCACCTGTCATTGGGAGGTTTTATGACGTGTGGTTGAGGATGATTAAATTCCCTCTGCTATTGACGATTTACAGACCTAGTCCTAGACATGGGTAATAGGTCTACGGCAGTAGTCTGTTACTTCCAGACCCTCTTGAGTCATGACCTTTAATGAACTGTCATGATGTAAACCAGCCCCTTTCCACATGTAGACTTTAGGCTACCTCAGTAGTAAATACACTAGTACAGTGTACTCAGTAATAGCAAAACATTACACAACACTATCATAGAGGAGGCCAATGAAGACTTATCCAAAGCATATTTTTTACAAGGTAAATATACTGTATCTTAATCACTGACCTGTCTTTTGCATGTAAAGACAAAGAGGTGTGATTTACAAGCAGGCAAATCCGTATGCACTATGGGCAAACAAAATATGTAAAGGCTATGCCTCTCCACCTCTGAGTCACTCAGTTTGAGATTTTACTCTAACTTTTATACTGTAGATCTATCCACCCTAATATTTTGGCTAGACTTAACCTTTACCTTTCAGATACAACAACGTTCAATACACCTTCCAAAGAACAGTCAAGTCAGGCAGCTGTGCAAACACATAAAACCGGCAGGAACAATAACGAACTGCCAATGATGCACAGGTGCATTCTACAAGTAGAATATCAAAGCCTTCTTTGGCATGGCCTGTCTGTTCTGTTCCGTAGCGTTGACGTTCTAGATGTTTCCATTACAAAGAGGGCATTGCCGCAGTGCCTCAGGCTACGTATTGTCCCTATTCTGAGGACTAAAATGATCCAACCTGCCTGTCAGTCGTTGGTGTGTGTATTTGATGAGACAGCTATGACAGCTCCACCCTTCACCAGATGCTGGGAGCTGCTTTGATACACTAAGCCGGAGCTGGAACACGATACAGTGTGTTACACACCTGAATGGTTATCAAAAGGTGGAACTGGAAAGCGCATTCAGATTATCGTCAGTCAAGTTCCTTACTGTAATCCTTTTCGCTGTGTGTTGAGTTTTTGGATCAGATCCTGACTGGTGTTGGTTTTCATAGGTTGGACTATGTTTTCTGTTTTTAGCTTAGCCTTACACTGAATGTTATAAATGGTAAATATAGTTATTCTTTGACAACTTTAAAGTAATGATCAACATTAAAATTCCATACAAAGGTGGGTAGGCTGACATTCGAGAGTAAAGTACGGATTTGTCATTTAGGTAGGCCTATTCAATTATCACATTACAAATTCAAATTTCATCAGGCATTTCCTAACAGGGTTTGTGATTCCATTGATCGCACCGAAAATGTATCATGTGAAATCTACTTTTTTTTATTGCATGGTTTATTCATAATGAATACAGTATGCTAATTTACTTGGATTTTATATTCAACATAATGGAAAATCAATGTTTACTCGACCCATGTATACTAGCCCCTACAATTGATCATTTGTGTTAATTTAGAAATCGCATTTTTCACCTATTGGATGTTTTGGAATGCCACTTGTGACATTTGCTTTCATTACTCATTCTGAGTGGAGCAGGAAAGGCACAAGTTTCCAAACAGAGTCACTGATGGACTGCTCTGTGATTGGCCGGCCCTTCGTCCGAGTGTCGGCTTCCATGAGTCCACACCAGGGAGGGCCGGAGGGGTCTGCTGACCCTTTACCCTCCTGAACTATTAATCAAACCAGTTTACTATTTCAGTTGTCTAGAGGGCAGCCATGTTACACCTGACTCTGACTCGCCCAAAGCCAGGTCCATGTTGTAACTGGGACTGTAACACTCTATGGTAACACTATTATCAGAGTTGTTCTCACCCGACCCTCCAGTGAAAGGATTTTACGGTAAGTATAATCTGATACTGTATTATATCACTTGATTTTTGAACAATTGTTTAAGGCAGTTTGTATCTTGGTTATATGAGTAATACCGTTATCTGTCACTCCATATTCCCAAACAGAGGAGAGCGAAGCAAAGTTGTTTTACAGTTATGTGCCATTTGGAAACTGGAGGGAGAGCAGGACTTCTTAACATTCTCAGGTGTTGGGTTACAGGTGGAACAAAGAGTTAGAATCCACATACCAACAATGGAACTATTGTCACGAGTCAAATCAGTTGTGCAAAATGGTAATACAGTGATGCTGAAGAGATCAAATCGAAGCAATCACGATAGTTTTTTTTATATGAGAAAAACATACATTTGCCGAATGCATAGCCTAATGAACGAATGATGACAAAATGTAACAACCAGAAAATATAGCATTTTACAAGCATTGGCCAAGGAGCATGGTGTTGCATGAATGGGTGTGTGTTTCCAAAGTGGAACAAGTTTAAAGTACTGTAGAGGTAGGCTACTATGTGTGCACTTCTCTCGAATATCCCTACCACCTGTCCAACTGCTGTTCTTTAGGCCTAGTCCAGCTGGGAGCTTTAGTAGAACAATGCTCTCTGTCTGTTGTCCATCAGGTCCAATAGACCTGGTATTACTCTGGCTGAGGTCTGAAATAGTCTTAATAAGGTGCTGATGAAAACCAGTGCGGAGGGAGAGAGCAGTTACATTACACTGCATGATGTCAGCAGTCAGCACATCAATGCTGAGACTTTAGCTGGTGTAATTATAGGTTTCAGTGTGTGTGTGTGTGTGTGTGTGTGCGTGTGCGTGTGCGTGCGAGCAGATGAGCGTGTGTGCTTGTGACCATGTGAGCGTGTGTGTTAGCGAGCATGCCTGTGTGTGCTTGCTTGCATGATGCATTGTTTTATATCTGTATAAACGGCCTCAACTTTACTAAATTCTCACTTTTTATCCACTAAAAATAAAATTCCATCTTACATTTACATTTACATTTAAGTCATTTAGCAGACGCTCTTATCCAGAGCGACTTACAAATTGGAAAGTTCATACATATTTATCCTGGTCCCCCCGTGGGAATTGAACCCTGGTCCCCCTGTGGGAATTGAACCCACAACCCTGGCGTTGCAAGCGCCATGCTCTACCAACTGAGCCACACGGGACCTCTTGAAATGCAGTGACTGTCTGTTAGTATGACATTGCCCAGAGAGCTTTCTTTCCATTTGTCATCTTTACTGTGGAAAGACCAGTGCAGTATTTCAGGAACATCAAAGGACCAGCCTGTTTCTATCTGAGATGCATTCAGAATCCGAACAAAGAATGTGTAGGTTTGTTCTCCACAGATCGGCCTTGACAGACAGAAACATCTCTCTCCGAGTTTGACCCCACAGTTTTTCATTTTCTCAAAAAAACAAGCCATTGAAGTTCCAAATAAGAAGGAACACACATTTGTTCAATTATATTTGGGAGAACATATGAAACAGAAGCTGTCATTTCTCTTTGCTGCTTGTGTTCTGCTGAACAATGAGTCCATTTAGTTCTGGAACACAAGAAGGAGGGAATGAAATGGGACAAGGTGAGTTAGTGTACTTACAATAATGTCATTCAATAACAGGATGTGGAATTATACACTGTTTATGAGCAGATTTGATATGGTAGCTTAAGTATGTAACATGTTTGAAAATATTATTTTTAACATTAATCACCAATTATATTTGTGTTTTCAGTGCATTAAGTTGCATATGAAAAATTGTGCTTAGCTATAAAGCCACTAAGCTGAGGCAAGCATAGACGCAAGTGAGGTGGTGCCTGGACCAAAACACAGTGTTGATGCTGACAAAGGGTTAAATACATAATGCTCTGACGATCCCTTAACCTATCGATATTCAGTATTTCTAGCATAATCGTCATTCACTTGAGCAACGCTATGGAGGGTTTTTCTCAGTATTTATTGTAGATATCCTCTGCCTGTCACCCCCAGTAGCTCCTCAGAGAGTTGGTTAGGGGAGTCATTAAGTTTCACTGTAGCTCATGTTGACGTATCACACCAGCCAAAACATCATTCATCTCCTGCCCTGAGGACATCACCTCAGGTTATCCATCCAGGTGGCTCATTAAAGGTGGACCGTATAAGTGTCTGTGTTAAAATTGAAATAATATTGAGAGGGCATCTGTGAGTCTCTTATTGGTGAGGTTGAGAAAATGATGTTAAAATATGGAAACCTGTAGTAGCATCGACATGTCAGTCCTCCAAGAACTAAATGTCTTAATAATTTCCCCTTTTCAATGACACATTGGCTTCTTTCAAATCAAACTCTGCTATTAGAAGGAAAGGGTCGGTCTCAGCTGTCTCTTCCAGTTCCTCTCCTGCTGGATGGTATGCTGGGACTGGTCGTTATGCCCCATATGGTAGTGATCACATTCTGTTATAGGCAACCCTTCATAGGCAACCCTTCATGAAGCATTAATACCAATGTGGCTTGGGTTTTAATAAAAAAGCATGGAACAAATTATGGACTTATCCCAGTCATGTAAAGCAGAAGTGTGGCCAAAAGCCATTCCAGGGATTGGAGAGATGACAGAGTGCAGGAATTTGACTGGTGAGGCTTCCCAGTAATTACCGACCAGGCCCTTGGGATTGATACAGTGGTTACGGAGGAGAACACACAGCAAGCCTACAGACATCACAGACACAGAGCCTTGGCAGGCTCATCAGAATATAGATAGTGTAAGTGAAAGCAGTGCCAGTGAAACCGTCTTAGTGGGTGGGCAGAGAAGCCTTACCTCTGCCCCTAGAGGGAGTGACATCTCTGTCTTTCATTCAGCCCCTACCCATACACAAACCCTACTCACTGTGCCAGTGAAAATGTTGCTCTTAGTGGGTGGGCAGAGAAGCCCTCACCCCTGCCCCTACAGGGAGTGACATCTCTGTCGTTAAATCAGCATCCATTCTGTGAGGTGACAGGTTAGACCTACAGCATAGTCGGGAGGGGCCCTTGCTCCACTCTCCCTCATAGATTGTCTGTGTCACGTTATAATAAGTTCCTAAATGTAGTCTATGTCTTGCTGAGTGTCACATTATATTTGGTCTCCAAATTGGGCTTAATGCCACCCTGGCTGAATGGCCAGTCTCTTTCTTCTTTAGACAACTTCTAGTTTCCTTTCCAAATAAGGCAAACATATGTTGCTCATGTTATTGTCATGTTATTAGATGTCATGTTATGAAATGTAGTAACTCATCACCAGGCTTGTAATTACATTAAATCTATTGTAGTAAAGGTCCACGGTAGAGAATCTATTGTGAGTCATGTCCTGTGATTGTTGACTTCCATCATATGCATTGTAATGACTGTATTCAGCAATCCTGATGAGCTATTCCATTAATCAGATGGGGGTGTGGCTACTATTCAGTCTGGTTTAGCTTGAGTAAGTAGAAATGCAATGCTCTTATTAACAGCACGCTCTCTGTCTCATTGATTTCCATTAGTCTGAACACACCAATACGTCAGCTTGATCAACTCAGGCAAGATGGAACTGAGCAAGTAGCAGTAAGAAATGCATTGGAATGTCATCCTGTGTGAAGATACATTTATATTGTTAAAAGACACATTAAGTTAAACACACACACACACACACACACACACACACACACACACACACACACACACACACACACACACACACACACACAAACACACATCAACCCTTCTCCTTATCCCTTTATCATCGGGAGTGTCACGTTCCTGACCTGTTTTCTCTTGTTTTTGTATGTGTTTAGTTGGTCAGGGCGTGAGTTGGGGTGGGCATTCTATGTTATGTGTTTCTATGTTTAGGTCGTTTGTAATTAGCCTTATATGGTTCTCAATCAGGGACAGGTGTTTGACGTTTACTCTGATTGAGAACCATATAAAGGTAGGCTGTTCACACTGTTTGTTTGTGGGTGGTTGTCTTCCGTGTCTGTGTATGTGCACCACACGGGACTGTTTCGTTTTGTCGTTCGTTAATGTAGTCTGTTCCTGTTCGTGAGTTCTTCGTGTATTTATGTAAGTTCCATGTTCAGGTAGGAGACCTGCGCCTACTCCCTGTACTTACCGTGGAGAGCGAGAGTACGGGCAGACACCGTGTTACGCAGTAGAGCGCAGGGTGTCTCCTGTACGTGTGCATAGCCCGGTGCGGTACATACCAGCTCCTCGTATCGGCCGGGCCAGATTGAGCATTGAGCCAAGTGCCATGAAGCCGGCTCTACACATCTGGCCACCAGTGCGTCTCCAGATGCCTGTTCCTCCTCCACGCACTCTCCCTGTGGTGCGTGTCTCCAGCCCAGTGCCTCCAGTTCCGGCACCACGCATCAAGCCTCCTGTGCGTCTCCAGAGCCCTGTACGCACTGTTCCTTCTCCCCGTACTCGCCCTGATGTGCGTGCCCTCAGCCCGGTACCACCAGTGCCGGTACCACGCACCAGGCCTATAGTACGCCTTGAGAGTCCAGTGTGCCCTGTTGCTGCTCCCCGCACTAGCCTGAAGGTGCGTGTCTTTAGCCCGGTACCTCCAGTTCCGGTACCACGCACCAGGCCTACAGTGCGTCTCAGCCGGCCGGAATCTGCCGTCTGCCCAGCGGCGCCTGAACGGCCCGTCTGCCCAACGGCGCTTGAACTGCCCGTCTGCCAAGCGGCGCCTGAACTGCCCGTCTGCCAAGCGGCGCCTGAACTGCCCGTCTGCCAAGCGGCGCCTGAACTGCCCGTCTGCCCAACGCCGTCTGAACTGTCCGTCTGCCTAGCGCCGCATGAACTGCCCGTCGATACTGAGCCTTCAAAGCCGCCCATCTGCCATGAGCCTGCAAAGCCGCCCATCTGCCATGAGCCTTCAGAGCCGTCCGCCAGACAGGAGCCGCTAGAGCCTTCCGCCAGACAGGAGCAGCCAAAGCCTTCCGCCAGACAGGATCAGCCAGAGCCTTCCGCCAGACAGGATCAGCCAGAGCCGCCATCCAGCCATGACCAGCCAGAGCCGTCATCCAGCCATGACCAGCCAGAGCCGTCATCCAGCCATGACCAGCCAGAGCCGTCATCCAGCCATGACCAGCCAGAGCCGTCATCCAGCCATGACCAGCCAGAGCCGTCATCCAGCCAGGATCCGCCAGAGCCAGCCAGCCAGGATCCGCCAGAGCCAGCCAGCCAGGATCCGCCAGAGCCAGCCAGTCAGGATCCGCCATCCAGTCCGGTGCTGCCGTCCCTCAGTCCGGAGCTGCCGTCCCTCAGTCCGGAGCTGCCGTCCCTCAGTCCGGAGCTGCCCCTTATCCCGGTGCTGCTCCTTATCCCGGTGATTCGTTTTATCGTTCGTGTATGTAGTCTGTTCCTGTTCGTGAGTTCTTCGTGTATTTATGTAAGTTCCATGTTCAGGTCTGTCTACATCGTTTTGTTATTTTGTAGTTTGTTGAAGTGTTTTCGTTTTTCGTCTTTACTTTAATAAACTTCGTGATGTCAAAATATCACGCTGCACTTTGGTCCAATCCCTACTCCTCCTCTTCATCCGAAGAGGAGGAGGACGACCGTTACAGGGAGCCCATCAATATCATATTACCTGTTCTTTTAGTTGTGTATTGATCACAGCAGGCCTGGTTATGTGTGGAACGACGTGCGCTAATACCGAAGCCTGACTGTCACTATGTCAGATAATGGCCTGGACACTGCACAGCATTATGGTCATCAGGCCGTCCTGACTAGCTGCTGATCGATCCCTCGGAGTGTGAAAGGTCTCTGATTACAGTGTGTCTTGTCTCCATGGTATAGATGGTTACCTATTGTCTCTGGAGGAGTTATTTCTGTTTAACCCGTTGGTACTAGGGTCATTTCCATGTAAAAGGACCCATGAGCACCAACATGTGAAGGTCATAGGAGCATGTCAAATTGGGCGTCAAATGAAATTCAAATGAATTAAGGGCATATCCTTTTTTTTTTTTTTTACATTTTCCATCCTACAAATTAGGCATGAGCAAAGGCTTTGATTTCTGGTCAAGCAGATGGAAAAGGGGTCTTAGACAACATCTAGCAGAAAAAGTCTTACAAGGTATTAGAAATACATCAAAACACATTAATGTTGAAGTAAAGACCCCTGCCAACTGATATCAACACTTAGATGTAGTTTTGAAGCCTTCTGTAAGTTTAAGAAACATTGCCTTGTGCTTTGAAATGACCAAATCGGTAACAGAATTTCTGAAAAATATAATTGGCTACAATGGGAAATCATAGTAGTCACACACCACAGTTGGGTTCACAAGTTTGGACAGTACAGTTCAAAATAATTCAGTACAATAGTGTTCAGTACAGTACACAGTAGAGCACACTAGAGTTGAGTACACTATAATGTATTGTATTGTAATGATCTGTGCTCTACTATACTCTACTGTACTGAACTATACTCTACTATGTTTTACTGTACTGTACTGAACTATACTCTACTGTACTCTACTGAACTCTACTGTACTATACAAAATTATAGCATACTTTACTCTACTGGTATGTGTTGTGCTGTACTGTACTCTGTTGTACTCTACTGTACTCTACTGTACTGTACTGTACTCTACTGAACTGAACTGTACTAAATTATAATGTACTGTACTCTACTGTTATGTGTTGTACTGTACCTTACTGAACTCTACTGTACTCTACTGTGCTGCACTGTACTGTACTCTATTGTGCTGTACTGTACTATATTCTACTGTGCTGCACTGTACTGTACTCTATTGTACTGTACTGTACTATACTCTGCTGTACTGTACTGTACTATACTCTATTGTGCTGTACTGTACTATACTCTACTGTACTATACTGAGCTCTACTGTGCTGTACTTTGATGTCCAAACTTGTGAAACATAGACATCTATGATTGGTTCAGATTTGGTCTGGTCCTGACCAACCAAATTTGGTCTTGTTTGGGGGCAGAGCTTATTAAAATAATAGCCAGTGTGTAGAATAATAACCAAATATGCAAAGGAGGATATTCCCTATTTAGGATACATCCCCATGAAGAGAATGACATTTACAGTATATCTATAATTATGTATTTATGTATAGTACAGATCAGGAACCTATGATAATAAAGTCGCTCTGGATAAGAGCGTCTGCTAAATGACTTAAATGTAAATGTAAATAATATTCTGTTACCGTAATACCGTTACCGGTTGTAAATCCACTTCACTTACTGTAGTTCAATAATCCCCCCGAAAATGTCAAAGTCAATGTGTCATGTCATGACATCTTTGAATCTCGGAGCAGATATATAGCAGAGTTTGGGAAAATGTGGCCGCATAAAACACAGTGACATTTAACCGAAATTCTGTTAACAAACTTTGCGTCTGTACAGTTCTTCCAGTAAATGTGTTTTAGTAAAATGTTCAGTGTAATTTGTTAAAAGTAGTCCTTGTGAATAGAGTTGTCGCTCATCCATATTTATATGTACATATTCTCATTCACCCCTTTAGATTTGTGTGTATTAGGTAGTTGTTGTGGATTTGTTAGATTACTTGTTAGATATTGCTGCACTGTCAGAACTAGAAGCACAAGCATTTCGCTACACTCGAATTAACATCTGCTAACCATGTGTATGTGACCAATAACATTTGATCTGATTTGATGTATGGTTTGTTAAGCTTTGTAAACTGGTTTTGTTTGGCATACATTTTAAGTGAACAATCTCAGTATCCGTGAAATTCCATTACTGTGGAATTACCCATAGTCAGAGTGTTACAGTGGACTGATGTAGTTTTAAGATACTTCATAAGGGGCCTAGGTTCACTATATATACAAAAGTATGTGGACACCCCTTCAAATGAGTGGATTCGGCTATTTCAGCCACACCCGTTGCGATGCAATATCCATTGACAAACATTGGCAGTAGAATGTCCTTATTGAAGAGCTCAGTGACTTTCAACATGGCACCATTATAGTTAGTTCATCAAATTTTTGCCCTGCTAGAGCTGCACTGGTCAACTGTAAGTGCTGTTATTGTGAAGTGGAAATGTCTAGGAGCAACTATCACTTAGCCACGAAGCGATAGGCCACACAAGCTCACCGAACGGGACCGCAGAGTGCTGAAGCAGGTAGCGCATAAAAATCGTCTGTCCTCGGTTGCAACACTCACTACCGAGTTCCAAACTGCCTCTGGAAGCAACGTCAGCACAATACTTGTTCGTCGGGAGCTTCATGAAATGGGTTTCCATGGCCGAGCAGCTGCACACAAGCCTAAGATCACCATGTGCAATGCCAAGCGTCGGCTGGAGGGGTGTAAAGCTAACCGCCATTGGACTCTGGAGCAGTGGAAACGCTCTCTGAAAAATCTGGGTTTGGCGGATGCCAGGAGAACGCTACCTGCCCCAATGCATAGTGCCAACTGTAAAGTTTGGTGGATGAGGTATAATGGTCTGGGGCTGTTTTTCATGGTTCGGGCTAGGCCCCTTAGTTCCATTGAATGGAAATCTTAATGCTACAGCATACAATGACATTCTAGACAATTCTGTGCTTCCAACTTTGTGGCAACAGTTTGGGGAAGGCCATTTCCTGTTTCAGCATGACAATGTCCCAGTGCACAAAGTGAGGTCCATACAGAAAAGACTGGCTTGCACAGAGCCCTGAGCTCAACTCCACCGAACACTTTTGGGTTGAATTGGAACACCGACTGCGAGCCAGGCCTAATTGCCCAACATCAGTGCCCAACCTCACTAATGCTCTTGTGGCTGAATGGAAGCAAGTCCCCGCAGTAATGTTCCAACATCTAGTGGAAAGCCTTCCCAGAAGAGTGAAGGATGTTATAGCAGCAAAGGGGGCCCCAACTCCATGATAATGCCCAATCTTTTCGAATGAGATGTTTGACGATCAGGTGTCCACATACTTATGGTCATATAGTGTAGCTAGCCGAAATATGCATGTTGCAAATGCGACCATTGATCAATGCCTGAGCTTAATGTCAGTTTACAGTCTGTTTACTATTTTGTGTGGTGAAAGAATGTCATTGTCATTGCAATTGTCTGTCTTTGGATATCTGGAGTGACAGTTAAAGTCGTGGGCAATAGTAGTATTCATATATTTAGTTTTTTGTCTTTATCAATGTCAGATTTTTATCAACCCTCAAATCACAGAATGTCAGAGTGATGTATTGTCTTTAGGGGGACATTTGCCCTCGGGATGACTTATTTTCCAAAGTAGGACCACCGTGTGTGTGTGTGTGTGTGTGTGTGTGTGTGTGTGTGTGTGTGTGTGTGTGTGTGTGTGTGTGTGTGTGTGTGTGTGTGTGTGTGTGTGTGTGTGTGTGTGTGTGTGTGTGTGTGTGTGTGTGTGTGTGTGTGTGTGTGTGTGTGTGTGTGTAGAGCACACTAGAGAGAGAGAGAGAGAGAGAGAAAGACTTTGATAGAGAGAATATGAATAAGATTCAGTGTGTGTGGGACAAATCCATTTCGTCTATTTTTCTCAATCCAGTGTTCCCCTCTCTAGAGATGATGATCTCCACACACACTCCACACGCACGCACGCACACACACACACACACACACACACACACACACACACACACACACACACACACACACACACACACACACACACACACACACACACACACACACACACACACACACACGCACACACACAGCAAATTCACCCTGAAAATCCAGTGCTCCAAGGCTGTATGTGACACGGGTCTTATTGAATATCATCATAAATCTCTGAACCCCAAACAGCCTCTCAGAGAATATTAAATAATGAGAGTTGGGGAGGTGATCTCTGCTATATTTCAGGCCCTGGGGGCTAGATGTGAGATATTTTGCCTCTTTTTCTTGACCTAGAGATGTGGGAATAAACCGAAGTCTAGTCTCCCACCAGTTCACAGGAAGTGGACATTGTCTCAGATTTGGTCACTAATCACTGGATAAAATACTTATTCAATGTAAGCAGTGTCAGCATTTTGAATGGGTCGCTGGTGATGTGAGGATGAATCTTTAATACCTTAAAATACATGATCAAATAAACACACAAAGAAAGTCGTTTTGAATGAATAATCTAGTCAATTGAAATTGCTCATGTTTATATAACCGGCACTAGAAGTGACTGTGTTTTGAATTACTTGAAACAAGCCCCTGTGTCAGGTCCCCTGTGTCAGTCCCCTGTGTCAGTCCCCTATGCCATGTCACCTGTGTCAGTCCCCTGTGTCAGTCCCCTGTGCCATGTCCCCTGTGTCAGTCCCCTCTGTCAGTCCCCTGTGTCAGTCCCCGGTGTCAGGTCCCCTGTGCCAGTCACCTGTGTCAGTCTCCTGTGTCAGGTCCACAGTGTCAGGTCCACAGTGTCAGGTCCACAGTGTCAGGTCCTCTGTGTTCGGCTTCATCCACTGGCTGACATAGGTTCCCTCTCTCCTTTCCTCCTTTCTCCTTTCCTCCTCTCTCTTCTCTCCTTTCCTCCTTTCTCCACTCCTCCTCTCTCCTTTGTCCTCTCTCCTCTCTTAGATGGAAATTAATAGGCTGGAAGCTGATCAGGCACCATGTCTCCTCCTCAGAGAGAAATAGTCCCCATCTCATCTAGACCATAGAACATCAGTCTGAGACATCCATCCACCAGACCAGAGGAGACATGGCCTTCCATCCACCAGACCAGAGGAGACATGGCCTTCCATCCACCAGACTAGAGGAGACATGGCCTTCCATCCACCAGACCAGAGGAGACATGGCCTTCCATCCACCAGACCAGAGGAGACATGGCCTTCCATCCACCAGACCAGAGGAGACATGGCCTTCCATCCACCAGACCAGAGGAGACATGGCCTTCCATCCACCAGACCAGAGGAGACATGGCCTTCTATCCACCAGACCAGAGGAGACATGGCCTTCCATCCACCAGACCAGAGGAGACATGGCCTTCCATCCACCAGACCAGAGGAGACATGGCCTTCCATCCACCAGACCAGAGGAGACATGGCCTTCCATCCACCAGACCAGAGGAGACATGGCCTTCCATCCACCAGACCAGAGGAGACATGGCCTTCTATCCACCAGACCAGAGGAGACATGGCCTTCCATCCACCAGACTAGAGGAGACATGGCCTTCCATCCACCAGACCAGAGGAGACATGGCCTTCCATCCACCAGACTAGAGGAGACATGGCCTTCCATCCACCAGACCAGAGGAGACATGGCCTTCCATCCACCAGACCAGAGGAGACATGGCCTTCCATCCACCAGACCAGAGGAGACATGGCCTTCTATCCACCAGACCAGAGGAGACATGGCCTTCTATCCACCAGACCAGAGGAGACATGGCCTTCTATCCACCAGACCAGAGGAGACATGGCCTTCCATCCACCAGACCAGAGGAGACATGGCCTTCCATCCACCAGACCAGAGGAGACATGGCCTTCCATCCACCAGACCAGAGGAGACATGGCCTTCTATCCACCAGACCAGAGGAGACATGGCCTTCCATCCACCAGACCAGAGGAGACATGGACTTCCATCCACCAGACCAGAGGAGACATGGCCTTCCATCCACCAGACCAGAGGAGACATGGCCTTCCATCCACCAGACCAGAGGAGACATGGCCTTCCATCCACCAGACCAGAGGAGACATGGCCTTCTATCCACCAGACCAGAGGAGACATGGCCTTCCATCCACCAGACCAGAGGAGACATGGCCTTCCATCCACCAGACCAGAGGAGACATGGCCTTCCATCCACCAGACCAGAGGAGACATGGACTTCCATCCACCAGACCAGAGGAGACATGGCCTTCCATCCACCAGACCAGAGGAGACATGGCCTTCTATCCACCAGACCAGAGGAGACATGGCCTTCCATCCACCAGACCAGAGGAGACATGGCCTTCCATCCACCAGACCAGAGGAGACATGGCCTTCCATCCACCAGACCAGAGGAGACATGGCCTTCCATCCACCAGACCAGAGGAGACATGGCCTTCCATCCACCAGACCAGAGGAGACATGGCCTTCCATCCACCAGACCAGAGGAGACATGGCCTTCCATCCACCAGACCAGAGGAGACATGGCCTTCCATCCACCAGAACAGAGGAGACATGGCCTTCCATCCACCAGACCAGAGGAGACATGGCCTTCCATCCACCAGACCAGAGGATATCTGACTCCCTCTCCAATACACACTGGGCATCTGTTAAGTGGCATGGCATCTAATTGACCTTTTGGATGGTGACCGGTTTTGAAAGGGGTGAGGGCTAGGGGGGTGAGGGTGTTGCTTGTCCCCTCTTGAGGATTGTGGGGGATTTGCAGTGAGTAAGTGATCAGAATACAGCACAGGTGGTGAACGTAGGCTTTGGAAACAGCTGTATAATCACAGGCTGAACACAGAGACAGAGGATAGTAATAATAGGTACTATAAGGAAGTGAAGCCACTCAACTGTGCTGTTGAACAGGTCTTGTCCTTCTACCTTACACACACACACACACACACACACACACACACACACACACACACACACACACACACACACACACACACACACACACACACACACACACACACACACACACACACACACACACACACACACACACAAAGTGGCCATTCACCACTCCCATGAATACAGCTACTTGACCTCCACTTAAAGGGTCAACAATTGCTTTGATCTGAGGGGTGACTTCCAGGCTTATTCCCTGGCCGCATGAGCCTTATTCATTGATATTTTCCACTGACTATGGCTACACAGCGGTCAGGCCTTCACAGGAACCTCCAGGGAGATGTATGGGGTGAGATGTCTGAGAAGAGGTTTCAGGACCCGCTCTACAGACCCCGTTTTGAGCCCGCCTGGGTGTTTACAAATCATTATGGTCGAGCCTCAATGCAATGCATCCAGTCAGCTGGTGAAAAGATAGCTATCTACTTTGAGGGCTCTAGTTCTGAAACCTAAAGGATCTAGTACTGAAATATAAAGGCTCTAGTACTGAAACATAAAGGATCTAGTACTGAAATATAAAGGCTCTAGTACTGAAACATAAAGGATCTAGTACTGAAATATATAGGCTCTACTACTGAAATATAACGGATCTAGTACTGAAATATAAAGGCTCTACTACTGAAATATAAACGCTCTAGTACTGAAATATAAAGGCTCTAGTACTGAAATATAAAGGCTCTACTACTGAAATATAAAGGCTCTAGTACTGAAATATAAAGGCTCTAGTACTGAAATATAAAGGCTCTACTACTGAAATATAAAGGCTCTAGTACTGAAATATAAAGGATCTCGTACTGAAATATAAACGCTCTAGTACTGAAACATAAAGGATCTAGTACTGAAATATAAAGGATCTAATACTGAAATATAAAGGATCTAGTACTGAAATATAAAGGCTCTACTACTGAAATATAAAGGATCTAATACTGAAATATAAAGGATCTAGTACTGAAATATAAAGGCTCTACTACTGAAACATAAAGGATCTAATACTGAAATATAAAGGCTCTACTACTGAAATATAAAGGATCTAATACTGAAATATAAAGGATCTAGTACTGAAACATAAAGGATCTAATACTGAAATATAAAGGATCTAGTACTGAAATATAAAGGATCTAGTACTGAAATATAAAGGATCTAATACTGAAATATAAAGGCTCTACTACTGAAATATAAAGGCTCTACTACTGAAATATAAAGGATCTAATACTGAAATATAAAGGATCTAGTACTGAAATATAAAGGCTCTACTACTGAAATATAAAGGATCTAGTACTGAAATATAAAGGCTCTACTACTGAAATATAAAGGATCTAGTACTGAAATATAAAGGATCTAGTACTGAAATATAAAGGCTCTAGTACTGAAATATAAAGGCCCTGCTACTGAAATATAAAGGCTCTAGTACTGAAACTTAAAGGCTCTACTACTGAAATATAAAGGCTCTAGTACTGAAACATAAAGGCTCTAGTACTGAAATATAATGGTTCTAGTATTGAAATATAAAGGATCTAGTACTGAAACACAAAGGATCTAGTACCGAAACATAAAGGGAACGTTTAGCTCGGGGAACTCTCAAAGACATTCCCTTCCCTCTCTCTCTCCTCTTCAATGAATGGAATCCTCTGACTTTCAACATGCTATACCCAAAGAGCAACAAGACACTATTGTTGCTGTTCTCTGTGGGGGTTTTCTTGTTCTCCACTTGTATAGTCCCCCTCTTCTTCCCCCAGTTCTACATTGTTGAACCTTGGCCTGTCCATTATAATCACCAGTCTCTCTTCTTTAGTACAACCAATGCTTAGATCTTAAAACACACCTTTTTAGGTTTGCTTTTCCTTAGGGTGCTTTTTAGTCTTACAATTTTTATTGTTATACTTTTGTTTTTAATCCTCTTATGTTTGTTGTGTAGTACATATACATGTTTTTATTTGTTTTTTTCCCTGTAAAGAACATTGCGTTGCATTCCATGTCTGAAATTTGCTGCATAAATATAGCTTGATTTGTTTTGATTTGATGATTGAAAATGTGATTATCAGGGCAATATTATTATGTATCAGCTTCCTTAAATCCAGTATATCCATATTGTTACGAGACACCTAGATAATAGAAATGGAGGGACAAATGGCAATAAAATGAACAAATAGTGTAGTCAGTAGTTTCTCGCCTGGTGTTCATATAGTGTAGTCAGTAGTTTCTAGCCTGATTCTAGCATGGTGTTCATATAGTGTAGTCAGTAGTTTCTAGTCTAGTGTTCATATAGTGTAGTCAGTAGTTTCTAGCCTGATTCTAGCATGGTGTTCATATAATGTAGTCAGTAGTTTATAGTCTAGTGTTCATATAGTGTAGTCAGTAGTTTCTAGCCTGGTTCTAGCATGGTGTTCATATAATGTAGTCAGTAGTTTCTAGCCTAGTGTTCATATAGTGTAGTCAGTAGTTTATAGTCTAGTGTTCATATAGTGTAGTCAGTAGTTTCTAGCCTGGTTCTAGCATGGTGTTCATATAATGTAGTCAGTAGTTTCTAGCCTAGTGTTCATATAGTGTAGTCAGTAGTTTCTAGCCTGGTTCTAGCCTGGTGTTCATATAGTGTAGTCAGTAGTTTCTAGCCTAGTGTTCATATAGTGTAGTCAGTAGTTTCTAGCCTGGTGTTCATATAGTGTAGTCAGTAGTTTCTAGCCTGGTGTTCATATAGTGTAGTCAGTCGTTTCTAGCCTAGTGTTCATATAGTGTAGTCAGTAGTTTATAGTCTGATTCTAGCATGGTGTTCATATAGTGTAGTCAGTAGTTTCTAGCCTGGTTCTAGCATGGTGTTCATATAGTGTAGTCAGTAGTTTCTAGCCTGGTTCTAGCCTAGTGTTCATATAGTGTAGTCAGTAGTTTCTAGCCTGGTTCTAGCATGGTGTTCATATAGTGTAGTCAGTAGTTTATAGTCTGATTCTAGCATGGTGTTCATATAATGTAGTCAGTAGTTTCTAGCCTAGTGTTCATATAGTGTAGTCAGTAGTTTCTAGCCTGGTTCTAGCCTGGTGTTCATATAGAGTAGTCAGTAGTTTCTAGCCTAGTGTTCATATAGTGTAGTCAGTAGTTTCTAGCCTGGTGTTCATATAGTGTAGTCAGTAGTTTCTAGCCTGGTGTTCATATAGTGTAGTCAGTCGTTTCTAGCCTAGTGTTCATATAGTGTAGTCAGTAGTTTATAGTCTGATTCTAGCATGGTGTTCATATAGTGTAGTCAGTAGTTTCTAGCCTGGTGTTCATATAGTGTAGTCAGTCGTTTCTAGCCTAGTGTTCATATAGTGTAGTCAGTAGTTTATAGTCTGATTCTAGCATGGTGTTCATATAGTGTAGTCAGTAGTTTCTAGCATGGTGTTCATATAGTGTAGTCAGTAGTTTCTAGCCTGGTTCTAGCATGGTGTTCATATAGTGTAGTCAGTAGTTTCTAGCCTGGTTCTAGCCTAGTGTTCATATAGTGTAGTCAGTAGTTTCTAGCCTGGTTCTAGCATGGTGTTCATATAGTGTAGTCAGTAGTTTATAGTCTGATTCTAGCATGGTGTTCATATAGTGTAGTCAGTAGTTTCTAGTCTAGTGTTCATATAGTGTAGTCAGTAGTTTATAGTCTGATTCTAGCATGGTGTTCATATAGTGTAGTCAGTAGTTTATAGTCTGATTCTAGCATGGTGTTCATATAGTGTAGTCAGTAGTTTCTAGCCTAGTGTTCATATAGTGTAGTCAGTAGTTTATAGTCTGATTCTAGCATGGTGTTCATATAGTGTAGTCAGTAGTTTCTAGCCTGGTTCTAGCATGGTGTTCATATAGTGTAGTCAGTAGTTTATAGTTGTAACGGTCCTGACCTGTTTTATGTTGTTTTTGTATGTGTTTAGGTCAGGGCATGTGTTTTGGGTGGGCAGTCTATGTTATCTGTTTCTATGTTGGTTGTGGTTGCCTGGTATGGCTCTTAATTAGAGGCAGGTGTTTTGCGTTCTCCTCTAATTAAGAGTCATATTTAGGTAGGGTGTTCTCACTGTTTGTTTGTGGGTGATTGTCTCCTGTGTCGTCGAATGTATGTACCATACGGGACTGTTTGGCTGTTCGTTTATTTTGATGTCGTCTGTTTCCTGTCCGTGAGTTTACGTTTAGTTATGTAAGTTTATGTCCAGGTTTCGTCAACGTCGTTTTCTTTTTTTGTATATTTGAAAGTGTTTTGTTTCGTGTTGCCATCGTCGTGTTAAATAAAAAGATGGCTTATTTCCCGAAAGCTGCATTTTGGTCTGATGATCCTTCTCTCCTCTCCTCGTCCGAGGATGAGGAGAGAGACAGCCCTTACAGAATCACCCACCAAACGAAGACCAAGCGGCAAGGGAATGCTCAACAGAGCAACAAGGACTCCTGGACTTGGGAGGAGATCCTGGATGGTAGAGGACCTTGGGCTCAGCCAGGGGAATATCGCCGTCCCAAGGAGGAGTTGGAAGCAGCGAAGGCTGAGAGGCGCTGGTATGAGGAGGCAGCGCGGCGACGCGGTTGGGAGCCCGTGAGTCAGACCCAAAAATTTCTTGGGGGGGGCACACGAGGAGTGTGGCAAAGCCGGGTAGGATACCCGAGCCAACTCCCCGTGCTTAACGTGGAGGTAGAAGGCGTCGTACTGGTAAGACACCGTGTTATGCGGTAAAGCGCACGGTGTCCCCAGTACGCGTGCTTAGCCCAGTGCGGGCTATTCCACCTTGCCGCACTGGGAGGGCTAAGTTGGGCATCGAGCCGGATGTCATGAAGCCGGCCCAACGTATCTGGCCTCCAGTACGTCTCCTCGGGCCGGCGTACATGGCACCAGCCTTACAGGTGGTGTCCCCGGTTCGCTTGCATAGCCCAGTGCGGGCTATTCCACCTCGCCGCACTGGCAGGGCTACGGGGACCATTCAACCTGGTAGGGTTGGGGAGGCTCGGTGCTCAAGAGCACGTGTCCTCCTTCACGGTCCGGTAGACCCGGTGCCACCTCCATGTACCAGTCCTCCGGTGGCAGCCCCCCGTACCAGGCTGTCTCTCCGGGTTCTCTCTCCTGCTGTTTCCTCCTCTCCAGCGCAGCCAGTGCCTAGACCACGCACCAGGCTGTCTCTCCTTCTCCTCCCTACAGAGCCGTCCTGCCATGACCTGCCAGAGCCGTCCTGCTATGACCTGCCAGAGCCGTCCAGCCAGGACCTGCCAGAGCCGTCCAGCCAGGACCTGCCAGAGCCGTCCAGCCAGGACCTGCCAGAGCCGTCCAGCCAGGACCTGCCAGAGCCGTCCAGCCAGGACCTGCCAGAGCCGTCCAGCCAGGACCTGCCAGAGTCCCTCAGCCAGGACCTGCCAGAGTCCCTCAGCCAGGACCTGCCAGAGTCCCTCAGCCAGGACCTGCCAGAGTCCCTCAGCCAGGACCTGCCAGAGTCCCTCAGCCGGGACCTGCCAGAGTCCCTCAGCCGGGACCTGCCAGAGTCCCTCAGCCGGGATCTGCCAGAGTCCCTCAGCCGGGATCTGCCAGAGTCCCTCAGCCGGGACCTGCCCCTTGTCCCGGTGCTGCCCCTTATCCCGGTGCTGCCCCTTGTCCCGGTGCTGCCCCTTGTCCCGGTGCTGCCCCTTATCCCGGTGCTGCCCCTTATCCCGGTGCTGGTCCTTATCCCGGTGCTGCTCCTTATCCCGGTGCTGCCCCTTATCCCGGTGCTGCCCCTTGTCCCGGTGCTGCCCCTTGTCCCGGTGCTGCCCCTTGTCCCGGTGCTGCCCCTTGTCCCGGTGCTGCCCCTTGTCCCGGTGCTGCCCCTTCTCCCGGTGCTGGCCGTTCATTTAGGGGATGTTAGTTTTAGGGTGGTCATTGGGAGGGGAAGACAGAAGCGGGGAGTGACTATGGTGGTGTGGGGACAGCGTCCAGAGCCGGAGCCACCACCGTGGTCAACTGCCCACCCAGACCCTCCCCTGGACTTTGTGCTGGTGCACCCGGCGTTCGCACCTTGAGGGGGGGGGGGGTTCTGTAACGGTCCTGACCTGTTTTATGTTGTTTTTGTATGTGTTTAGGTCAGGGCATGTGTTTTGGGTGGGCAGTCTATGTTATCTGTTTCTATGTTGGTTGTGGTTGCCTGGTATGGCTCTTAATTAGAGGCAGGTGTTTTGCGTTCTCCTCTAATTAAGAGTCATATTTAGGTAGGGTGTTCTCACTGTTTGTTTGTGGGTGATTGTCTCCTGTGTCGTCGAATGTATGTACCATACGGGACTGTTTGGCTGTTCGTTTATTTTGATGTCGTCTGTTTCCTGTCCGTGAGTTTACGTTTAGTTATGTAAGTTTATGTCCAGGTTTCGTCAACGTCGTTTTCTTTTTTTGTATATTTGAAAGTGTTTTGTTTCGTGTTGCCATCGTCGTGTTAAATAAAAAGATGGCTTATTTCCCGAAAGCTGCATTTTGGTCTGATGATCCTTCTCTCCTCTCCTCGTCCGAGGATGAGGAGAGAGACAGCCCTTACAATAGTCTAGTGTTCATATAGTGTAGTCAATAGTTTCTAGCCTGGTTCTAGCATGGTGTTCATATAATGTAGTCAGTAGTTTCTAGCCTAGTGTTCATATAGTGTAGTCAGTGGTTTCTAGTCTGGTTCTAGCATGGTGTTCATATAATGTAGTCAGTAGTTTCTAGCCTAGTGTTCATATAATGTAGTCAGTAGTTTCTAGCCTAGTGTTCATATAATGTAGTCAGTAGTTTCTAGCCTAGTGTTCATATAGTGTAGTCAGTAGTTTCTAGCCTAGTGTTCATATAGTGTAGTCAGTGGTTTCTAGCCTGGTGTTCATATAGTGTAGTCAGTGGTTTCTAGCCTGGTTCTAGCATGGTGTTCATATAATGTAGTCAGTAGTTTCTAGCCTAGTGTTCATATAGTGTAGTCAGTAGTTTCTAGCATGGTGTTCATATAGTGTAGTCAGTGGTTTCTAGCATGGTGTTCATATAGTGGTAGTCAGTAGTTTCTAACCTGGTTCTAGCCTGGTGTTCATATTGTGTAGTCAGTAGTTTCTAGCCTGGTTCTAGCATGGTGTTCATATAGTGTAGTCAGTGGTTTCTAGCCTGGTGTTCATATAGTGGTAGTCAGTAGTTTCTAACCTGGTTCTAGCCTGGTGTTCATATAGTGTAGTCAGTAGTTTCTAGCCTGGCGCCGGAGAAGAAGACAGATGTTTTACATGGCCCCAACCGATTGTGTTTTTTTGTTCATTTATTTGCGTTGTTTGTAACTTATTTTTTGTGGTGCCGCTACCATCTCTTATGACAGAAAATAGCTTCTGGACATCAGGACTGCAATTACTCACCACAGACTGGCAGAATCCTTTTTTCCCTTTAACGAGTCTGTCACGTTCCTGACCTGTTTTCTGTTGTTTTGTATGTGTGTGATGGTCAGGGCGTGAGTTTTGGGTGGGCAGTCTATGTTTTCTGTTTCTATGTTGGTTTTGGGTTGCCTGGTATGGCTCTTAATTAGAGGCAGGTGTTTTGCGTTTTCCTCTAATTGAGAGTCATATTAAGGTAGGTTGTTCTCACCGTTTGTTTGTGAGTGATTGTCGCTGTGTCTGTGTATTTTGCACCACACGGTACTGTCTCGTCTCGTTCGTTCGGTCGTTCCTGTTTATGTGTTCCTCGTTTCATGTAAGTTCATAGTTTAGGTCTGTCTAGTTCGTTTTGTTATTTTGTAAATCATTCAAGTGTATTTCGTTTCGTGTTTTTCCGTCTTGTCATTAAAACATTATGTATTCATCACCCGCTGCGCCTTGGTCAACTCACTCACCGAAAGAGAGCCGTTACAGAATCACCCACCAAACCCAGATCAAGCAGCGGGTTAACGGACAGCAACGACAGCAGCAGTGGGAAAAGGAGGATTGGACATGGGAAGAGACGGTAAAGGACCTTGGACGGTAAAGGACCCTGGGCAGAGCCAGAGGAGTGTCGCCGTTCCAAGGCGGAGCTGGAGGCATCGAAAGCGGAGAGGCGACGTTATGAGGAGGCAGCACGGAAGCAAGGCTGGAAGCCCGCAAGTACTACCCTAAAATTTCTTGGGGGGGCTAAGAGGTAGTGGGCCGAGGGCAGGTAGGAGACCTGCGCCCACTTCCCAGGCTAACCGTGGAGAGCGGGAGTACGGGCAGACGCCGTGTTACGCAGTAGAGCGCACGGTGTCTCCTGTACGGGTGCATAGCCCAGTGCGGGTTATTCCACCTCCCCGCACTGGTAGGGCTAGATTGGGCATTGAGCCAAATGTCATGAGGCCGGCCCTACATATCTGGCCACCAGTACGTCTCCTTGGGCCGGCTTACATGGCACCAGCCTTACGCATGGTGTCCCCGGTTCGCCAACACAGCCCAGTGCGGGTTATTCCACCTCCCCGCACTGGACGGGCTACGGGGAGCATGCAACCAGGTAAGGTTGGGCAGGCTCAGTGCTCAAGGGAGCCAATACGCCTGCACGGTCCGGTTTACAATTGGCTCATTCATCCCCCTCCTCTCCCCTGTAACTATTCCCCAGGTCGTTGCTGCAAATGAGAACGTGTTCTCAGTCAACTTACCTGGTAAAATAACGGTAAAATAAAATAAAATAAAAAAAAATCCGGCGCTACCTCCTCGCCCCAGCCCAGTACCACCAGTGCCTACACCACGCACCAGGCTTCCAGTGCGTTTTAAGAGCCCTGTTCCTCCTCCACGCACTCTCCCTATGGTGCGTGTCTCCAGCCCAGTGCCTCCAGTTCCGGCACCACGCACTAAGCCATCTGTGCGTCTCCAGAGTCCTGTACGCACTGTTCGCACTGTTCCTTCTCCCCGCACTCGCCCTGAGGTGCGTGCCTTCAGCCCGGTACCTCCAGTTCCGGTACCACGCACCAGGCCTATAGTGCGCTTCGAGAGGTCAGTGTGCCCTGTTCCTGCTCCCCGCACTAGCCTTGAAGTGCGTGCTGTCATCCCGGTACCTCCAGTTCCGGCACCACGCACCAGGCCTACTGTGCGCCTCAGCAGGGCAGAGTCGGCCGTCTGCCCATCGCCGTCTGAGCCATCTGTCTGCCCAGCGCCGTCTGAGCCATCTGTCTGTCCAGCGCCGTCTGAGCCATCTGTCTGCCCAGCGCCGTCTGAGCCATCTGTCTGCCCAGCGCCGTCTGAGCCATCTGTCTGCCCAGCGCCGTCTGAGCCATCTGTCTGCCCAGCGCCTTCTGAGCCATCCGTCTGCCACGAGCCATTAGAGCCGCCCGTCTGTCCCGAGCCATTAGAGCCGTCCGTCAGTCAGGAGCCGCTAGAGCCGTCCGTCAGTCAGGAGCTGCCAGAGACGCCAGCCAGTCAGGAGCTGCCAGAGCCGCCAGCCAGTCAGGAGCTGCCAGAGCCGCCAGCCAGTCAGGAGCTGCCCTACAGTCAGGAGCTGCCCTACAGTCAGGAGCTGTCCTACAGTCATGAGCTGCCCTACAGTCATGAGCTGCCTTACAGTCATGAGCTGCCCTACAGTCATGAGCTGCCCTACAGTCATGAGCTGCCCTACAGTCATGAGCTGCCCTACAGTCATGAGCTGCCCTACAGTCATGAGCTGCCCTACAGTCATGAGCTGCCCCACAGTCAGGAGCTGCCCCTCAGTCAGGAGCTGTCCCTCAGCCCGGACCTGCCAGAGTCCCTCAGCCCGGACCTGCCAGAGTCCCTCAGCCCGGACCTGCCAGAGTCCCTCAGCCCGGACCTGCCAGAGTCCCTCAGCCCGGACCTGCCAGAGTCCCTCAGCCAGGACCTTCCAGAGTCCCTCGGCCAGGACCTGCCAGAGTCCCTCAGCCAGGACCTGCCAGAGTCCCTCAGCCAGGACCGGCCAGAGTCCCTCAGCCAGGACCTGCCGCCCCTTATCCCGGTGCTGCCCCTTATCCCGGTGCTGGCCCTTATCCAGGTGCTGCCCCTTCATTTAGGTGGTTTTAGTTGGAGGGTGGTCATTGGGAGGGGAATACAGAAGCGGGGAGTGACTATGGTAGTGTGGGGACAGCAACCGGAGCCTGAGCCACCACCGTGGTCAGATACCCACCCAGACCCTCCCCTGGACTTTGTGCTGGTGCGCCCGGCGTTCGCACCTTGAGGGGGGGGTTCTGTCACGTTCCTGACCTGTTTTCTGTTGTTTTGTATGTGTGTGATGGTCAGGGCGTGAGTTTTGGGTTGCCTGGTATGGCTCTTAATTAGAGGCAGGTGTTTTGCGTTTTCCTCTAATTGAGAGTCATATTAAGGTAGGTTGTTCTCACTGTTTGTTTGTGGGTGATTGTCGCTGTGTCTGTGTATTTTGCACCACACGGTACTGTCTCGTCTCGTTCGTTCGGTCGTTCCTGTTTATGTGTTCCTCGTTTCATGTAAGTTCATAGTTTAGGTCTGTCTAGTTCGTTTTGTTATTTTGTAAATCATTCAAGTGTATTTCGTTTCGTGTTTTTCCGACTTGTCATTAAAACATTATGTATTCATCACCCGCTGCGCCTTGGTCAACTCACTCACCGAAAGAGAGCCGTTACAGAGTCTGTCCAGCCCGATGCGAACAATATACTGCTTTCTCAGGAACAGGCCCAGATCCCTGTGATTGCGTGATGAGGAGGTGGAGAAAAGGGGCCAGAGGGCAGGCTGCCTTCTGAGAATTCGTTGGCGATCGAATAAACCCCCACTTCCTTCCATTCTGCTGGCAAACGTGCAATCTTTGGAGAATAAAATCGATGACATACGCGGAGATTAAACTACCAATGGGACATTCAAACTGTAACATCTTATTCTTCACGGAGTCGTGGCTGAACGACGACACTATCAACATGGTTATATGCTGCACCGGCAGGATAGAACAGCGGCGTCTGGTAAGACAAGGGACGGCGGACTATGTATTTTTGTAAATAACAGCTGGTGCACGATATCTTAAGAAGTCTCGAGCTATTGCTCGCCTGAGGTATAGTATCTCATGATACGCTGTAGACCACACTATACCTAGAAAGTTTTCATCTGTATTTTTCGTAGCTGTTTACATACCACCACAGTCAGAGGCTGGCACAAAGACAGCATTGAATGAGCTGTATTCCGCCATAAGCAAACAAGAAAACCCTCACCCAGGGCAGCGCTCCTAGTTAATGCAGGGAAACTTAAATCCGTTTTACCAAATTTTTATCAGCATGTTAAATGTGCAACCAGAGGGAAAAAAACTCTGGACCACCTTTACTCCACACACAGAGATGCATACAAAGCTCATACAAAGCTCTCCATCACTGTTCTCCTGATTCCAGCTTACAAGTAAAAATGAAAGCAGGAAGCACCAGTGACTAGATCAATAAAAAAGTGGTCTCCGGTGCTCATCGGATGTGGCAGGGCTTGCAAACCATTACAGACTACAAAGGGAAGCACAGCCGAGAGCTGCCCAGTGACACGAGCCTACCAGACGAGCTAAACTACTTCGATGCTCGCTTCGAGGCAAATTACACTGAAACATGCATGAGAGCACCAGCTGTTCCAGGAAGACTGTGTGATCACGCTCTCCACAGCCGATGTGAGTAAGATCTTTAAACAGGTCAACATTCACAAGGCCGCAGGGACAGACGGATTACCAGGACGTGTACTGTGAGCATGCGCTGACCAACTGGCAAGTGTCTTCACTGACATTTTCAACCTTTCTCTGTCCAAGTCTGTAATACTAACATGTTTTAAGCAGACCACCATAGTGCCTGTGCCCAAGAACACTAAGGTAACCTGCCTAAATGACTACCGACCCGTAGCACTCACATCTGTAGTCATGAAGTGATTTGAAAGGCTGGTCCTGGCTCACATCAACACCATTATCCCAGAACCCTAGACCCACTCCAATTTGCATACCGTCCCAACAGATCCACAGAGGATGCAATCTCTATTGCACTCCACACTGCCTTTTCCCACCTGGGAAAAAGGAACACCTATTTGAGAATGCTATTCATTGACTACAGCTCAGCGTTCAACACCATAGTGCCCTCAAAGCTCATCAATAAGCTAAGGGCCCTGGGACTAAACACCTCCCTCTGCATCTGGATCCTGATCTTCCTGACGGGCCGCCCCCAGGTGGTGAGGGTAGGTAACAACACATCCTCCACGCTGATCCTCAACACAGGGACCCCTCAGGGGTGCGTGCTCAGTTCCCTCCTGTGCTCCCTGTTCACTCATGACTGCACGGCCAAGCACGACTCCAACATCATCATTACGTTTGCCGATGACACAACAGTGGTAGGACTGATCACCGGCAACAACGAGACAGCCTATAGGGAGGAGGTCAGAGACCTGGCTGTGTGGTGCCAGGACAACAACCTCTCCTTCATCATGAACAAGACAAAAGTGATGATTGTGGACTACAGGAAAAAGAGGACAGAGTACGCCACCCTTCTCATCAACGGGGCTGCAGTGGAGCAGGTTGAGAGCTTGAAGTTCCTTGGTGTCCACATCACTAACAAAATAACATGGTCCAATCACACCAAGACAGTCGTGAAGAGGGCACAACAACACCTATTCCCCCTCAGGAGACTGAAAAGATTTGGCATGGGTCCGCAGATCCTAAAAAAGTTCTACAGCTGCACCATCGAGAGTATCCTGACTGGTTACATCACTGCCTGGTATGGCAACTGTTTGGCCTCCGACCGCAAGGCACTACAGAGGGTAGTGTGAACGGCCCAGTATATCCCTGGGGCCATGCTTTCTGCCATCCAGGACCTCTATACCAGGTGGTGTCATAGGAAGGCCCTATAAATTGTCAAAGACTCCAGCCACCCTAGTCATAGACTGTACTGGAGAGCCAAGTACTGCTGCTCTTTAATTACTTGTTACTTTAATTTCTTATTCTTATCCGTATTTGTAAGTTAATATTTCACTGTAAGGTCTACCTGTTGTATTCGGCGCATGTGACTAATAACATTTGATTTGATTTGATATAGTGTAGTCAGTAGTTTCTAGCCTGGTTCTAGCCTGGTGTTCATATAGTGTAGTCAGTAGTTTCTAACCTGGTGTTCATTGTGGACATACTGGGTGTGAGTTGTGTAAATTCCACATCTATATATCTATTCTGGTTATTGTGGTAGCACCATTTCACTGTGTCAAATTCCTGTACATGAAAATGTATTTGACAAAGGAAGGGGATTCTGATTCTGATTAAATAAGAACTTTGACGTCTACATACTGTAAATGAGACACCAAATGAATGAGGTACAAACCAAAAACAGTAAGTACAGTGCCAGTCAAAAGTTTGGACACATCTACTCATTCAAGAGTTTTTCTTTATTTTAACTTTTTTCTACATTGTAGAATAATAGTGAATACATCAAAACTATGAAATAACACATATGGAATCATGTAGTAACCAAAAAAGTGTTAAACAAATCAAAATGTATTTTATATTTGAGATTCTTCAAAATAACCACTCTTTTCCTTGATAACAGCTTTGCACACTCATGACATTCTCTGAACCATCTTCACCTGGAATGCTTTTCCAACAGTCTTAAAGGAGTTCACACAAATGCTGAGCACTGGTTGACTGCTTTTCCTTCACTCTGCGGTCCAACTCATCCCAAACCATCTCAATTGGGTTGAGGTCAGGGGATTGTGGAGGCCAGGTTATTTGATGCAGCACTCCATCACTCTCCTTCTTGGTCAAATAGCCCTTACACAGGCTGGAAGTGTGTTGGGTCATTGTCCTGTTGGTGTATCGCTGCAGAATGCTGTGGTAGTCATGCTGGTTAAGTGTGCCTTGAATTCTAAATAAATCACTGACTGTGTCACCAGGAAAGCACCCCCACACCATCACACCTCCATGCTTCACAGCGGGAACCACACATGTGGATATCATCCGTTCATCTACTCTGCGTCTCACAAAGACTGTTGGAACCAAAAATCTCAAATTGGGACTCATCAGACCAAAGGACAGATTTCCACCGGTCTAATGTCCATTGCTCATGTTTCTTGGCACAAGCAATATTTTCTTCTTATTGGTGTCCTTTGGTAGTGGTTTCATTGCAGCAATTCAACCATGAAGGCTTGATTCACGCAGTCTCCTCTGAACAGTTGATGTTGAGATGTGTCTGTTACTTTAACTCTGTAAAGCATTTATTTGGGCTGAAATTTCTGAGACTGATAACTGTAATGAACTTATGCTCTGCAGCAGAGGTAACTTTGGGTCTTCCTTTCCTGTTGGGGTCCTCATGAGAGCCAGTTTCATCATAGCACTTGATGGTTTTTGTGACTGCACTTGAAGAAACTTTAAAAGTTCTTGAAATTTTCCGTATTGACTGACCTTCATGTCTTAACCGTTAAAGTAATGATGGACTGTCGTTTCCCTTTGTTTATTTGAGCTGTTCTTGCCATAATATGGACTTGGTATTTTACCAAATAGGTATATCTTCTGTATACCACCCCTTCCTTGTCACAACACAACTGATCAAACTGGCTCAAACGCATTAAGAAGGGAAGAAATTCCACAAATTAACTTTTAACAAGGCACACCTGTTAATTGAAATGCATTCCAGGTGACTACCTGGTGAAGCTGGTTGAGAGAATGCCAATGGTGTGCAAAGTGGTCATCAAGGCAAAGGGTGGCTATTTTGAAAATCTCAATTTTAAAATATATGTTGATTTGTTTAACAGTTTTTTGGTTACTACATGATACCATATGTGTTATTTCAGAGTTTTGATGTCTTCACTATTATTCTACAATGTAGATAATAGTAAAAATAAAGAAAAACACTTGAATGAGTAGGTGTGTCCAAACCTTTGACTGGTACTATATATTAGTCTGAAGGCCAGAAAGGTAAGGGCCCACGGACCAATATCATGGACCAATATGAATATCGTCATGCATATATATGATAAATCACACATTAAGTAATATTTTACAAATGTGTGTTAGCGACCTGGGGCCGACCCTGGTCTAAATCACCGTGACACGGGGACATGGTAGGTATAAGCACATATCCCAGAGCCTATAAACTAAACAGGCAGTTATTGATTCTGCTCAGCCATCTTCCTTCACCCCGAGTCCCGGAGGTTAAGTTTGCAATATTAATGGATCCTCTAGAATAGGGAGTATATTTGTGTCCCAAATTGCACTCTATCCCCTATATAGTGCACTACTTTTGACAATGGCTCTGATCAAAAGTAGTGCACTATATAGGAAATAGGGTGCCATTTGGGAAGCACTCAGGGAGTGTGTCTGGGCCTGGCCGGCTCCACTGGCCAACGCCGCAGCACTGGAGTGGTCAGCAGTTTATGATGGTGAGGCCAACAGGTCAATGGGGAATCAGGGGTCAAAAATGGCCATCCCAAAGGTCTCCAATGACCCCGGTCAATTGATTGCTTACACACCAGAAAGCTTCCTCTCTGCATTAACTTCAAATTTAGCCCTGGACACTACAGGGCCATATGACCCACACCACCCTCTCTACCTCCCCTCTCTCTACACATCCGCTGGAAGACTGTGGTCTGACGTGACTGAACAGTAGATCATATGGTGTGGATATTTCAAAGAAAGGTATTTTATACTGAAATGTTGACTTATTTGATGAAAACAAGACAATTGTTTTGTAATAATAGCTTTAGTAAAATATCAGCATTTTGAAATACAGAAGTAGAAGATAAAACATTGTAATTTGATAAATGATGCTTTCCAGAAATGTACAGTCAGAGAGGTACAGTTTATTAGTTTGGTTTGAAACAAAAACAACGCAGAGAACCACAGATACACATGTAGGATATATCACAATTCTCAATAGCATAACTCTTGCAACATAAATAATAGCAAATTTACAGCACATAGAGTAAACCAACCAATATATATTTTCCTCCCCAAAAAGAGCATTGTCCAGCATTTATCCCAGCAATAGTCTTCTGTTAAAAAAAATGTCACATAAACATCGTTGGGATTGCATTTTAAAACCGGAAAATGGGACAACAGTAAATAATTTGTGATTACTAAAATTATTCAAGAAATGCACTTGGCTTATTGTAGCCTAGCTTATTTAAATAGTATTAGCATATTCAGGATTCATTTCTCAGATAAAAAGATTTGTCAGGCTCATGGAGCAGTTTTGTCAGAATATAAAAATGGTATTACATTGTAGTGACACAACAATCATACAAGAAAAATCACATCTGTTATTCAAGGAGTTTTAATCCCTCTCTTTAAAACCAAAAGATACTATCAGTCTCTCCCATGGGTTGGTTACATTGGTAGCACAACTCTAGCCTGTTCCCGCCAGTCCCAGCCAAAGTCACGAAGACCTGTCATCTGATAAAACATCAGGTTGAGTGGCCAGTACAGGGCCTGTCGATCCTCTGGAGACCCATGTCTATTCCCTATCCCATCCCATTTCCATCAGTCCCAGCCAAAGTCATGGCCTGTCATTTGGTAAAACTTCATATTAAATGGCCTATAGAACTCCCTGAGCCTGAGCAGCACCTCTGGAGAGATCTCTGGATGAGGCCTTCCCTTAGACTTCCCCAGACAGCGTGGCCTGCTGCTCCCCTCAGGCTTCTTCAGGCAGGGGAAACCCTTGGTCTGGTTGAAGTAGAAGTGTTTGTCTGTGACTAACCTCTTCAGCCCCAGGAAGTCCTGCACCCTGCCCATCTCCCCGGCCGGGTCCGTCACCAGCCGCTCCCCGCTGACGAAGAGGAACTTTGAGAGGGGGAAGTAGCGCAGCCAGTTCTCCAGGTGCTTGGCGTAGATCCCGATGCGCACGGCGCTCCAGGAGGTGTCGATGAGGCCCATGGTTGAGTTCCGGAAGGTCAGGCTCTGGAAGGACGGAAGGCCGGGTTGTTTCGACAGTGTCTGGGTGTAGTCGGACACAGCCCGGGTCACAGGATCTCGGACCACCACAATCAGCTTGGTGTGACGACTCAGGGCGAAGAGACGGCGAGGAGCCTCCTTGGTGACGAAGTAGCTAGGTGTCTTCTCCATAGTGATCTGGCTTTCCAACGTCCGAGGCATCAGGTTTCTGAGAGGAGAGGAGAGGAGAGGAGAGATTTGATTAGTGGTTCCCAAATATTTGGCAAACGGACCCACCAAAAGCTTCTTGGAATTTCTTGTGACCCATGAAGTAAACATAAATCTTGTTTCTATGTACCCAGTCTCAATCCTATCCTCCTGCATGTGATGCAACAGACTTTCAGACCATTGGAACCTGGCTTGTGTGTCATAAACATGAACAGATCTGCGTCCCAATCTATATTACAAATTGTGACAACATATTTATATTCCTTGTGTTATTGGAGTGTTCTGATCATCTCTTTGATGCTCTGCAGCCTTGAGAGCTTCTGATTTAGCTTTGTAAGGAGTTGGTTAGGTCTGTGATTACATCAATACAAACACCTACATTAGACGCTGGCCTCGCTGAAATGCATGTCAGATGGAAAGTAAGTCAATGAGTGGTTGCTTAAGGTAAACCACAAGGCCATAATGACCAGTGAAAAGTAATTTCCTCAGGACTTCCTCCTCCTTCACAAGGCTGTTGGTGGCTGGGCTGAGAGCTGGGCTGAGTGCGCTCTCCCCCAGGCTGCCTGGACAAATATACTACGCCATGTACTGTGCATTGTATACTACTGAAGCTGCAAGAAACTCCCCAACAGACTAGCAACAGTCTGATTCTGCTTTAGCCAACAAAGGAAAACAAGACTGACACCCAGGTTAGCAGTAAAGGCTCTGATTGTGAGATGAAGGACAGCTATTAGTCTCCAAAAATGTGTCCTTTCACAGCTGGAACCATATGCTGGAACACTATCTAAAGTGGATTACCAGAAGTTTCATTTTAAAATACAAAACAGGAATCCTTCCAACTTTCCTCAAAAAAGGATCCCTTCATTTAATTTAAAATGAGAGGATTCAAATCTCACGGCGGGTTTATGTTTTAAGCATGGAGGAATGTTCTAAGTCTTCAGAAAATCCCTCATTTAATTTCCACGGATGGTTCCCTCCTGTAGTGTAGCCATGTGGTAGAGACTGAGGGTGGGTCTCAAATGGCACCCTATTTGCTATGCAGTGCATTTGGGCTATGTTCAAAATGAATGCACTATATAGGGAATAGGGTGCCATTTGAGATACATCCTGAAGGCTGTCATTGACGTGGTTGTTCTCTGGTCTCTAACTGCAGGGCTCTGGCCTGAGCTGTGTGAGGAACAAACTCCTCTCTGATCCAAATCTGATGTCCCCCACCACAAATGTGCCATGGGGCTAATACTGAAAACATGACATATGTTTTTACAACAGATCACCTCTTTTTTCCCTACTACAGCCTCGATATGAGGGGATACGAGGATCAGGCATATAGAGAACACTCATACTACAGTAATACACCATGCAAAAAGAAGATTATGAATGTATTAGGCTTTTGGTATTCATCTCAATGTGATCTTCTGGTTCCATAAAGACATTTAAAAAAATAAAATAAACAATAATGTAGAAAACATTTATTTGGCTCACCCCAACTAGGCCTGTAGCATGTTGATATTAATATTACAACATCAGAGGTCAACTAGTGACACAGAAAACATCAAAGAACAACATCTCCACTGGGATCCAGCTTTTCTACACATTCATCTCCACGGGCCTTTCTCTCCTGTCTTCCTCTTTGTTCTGAACGACTCCCACAGTGACCGATCAGTTACATAGGACAGTATTGTGCCACGTTTCTATACTTTATATAAAGGATATAAAGGAAGTGCAACTTTTCTTTACAACTACTACTACAACCCACTACAACTAAATAATTATATTTATTTCATTTGATGATTTTGCTCTTTGTTTTTTTACAGCGATCCTTTTGGCCTGCCATACAGACGTGCCAGTCTGTTTGTGTAGTGTGTATTCAGCAGTAAGTGGATGTTTAATTCTGGCCAATCAGGCTAATGGGATCCATGCTGGACCTGTCCCAGCTTCCATTGATATCATATTTACATTCTCGAACACTGGCCTGTAATCACAGAACTCTGTAGGACTCTCTGGCTATAACACAAACCCTAAAAGGAGGCCACACACTAGAGCGATAGAGAGGGAGGGAGAGAGAGAGAGAGAGAGAGAGAGAGAGAGAGAGGGGGGGGGGGGAAACACATTAACCTGGTCAGCCTTATCTCGCAAGATTAAAGCGAGACTATGTACTAGAGTGTATACCACTTCAACTGTTGTGTTTGTTCTTTATCAGATGCTGTTGGTCTTTGTATGGTTTCCAAGGGCAGCCAGGTTAGCGGAGGCTAGCTAAGCGACTTGCTGTTTCTTTTGATCACACCTTAGCCTAGCGGTAGCGCTGTTAGCATCTGGAGCAGGAATGCCGTTGTGTGTTTATCTCCATAGACCTGCTGCTATCAGCAGCCTGCACTACTCACCGTCTGGGTGGCCCTCAGCTCTATTAGGCCCTATTTTAAAAGACCTCAGGTTAATTTGCTACTGTTTACGACCGTATTGTAGTGACTGAACTGTTACCAACCTGAGTGTCAAAGTCATCTCAAAAACAAGGTGAAAAGATGATGAGCTACACACTAATTCTGGAAATATAATATTTACTTAATTGTTTTTTGTTCTAAGTAGGTGACCCCTCAAGAAAAAAAGACTACTGAATTACTACACAAAACCTATTTGTGCAGTAGTGATTATGTGGAGACTTGTAGGGATTGTGTGGTGAATGTGTCGTATATGCACTACTCAAGTAGAGTTTTGTAGTGTTCAGTAGGAAACACAGTAGTGTTTCCAGTAGTAATCAGGTAGAGATTTTTACAACAAGATGTTGGTAGTAAATAAGTAGTCACAACACTACTGCCAGACTACACCGTCTTTTCACGACCACAGAAGAAGACAAAACGGGAAGTAGTTGGTTGTTCTTAGCTATCTACTGTTTTTGACAATCCAATGTAATCATCTTCCATCCTTTGTCATCCTGTCTTTCATGGCCTTTATGCTGACACCATCTGTAAGTTTAACTTTCCTTTATGTTTATGAATACTTTCATGTCATTGTTTAGCCATTTATATAACCACATCAAAAAGATTGCTAGTCAAAATGGTCTTGTGTTTACTAGCCGTATTGAAATGTAGCTATGTACCCTCTGTTTTCATCATGCGAGCTAATAAGTATGTGTGTTTGTATCAGTGGAGGCTCCTCAGGGGAGGACCATCTCCTCAGTGAATTTCAGAAACATGTAAATAGTGAAACGTTTAAAACGTTTTTAGATAAAACTCTACTAAATATATTCAAGTCACCAAATAGTTGATTTCATACACAATGTTTTTTAATGAAGGTCTACAGTAGCCTCAACATCACTCTGTAGGGTAGCACCATGGTGTAGCCGGATGACGGCTAGTTTCCGTCCTCTGGGTACAATGACTTCAATACAAAACGTATGAGGCTTATGGTTCTCATCCCCTTCCATAGACTTACACAGTAATTATGACAACTTCCGGAGGACATCCTCCAACCTATCAGAGCTCTTGCAGCATGAACTGACATGTTGTCCACCCAATCAGAGGATCAGAGAATGAATATAGTACTGAAAGCATAAGCTACAGCAAGCTAGCACTGCAATGCAGTGAAAGACAATAGTTGAACAGTTTTTAACAAATTACTTTTCTTCAAAAATTAAGGAGAAGCGACAGAGAGAGAGAGATTTAGTATTTTTTTCACTTTCTTAGCAAATGCACATAGCTAGTTTAGCCTACTCAAACAACCAGCTCAAACAGAGAGGGATACTGTGTTAGCTAACTGGCTATGGCTATCCAACACTGGAACTTTTGGTTTTATAAATGTATTGCCACCGGGACCCGCCAGTGTAACTGTTAAACTCCTTGGTGACTATACACTATACTGCATGATTGTAGCGGGTTTACTCATGAGTTAGTTCTAGTAGCTATGTTGACCGATGTTATACAGTGGTGGAAAAAGTACCCAATTGTCATGCTTGAGTAAAAGTAAAGATACATTAATAGAAAATGACTGAAGTAAAAGTGAAAGTCACCCAGTAAAAAATACTACCTGAGTAAAAGTCTAAAAGTATTTGGCTTTAAATATACTTAAGTATCAAAAGTAAAAGTAAAAGTATAAATTATTTCAAATTCCTTATATTAAGCAAATCAGACGGCACCATTTTCTTGTTTTTTAAATGTATGTATAGCCAAGGGCACACTCCAACACTCAGACATCATTTACAAATTAAGCATTTGTGTTTAGTGAGTCCGCCAGATCAGAGGCAATAGCAATGACAAGGGATGTTCTCTTGATAAGTGCATGAATTAAATATTTTTCATGTTCTGCTAAGCATTCAAAATGTGACATGTACTTTTGGGTGTCAGTGAAAATGTATGGACTAAAAAGTACATGATTTTCTTCAGGAATGTAGTGAAGTAAAAGTAAAAGTTGTCAAAAATATAAATAGTTATGTAAAGTACAGATACCCCAAAAAACTACTTAAGTAGTACTTTCAAGTATGTTTTACTTAAGCCTGGTCACAGACAGCTGACATGTTGTGCACTGAAGTCCACAAGCGAAGAGATAAGGTGAGAGGAGGACAGCACGTAGATGCGAGAAGAAATTATACAACGATCAAAGGGATGCTGTATGTTCAGTTGAAGTCGGAAGTTTACACACACTTAGGTTGGAGTCATTAAAACTCGTTGCACATGGGGACAAAGATCGAACTTTTTGGAGAAATGTCAAATGGTCTGATGAAACAAAAATAGAACTGTTTGGCCATAACAACCATCGTTATTTTTGGAGGAAAAAGGGGGATGCTTGCAAGCCGTATAACACCATCCCAACCGTGAAGCACGGGCGTGGCAGCATCATGTTGTGGGGGTGCTTTGCTGCAGGAGGGACTGGTGCACTTCATAAAATAGATAGCATAATGAGGAAGCCTCCAGTGGGCAGCTGGATGGAGGTGCTCTTATTCTCCATGGACTTTACAGTGTCCCAGAACATTTTGGAGTTTGTGCTACAGGATGAAAATTTCTGTTTGAAAAAGCTAGCCTTTGCTTTCCTGACTGTATATTGGTTTCTAACTTCCCTGAAAAGTTGCATATTGCGGGGGCTATTCGATGCTAATGCAGTACGCCACAGGATGTTTTTGTGCTGGTCAAGGGCAGTCAGGTCTGGATGAACAAAGGGCTATATCTGTTCTTTGTTCTACATTTTTTTGGAGTGGGGCATGCTCATTTAAGATGGCGAGGAAAACACTTTTAAAGAACAACCAGGCATCCTCTACTGCCGGAATGAGGTCAATATCCTTCCAGTGATGAGGGGTGGTCGTTGGACCGCGGACCCATTACGGACGCAGGCAATGAGGCAGTGATCACTGAGATCCTGGTTGAAGACAGCAGAGGTGTATTTAGAGGGCAGGTTGGTCAGGATGATATCTATGAGGGTGCTCATGTTTACAGATTTGGGGTTGTACCTGGTAGGTTCCATGATAATTTGTGTGAGATTGAGGGCATCTAGCTTAGATTGTAGGACGGCCGGGGTGTTAAGCATATCCCAGTTTAGGTCACCTAACTGTACAAACTCTGAGGATAAATGGGGGGCAATTAATTCACATATGGTGTTCAGGGCACAGCTGGGGGCTCAGGGGGGTCTATAACACGTGGCAACAGTGAGAGATTTCTGGAAAGGTGGATTTTTAAAAGTAGAAGCTCGAACTGTTTGGGCACAGACCTGGATAGCATGACAGAACTCTGCAGGCTATCTCTACAGTAGATTGCAACTCCATCCCCTTTGGCAGTTCTATCTTGGTGGAAAATGTTGTAGTTGGGGATGGAAATTTCAGAATTTTTGGTGGCCTTCCTAAGCCAAGATTCATACACGGCTAGGACATCAGGGTTGATGGAGTGTGCTAAAAGCAGTGAAAAAACAAACTTAGGGAGGAGGCTTCTGATGCTAACATGCATGAAACCAAGGCTTTTACGGTTACAGAAGTAAACAAATGATAGCGCCTGGGGAATAGTAGTGGAACTGAGGGCTACAGGGATTCAAGGCATAATGTACAGACAAGGTAGGGTAGGATGTGAGTACAGTGGAGGTAAACCTAGGCGTTGAGTGACGATGAGAGAGGTTTCATCTCTGGAGGCATCAGTTAACCTAGGTGAGGTCTCTGCATGTGTGTGGGGTGGGACGAAAGAGCTATCTAAGGCATTTTGAGTGGGACTGAGGGCTCTACAGTGAAATAAAACAATAAAATCTATCCAAGACAGCAGTAGACAAGGCATATTGACATTAAAGAGAGGCATACAGCAATCACAGGTGTTGATCAGGAGAGCTAAGACAACAACGGGTAAATGGCGATGAATGGGCAGAGCGGGTCAGTTAGGTACATATAGGACCTGAGTTCGAGGCTGGGGCCGACAGGTAAACAAAATGAAGTACTGTGTTATTGAAACAGTACAGGGGGCATCAGCTGTGTAACCGAGTGTTCATAGGGTCCAAAGAACAGCAGTAGGTGAGTCAGGGTGCTGTTCGGTAGTCACTACTACGCTAGGCGAGCAGGGGACACAGCGTTCAGAAAAGCTAGCGGGTTTGTCATTATGGGGTATTGTGTGTAGATTGATGAGGAACATTTTTAATTTAATCCATTTTAGAATAAGGTTGTAAATTAACAAAATGTGGAAAAAGTCAAGGGGCCTGAATACATTCCGAATGCACTGTAACTACAGTTAGAAACTTGAGGAAATATCATGTGCAATAGTATAGTAGTGACACAGTAGTGAGACAAGAAGATGTCAGTAGTGATTTTGAATATGCAAACAGTAGTAAATGTTTTCAATAGTAATCCAAAAGGTTTTATGTGGGGAATGAAAAAGGATCAGGAGCAATTCAGTAGTGATCAGTAGTGACACAACACTACACACACAGATGGCAGTAGTTATTCAATAAGGGTTGAGTAGGCATACAGCACTAATCTGTATAGGGGAATACTTTCTTACAATATATCGTGTTGTATCGTTTTGACCATATCACAATATTATTTTTGTGCTCGTTGGCTTTTGTGCTAGTTGGCTGAGCACCAAAACTCCAGTATTTTTCATTCATAGTTCTCCATCTTCTTTTTAAATAGGTAGCCAATTTGTTTTCAGCACTTTAATGACTGATCAAAACCCTCTGAGCAATAAATAATGAAAAAGGTTGGAAACAAGGTTCGAGTCCCAAGTGGAACGGGTCAAGTCCAAGTTGTGCTTTCTAAGAGCAAGTTGAGTCACACGTTTTTTCAAGTAAAAAAAATCTATACATGCAATGACTTGTTCAACTACTGTCACGCCCTGATCTGTTTCACTTGTCCTTGTGATTGTCTCCACCCCCTCCATCCCATCTTCCCCATTATCCCCTGTGTGTTTATACCTGTGTATATATGTGTTTGTCTATATATATATATCTTGTTTGTCAAGTCAACCAGCATTTTTCTCAGCTCCTGCTTTTCCCCAGTCACTCTTTTTCTCTCCCTCCTGGTTTATACCCTCGCCTGTCCAGACTTTGAGCCTGCCTACCTGACCACTCTGCTTGCCCATGACCCTGAGCCTGCCTGCTGACTTGTACCTTTGCCCCACTATTCTGTATTATCGACCACTGCCTGCCTTGACCTGTCGTTTGCCTGCCCCTGTTGCGGTAATAAACAATGTTACTTCAACACAGTCTGCACTTGGGTCTTACCTGAAACGGTATAACTACAAATCTTTGTCTATTTATTGAGGCAACCAGACAGCCCTTTTCATTATTTTGTCTTCAACATATGTTGATTAGCCTATGACATTGTAAAATAGGGACCTTGTAGCAGTGTTAAGAGCATGAAAACAGCAGGTGTGTACATTTATTTACAGGTCTTGGTGATCCAATGGTGAAAGTGCCATATCATACAAAATAAACAAATACATTTACCAAATATACACTGGCAATAGCCCAAAATAAATTGCCTCTGCATCAGGCTTAACCTGTTCTATCTGAACAGATACAGGTAGAGGGCAAGACTGCACAGCCTATGTGATGTTCACCAATAGTGAAATATGTAGTGTTCACCAGTAGTAAAATATGTAGTGTTCACCAGTAGTGAAATATGTAGTATTCACCGGTAGTGAAATATGTAGTGTTCACCAGTAGTAAAATATGTAGTGTTCACCAGTAGTGAAATATGTAGTGTTCACCAGTAGTGAAATATGTAGTATTCACCAGTAGTGAAATATGTAGTATTCTCCTGTAGTGAAATATGTAGTATTCACAGTAGTAAAATATGTAGTGTTCACACATAGTGAAATATGTAGTGTTTACCAGTAGTGAAATATGTAGTATTCACTTGTAATGAAATATGTAGTGTTAACCAGTAGTGAAACGTACCAATATATCACTCATTACTACATAAATCACTGCTGTTTTACTACACATCTCAATAGCAATCAAGTAGTAAAACCAGTAGTGTACATAAATCACTGATGTTTTACTACACATCTCAATAGCAATCAAGTAGTAAAACCAGTAGTAATTCAGTACTACTTTTTCATGAGTGAAGCTCACTCGTAAAACACAACATCTGGGCATTAACGTGTGTGTGTGTGTCAGTGTTGTACAGTATAAAGCTGGCCCCCTCAGGTACAGTAAACGCAGTGGCCATTATAACTGGTCCAATGGAGGGTTGATTTCACACACTGAGTGCTCCAGTCTTTTAACTCTTTATTTGTCGTCCCAACGTTATCTCTCCTCTCCTCACTGGGTCATACAGTAAGAGCCCATGTGTGTAAACACAGGACAGGAGTGTTGATTTAAAAGGTGGCCTCACTCTCAGAGGAACACACATAGACACACCCACCAAACACACACACACGCGCATACACACATGAATGCACACACAGCCTCACTCTCTGATGCAGGAGCAGCAAACACTTTACACTGCTACCAGCGGCACAGGATACTCCCACATCTGGTAGCAATGGTCCTGTGTGTGTGTGTGTGTGTGTGTGTGTGTGTGTGTGTGTGTGTGTGTGTGTGTGTGTGTGTGTGTGTGTGTGTGTGTGTGTGTGTGTGTGTGTGTGTGTGTGTGTGTGTGTGTGTGTGTGTGTGTGTGTGTGTGTGTGTAAATGTTGGTACCAGAGTGTGTGTGAAACAGAGCTGCAGAGAATATGAGAGAAGTGCTGCTGGTCCCTGGGTAGGGAATGTTTTCCCTGCTGGTCCCTGGATAGGGAATGTTTTCCCTGCTGGTCCCTGGGTAGGGAATGTTTTCCCTCCTGGTCCCTGGTTAGGGAATATTTTCCCTGCTGGTCCCTGGGTAGGACGTATTTTCTCTGCTGGTCCCTGGGTAGGGAATGTTTTCCCTGCTGGTCCCTGGGTAGGGAATGTTTTTCCTGCTGGTCCCTGGGTAGGGAATGTGTTCCCTGCTGGTCCCTGGGTAGGGAATGTTTTCCCTGCTGGTCCCTGGGTAGGACGTATTTTCTCTGCTGGTCCCTGGGTAGGACGTATTTTCCCTGCTGGTCCCTGGGTAGGGAATGTTTTCCCTGCTGGTCCCTGGTTAGGGAATGTTTTCCCTGCTGGTCCCTGGGTAGGGAATGTTTTCCCTGCTGGTCCCTGGATAAGGAATGTTTTCCCTGCTGGTCCCTGGGTAGGACGTATTTTCCCTGCTGGTCCCTGGGTAGGGAATGTTTTCCCTGCTGGTCCTTGGTTAGGGAATGTTTTCCCTACTGGAAACCTGGTTAGGGAATGTTTTTCCTGCTGGTCCCTGGGTAGGGAATGTGTTCCCTGCTGGTCCCTGGGTAGGAAATGTTTTCCCTGCTGGTCCCTGGGTAGGACGTATTTTCTCTGCTGGTCCCTGGGTAGGACGTATTTTCCCTGCTGGTCCCTGGGTAGGGAATGTTTTCCCTGCTGGTCCCTGGTTAGGGAATGTTTTCCCTGCTGGTCCCTGGGTAGGGAATGTTTTCCCTGCTGGTCCCTGGGTAGGGAATGTTTTCCCTGCTGGTCCCTGGGTAGGACGTATTTTCCCTGCTGGTCCCTGGGTAGGGAATGTTTTCCCTGCTGGTCCCTGGGTAGGGAATGTTTTCCCTGCTGGTCCTTGGTTAGGGAATGTTTTCCCTACTGGAAACCTGGTTAGGGAATGTTTTCCCTGCTGGTCCCTGGTTAGGGAATGTTTTCCCTGCTGGTCCCTGGGTAGGGAATGTTTTCCCTGCTGGTCCCTGGATAGGGAATGTTTTCCCTGCTGGTCCCTGGGTAGGACGTATTTTCCCTGCTGGTCCCTGGGTAGGGAATGTTTTCCCTGCTGGTCCCTGGGTAGGGAATGTTTTCCCTGCTGGTCCTTGGTTAGGGAATGTTTTCCCTACTGGAAACCTGGTTAGGGAATGTTTTTCCTGCTGGTCCCTGGGTAGGGAATGTGTTCCCTGCTGGTCCCTGGGTAGGGAATGTTTTCCCTGCTGGTCCCTGGGTAGGACGTATTTTCCCTGCTGGTCCCTGGGTAGGGAATGTTTTCCCTGCTGGTCCCTGGGTAGGGAATGTTTTCCCTGCTGGTCCTTGGTTAGGGAATGTTTTCCCTACTGGAAACCTGGTTAGGGAATGTTTTCCCTGCTGGTCCCTGGTTAGGGAATGTTTTCCCTACTGGAAACCTGGTTAGGGAATGTTTTCCCTGCTGGTCCCTGGTTAGGGAATGTTTTCCCTGCTGGTCCCTGGGTAGGGAATGTTTTCCCTGCTGGTCCCTGGGTAGGGAATGTTTTCCCTGCTGGTCCCTGGGTAGGGAATGTTTTCCCTGCTGGTCCCTGGTTAGGGAATGTTTTCCCTGCTGGTCCCTGGGTAGGACGTATTTTCTCTGCTGGTCCCTGGGTAGGACGTATTTTCCCTGCTGGCCCCTGGATAGGGAATGTTTTCCCTGCTGGTCCCTGGGTAGGGAATGTTTCCCCTGCTGGTCCCTGGGTAGGGAATGTTTTCCCTGCTGGTCCCTGGTTAGGGAATGTTTTCCCTGCTGGTCCCTGGGTAGGGAATGTTTTCCCTGCTGGTCCCTGGGTAGGATATGTTTTCCCTGCTGGTCCCTGGGTAGGAATTGTTTTCCCTGCTGGTCCCTGGGTAGGGAATGTTTTCCTTGCTGGTCCCTGGTTAGGGAATGTTTTCCCTGCTGGTCCCTGGGTAGGGAATGTTTTCCCTGCTGGTCCCTGGGTAGGGAATGTCTTAAGCTCATTCTCCATTCTCTCTCTCTCTCTCTCTCTCTCTCTCTCTCTCTCTCTCTCTCTCTCTCTCTCTCTCTCTCTCTCTCTCTCTCTCTCTCTCTCTCTCTCTCTCTCTCTCTCTCTCTCAGGGATACTTCCATCGGAGATTGTAAATTATGAGTACACACAGTATCCAGGAATGTTGAGAAGACTTTCTGTACTCAATTCCCATCACTGGGGACTGTATTTCTGTCACTACAAGTTCAGTGCCATCTGCAGGGTTAAACACACTGTGACATCATGAGTTTAACCCTCTGTCCCATGCTTTAGACTCAATACTCTGCTACTCTGCAGAGAGAAAGGCTTGTCATTACTGGGAGGAAAGAATGAAGGCTTCAGGAGTTCGTTTTTTTCAATTGCTAACAAGCATCGGTCAATAGTGAAGCCACTTTTTCAAAACTCTTCACACAGTGCAATACCAACATGCATCTTGGCCAAACAGTTCATCTCACCACCAAAACTCACTCAAACCACCAAAACACTTCATACATGTCTCAAAATAAACTCGTTCCACCATAACAATTGGCAACAATTCTCACTCAGAAAGCATACATTGTCACTCATAACACACGGACCTAAAAAACACTAACAGCAGGGAGCATTACATCAATTATTAACTTTTCTCTTTGAAGTTTGAATGATTTTTCACATAAATCAGTATTTCATTATAGAATAAGAATAACACATTTTCACTTTATTGACTGTACTGAAGTATATGTAACAAGAATGAATCAGAAATGCAGCAATTTGCTTCGATAGCCTTTATTTTTTCTGTATCTTTGCATATAGTAATTTACTTGTGAAAAATAAAAAGTTGAACCAAAAATCGAATTCCTGAAATTCCAGGGCTGCAGTAATAACGACAAAAAAACAAACATCAACAACATGTATTGTATAATCACTCATACTGTACAGTACTGTGAGGGTTCTAGTTCTCCCTCTCTCCTGCATTTGGTCACAAGTTCTCAGCAACATCACATCTTATGTCTTCTCTGGCGATGCATCTTGGAAAGTATCTTCTGGAATGTCTAATCCAACCCTGGTAGTCTTCAGGAGAAGTGTCTTCACACCCTGGCAGTCTTCAGGAGAAGTGTCTCCACACCCCTCATTCATGACATCCAGTAAGGACATCTGGTCATGTGGATGGTGGTCATAAACCTTCCACCTCCATGCAGAGAAAAACTCCTCTATGGGGTTTAGGAAGGGGGAGTATGGAGGCAGGAATAGTACTGACATCCTGGGATGTGCAGCAAACCAGTCGGTGACTGCAGCAGAGTGGTGGAATGCCACATTATCCCACACAACAACAAAGGTAGGGGAGATTCTTGCCCCTCTCTCCTCCGCTGGCACAAGTCGATTATGCAGGTCATCCAGAAAATAACTGAGCTTCTCTGTATTGTAGGGGCCAATGAGTGGTTTGTGTAACAGCAAACCATCATTGGACAGTGCAGCACACATTGTGATGTTAGCTCCTCTCTGGCCTGGGACATCCATGGTACCTCTCTGTCCAATCACATTTCTTCCCCTGCGGCGTGTTTTTGCCAGGTTGAATCCAGCTTCATCCACAAAGATGAATGTATGTGCAGGTTGCCTGGCTTCCATCTCCATTACTCTCTAAAATACAGTAAATCCACAGTTTTACAGTACTTTACATTATGCGTAGCTGTGTATGTACCCTGTTTGGTTATTGAACAGACATCTTACCTGGACATATTGATACCAGAGTTCTTTCACATGTTCACCGTTTCCCTCAAAGGGTACAGTGTACAACTGCTTCATCCTTATTTTATGTTTCTCTAGGTGTCACGACTTCCGCTGAAGTCGGTCCGTCTCCTTGTTCGGGCGGCGTTCGGTGGTTGACGTCACCGGCTTTCTAGCCACCACCGATCCACTTTTCATTTTCCATTTGTTCTGTATTTGTATTTGTATTCGGTCCGTCTTTGTGGGCTCGTCATGTTACTTTGTAAATGTGTCTTTTTGAGTAAATACGTTGATTCCTCATATCTGCTGTCCTGCGCCTGACTCTCTACACCAGCTACACACAGGACCCTTACACTAGGACTCTGGCAGTTGTCATTGTGCTGACCGTATTACCATGTCAACAATGTCAATTTCCTGCGCATCTGATAATATTCTGCCTCTCCCTCCTGTGGGATGCAACCTTTAGATCTTACTGAAAAACACAAAACAATCAATATATTTCAATATGTCAGTACATGTAAAAATGTGAACATACTGTATTGTAGTCTAATATGTAGTTCAATTATCATTGAAAGATGCACATCTCACCTGTTGTTTTGCCGGAAAATTTGTACTAATGATGCAACTGTTGAACGCTGAAGATTTGGTTGCACCCTTAAACCGGCCTCTCTCAAAGAGACACCATGGTTTACAACATGGTCAATCATTGTGGCCCTTACCACCCTGCATACCACTGCTGGCTTGCTTCTGAAGCTAAGCAGGGTTGGTCCTGGTCAGTCCCTGGATGGGAGACCAGATGCTGCTGGAAGTGGTGTTGGAGGGCCAGTAGGAGGCACTCTTTCCTCTGGTCTTAAAAATATCCCAATGCCCCAGGGCAGTGATTGGGGACACTGCCCTGTGTAGGGTGCCGTCTTTCAGATGGGACGTTAAACGGGTGTCCTGACTCTCTGAGGTCATTAAAGATCCCATGGCACTTATCGTAAGAGTAGGGGTGTTAACCCCGGTGTCCTGGCTAAATTCCCAATCTGGCCCTCAAACCATCATGGTCACCTAATAATCCCCAGTTTACAATTGGCTCATTCATCCCCCTCCTCTCCCCTGTAACTATTCCCCAGGTCGTTGCTGCAAATGAGAATGTGTTCTCAGTCAACTTACCTGGTAAAATAACGGTAAAATAAAAATAAATAAAATAAAATCTCATCAGAGACCACCTCTCTTGGTCTTCCTCTCCTTTGTCCTCCACGTATTCTCCCTCCCTGCCACTCTTCTTTCCACACCAACCTGTCTTCCTCCACGTATTCTCCCTCCCTGCCACTCTTCTTTCCACACCAACCTGTCTTCCTCTCCGTTGTCCTCCACGTATTCTCCCTCCCTGCCACTCTTCTTTCCACACCAACCTGTCTTCCTCTCCGTTGTCCTCCACGTATTCTCCCTCCCTGCCACTCTTCTTTCCACACCAACCTGTCTTCCTTGATCCATGTTTCCAAACTAAATCCTTCCGAAGCCGTCCTCTTTTGTCTGTTTGGTAACGAGACTAAAAACAGGACACGTGGGTCGGCTTTCAGCTGAAATCGCAATTAGCTGTGTTTGGAAAGATTAAATATTGTGCTGAGATTTTCTGTTTCAATCTGGTTACTGTAGAAATGCACGACATTTGCCATCATTCTGTTTTGAATGTGTTTTTAACAGTTTTGGAAACAGTGTTTTAGCATTTGAAAACGTGCTGCAAATATATAGTTTGCAGGTGGTGGAGTATGAATGAGAAAAGAGTTCATGGATTTCGGAGAATGTGGTCATTGATGCATTTTGTGTGAAAGCAATGACAAATGATTCACAGTTTTGTCCACATACATGTGTGTATGTGTATGTGTGTGCATGTTTTGTGTGTGTGTGCGTGTTTTGTGTGTGTGTGTGTGTGTGTGTGTGTGTGTGTGTGTGTGTGTGTGTGTGTGTGTGTGTGTGTGTGTGTGTGTGTGTGTGTGTGTGTGTGTGTGGTAAAGTAGCATTTCATAGTAGAACCTAATTCAGTACACACCAAGGCTGCCTGACTACACACACAGCAGGAAATGGTGAGACGGAGAGTTCTATTTGTTGAGGAGGTGTAGATCAGTGAGGTAGGTCAGTAAGAAAGACCTAAAGAATGTGTCTACCAGGGGGAAAGTGAACATGACAACTAATACAGAGATTACTACAGCAGGTAACGTTGAGTGAGTAGCAGTCTCACAGCTTCCTCAGGAGAGGGAATAACAGAGTCTGTGGGCATGTACACTCTTAGAAAAAAACTAAAATGGTTATTCGGCTGTCCCCATAGGAGAACCCTTGGAAGAACACTTATTGGTTTCAGGTAGAACCCTTTTGGTTCCAGGTAAAATCATTTTGAGTTCCATGTAGAACCCTTTCCACAGAGGGATCTACACAGAACCCAAAATGGTTCTACCTGAAACCAAAAAGGGTTCTCCTTTTGGAACCATTTTTTCTAAGAGTGTAGAGAGAGAGAGAGAGAAACAGAGAGAGGAGAGAAGGAGAACAGCTCAAGACTCCAGACTGACTACTGCAGGATAAAGCATGACATTCCAACTGCAGAATTAAAAAGATAGAGAGAGAGAGCGTTGGAGAGATAATACTTTTTTTTCTGAGAGCGCAAGAGATGGGAGAGTATACTGTATGTGTATGAGAGAGTGAAAGACAGAGAAAAGTGTCTGCCCCCCTCTGTCTGCCCCCCTATGTCTGCCCCGTCTGTCTGCCTCCCTCTGTCTGCCCCCCTATGTCTGCCCCCACTGTCTGCCTCCCTCTGTCTATACCCCTCTGTCTGCCCCACTCTGTCTGCCCCCCTATGTCTGACCCCTCTGTCTGACCCCCCCCCTGTCTGCCCCCCTCTGTCTGCCTCCCTCTGTCTGACCCCCCTCTGTCTGCCTCCCACTGTCTGCCCCCCTCTGTCTGTCCCCCTGTCTGACCCCCTCTGTCTGTCCCACCTCTGTCTGCCCCCTTCATCCACCCCCTCTGTCTCCCTCCCTCTGTCTGACCCCCTCAGTCTGCCTTCCTTTGACTGCCCGCCTCTGTCTTATCGAATGGGGAAATCAGCCTGTGTGTTCCACTGTGTTACTGCCTGGCCCACAGTGGGTTAGCTGTTGGCTGTGAGGATTTATCCGTGGGTGACCAGTGGCTTGGGGCCCCCACCCTGAGATGAACCGATGAACAGACAAGAGGAGGAGGAAGAGAGAGATGGACAGATTACTGGAGGGTCACTTCCTTCCTCCCTCAGCCTGACCCCAGTGATGTAATTGATAACACTGTAAAACGAGCCTCTATAACAGGGGTACTCAAGTACTATTTGAGAAGGTCCGGTCACACAAATTTCCTAGGTGGCAAAGGTCCGAATGGATATTGTTCTTTTTCGGCGTAATAACAAACCCCCACCTTGCAACCCATGCGACCCCAAACTGTTCACACCCCTCTTGTTGGCAGAGAGAACATTTTGCAGTTTTATAGCTAATTTCCCCCAATTTTACAAATTTTGCATGAGGCAGAGAATTCTTTGCTGTTTTAAAGCTCATTCCCTGCAATTCTACAAAATTGTCCATGTCTTACGTGTGTTCAGATGATACCAGGGGTCGAAACCCTACTGAGTTCCCCCCCAAAGATGTTTTACCTTGTTCTGGGTCTGCATATGGACCGCTGTCCACCAGTTGACTATGGGGGCTCTAGTAACTTCATTAGGTTAAATTGTTCCGAGGGTTTCAGTATGAAATCATGCACTGCCCTGTAGTTATTCTTACTAACAACTACCTTTATGGAAAAGCAAAAAACCCAGTATCAGCACTCCAGCCTTGATACAGTCTTGTGAAATCTTAAGGGCTTCTTATGATGCTATAAGCAGGGTTGTCTTTTTGAGAACTTTATAAAAGCAGCTTCTTCCCTTTTGAACCAAAGTTAAACATTATCGTCTTATACTATACATAATGCTAAAGTGTTCTTTCCCCAGGGTCTGCTACCGTGCTTAAACGCCCACATGTTTCCATTAATTAGCTAGCTTTTCCAAATGAATAAAACTTACAAGTACACCTCAGAACTCTCTAATGGACTCAATATGGGCTCCAACCATTGGCCATCTGGCATCTACCCAACTCTAGACCAATGAGAAGACTCAATACTAGACTACAGTGAAAAACCACTTCCTAAATTGTTAAAATGTCCCACTCCTTGTGGTTGTCGGCCCATCCTTGACTTGTTTTAATTGAGGAATGGGGATTATTGCTGGCAGAACACAGGGACTGCAGCTGCTGGGAAAGCTCCAGTGTTTGTCATTAAGGGACCGATCCACACCCAGTAAGTGGTGTGTGTGTGTGTGTGTGTGTGTGTGTGTGTGTGTGTGTGTGTGTGTGTGTGTGTGTGTGTGTGTGTGTGTGTGTGTGTGTGTGTGTGTGTGTGTGTGTGTGTGTGTGTGTGTGTGTGTGTGTGTTTGTGTGTGTGTGTGTGTGTGTGTGCGTGTGCGTGTGCGTGTGCGTGTGCGTGTGTGTGAGAGAGAGAGAGAGAGAGAGCGTGTCTCTAAAATACACAGTACAACAAAGGGAGAGAGAGAGCAATTTTGTGAGAGAGCAAGTCTTTTTTTCTTCAGATTTCACATTGTGAACTTCCCAGATAATGTTCACATTCCGCAGACAATTTCTTCCAGAGATCTCCTTCAGGCAGAGTTCTCCTTTTAATCAGTCACATTTCCTCACAATTAAACATAACCACCGCACCAGTAACCAATTCCTGTTACGCTATTAAAGACAACCCATAACATTTTTCCAACTACCCTGGTGTAACAAGCACTATGCTCAGAGATGGTTTAATGGCTGAGACAGCAAACACACACTAAGCTGTCAAGGATCCAATAGCCTCTCTAGACAGAAGATGGTAGGCTGGGTGATGGGGGTAGAGGTCAACTTAAAGTCAGTGATCTAGTAGCCTCTCTAGACAGAAGATGGTAGGCTGGGTGATGGGGGTAGAGGTCAACTTAAAGTCAGTGATCTAGTAGCCTCTCTAGACAGAAGATGGTAGGCTGGGTGATGGGGGTAGAGGTCAACTTAAAGTCAGTGATCTAGTAGCCTCTCTAGACAGAAGATGGTAGGCTGGGTGATGGGGGTAGAGGTCAACTTAAAGTCAGTGATCTAGTAGCCTCTCTAGACAGAAGATGGTAGGCTGGGTGATGGGGGTAGAGGTCAACTTAAAGCGTCCTAGGTAAAATGGTGCACAAGAGAGCTCCTGGCTGAATTAGATTCAAATAACTCTCTAATAGCGTACACTACTCTCTGCCCTTGTTGAGGTACTAAGGCAAATAAGCACACTCTAAATGGGAATGGGCCCTGGTTAAGATAAGGTTAGACAATTTGAAGTGTAGGCAGGGATTCATTCCTTGTGTAACTAAACAGAGTAACTTCAGTGTTGGTGCAAAAACAAAACTGTCCTTGTCAACATTCACACTTCTATCCTACAGTCGCTACAACCACTACTACAATCTCTGATAACTAGAATTGAATTAGTCCACGATTCGATAATCCCAGCCTTGCAGAAAACAAGACATTTCTGTTTACCAGTGTTGACTGGGTGTGTATTGTGATTCCAGAGAGGTGTAGTGCCATGTGAGGTTGTTATGGCTGTGCCATCCATCTTGCTGTGACAGGGACATGAGAGGAGGAGGTCGGGAGGGACGGAGTGGGAATCATTTTTTCCACTCCACCAAACATGAACCCTGATCAATGATCGTAACCTGGGAGTCATGTTAGAGACCTGCAGGCTGAGAGGAATCCAGCCTCCTGGATAAATCCTGTCACAGTTCTGCTGCTCTATCTGTTTCAAATGGATTTATTATGAGGGGAGAGAAGGTAGAAAAGGGTCGGTATTGTGGCAGTGAAAATCTCTGGATTAGTTTTACATTATTATAGTAAAAGAGCATCAGAGTAGTCTACATCTGCTAGTTAAAACATAACTAGCATACCTTTCTGTCACACTGAGTTTAGAAATTCAACAATAAAGTTCCTAGCTACAGTATGTGTGAATGCAACACTGGTAAACAGTATAGGCATAAGGTGAATGCACCAATTTGTAAGTCGCTCTGGATAAGAGCGTCTGCTAAATGACTTAAATGTAAATGTATAGGGAACCCAGTTTTAACTATTACTTTAACACTTCTATTAATTGATGATCTGTTAGTTAAATAATCATGTTCAGATGTAATTAGGTTAGGCATCTGGCTATTGAAGACATTGATTTGTAATAGTCCCTTGTTCTCTCACACTACAGGGTTGGAAAGGAAGTCCATTTACTTCTCCATCTGTCCAATTCTAAATACTCATCGAGTTTTCATTTTCACATCTCTTATACTTTCCAGTTATTTCATTAACTATCATCTGATTGGATAGTGCATGCCATACTGAAGGTGAAAGGTCGGCCAATTATGAGCTGTCAAAATATTGATGACTGAGTTGGACGATGAGTTTTTCTCAAGATTGAAAATCCATACCCGTCCCCAAACCAATTTATCAAGTCATGTTCGATTATTCAGTTACATTTTCCCCATTTCATTTTGCATATTGATATCAATCTTGAAGGAATTCCTTTGGTTGCTTGAAAGCATGCCATGCATATATTCTAGATCTTTCCTTGATCGTACACCACCATAGCCTGAGATAAATGTTATTTTTGAAAAGTTAGGAGACAGCATTTATGATTGTCAATGGTCACAGCGGAGAATGTTTCTCATTGCTCTCATTCTGCATAATGACACAAAGACAAGACGACCAGTGGACATTCAAACAAAGGTCTCCTTTGTTCAGTCCAATTCTATACATTTGATTATTTCAAAGACAATCATTTCCATGCTTCCTACTTGGAACCATGAAAGGCCCTTCCAAAACCTTTTTGTTGGGTCAAAGAACACTCTCTCTGTCTCTAACACTCCATTTCCAAACCTTCGACATATGCCTCAGAATTCCACAGTGGAATCCCCTGTGATTGGTAAAAAGGACTTGCAGGAAATAAGAGCCGGTCATTCCAGTCTGGATACTGTGACCAATGCTACACTGAATTATGAAATAAAATATACTTCTGAAGAACCCTGTCACCCCAATCCCCACACGTTTCACAGACTTAACTAGAATTTCACTGCAGCATAAATACATTCTAGGTGTAACCATGTGTGTAGGGTATAAATGTCGCTGGTTGACGGGCCAACAACACCTTGTCAACAAGATTGAATATTCAGCGGTTAATGAACCTCCCCTGCAGTGCCCTGATAAAGGTGCCATGAGCTGAATCAATAGGAAACCCTATTTTAACAGATCAATATGGGAAATTACATTTATATCTATTGGATATTTATGGTGTAATGAAAAGTTGTGGATAGGTTTAATGGTGGATGGCAGAGGAGAATGTGGAGAGGGAGATAGACACGGGACTGGATCTCATCAGGTAAAGCTTAGGATACATGCACATATGCAATGGAAACACACACACACACACAGTCACACACACACAGTGGAAACACACACACAGTCACACACACACAGTGGAAACACACACACAGTCACACACACACAGTGGAAACACACACACAGTCACACACAGAAAGAGTAGAAAGAGCTAAACCCTTAAAACATGTTCTCTCCCACAAAGCCGCATTACCATTTCCAAATGCATCGAGTGTTTTTCCCCACATATAAGCATTTCTTCTAAAACAATTTGCCAAATGCTCATTTTAACATGTCCATGTGTTTTATTTGGTTACCAACTGAAGACAGAGGACAGGGTTCAATTACAAACACAAAGCAGTGTAATAATACCTTGAAGTTAAGAGCTCTGTCAAAGTATAAAATGTTTAAGTGACACTTTCCAGTCCAGTCTAAATGCATTCTTAAACGGTGCCTGGAGTGAATCCAGTCCAGATATGAATGGATAGGTTTCATGTCAATGTGAATAGCAACATTTTAAAAGTTGCCCTTACGCCACAGAGTTACTCTATAACTGCTTTGGTAACCAGCATGTTATTCCTCAGTTGCACACATAAAACAATGATTGAATTGCCTTCAAAGGACAGGGGTCAGATTCGGTTTCATTTCAGTTACTGGTGTAGTACCGTGTAGATACATAAATCATTACACAAGACATTATAATACCCTGTGTAATACTCTGGTTAAAATCAAAGACCCCATCAATGATGATACAACGCCTTTCACACACAGGAGAGAAGAGTGGAGGGAGGTGAGAGAAGAGATGAGGGAGTGAGAGAAGAGAGGAGGGAGTGAGAGAAGAGAGGATGGAGTGAGAGAAGAGAGGAGGGAGTGAGAGAAGAGTGGAGGGAGTGAGAGAAGAGAGGAGGGAGTGAGAGAAGAGGAGAGGGAGTGAGAGAAGAGAGGATGGAGTGAGAGAAGAGAGGAGGGAGTGAGAGAAGAGTGAGAGAAGAGAGGAGGGAGTGAGAGAAGAGAGGGTGGAGTGAGAGAAGATAGGATGGAGTGAGAGAAGAGAGGAGGGAGTGAGAGACGTGAGGGTGAAGTGAGAGAAGAGGAGAGGGAGTGAGAGAAGAGTGGAGGGAGTGAGAGAAGAGATGATGGAGTGAGAGAATAGATGGTGGAGTGAGAGAAGAGAGGATAGAGTGAGAGGAGGGAGGTGAGAGAAGAGAGCATGGAGTGAGAGAAGAGAGGATGGAGTGAGAGAAGAGCGAAGGGAGTGAGAGAATAGAGGATGGGGTGAGAGAAGAGGAGAGGGAGTGAGAGAAGAGTGGAGGGAGTGAGAGAAGAGAGGAGGGAGTGAGAGAAGAGAGGGTGGAGTGAGAGAAGAGGAGAGGGAGTGAGAGAAGAGTGGAGGGAGTGAGAGAAGATAGGAGGGAGTGAGAGAAGAGAGGATGGAGTGAGAGAAGAGCGAAGGGAGTGAGAGAAGAGAGGATGGAGTGAGAGAAGAAAGGAGGGAGGTGAGAGAAAAGCGGAGGGACGTAAGAGAAGAGCGGAGGGAGTGAGAGAAGAGCAGAGGGAGGTGAGAGAAAAGTGGAGGGAGTGAGAGAAGAGAGGAGGGAGGTGAGAGAAGAGCGGAGGGAGGTGAGATTAAAAATATATATGTATATTTAACTAGGCATGTCAGTTAAGAACAAATTCTTATTTACAATGACGGCCTACACCGGGCCAAACCCGACGACGCTGGGCCAATTGTACGCCGCCCTATGGGACTCCCAATCACAGCCGGTTGTGATACAGCCTGGATTCGAACCAGGGTGTCTGTAGTGACGCCTCTAGCACTGAGATGCAGTGCCCGAAAGGCGCAGAGCTTAGGGAGAAGGTCAGAGGGAGTGAGAGAAAAGCGGAAGGAGGTGAGAGAAGAGCAGAGGGAGCAGGTGATGATGAGAGACTGGCTGATTGGGGTGCTTTGACACCATTTTCATTACTCCAGCACAGCACTACACACTTCTCCTTAGATAAGAACCAATAAACCATCACACCCTTAGGCACAGATCTAGGATCAGCTTCCCATCCCCCAATCCCAACCTAAAACATTAGGGAAAAAGACCCAACACTGACTTTAGATCAGCCCATTGGCTTTGGCAACTTTACCCTACACTGACTGGCTGGTACTCCATAATGTGATGTTGAACCGTGACAGGGTCCTAATCTCCATGTCCCTGTGTTGTCCGAGCTAATGCTTGAGCTGTCAGTACATCAGGCCAATCCACACAGTGTTGACAAGACCTGTCGTCAGATTAGGAAAGACTAAAACCATTTCATCACACATTTATGAGACAGAAAGAGAGACTAGAGAGCCGCCGTGCAGCTGCAACAAAGCACTGGGACGGTGTTAAAAGGTCACTGGTCTCTCAACACCATCAAAGGCCTGTAACTGTTGTAGTGCCATACTGTAGGCTCAACTGCCTGGCCTCACAAATGAAATTATAGTACAGTGAAAGACAGTACATTCAGGTAACTTGCAGAAGACTATAGGCTACACTGTCAACGCTACATTGTCAACGCTTGGAAAGAGTACATTTACATTTGAGTAATTCTTATCCAGAGCAATTAGGGCTATGCGCCTTGCTCAAGGGCACATCAACAGATACTTTTTTTCTTCACATAGTTGGCTCGGGGATTCAGTCCAGAAGCCTTTTGGTTGCTAGTCCAATGCTCTTAACCACTAGGCTACCTGCCATACATCTTTAGAGACATTTGTCTGTGTGATCTTGATTTCTTTAGTAAAAAAAAAATCTGCATATGCTTGGAGAGTTTAGAGCGTTGTGATGGGAGAGACTTTCATCCCTCCATTGCTGCTATTGACGTTTATACCCAACATCTGCAATATTAATTAACAGACTGTATTGATTTCTCCCTCTCATTGGCTCTGTGTCACATCTCTATGTGCTCACCTGCCCAACCAGGTGAAATGGGTGACAGTGAGGGGTCCCCGGGGATACACACAGGGACAGACACTTAGAACCGCAGCACATCACGTCAATAAACAACATTTTTTTGGCAGGGGACTGAATGCCCTGTCGCACCAAGGGGCTCTCAGAGAGGATCCTTATTGGCATTGGGCGATATTAATGAGGTGACACTGTAGGAAGGGAGGAGGAGGTTGAGGATAGGAGCCTGCTCAGGAGAGGTGATCAATAACAAACACAAGTTACCAAAATAAATGTAAATAAATGTAATTTTTTAAATGTATGGTATAAATTGTATGGTTTGTTAAACTTTGAAATAAATGGTTTTTGTTTGGAATATATTTCAAAGTGAAAAATCTGAGTCTTCTGTGTAATTCTGTTACCATGGAATTTCCCATATAGGCTACACCTGATATATAGTAAATCAACAGATGTGTTTCTGAGTCTGTTGTCTTTTGGTGCCTGTGATGACAGGCAGTTTCACACAATATTTGATACTTTGTCATTGTGGGATGAATTACTTTATTTGGAGAAAAAAAAATATTTACCAAGCAAGCCCCTATGTCACAGTGATTGTAATACCATGATTTTACCTGGGTAGCAGGCAATCTGTATTGACTAATTAAACGAAACATTAGGCTATTTATGATAGAAAATCATATCTCTTTCCATCTTTTGGCCATGTTCACGTTGATGTTTTCAGTGCTCCTGTAAAGAAAAACATTTCAGTGAAATTCAAAACAGCACTGGCTCACCTGTACCATTCCAGTCCTTTATCATAGAACCTGTCGAAGAAGTGGGGTTCGGCGCCCACTGCTCTGACATCCGGGTGAATGCGCAGAAACTCCAGTAGCGCGCGCGTGCCTCCTTTCTTTACTCCGATGATGATTGCTTGAGGAAACGTTTTACTCCCGAAGTTATTAGCTGTAGAGATATTGTTATCAGGTCGCAGTTCGTTATCATTGACCTGCAAGAGTGTGTCAACACTGTCAACGCCGGGGAGCTCGCGAACAAACGAGCCGGGAGAACTGTTCTTGTGCGCGTCAGACAGTTGGTGAGGTGAATACTCCAGTTCTTCCTTTTGCAGGATTTTGTTGATAAAAGTCTGTTGGTCGTATACAGTTATAGGTTGGGAGTCGCAGTACCCAGTGAAACAATAAAATAAGTACGTGAAAATTATGATCATGGCAAAGAAGACGGAAAGCTTGGACTGTGCCTTCAGGTGTCCAAAGTTGAACCCAGCTTTCCATTTGTTACATCCCATGAGGCGCTATACTGAGCTGGAGGGCAACACGCAGGAAACATGCCTTTTAAATTAGATCAATTCAATGCGCTTTAAAATCAAGATTAGGCTTGGTCTTTCTTTATAATGTTACCCATAAAAACATAGTTCATGGTGAAGTCGTGCCATTACGCACTTAAAAAAGGCATTAATATTTCCAAAAAGAACAATTTCAAAGTCCTTTTTGTTTGACCATCCACTTCATAATTGTAGTCTAGAGAAAATATTTTGAACAGTGTCAATGTCAACTTGTCCAAAGTCCACAGTGCTATGAGAAACGGTAGAGTTTATGTTCCCTCTGTCCCCTCTCGCTCTCTGTTCCTCTCCCTTGGCAAAGAAGCGCTCACGCGAAGCCCTTTGGCCCCCATCAGCAGCCTACAGACACACCCCTTCCATTCTGGGTGTGAAGCCACGCCCTGTTGGTCAAATTCCCGCCCCTTACGTTTTCAGCCATTCGACTCTAAAATAACACTAATAAGTCCTAAACATCAGAGGGGTTTAATTAAACAACACATCACATAAACATATCTAGAGATTTTCATGCTCCTTTTTATATGTAAATGACATATCAGCATATTTCTAAACAAAACTGTTATCTCTTGGAATATAACTATATATTCTTGAATTACACAGCAATTTAAAAAAATGTATCATCTAAAATATAAATCAGTGCTATTGAATCACATAATTATTAGTGATTGGTCTCAGTTTGCTGGTTATTAGTGTTATTTTAGAGTCGAATGGCTGAAAAAGTAAGGGGCGGGAATTTGACCAACAGGGCGTGGCTTCACACCCAGAATGAAAGGGGTGTGTCTGTAGGCTGCTGATGGGGGCCAAAGGGCTTCGCGTGAGCGCTTCTTTGCCAAGGGAGAGGAACAGAGAGTGAGAGGGGACATTAAACCGCTCTAATGTTTAGGGCTTACTGTGGTCACTGTGTCTGTGTGGGGTAAGGGTTACCCCCTGTCCCCATGCAGGGCTGTAAAAGGGGCCCTACCCTGTGGAACCACCTGTCAGTCTGCTATCCCTCCTGGGCCACACACCCTATGGAGCCAGCCTGCACAGCCATGGCACACACATTTAACCTCTCCTTTCCCTGCTATAACAGGGCCAGACAGGTGTGGTCAGTGTTCAGCTAGATGCCTGTGTGTGATCAGCAGTATGCTGTATAAACGGACCCTCTCCCTCTTCAAGAGGATGATGAAAATGCAGACAGACCACCATCAGTTTCTCTCATGTCAACTTTCTCACGTCAGAGCTGTAGCTAGACTACAAGATGCTGATGATCGTAGTCAGAAATGTACCTGTGGTGTTACATATCCTTTCATCAGGTAGAATGTAATAAGTATTGGAGGAAATGTAAATGCTAAAACCCAGCCCAGCTGCTGCTGATAAAAGCAACAAGGAAATAAAGGAGTAAAGAAAACAACAAGTGGAATAAAGCTGAAACTGGATCTGTCTCCTACAATAACGACTTGTAGTCAAAGGGCTTGGGTTTCCTCTGTAACCTGAGAAAGGCTGGAGAGTGGACCAGTAAAGCTGATATTACCACAGATATTACCAAGCATTATGTTACAGTCAGTTGGCTAAAAGATCAATAGAATCTTCCACTATAACAAAATAGAGATTAAAAAATCTGAACAATCTGAATGGTTGCAGCTGATACACACACTCACGCACGCACACACGCACGCACGCACACACGCACGCACGCACACACACACACACACACACACAAAGTTAATGGAATGCTCTCTTGATGGTTAGTAAACTTAGAAAAATAAAGTCACGCACACTCTAATACTAATTTCAGAACAGAACAGCAATTCATGGCACATTTGTTTAAGGCCACTGCTGTAGCAATCTTCTTTTTTTTCTCAGTCCTTGTTCAACCTGAGCCTGTCCTTGTTCAATCTTAGCCTGTCCTTGTTCAATCTGAGCCTGTCCTTGTTCAACCTGAGCCTGTCCTTATTCAATCTTAGCCTGTCCTTGTTCAATCTTAGCCTGTCCTTGTTCAATCTGAGCCTGTCCTTGTTCAACCTGAGCCTGTCCTTATTCAATCTTAGCCTGTCCTTGTTCAATCTGAGCCTGTCATTGTTCAATCTGAGCCTGTCCTTGTTCAACCTGAGCCTGTCCTTGTTCAATCTTAGCCCGTCCTTGTTCAATCTGAGCCTGTCCTTGTTCAATCTGAGCCTGTCCTTGTTCAATCTTAGCCTGTCCTTGTTCAATCTGAGCCTGTCCTTGTTCAATCTGAGCCCATCCTTGTTCATCCTGAGCCTGTCCTTGTTCAATTTTAGCCTGTCCTTCTTCAACCTGAGCCTGTCCTTGTTCAATCTAAGCCTGCCCTTGTTCAAAATGAGCCTGTCCTTGTTCAATCTGAGCCTGTCCTTGTTCAATCTGAGCCTGTCCTTGTTCAATCTGAGCCTCTCCTTGTTCAACCTGAGCCTGTCCTTGCTCCATCTCAGCCTGTCCCTGTTCAATCTGTCTTCCCTTGTGTCTGACTGCAGCCCATCAGTCCGTAGTCAACTCTACTGTGTTATATTGGAGGGTTGCTGTAGCGCTAACCTGGCTTCAGTTCATATATACTGAACAAAAATATAAAAGCAACATGCAACTGTTTCAAAGATTTAACTGAGTTACAGTTCATATACATATTCTTTATCCCTTTACACTTGTGTGTATAAGGTAGTAGTTGTGGAATTGTTAGGTTAGATTACTTGTTGGTTATTACTGCATTGTCGGAACTAGAAGCACAAGCATTTCGCTATACTCGCATTAACATCTGCTAACCATGTGTATGTGACAAACAAATTTTGATTTGATTTGATTTATAAGGAAATCAGTCAATTAAATAAATAAATTAGACCCTAATCTATGGATTTCACATGACTGGGCGGGGGTGCAGCCATGGGTGGGCCTTGGAGGGCATAGGCCCACCCACTTGGCAGCCAGGCCCACCCACTGGGGAACCAGGCCCAGCCAATCAGATTTATCATGTTTGAGGTAAGACCCAGATGCAGACAGTGTCGAAGTAACAAAAGTTTATTACTAATACAGGGGCAGGCAAAACGACAGGTCAAGGGCAGGCAGAGGTCAGTAATCCAGATAGGGTGCAAAAGGTCCAGAATGGCAGGCAGGGGTCAGAGCAGGCAGGGGTCAATAATCCAGTGTGGTGTGGCAAGGTACAGAATGGCAGGCAGGCTCAGGGTCAGAGCAGGCAGAATGGTCAAAACCGGAAAAAAAATAGAAAGCACGAACTAGAACAGACAGGAGCATGGGGAAAAATGCTGGTAGGTTTCACGAAACAAAACAAACTAGCAAAAAACAAACAGAGAACACAGGTATAAATACACTGGGGATAATGGGGAAGATTGGCAACACCTGCAGGGAGGTGGAGACATGCACAGCGACAGGTGAAATAGATCAGGGTGTGACAGATTTAGTTTTTCCCTACTTAAGGGATTTATTACAGACAGAAATACTCCTCAGCACCCCCCTTCCCTCAGATGATCCCGCAGGTGAAAAAGACAGATGTGAAGGTGCAGGCCTGGCGTGGTTACACGTGGTCTGTGGTTGTGAGGCCGGTTGGACATACTGCCAAATTCTCTAAAATGACTTTGGAAGTAGCTTATGGTATTAAGCTTATGGCTTATGGTAAACCCAGCAGCACTGGTGGACATTCCTGCAGTCAGTATACCAATTGCACGTTCCCTCAAAACTTGAAACATCTGTGACAAATTGTTATGTGACTAAACTGCACATTTTAGAGTGGCCTTTTTTTGCCCCCCAGCACAAGGTGCACCTGTGTAATAATCATGCTGTTTAATCAGCTTCTTGATATGCCACACCTGTTAGGGGGATGGATTATCTTGGCAAAGGAGAAATGCTCACTAACAGGGATGTAACAAATTTGTGCCCAAAATTTGAGAGAAATAAGCTTTTTGTGCGTATGGAACATTTCTGGGATTTTTTATTTCAACTCATGAAACATGGGACCAACACTTTCAATGTTGTGTTTATTTTTTTGTTTAGTGTAATTAGACTCATGGAAACCCAGCTCAGTGATCTGATGAAGAGTCCTGTTCAGCTCATATAATTAGACTCGTAAAAACCCAGCTCAGATGAAGAGCCCTGTTCAGCTCATATAATTAGACTCGTGGAAACCCAGCTCAGTGATCTGATGAAGAGCCCTGTTCAGCTCATATAATTAGACTCGTAAAAACCCAGCTCAGATGAAGAGCCCTGTTCAGCTCATATAATTAGACTTGTGGAAACCCAGCTCAGTGATCTGATGAAGAGTCCTGTTCAGCTCATATATTTAGACTTGTGGAAACCCAGCTCAGTGATCTGATGAAGAGTCCTGTTCAGCTCATTTAATTAGACTTGCAGAAACCCAGCTCAGTGATCTGATGAAGAGTCCTGTTCAGCTCATATAATTAGACTCGTTGAAACCCAGCTCAGATGAAGAGCCCTGTTCAGCTCATATAATTAGACTCGTGGAAACCCAGCTCAGTGATCTGATGAAGAGTCCTGTTCAGCTCATATATTTAGACTTGTGGAAACACAGCTCAGTGATATGATGAAGAGTCCTGTTCAGCTCATTTAATTAGACTTGTAGAAACCCAGCTCAGTGATCTGATGAAGAGCCCTGTTCAGCTCATATAATTAGACTCGTGGAAACCCAGCTCAGTGATCTGATGAAGAGTCCTGTTCAGCTCATATATTTAGACTTGTGGAAACACAGCTCAGTGATATGATGAAGAGTCCTGTTCAGCTCATTTAATTAGACTTGTAGAAACCCAGCTCAGTGATCTGATGAAGAACCCTGTTCAGCTCATATAATTAGACTCGTGGAAACCCAGCTCAGTGATCTGATGAAGAGCCCTGTTCAGCTCATATAATTAGACTCATGGAAACCCAGCTCAGTGATCTGATGAAGAGCCCTGTTCAGCTCATATAATTAGACTCGTGGAAACCCAGCTCAGTGATCTGATGAAGAGTCCTGTTCAGCTCATATAATTAGACTCGTGGAAACCCAGCTCAGTGATCTGATGAAGAGCCCTGTTCAGCTCATATAATTAGACTTGTAGAAACCCAGCTCAGTGATGTGATGAAGAGCCCTGTTCAGCTCATATAATTAGACTTGTAGAAACCCAGCTCAGTGATCTGATAAAGAGTCCTGTTCAGCTCATATAATTAGACTCGTGGAAACCCAGCTCAGATGAAGAGTCCTGTTCAGCTCATATAATTAGACTCGTGGAAACCCAGCTCAGTGATCTGATAAAGAGCCCTGTTCAGCTCATATAATTAGACTCGTGGAAACCCAGCTCAGTGATCTGATGAAGAGTCCTGTTCAGCTCATATAATTAGACTCGTGGAAACCCAGCTCAGTGATCTGATGAAGAGTCCTGTTCAGCTCATTTAATTAGACTTGTGGAAACCCAGCTCAGTGATCAGATGAAGAGCCCTGTTCAGCTCATATAATTAGACTTGTAGAAACCCAGCTCAGTGATGTGATGAAGAGCCCTGTTCAGCTCATATAATTAGACTCGTGGAAACCCAGCTCAGATGAAGAGCCCTGTTCACCTCATATAATTAGACTTGCGGAAACCCAGCTCAGTGATCTGATGAAGAGCCCTGTTCAGCTCATATAATTAGACTCGTGGAAACCCAGCTCAGATGAAGAGCCCTGTTCAGCTCATATAATTAGACTTGTAGAAACCCAGCTCAGTGATGTGATGAAGAGCCCTGTTCAGCTCATATAATTAGACTCGTGGAAACCCAGCTCAGATGAAGAGTCCTGTTCAGCTCATATAATTAGACTTGCAGAAACCCAGCTCAGTGATCTAATGAAGAGCCCTGTTCAGCTCATATAATTAGACTTGTGGCAACCCAGCTCAGTGATCTGATGAAGAGCCCTGTTCAGCTCATATAATTAGACTTGTAGAAACCCAGCTCAGTGATCTGATGAAGAGTCCTGTTCAGCTCATATAATTAGACTCGTGGAAACCCAGCTCAGTGATCTGATGAAGAGCCCTGTTCAGCTCATATAATTAGACTTGTAGAAACCCAGCTCAGTGATCTGATGAAGAGTCCTGTTCAGCTCATATAATTAGACTCGTGGAAACCCAGCTCAGATGAAGAGCCCTGTTCAGCTCATATAATTAGACTTGTGGAAAACCAGCTCATTGATCTGTTGAAGAAACCTGTTCAGCTCATATAATTAGACTCGTGGAAACCCAGCTCAGTGATCTGATGAAGAGTCCTGTTCAGCTCATATAATTAGACTCGTGAAAACCCAGCTCAGTGATCTGATGAAGAGCCCTGTTCAGCTCATATAATTAGACTCATGGAAACCCAGCTCAGTGATCTAATGAAGAGTCCTGTTCAGCTCATATAATTAGACTTGTAGAAACCCAGCTCAGTGATCTGATGAAGAGTCCTGTTCAGCTCATATAATTAGACTCGTGGAAACCCAGCTCAGATGAAGAGCCCTGTTCAGCTCATATAATTAGACTTGTGGAAACCCAGCTCAGTGATCTGATGAAGAGCCCTGTTCAGCTCATATAATTAGACTTGCAGAAACCCAGCTCAGTGATCTGATGAAGAGCCCTGTTCAGCTCATATAATTAGACTTGTAGAAACCCAGCTCAGTGATCTGATGAAGAGCCCTGTTCAGCTCATATAATTAGACTCGTGGAAACCCAGCTCAGATGAAGAGCCCTGTTCAGCTCATATAATTAGACTTGTGGAAACCCAGCTCATTGATCTGTTGAAGAAACCTGTTCAGCTCATATAATTAGACTTGTAGAAACCCAGCTCATTGATCTGATGAAGAAACCTGTTCAGCTCATATAATTAGACTTGTAGAAACCCAGCTCAGTGATCTAATGAAGAGCCCTGTTCAGCTCATATAATTAGACTTGTGGAAACCCAGCTCATTGATCTGATGAAGAAACCTGTTCAGCTCATATAATTAGACTCGTGGAAACCCAGCTCAGTGATCTGATGAAGAGTCCTGTTCAGCTCATATAATTAGACTCGTGGAAACCCAGCTCAGTGATCTGATGAAGAGCACTGTTCAGCTCATATAATTAGACTTGTAGAAACCCAGCTCAGTGATCTAATGAAGAGTCCTGTTCAGCTCATATAATTAGACTTGTAGAAACCCAGCTCAGTGATCTGATGAAGAGCCCTGTTCAGCTCATACAATTAGACTCGTGGAAACCCAGCTCAGATGAAGAGCCCTGTTCACCTCATATAATTAGACTTGCGGAAACCCAGCTCAGTGATCTGATGAAGAGCCCTGTTCAGCTCATATAATTAGACTCGTGGAAACCCAGCTCAGATGAAGAGCCCTGTTCAGCTCATATAATTAGACTCGTGGAAACCCAGCTCAGTGATCTGATGAAGAGTCCTGTTCAGCTCATATAATTAGACTCATGGAAACCCAGCTCAGTGATCTAATGAAGAGTCCTGTTCAGCTCATATAATTAGACTTGTAGAAACCCAGCTCAGTGATCTGATGAAGAGCCCTGTTCAGCTCATATAATTAGACTCGTGGAAACCCAGCTCAGATGAAGAGTCCTGTTCAGCTCATATAATTAGACTTGCAGAAACCCAGCTCAGTGATCTAATGAAGAGCCCTGTTCAGCTCATATATTTAGACTTGTAGAAACCCAGCTCAGTGATCTGATGAAGAGCCCTGTTCAGCTCATATAATTAGACTCGTGGAAACCCAGCTCAGTGATCTGATGAAGAGTCCTGTTCAGCTCATATAATTAGACTCGTGGAAACCCAGCTCAGATGAAGAGCCCTGTTCAGCTCATATAATTAGACTCGTGGAAAACCAGCTCATTGATCTGTTGAAGAAACCTGTTCAGCTCATATAATTAGACTCGTGGAAACCCAGCTCAGTGATCTGATGAAGAGTCCTGTTCAGCTCATATAATTAGACTCGTGAAAACCCAGCTCAGTGATCTGATGAAGAGCCCTGTTCAGCTCATATAATTAGACTCGTGAAAACCCAGCTCAGTGATCTGATGAAGAGCCCTGTTCAGCTCATATAATTAGACTCATGGAAACCCAGCTCAGTGATCTAATGAAGAGTCCTGTTCAGCTCATATAATTAGACTTGTAGAAACCCAGCTCAGTGATCTGATGAGTCCTGTTCAGCTCATATAATTAGACTCGTGGAAACCCAGCTCAGATGAAGAGCCCTGTTCAGCTCATATAATTAGACTTGTGGAAACCCAGCTCAGTGATCTGATGAAGAGTCCTGTTCGGCTCATATAATTAGACTTGCAGAAACCCAGCTCAGTGATCTGATGAAGAGTCCTGTTCAGCTCATATAATTAGACTTGTGGAAACCCAGCTCATTGATCTGTTGAAGAAACCTGTTCAGCTCATATAATTAGACTTGTGGAAACCCAGCTCAGTGATCTGATGAAGAGCCCTGTTCAGCTCATATAATTAGACTTGTAGAAACCCAGCTCAGATGAAGAGCCCTGTTCAGCTCATATAATTAGACTTGTGGAAACCCAGCTCATTGATCTGTTGAAGAAACCTGTTCAGCTCATATAATTAGACTCGTGGAAACCCAGCTCAGTGATCTGATGAAGAGTCCTGTTCAGCTCATATAATTAGACTCGTGGAAACCCAGCTCAGATGAAGAGCCCTGTTCAGCTCATATAATTAGACTTGTGGAAACCCAGCTCAGATGAAGAGCCCTGTTCAGCTCATATAATTAGACTCGTGGAAACCCAGCTCAGATGAAGAGCCCTGTTCAGCTCATATAATTAGACTTGTGGAAACCCAGCTCATTGATCTGTTGAAGAAACCTGTTCAGCTCATATAATTAGACTCGTGGAAACCCAGCTCAGTGATCTGATGAAGAGTCCTGTTCATCTCATATAATTAGACTTGTAGAAACCCAGCTCAGTGATCTGATGAAGAGCCCTGTTCAGCTCATATATTTAGACTTGTAGAAACCCAGCTCAGTGATCTGATGAAGAGCCCTGTTCAGCTCATATAATTAGACTCATGGAAACCCAGCTCATTGATCTGATGAAGAGCCCTGTTCAGCTCATATAATTAGACTTGTAGAAACCCAGCTCAGTGATCTAATGAAGAGTCCTGTTCAGCTCATATAATTAGACTTGTAGAAACCCAGCTCAGTGATCTAATGAAGAGTCCTGTTCAGCTCATATAATTAGACTTGTAGAAACCCAGCTCAGTGATCTGATGAAGAGTCCTGTTCAGCTCATATAATTAGACTCGTGGAAACCCAGCTCAGTGATCTGATGAAGAGTCCTGTTCAGCTCATATAATTAGACTCGTGGAAACCCAGCTCAGTGATCTGATGAAGAGCCCTGTTCAGCTCATATAATTAGACTTGTAGAAACCCAGCTCATTGATCTGATGAAGAAACCTGTTCAGCTCATATAATTAGACTTGTAGAAACCCAGCTCATTGATCTGATGAAGAAACCTGTTCAGCTCATATAATTAGACTTGTAGAAACCCAGCTCAGTGATCTAATGAAGAGCCCTGTTCAGCTCATATAATTAGACTTGTGGAAACCCAGCTCATTGATCTGATGAAGAAACCTGTTCAGCTCATATAATTAGACTCGTGGAAACCCAGCTCAGTGATCTGATGAAGAGTCCTGTTCAGCTCATATAATTAGACTCGTGGAAACCCAGCTCAGTGATCTGATGAAGAGCCCTGTTCAGCTCATATAATTAGACTTGTAGAAACCCAGCTCAGTGATCTAATGAAGAGTCCTGTTCAGCTCATATAATTAGACTTGTAGAAACCCAGCTCAGTGATCTGATGAAGAGCCCTGTTCAGCTCATACAATTAGACTCGTGGAAACCCAGCTCAGATGAAGAGCCCTGTTCACCTCATATAATTAGACTTGCGGAAACCCAGCTCAGTGATCTGATGAAGAGCCCTGTTCAGCTCATATAATTAGACTCGTGGAAACCCAGCTCAGATGAAGAGCCCTGTTCAGCTCATATAATTAGACTCGTGGAAACCCAGCTCAGTGATCTGATGAAGAGTCCTGTTCAGCTCATATAATTAGACTCATGGAAACCCAGCTCAGTGATCTAATGAAGAGTCCTGTTCAGCTCATATAATTAGACTTGTAGAAACCCAGCTCAGTGATCTGATGAAGAGCCCCTATTTCAGCTCATATAATTAGACTCGTGGAAACCCAGCTCAGATGAAGAGTCCTGTTCAGCTCATATAATTAGACTTGCAGAAACCCAGCTCAGTGATCTAATGAAGAGCCCTGTTCAGCTCATATATTTAGACTTGTAGAAACCCAGCTCAGTGATCTGATGAAGAGCCCTGTTCAGCTCATATAATTAGACTCGTGGAAACCCAGCTCAGTGATCTGATGAAGAGTCCTGTTCAGCTCATATAATTAGACTCGTGGAAACCCAGCTCAGATGAAGAGCCCTGTTCAGCTCATATAATTAGACTTGTGGAAAACCAGCTCATTGATCTGTTGAAGAAACCTGTTCAGCTCATATAATTAGACTCGTGGAAACCCAGCTCAGTGATCTGATGAAGAGTCCTGTTCAGCTCATATAATTAGACTCGTGAAAACCCAGCTCAGTGATCTGATGAAGAGCCCTGTTCAGCTCATATAATTAGACTCATGGAAACCCAGCTCAGTGATCTAATGAAGAGTCCTGTTCAGCTCATATAATTAGACTTGTAGAAACCCAGCTCAGTGATCTGATGAAGAGTCCTGTTCAGCTCATATAATTAGACTCGTGGAAACCCAGCTCAGATGAAGAGCCCTGTTCAGCTCATATAATTAGACTTGTGGAAACCCAGCTCAGTGATCTGATGAAGAGTCCTGTTCAGCTCATATAATTAGACTTGCAGAAACCCAGCTCAGTGATCTGATGAAGAGTCCTGTTCAGCTCATATAATTAGACTTGTGGAAACCCAGCTCATTGATCTGTTGAAGAAACCTGTTCAGCTCATATAATTAGACTTGTGGAAACCCAGCTCAGTGATCTGATGAAGAGCCCTGTTCAGCTCATATAATTAGACTTGTAGAAACCCAGCTCAGATGAAGAGCCCTGTTCAGCTCATATAATTAGACTTGTGGAAACCCAGCTCATTGATCTGTTGAAGAAACCTGTTCAGCTCATATAATTAGACTCGTGGAAACCCAGCTCAGTGATCTGATGAAGAGTCCTGTTCAGCTCATATAATTAGACTCGTGGAAACCCAGCTCAGATGAAGAGCCCTGTTCAGCTCATATAATTAGACTTGTGGAAACCCAGCTCAGATGAAGAGCCCTGTTCAGCTCATATAATTAGACTCGTGGAAACCCAGCTCAGATGAAGAGCCCTGTTCAGCTCATATAATTAGACTTGTGGAAACCCAGCTCATTGATCTGTTGAAGAAACCTGTTCAGCTCATATAATTAGACTCGTGGAAACCCAGCTCAGTGATCTGATGAAGAGTCCTGTTCATCTCATATAATTAGACTTGTAGAAACCCAGCTCAGTGATCTGATGAAGAGCCCTGTTCAGCTCATATATTTAGACTTGTAGAAACCCAGCTCAGTGATCTGATGAAGAGCCCTGTTCAGCTCATATAATTAGACTCATGGAAACCCAGCTCATTGATCTGATGAAGAGCCCTGTTCAGCTCATATAATTAGACTTGTAGAAACCCAGCTCAGTGATCTAATGAAGAGTCCTGTTCAGCTCATATAATTAGACTTGTAGAAACCCAGCTCAGTGATCTAATGAAGAGTCCTGTTCAGCTCATATAATTAGACTTGTAGAAACCCAGCTCAGTGATCTGATGAAGAGTCCTGTTCAGCTCATATAATTAGACTCGTGGAAACCCAGCTCAGTGATCTGATGAAGAGTCCTGTTCAGCTCATATAATTAGACTCGTGGAAACCCAGCTCAGTGATCTGATGAAGAGCCCTGTTCAGTTCATATAATTAGACTTGTAGAAACCCAGCTCAGTGATCTGATGAAGAGCCCTGTTCAGCTCATATAATTAGACTCATGGAAACCCAGCTCAGTGATCTGATAAAGAGTCCTGTTCAGTTCATATAATTAGACTTGTAGAAACCCAGCTCAGTGATCTGATGAAGAGCCCTGTTCAGCTCATATAATTAGACTCATGGAAACCCAGCTCAGTGATCTGATAAAGAGTCCTGTTCAGCTCATATAATTAGACTCATGGAAACTCAGCTCAGTGATCTGATGAAGAGCCCTGTTCAGTTCATATAATTAGACTCGTGGAAACCCAGCTCAGATGAAGAGCCCTGTTCAGCTCATATAATTAGACTCGTGGAAACCCAGCTCAGATGAAGAGCCCTGTTCAGCTCATATAATTCGACTCGTGGAAACCCAGCTCAGATGAAGAGCCCTGTTCAGCTCATATAATTAGACTCGTGGAAACCCAGCTCAGATGAAGAGCCCTGTTCAGCTCATATAATTAGACTCGTGGAAACCCAGCTCAGTGATCTGATGAAGAGCCCTGTTCAGTTCACTTGAATCCTTCCTTTCAGACTCAGTTTTCTCTCCATCAGCTAACTGTCATACATCTAGTTCAGCTAGAAGATGAGACAGGGCTGTTTAGTGTATTCTGTAACTCAGCTGTACGAAACATTTTGTTTATGGTTTTGCCCACTAGAATCATCAGCAGATCTGCTATCGGTGCCAGACTGTGGTGATGTTGCTGTTGTTGTGTTTACTATGTTAGAAGCATGGAAAGAAGCCTCTGATGACATGCAGTCTGAGGTGACAGACTGAATTCTTGTATTAACAGCAGAACAACTGATAGGTGTAGTACAGTCTAGTGCAGGGATTTTTGTTATATAGTGTTTACAGTCAATTAAATATTGATGCTACTGCATTTTAGGATTCAATGTTGGCAGGTATTGATGACTTTGACCATCGGTTGGAAGACCAGTGGGTCCCTCTATGACAGCACATCTATAAGGAAAATAAATCCAAACCCAATGACAATATCTATTGACATTCTGTTACTCTTAACCAGGGCCTGTCAATGTGCTCCGGTCTTTAAAGCTAAAATAAATGATTGACAGTAGCTCCCTGTCTCTTTGAGTACTCTCAAAGCTGTTTAGGATGTTAAAAACAACAGGATTTGCTTCTCTGTTCTTTGCATCTCTACTTCTCTGGTCAAACTGATAAATGGATAAATAATACTCGAATGAAAATGATATGCTTTATGGTCAGTTGAATGACACACACACACACACGCCCGCATGCACACACGCACACACACACACACACACACACACACACACACACACACACACACACACACACACACACACACACACACACACACACACACACACACACACACACACACACACACACACACACACACACACACACACACACACACAGTCTTGTACAGTTAACCTTGTGGACACACACAATTCAGTCCCATTCAAAATCCTATTTTCCCTAACCCCTAAGCATAAGCCTAAACCTAACCCTAACCCGTACTCTAACCCTAACCCAAAAACCTAACCTTAACCCTAAACCCCCTAGAAATAGCATTTGACCTCATGGGGACCAACAAAATGTCCCCAGTTGGTCACATTTTTGTTTGTTTACAATTCTTGTGGGGACTTCTGGTCCCTACAAGAATAGTTAAACAGGTCCACACACACACGCACGCACGCACGCACGCACGCACGCACACACACACACACACACACACACACACACACACCACAATGACACCTCCCGTGTTGAATTCCTACCCACCTGTGTAAGGTTCTAGCTGTGGGAAGGAGACAGCTGTACAAAGCCTGGCAGCAGATTATGGTCTGTCATCCTGGGTAAGTCCCTATGACGACCTGCCCTGTCTCTTCAAAGAGGGATCCGGAAATATAAACGTTACCGCTTGTCGTGTCATGAGGAGCCAAAATCCTATTTCATTGAAGCTGACGTATTGTTGGGAAGTATGGATCAGGGTTTTGGCACTGATGTCTTGTCTGTCACAGAGAAAGAGGTGGCTGACTACCAAACAGTTATTTTTGTGATACAAAAATAGAAAACATTTCAGAGTAATAGCTTTGTTCAATGTTTTAAAAGCATTCCACAATGGATTAACACAGGTCTCTCCAACTACACTGCTCAAAAAAATAAAGGGAACACTTAAACAACACAATGTAACTCCAAGTCAATCACACTTCTGTGAAATCAAACTGTCCACTTAGGAAGCAACACTGATTGACAATAAATTTCACATGCTGTTGTGCACATGGAATAGACAAAAGGTGGAAATTATAGGCAATTAGTAAGAAACCCCCCAAAAAGGAGTGATTCTGCAGGTGGTGACCACAGACCACTTCTCAGTTCCTATGCTTCCTGGCTGATGTTTTGATCACTTTTGAATGCTGGCGGTGCTCTCACTCTAGTGGTAGCATGAGACGGAGTCTACAACCCACACAAGTGGCTCAGGTAGTGCAGTTCATCCAGGATGGCACATCAATGCGAGCTGTGGCAAAAAGGTTTGCTGTGTCTGTCAGCGTAGTGTCCAGAGCATGGAGGCGCTACCAGGAGACAGGCCAGTACATCAGGAGACGTGGAGGAGGCCGTAGGAGGGCAACAACCCAGCAGCAGGACCGCTACCTCCGCCTTTGTGCAAGGAGGTGCACTGCCAGAGCCCTGCAAAATGACCTCCACATCATGCAGAACTTGACAACTCGTCCCTTTCAAAGAACTGGAGGCTGCTGTAATGAAGGAAGAGATCTGACTGCTCCCTCTCTGGCTGTTTATCCTGCAGAGAAAAGACAGTTGTTGAAAGGCGCAGCCATGTCCTATCAGCTTCCCCTGTTCTCACAGTCCTCTTTGGAAAACATCAAATCAATATCGTCAACCCCCCTGAGGCGCTGATGGCAAGGGTGGCACTGAATACGGTAAAACCGGAGGGAAGTATCTCCTGGGTGAACTTTAGTGTGTCTTTCCAATCTCTGCAAGATGTTTTCATTCAGCTTTTACAGTAAGCTTATGTAGAGTTCATCTATAATGTTATGTAGAGCAGTCTTGCTAACCATGTTTGCTCAAAACAGCTGAATAGAAAACAACTTAACTGCCGCTACACTAATGAGTCCATTCTAATCATGGAGAGGAGGCACTGTAGTGTACAAAAGATCCCAGCAC